>NC_065447.1:25501335-26116335 GCF_917563875.1 Diabrotica virgifera virgifera
CTTTTTACGAATAGCGGGAGCGTCGATAGATTAGAGATGATTCTCGTTAGGAAGCTTTTGACGATCTGCCCCGGCGAGGGGTTCAAATGCGAGTCTCAACAATAACCTGGAGTTTCCAGAAAGGTTACATAAATACTACTTGAATTTTAAGTAATCAGTAGTACAGGGGCGTAACTAATTATTTTAGTGAGCCGTGTATAATATATTTATTGTACATATTGCCGGGGGCGACAGGCGAGAGAGATGGCCTATATCACCTCGAAGAGAGGGGATTGGCAAAGATGTGCACAACGATAAGAAATGTTTGAAGAAATTAGAGTTTATATACACAAGGGGTAACAACGATAAAATGGAGGAAAACGATAAGTTTTCCCCCTAGGGATAGATTTTAATCTTCCAGGGGAATCACAGCGATTTTCGTAATACCACGAAGAAAATCACCGTGAGTAGTGTGAATCTTGACAGTACGAACTAGACCATCCTTACCAGGCAATACATCTATTACCCTGGCAGTTGGCCATAAGAGTGGAGGAGTACCATCCTCCTTCAACAGAACCAAATCCCCGATCTTGACAGGGTCAGTAGGGTCGGTCCATTTATTTCTTTGCTGCAGGAGGCAAAGATAGTCTTTTTTCCACAATTTCCAAAATTGCTGTTGAATTTTACTAATACGCTGAAAAAGATTCAACCTATTTTCAGGTATCTCTGAAACACTTGGTTCAGGGGGCGCGGTTAAACTTCTTTGAACTAAGAAGTGAGCTGGAGATAGGAAAGCGAAGTCATTGGCGTCAGACGACATCCTAGTGATGGGTCTCGAATTTAGAATAGCCTCGATTTGGCATAATACTGTGTTAAACACTTCAAAGGTGAAGTGGGAATTTCCTATAATTCGATAGAGGTGATACTTCACACTCTTTATTCCTACCTCATGGAGGCCGAATTGATGGGGGTTGCGGGGAACACCCATCTTGAAAGTTATGGAGTTTTGAGTACAGAATTCCTTAATCTGTTCCGAATTATTTTGATTTAAGAAAAAATCATAGAATTCGCGCATTTCATTTTTTGCCCCATGGAAATTTGTGGCATTGTCGCTCCAAATAATACTGGGCGTGGATCTTCTGGCAATAAACCTTTTCAGAGTAAGAATATAGGCTTCTGCGCTTAATCCTGTGACGAGTTCGATATGAACACATTTAGTGCTCATGCAAATGAAATAGGCTACGTATGCTTTGTAAAGCGGTGCCTTCCTCAAATGTGAGGACTTAATTAAGAAGAACCCCCCATAGTCCACTGAGACGACTTGGAAGGGTCTAGTGGGGAGTACACGATCGGGATGCATATCTGCCATCTGTTGAACAGAATTGGGTGTCATGAATCGGAAACAGTTTACACACTTACGAATTAAGCGTTTAATCTGTCTTAATCCGTCAATTGGCCAGTACTTCATTTTGACATACGAAAGTACTGTTTGCGCGCCTGAATGTAATAACTTATGATGAGCTTGAGTCAAGATTAGTTCTACAACTCGACATTTAGAAGGAAGTAGAATGGGGTGTTTTTGATTATACGATATGGGGGCGTGTCGGAGACGTCCTCCCACACGAATCAGCCCATCATTATGTTGTAGGAAGGGGTTGAGTTTACGAATGGCTTTATTGGTCACGAGTTTAGCATTTTTCAATTCAAGAATCTCTTTTTTAAAGTAGATACTTTGGATATACCTGATGATCGCGTGATCAGCGATCTCCATTTCGGGTGGCGTCAATATATCCGTATCTCGTGGAGAGTTATTTATTTTCTTTTTAATATTACTGATGAATCTAAAAAGATAAGCGACAATTCTTTGAATTTTACGAAAAGAAGAAGATTTAGCGAATAGATTTTCAAAGGTGTCGTTGAGTTCGTGATTTGTTGCTATGTTTGAGACAACTAACTTCCTTAATTCAGGAAGATCATCCTGAAAATGAGGAATTTGATGAAGAGAAAAATCGATGGGATTGTCTCTAATAAAGCTAGGTCCGCATAACCAGTCTTCGGTGGTCTGGGGATTATCAAAGACATTTATCCCTCTGGAAGCGGGGTCAGCGATGTTTTCGTGACTTCTGACGAAATGGAAATCACAAGGAAAAGTTTCCAACAAGGAATTGACCTTTTGAATTCTGTTTTGTACAAAAATGTTCCAAATGTGTTTTTTAGAAAGTATCCAAGACAAGGCAATTGTAGAGTCAGCAAAGAGATGAGATGAAGATATACTCAAATTTTTCTTGAAGATGTGAAAAAGTCTATGAGCCAGAGTGACTCCCAACACTATTCCACAAAGTTCCAATTTGGGGATGGTGAGTTTATTTTTTAGCGGAGAAATTTTGTTTTTAGAAGCGATAAGCCGCGACGATACAGAAAAGTCTGAGTATGTCGCTTTGAGATACACACAAGTGCTGTATATTTTTTCCGATGCGTCGGTGAAAATAATTAATTGAACATCAACAACTTTCTTTTGTAAAAGTAAGCATCGAGGTACCTTGACCTCTTCTATAGTTTTGAATGTCGATAAGAGGTTTTGCCAATTTTTCATAATGATGGGTGAGTCAATGGGTTGATCCCAGTCCAATTTCTGGGACCATATTTCCTGTATCAAGAGCTTAGCGTTCACAAGGACAGGGGATAACCATCCTAGCGGGTCATACAAAGTAGCAATGTAGGAGAGAATAGTACGTTTAGTAACAACATTAGCCAATTTGAAGATAGGAGTTTTAAACGAAAAGTGGTCGCGTTCTGAATCCCAGAATATGCCTAAGACTTTATCAGATCCCGTGAAGTTAAGACTGACTTCAGAGACGGGATTTAAATTGTGTTGAGACAGAAATTCTGAAGAACTGCAGTTCCACTTGTGGAGGAGGAAACCATGGGTTTCTAGCAAAGAAGTTAATTGTTCGAAAAGACAACTTAATTCATGAAGACTGTCAGCACCGCTGATCAGGTCATCCATATAGATAGATTCTTGCAGAACACTAGTAGCAAGTTCGTGGGTATGTTTGTTGTTGTCAGCGATGTGCTTGATAACTCTTTGAGCGATAAATGGGCTACTTGGGAGCCCGAAGGGTAATCTTTGAAATTGATAGCACCGTAAAGGCTGCTGAATATTGTCCCTAAAGAGAAAATTTAACAGAAATGTTTCAGTGGGACAAATGGCGATTTGTAGGAACATAGCCTTGATGTCGCCTACTAGTGCGAATTTAAACTGACGAAACTTAGCGAGAATGTCAAAAAGTTCATGTTGGACGACATAACCTTTGTCTATGACGTCACTGAGGGAGATTCCCGTAGACGATTTATTGTTTGGATCGAAAACTATACGAGTGGAAGTAGTAGAGTTGGATTTGAAAACGGGAAAGTGAGGGAGAAAGTAATTAGGTTTACCTGAGTCATTTAGCATTTTTAACGGCACTTGAATTATTTGTCCGTTATTGAGATATTCCGATATAATGTCCTGATATTTTTCCAATAAATCAGGGTTGAGTTGAAAACGTTTCTCGAGACTGAGAAAACGTCTTTTTGCCGAGAGAAACGAATTTCCCATGTCTATATCTTCGATAGGGAGTTTGAGATTGAGTGTGGACTCATATCGTCCATTGGGGAGAACATTAACATGTTTTACAAAATTAATTTCAGCGGGGTGATCATTAATGAGATCGGTGTTCTGAGGAGCGGCTTCTTCCAGCTCCCAGAATTTTTGTAAATGATCGGATAGTTCCTCGTTGGACACTACCGGCTCATTTACGGCGGAAGGAGTGTTATGAGAACAACAAGTAACGAGAGAGTTTGAATAAAATTCCAAAGCCTTTTTAGTATTTTTCGACTTAAGAGCAAAGTCTGGAACTGACCCTGATATCGTGTACCCGAGTAGAGTGCGTTGAAGAACGGGAAGACCTTTTCCCAAACGAATTATTTCAGGTTGAATGATATCGTTATACAGGTCTGCACCGAGCAGGATACCAATTGGGGATGTTACATGGAACATCGGATCACCTAATGGTATCTCTGAGGGTATGTTTAGTTTGCTCGCCGAAATAGAAATTTGAGGAAGCGGATTTGTTATCTTTGGGAGTACAGAGCACGAGATGTCAAAAGGAACGTCGTTAGCGACAGCGAAAATTGTTGTATCTACAATAGATTGAGACGAGGATGAGGTGGAGTTAATTCCATTGATCCGTAATTTTCCATCTCTAGTGGTGAGTGACAGTTCCTTTACGAGGTCAGCACTAATAAATGAAACCTGTGAGGCCGAGTCTAAGAGTGCCTTTGCGAAGACCCTCTTGCCGCTAGGAGCGACAAGATAGACCTGGAGTGTGCTTAATAACACCAAATGATTATCAAGCGAGGCTGCAGATAGAGCCATTGAATGTGGAGTCGAATTTTGAAGATTAACTTCCGTTTCAGGAGCTCTAACATGTGAGGGCCCCTGTTGTGAATTACCCTGTGTATGGGAGTTATTTGAGATAGCGGTTTTATTATGATTATTTGAGTTGTGTTGGCCAACAGCCGCGGAAGGGTTACTATGACCCGTTTTGTCGAAATGGAGCAACGTGTGATGACGAGATTTACAAACTATGCAAGAGAATTTGGATTTACACTGATCGAGCATGTGAGACCCAAGACAATTAATACAAAATTTATTTTGTTTGACAAAACTAAAACGTTCTTTAGAATTCAACTGCTTGAACTGAGGACAAGAGTAGATCGAGTGAGAGTCGTTGCAATAGGAACATTTCTTAGGACCTAAGCGAGGCGAAAGGTTACTGGTAGAAGTGTCTGAGGCTAGGTGTAAAGAGTGTCTGGAAGTAGTAGTCGATTTTGGTTTTGATTGAGATTGAATATTCTCAAGATGAACAACGCGTGTCTCGATTTCCCCTAGAAAATGGACAAAATCAGGGGTAGCTTGGCTACCACCGGATTGGAACTCAAGAGCCCTAATGGTAGGTGCGTCGAGTTTCTGAGTAGCGATATGTATGAGAAGTAAATGCAAGAGATCTGAAGGGGGCCTATTCAAGTTCAATAGGGCCTTGAAATTATTTGACATGACCGTATGAAAATTTCTTAATTGTGAGTGATTTGCGTTTCCAGAAATAGGAGGCGCATCAAGAATTTGAGAGATGAGAGTTTTGATAAGCGATTTAGAGTTGGCGTACCTTTGTGTCAGGTTATCCCGGGCTATTTTGTAATTGTCACCTGTGAGTGGGATATGCTCGAGAAGCGTCAAAGGCTCGGAAGTTAGAAAACTTTTGAGGTAAATGAGTTTTTCCAGATCACTTAATGTAGTATCAGATCCTATTATTGTATCAAAGGTCTCAATGAATGAATTGTATTCAGTAACTAAGCCACTAAATGGTTTTAACTGAATACGAGGGAGGTTTACTGTTCGTTGCCTAGCCATAGACTGTGAGGTTAGAGAAGAATTAGGGTCAAATTGGAGGGAGGGGGTAGCAGTCACATTAGAACTTTCAATGACCTCTAACCTTTCTTCCAATAGAGAAATTGTATCCAAATATTTATCAAAAACCACAGAGGAATCAGTAGAGGGGGTAGGTTCCTCGGGGATCGTCTCCAGCACATTTTGAGCATCGCGGAAAAGTCCGTAAGAATGTTTGAGTTGTGAAATTATTTCACGAATTTTATATTTGTTTAGAGAATTAAGAGTTGTGGGAACCGAATCAGCCAACTTGGTTATATCAAGTTTTGCGGTGAGCCTCTGTCGGTTATATTTTGATCGGTCAGCCATGTTGCGAGAATGTGAGATTAGATAGATTATTTGCAAATGTCTAAACCTATAAATCGATGCGAAAATGAGAGAATATGTACAATATATTATATATTACACGTTTAATAGTGTGAGATTGGCTTAATAGTATCACCCTGTATGAGCGCAGATTAGTATATGAAATGCAAAACTATAAAATTTCAAAATATATGCAATTTTCCAAAATGGGTATTTTTCAGCAAGTGTGAGACACCCTTAACAAGTATTTAAATTAATTAAATTGAAGGAAAAAACAATTATTTATTTTCTATAGTTTTCTAGAAGTGTAAAATGAGCTTAAGCGAAGCTAAATGTAGCAAAAACTTACAATTTATGCAAGAAAACAAAATTATTTTTAATAATTTTTGTAACCTGTGAACCAGGCTTAATCGGATTCAAAATTATAAATTTAATTTAAATCAAAAGGTTGAACAAACAATGTTAAAATTATAACACCCGTACTATCAGCCAAGAAATGAGTACACTTTTTGTATACTATAAACAGAAAAATATATTTACGAAAATAAAATAATGTAATATATGCAAATATTTTTTCATACAAACAAAACGACTCCTTTATTTGAACAAAGCAAGTAGTTTCTGAAATTGCACGTGTAGACCGGGCTTAACAACCTACCAGCTATTGTAGAGACGTGCTGGGTTAAATACTGAGAATTTGAGTGCAGAAAGAGAGGAATATTTTATTTTTGTGCCGGGGCGGCGTGGCTTGGAAATTTCCAAATGCAACAGAAAGACACTATAAATGAAAAACCGTTATTCTCAGAATAGAGATTATCAAAATATGCAAATACGAAGGACCTTGAGGATTTAATTAATAAATAATTAATATGATACGGCTCGATGGAACAGAAATGTTTAGGCAATACGTAAAGTATCCTTAACAATAGTAACCTATACTTATTGTACGGTTATAGAGTATATTCCCATAGGTAAGCTGGTTAAGAGTAGATAACGATTTTTCATATGTAATTTAAAGTATTATCTGCATAAATGGCACAAAGAATATTTGCTACGAGAGGTATATGGTTCAAAATGCATACAGTATCACGACTAATAAGTTATGTTCACATACATGTAGAGTACTTACAGTTTTATTCCTTGATGACGTGTCACATCAGAGCTCTGATTGAATTCCATAATCCATTTGGTTCATTTGTAAGGCACTCACTAATACGCTAAATAAATCATCGTCGATAATACTGAGCAGATTGAATTATCTGAGCGGTATAAAACGATAGCAAAAAAAGCCGGTAAAATGCGGCCTTTTTACGAATAGCGGGAGCGTCGATAGATTAGAGATGATTCTCGTTAGGAAGCTTTTGACGATCTGCCCCGGCGAGGGGTTCAAATGCGAGTCTCAACAATAACCTGGAGTTTCCAGAAAGGTTACATAAATACTACTTGAATTTTAAGTAATCAGTAGTACAGGGGCGTAACTAATTATTTTAGTGAGCCGTGTATAATATATTTATTGTACATTTACTTCTCTTCTATTTTCTCTTGGTCTGTCGGATCTGTTTCGGTTTTCTCGATATCCCTGTTCATTTTGTCTACCATTATTTCTGTTTTCTTGATTTGAGCGTGTGGTGTTTCTATTCTGGTATTCTCGATTTCTGTCCTCATTCCATTGCCTATTTCTTTGTTCATAATTTCCTCTTCCGTTGTCTCTATTTTCGTTTTCCCTTCTGGGATTAAAATCTCGTCTTGTATAGTCCCTCCTATTTTGATTTCTATCTCTGTAATCTTGTGTTTCTCGGGGCCTTTTCTGCAATCTCTTCTATTTTTTTAACCATTTCCTTCTTAATACTCTCTATATTTCTGTTGTTTTCTTCTATGGCTTGTTTTGTTTCCTGTTGATTGTCATCCATTTTTTGCTCCACTTTATCCATTTTCTTTGATGTTTCTTCCTGATTTTTATCCATTTTCTTTGATGTTTCTTCCATGGCTTGTTTCGTTTCACGTTGATTTTCATCCAGTTTTTGTTCCATTCTTTGTGACTGGAGTTGCATCATTCGTAATATTTTATCTATTCCTGATAATTCTTGCTGTTCTGATGCCATGATTGTCGTGTCTAAAATGTCTTCTTGGTCTGAATTATTCTCTTGATTTGAATGTTCTTTTTGTTTTTTGTTGTCTTTGCTTTGGCTTCTTGTCACAGACATTTGTTTTCAAGAAGTACTGTCCCCGCCAAATATGAAATTTTACTAGTATGTTACCAAGACGACTTTTTCTCACCCAAATATTATAAATTGTCAATAAATATATCAAATGTAATATCGTAAAAATAAAATATTAAATCAGTTATGTAAAATTTGTACCTAAAGAGATCTAAAATTTTATGTTATCAAATGTAAGTATCTCACTTTTTACCACAGGCATATAAATTTTCAAATACCGGCTTTACTCTTTCTATCCTTCAAATTTGCCACTAGAAATACTTTATAATGCCCTCCACGTTGGACGCCAGTTGTTGTGATCTTGATTATTGATATGAGATAATAATTTTATATGTCATTTAATTTAATCAATGCTTTAATAATAATCTAATTAATTTACCAGATCACATATCAATATGTTTTCAATCTCAGGGCTTTTTTATAAAATTAATTACTTACATACGTGGCTTCTAAGTATTTCTTAATGGTTCCTAATCGGGATAGGAAAGAAAAGAGTAGAATAATAACACATATGGGTTACAATTGTAATCAAAATATTGTTTATTTTATTTAAATGGCAATCACTGCTTAATATTTGCTATATCTTATTATTCTTAAACATAACATTTATACATGGGAATCTTATTTCCTTTTGATTTCCAATTGAAAGTTTTTATTAACATTTAACTATTATGATTTATCAGCAACAATTCTATTTAAGTTTGATGAAGCTTTTCTGATATTATTGATTATGTTTCCTCAATTTTAAATGTGGTATTTACTACGAAAAAACCCATACATTCATGTCCAAACAAATGAGACTGACCTTTTTTTTGGTGCACTGAGAATGTCTTCACATAAGACCCGTTTCCTGCTGTCCTTGGCTGCAATCAAACCTCGTCCTGGCTTCCAGTAATGTTCTCCTCTGAAACTAACTCGTATAGCTCTCGTTTCCTGCTTCTGTTGTGATGCTGTCTTCTACCTTTTTCGAAACTGCAATCAGCTACCGGGAACTCTTGGCTCAAGGAGGTTCTTTTACTCTCAACTTGGCCTACCTCTCGTTCTACGATAGATTCTCCACACTCACGGAACTACACCGACTTTCTCACTCCTCGAACACTACCGTCTACTACTCGACTTCACTTCTCGACAGCTCAAAACATTCTGATCTCTATTTGTCATTCATTCCCCTCCTTTCTAAATATCCCTTCCAGATTCACAAATCAAAATTCCACCACCAACTCTCATTCGCAGTATTCCTCAAAACCAATTTTTAAACTTTCTAAATATGCTTAATGGATTTCAAAGAAAATAGTTAATTCCCATTCTAAAAATTACTTTCTACTAATTACAAAATTTAATGATCTATTATCTACTTTCACTAAGTCTTCTTTAGCATCGGCTAATGATTGAACCTTCCGCGAACAACGATAATGACCTATTTTCGATTTCACTTTAGTTTTATTTTAAGCGCATTGTTCCGAGTATCGTTTTAATCACTTCTTAAAATTAAATATAACAATTTGTTGTATACAGGTTGTTCTAAATTTATATGCCCGTGGTTGAGAAAATTAAAAATATTTTATATTAAAGTGACTTTTGTTTATAATTATCAAATTTTAATTTTTATATCAAATAGAAATATAACAATATACAGGCCCTCAGGATATTGCCATGGCTTTCTCTCATCATTTTAGCTCAATTTATCAGGTATCATCCACACATCAAGGTAGTTCACAGGGATCTTTTAACTTTTCAGTTATTAATGAAGAAGATATGAAGGTTAGTATAAAAAAATTAAAGCCAAAAAAGGCCACTGGTAGTGATAATATCCCTGCCTATATCTTTAAAGGATGTTCTGATATATTTCAAAAACCATTATCACATCTATTTAATCTATCTCTTAAAACTAACACCTTTCCAGACAAACTCAAAGAGGCTACCATTACTCCAGTTTTTAAATCAGGTAATAGAAACAATATAGAAGACTATCGTCCAATAAGTATCCTTAATTCCCTGGCTAAAATATTTGAATCTATTCTCTATATGAATATACTGAAAAATTTTGAAAATGAATTTGCTGCAGAACAACATGGTTTCTTGCCTGGGTTATCCATAACTAGTAATCTGTGCATTTTGTCTAATTTTGCTAGTGAGGCAATAAATAATAAACTCCAATTAGATTTAATAATGACTGACTGCTCAAAGGCATTTGATATGGTTGACCATGGCATTCTTTTATCGAGATTGAATGAGTTTGGTTTTTCGCATGATGCTTGTACATTTATAAAATCGTATGTGGAATCAAGGTTTCAACGAGTCAAAATTGGTAGGTGTTTTTCAGATAAATTTCAGGCTACATCTGGTGTCCCCCAAGGGAGCAACTTAGGGCCTTTGTTTTTCTTAATTTTTGTCAACTCACTACCACAATCTCTTAAATTTTCTTCTAGTTTGATCTATGCTGATGATTTTAAGCTTTTTAAGACTATACATAATCCAAATGATTGTCAGTTACTACAAGAGGACCTGACCTCAGTTATAGAATGGTTTAGGGACAACAATATGATCTTGAATATTAAGAAATGTGGAGTCATATCTTTTACTCGCAAAATCGACTACATTCAAAATAATTATAGAATTGACAACTGTGTAGTATCTAGGAAAACCAAATGTAAAGATTTGGGAATATACCTACAGGCTAACATGAAATTTAGTGAACACTATATAAATATTGTTAACAAGGCCTACAAAATATTGGGATTTGTAATAAGAAATTCCAAACACTTTAGCATAAACACAACCATTAGACTATATAACGCTTTAGTCAGACCAAACTTGGAATATGCATCAGTGGTATGGGCTCCTGAAGCCAAATTTCATATTAATCATATAGAAAAGGTACAAAAAAGATTTCTAAGGTATTTATACCTTAAGAAATACAATGTGTATACTCACCTTACGCCATCAAAAGAGTTGCTTGAAATATTTGGCTTGCAAGCATTAGAGCAAAGAAGAAATATGCATTGTGTTGTGTTTATTCATAATATTATTAACAATGTTAAATATAAGAAATGTGGTTTGATCAATTTTATTAGGTTTCATGTGCCAAAGGTCAACCTAAGAGTAAACAGTAATGACCTATTTTCTTGTAGTCCATATAATCCTTGTGCAATAATAAACTATATGCAATATCAGTGTAATGCATTAATAAAGATCTGTGATATAGACCTCTTTAACTGTAGTGTAAGGGATATTAAAAAATGTTATCGTCAATAGATAAGTAATGGGCTCAATTTTAAAATTTTATTAACTTGTGCCTTTTTTTTAATGTGTTTACTTTCTGTACTTTTATTTTTTACTTGTGTGTATATTGTATTTTTTTGTACTTTTTGTGTGTATATTGTTATACCAAGTAATGAGCACACTTACATGTAATTACTACCTAGGTGGTGTTTGTAAGTTTTAATTAAATAAATAAATAAATAAATCATTCGATAGATTTTTGAAAAATATTGAACACAACGTACACAATGTTATTTCACAACGTACACATTTTTATTTCACAACGTACACATTTTTATTTCACAACGTATTATGTTTTCCGTCTTTTGCGTTATTTTGTCGGTTTTTAGCGCACTCATCACTGTATATTCTCATTAATTGATTTTCAACCACACCTCAACTTCTCTAACGTAATAATTTCATTTATTTTAGACATAAATTATCACAGAATACATAATAAATTACGTTAAAATTATGTAAGCGAAAAATGTTCTTTAATAATATTATTGAGATCATTAAGACTACTAATATAGTACTCAGGTTTATATTCTTCGGGATGTTTCCAATCTCTGATGTCTTCTATTGATGAAATACCGCTTAACACTAGAAGTTTTTGGAAGCCAGCTTTAGCTCCCATTGCCATATCTGATGCAATACTAAAAATAATAAAAAAAGCAGTATTAATATAATTATTACAACTTCTGACGACATAAGAGCATAAATGTATAACAATGACATAAATGTATAGCAGATTAAATGCATGACAGATATGTGTAAGTTCTCAAAAGATGCAAAGAGTTTTTATAAATTTCTGTTTGGGTCAAACAGTAAAAATTTTCAAGATGGTGTAGATGGGTTTAGTATTTAGTGTAAATTTGGGCTTTGAAACAAGAAATTAAAAATGAGGAGTCGTTACAAGTATCAGTGCCTGATTCAAAATAAATTGTCTTAAAAACATTATGTTTTCAAGGTACTGTAAGAAACGTTATTCCTTTATTTGTTATGTCGAATAAATGGCAACCAGAAATGAGTTATTCCACAATTTTTGTTTTAATTTCTACGAAAATCTAGGATGATCTTTTTTTCATATGTATAGTAGTAAACGAACGGAACCAATTTCTTTTAATCCCAAAATTTCGATTTTTAATCTTGAACCAAACAAGGTGGTGCATAACACCATAATTCATAAATTTACTGTTTCAAGGTACTATCCTCTGGAATCTTTTTAGACTAACAATGTGATTGACACCATGAAACAAAACAATTTTTTGTTAAGGTATTAAATGCTAAATATAATTCATATTTCGTTACTGTCTCTTCATATCGCCGGTCCTGGACAAGAATGACGTAACTGCAAAAAGCCAAATTTCTCAGGAGAGCAAAAAACAATTTTTAAATATTTAAAACAGGGATTAAACGGGGAGTAAAATCGTCCAGGAGCATCGGTATAGCGTTTATTCTTAGAATGATTCTTAGAATCACACACAATTTTTTACACTATAATTTTTTTTAAGAACATACACCTGTTTGCCGGTTTGACCTATTTAGAAGTGTGTACAAGTCATACAGTTTTTTTCAATTTTATTTTATCCCTATTGGTTCGAATTTTATTATCTTAATTTAATCCCCTCCACCATTTTTATGCGTTGCGTCATTATTCAGCTAATAAATTTTAGATATTTAAAATAGTGATTAAATAAAGAGTAACCGTCCAGGAACATCAGTATGGCGTTTATTCTTAGAATGATGGCTTTTAGCTTCATCCCTATTGGTTCGAATGTCATTATCTTAATTTAATCCCCCCATTTTCAACACTGTCTGTAGTTGCGTCATTCTTAATCTTAAAATTTCTCTGTATAAAAAACGATTTTTAAATATTTAGTATGACTTTTCTACAGCGATGGTTTTTATTGTCATCCCTATTGGTCCAAATTTCATTATCTTAATTTAATCACCCCCATTTTCAACCCTATTTACAGTTGCGTCATTATTCATCTGAAACAAGGTCTAAAATGGTGCGTATTTCAATAACGACGCAACTACCCTGTATAAAGCTCAGCACATAGTTAAATTTCAGTCGCTTTTGTATCATCTGTACACAGTATTGTAGATGTTGTAACGAGTAAGCGATGGACTACCCCAGCTAATTGAAATAACATTCGAAAATATCATCCCAACTAACCAAGATAGCCATCGCCACACCCTTAGCTTAGCTCAGTCACTCAGGTGTGTGTTCGTCTTGTCCTAACCTTAGATATGAACTATGAAAATTGGAATGGAAGCAAACAAAACAATGTTTTTAACTAATCATGTTTATTGTTCATAAAGATATAATAAATAAAATGACTTAGTAAATTGCATTAACAAATGTATTCAAATTCTTGCCAAAAACTAACAATTCTGGATTATACTTATGGCTTTTGGTATTCGGCTCGATGGTAACTTCTTGATGTCGTATGGTACTGCTGCTGGTTCTGCAACGGGCTCTGGGGTTCTAAAAGCTGTACTCCACCAGGCCTACAGGTGTTGGTCGTTGCAGTGTAGTTGTTGGGGTTGCAGTATGGATGCCATGTCCTCGTTGTTCTATCGCCGGCGATTTGAGGGTTGTTAAAACTCCCGGAGGGAGAACGGTGATCTTATTCCAAAAACCCAAGAGGAAGATGATTTGTTAAAATAAAATGATTTATTTTTGAAGCTGTTCTGCCTTTTAAAACATTTCCACCTCCATTTTGAGAATGAGATACGGGGGTTGTCACTGTCATTAAAATGACATGACAACGAACCTTGGACCGAAATTTGAAATAACGAACATGGAACACAAGAGATGATACAATGTAAATAGGGTTGCCTATTATAGAACGGGCGCCAACCGATTTTTAAAGGGGAAATGGGTAAACCAAATAGAAGAAGATAATTATTAATGAAATATTACAGGAAATAAGGTAAGATAATTATTTAAAAATAAAATATCAAAGATGTGACGTTTGTAACGATACAATGTTAATTACGCAATAAATAGGAATTGACAAAATTTGCAGTTACGTCATTCTTGTTCTGGACAGGAAATATAGGAATCTCACTTAAAAGCAAGAACACTCTATTACTATAAGTAAAATACTTACGAGTCTCCAACAAATAATGTCCTACTGCAGTCCTTAATATTAAAGCTCTCTTTGATAAAGTTTACACACATATCAGATGGTTTTCCCATTAGAATAGGTTCTTTATTAGTGACCTCTTTTAGCGCGTGTGCAGCGAAATATTGACCTAAAAGTAGAAAATGGATATATAAAATCATCAGCAATAACTGACGTATAGTATCCAGTATATAGGGTGTCAATTTGAAAAGTTGCCACCCCCTATAATTTGGTCCCTATAGAAAATCTAAAAAATATACAAAAACACGTAAAATTTATTTGTGCGGGGGACATTTTGTAGACCAGTTTTCAACTAAATTACATTAACCCTCTAACGCGGGCGGACACAACCCCCAAAATCTTTAATGGAATGGGGGGTTGAGTGATACCTCATTTTAAAGATCGTTCGATTACCTTTTCATAAATACCACATCTTCTTCTTCTTCTTATGCAATCCACTAATGGATGTTCGCGATCACGTTTGACCATTTTTCTCTATCCCTTGCAGTATGTATTAGATCTCCTATGTTTTTTTAGTCCTGTCCATTGTTTGACATTACGGAGCCATGACATTTTCTTCCTGCCCACTCCCCTTCTTCCTTCGATCTTTCCTTCAATTAAGGTTTGCAGAAACTGGTATCTTTCATATTTCTAATAAGGTGGCCAAGGTATGCCGTTTTTCTCTGTTTAATTGTGCATAGCAGTTGTCGTTCTGTACCAATTCTTCTTAGGATTTCTTCATTTGTTATTCTTGCGGTCCAGGGAGCTTTAAGGATTCGTCGATAGATCCGCATCTCAAATGCCTCTAGCTTATTCATTGTGTTTATTTTTAAAGTCCATCCTTCCATGCCATATAGGAGCACCGTCCATATATAGCATTTTGTGAATCTTAGTCTTAGGTTTATCCGACTTATTTAGGCCAATTCTGGCCCTTTCTATCCGACATTTAATTTCCATATCCGACATCCAGTCTTCACATAGCCAGGTTCCCAGGTACTTAAACTTTCTTGGTTGTTATATGCTAGTCTTGCATTTTGATGCTGACAAAATTGACGGCTGATTATAAGGAACTTCGTCTTTTTTATGTTGATGCTAAGTCCCATGTTCTCGCTATGCTCTCCAATTTTATTAAGAAGGTTTTAGAGGTCTTCTATATTGTCTGCTATTAAGACCGAGTCATCCGCATATCGTATATTATTGACCCAGGTACCATTTACTTTGATGCCGCTTTCGCATTCCTCAAGAGCTTCCTGGAAGATACTTTCTGAATATAAATTGAACAGTAGTGGGGAGGGAATGCATCCCTGTCTTACACCTCTGAGAATTTTTTGAGCTTGCGTTGTTTCATTATCGACCTTGACGACAGCTGTTTGATTCCAGTAAAGAGCTTCTATGCAACGAATGTCTTTTTGATCTATGTCGAGTTGTTTTAGTCTATGTACGAGTTTATGATGTTGTACTCGATCGAAGGCTTTTTCATAATCTATAAAGCACATCATTACATCTTTCCTTTGATCGTAGCAGTTCTGAGCTAGCACTTGGGTTGTAACTAGTCCTTCCCTGGTACCCAGGCCTTTTCGAAATCCAAATTGTGAGCAACCAAGAACCTTATCGCATTTTGTGGAGATTCTGTAGTGAAGAACTTTGAGCAATATTTATACAGGAATACCACATACATTTTTGAGGAATACCACATACATTATATTTATTTTCAGTACTTTTGGAAAAATCAAGTGAAACCATACAGATATTAAGTATCGAGTTCAGAACTCCAAAACTTTTTTTTGAGTATTGAACTACAAATTGAATTTTTTTGGGTATTGGAGTATATGTATTTTTTTGGAGTATTTTTGGAAAAATCATGTAAAACCGTAAAGATATTAAGTATAGAGTTCAGAACTCCAAAATTTTTTTAGAGTATTGAGCCCTAGATTTTTCCAAAAGTACTGAAAAGAAATATAAGGTATGTGGTATTTTTGAAAAGGTAATTTAATGACCTTTAAAATGAGGTATCACTCAACCCCCCTTTCCATTAAAGATTTTGGAGGTTGTGTCCACCCCCGCTAGAGGGTTGAGGTAATTTAGTTAAATCTCTCCCTCACAAATAAATTTGATGTGTTTTTATTTATTTGTAGATTTTCTATAGGGACCAAATTATAGGGGGTGGCAACTTTTCAAATTGACACACTGTAGAGAGTTTATGGAAATATCCAAATGAACCAGCTTATAATACTCACATCAAAATAATCTAGGGGACAAAAACAAAATACGAGGTTACAGACGGATTTCAAATAATTTATTTCAAATATTAAAAAAAAGAAGTTATAAGCAAGTGTCCCGAATATAAAATAAACATTTTTTCTTAGAATGATCGCAATAGCTCTTAGAAAAATTAAGAGAGAACTCCGTAAGTCAAAAAATACTAACGAAAAAAATAAAAAACTAATTTATTGCCCCTCTACTCCCAACAAAGTAGTCTTTAGGTTAAGTTAGTATAGTGTATGACCTCCACGGTGGTTGATTATTGCCCTACATCTGTTGGTCTAACTTTTGATCAGATGGTCTTTTGATCAGATGGTGTCTTTCTGTGGTATTCTGTTCCACTCCATTAAAACGCCCTCGAAACAGTTTCTGAACTGAATAAACGTATTGAACGAAATATTTTTTTGTAAAATACATCTGCCCAATATGTCCCATGCATACTCAATTGGGTTTAAATCTGGCGATTGTGCAAGCCATGATAAAACCTCAATTTCATTATCTTCGAGGAATGATTGCAAGACCCTGGCATTATGTGGACGCGCATTGTCGTGCACTAATTGAAATTGGGTACCAGCTTGTTATGCAAAGGGTACAGCAATAGGTTCGAGAATAATATCGCGGTAGTCTGTTGCATTTATAAATCATTCCAGACAAACGAGATTGGTTATTACACCAAGAGTGATGCCACCTGATACCATTATACTGCCGCCTTGCTGACTATGAACCTCCTGCGCGGCGACCAATCGTTCAGCATTGCCAGATCGTCTCCAAATTCTTGTCTGTCTCGTATCTGGTGCAAATGCAAATCGAGACTAATATGTGAACAAAGTAGAGGCCCACTCACGTCTAACCCAATTTGCGTGTCCTTGTGCCCACTGAGTTGACGAACGCGATTTCCTCTGGATAACACAGGCACTCTCACAGGTCTACGAGTATCTAAAGCTACTTCATGCAGTTAATTTCTAATAGTTTGGCAACTTACAAACACCTGATGGGTATTTTGCATTGCAGCCTCATTTGTAATTGTGATGCTGTTGTAGTAAGATCTCGCAAAGCCTGCAACCTAAGAAAACGGACTGCAATCTGGTTGGTTATCCTTGTACGGCCTGTATGACATTCAGAAACGTCACCAGTTTCATGAAACCTTAACCACAAACAATTAATGACATTACTGTTCGCGTGGATGACCTCAGCAAGGTCTTTTTGACTTCTGTCAGGTCTAAGCATCCCGATAGCAGGCCACTGTACTTCCCGATTTAAATGGTGTCTCTTCGTTATTCGCAATTGCAAAACTAAATGTAAATCTACATAGGCATCAAAAAGCAAGTACCAATAAAGAAATATTACTTCTTATCTTATAGACAAAAATGCATATTGAAGTTTTTTTTTATTTTTTATAGCCATTCTTCTCAGCATTACCGTCCAAGTTCTTCTTCAGCATTACCATAATCGAAAAAACAACAATAAATATAAAAACCATAAATTTATTTTTATATTTGCAGCTAACATTGATTTAAACCTGTGAATATAGGTGTCCCCTAGATTATTTTAATGTGTGTATATTAGGAATAAAATGCATTCATTTATAGTGTAGGCGCCAGAGGGGTCACCGTGTCATATTCAATTCTGATGGACAAACTCAACGGTTTCTTATGGATTTTTGGCTGCTGATTACGAATTTCGAGGGGGGATTTCGATCCGAGTGGTCAAAAAATTGTTATAAACAATTTAATTGTTTATAAATTGTTTATAAGGCTCTGGCTCATAAACTAAAAGATTAAAAAAAAATATTTCAAACAAAATTTGTTCCTTAATAAAAAAACAAGAAAAAACCGTTTACTAAACTTAAATCTAACAATTAGAACTCAAGATATTGTAAAATTAGTGCACAATGCAAATTGCAAATTGCAAAATAAGTATTTTTCCACCTACCTCTACCGAAAGTATACCTTTCCGGACCTGATTGTAGGGAGCAAAGTTGTACTTTTCCTCCCTAGGGAGGAAAATATTTTTCCTCCCTAGGGAGGAAAAGTAAAAGTGACGTCATGGTATTTCATTCATGAAATATAACTTATTGACGCCCTGTATAATATCTATTTTCTATTACGAAGTATCTATACATTTTAAAGTTTATTTATAAAACATCCTGTATTTTGCAGAATGGTAAAAAACAGTAAATTGTTATTTTGATTTGACAATGTTTACATTATTAATTTGACTTATATTTGACAGTTGACAGTTATATTGTACCTCTTTGTTGTTTTAGTTCTAATAGATTTTGTTGGTTAGTTACATAAATAAATTAAGTAAAAATGAAAAAATGACTTGTTATTTGAGGAAGGTGGAAAACCCATATGTATAACATGGGAGTAAAGTGCCTTTTCCTCCCTTGAATGATTACTGCCCTCCGCTACGCGTCGGGCAGTAAACTTCATTCTCGGGAGGAAAAGTTACACTTTCCTCCCTTGTTATACAAATAGCTATTTCGAAGCTTTATCGATCGTAACTCGGCTTCTGCGCAAGCAAATGAGTCTTATAGGTCTGGATCCCGCGTATGAAAAAAAAGTTGATTAATAGCAAGCTGAAAATTTGTTAATAGCTTAAGGGTATCTAGTCGAATAAACTTTGATATATGGGAACACTGAAACAGGGGTAGTTTTAATTGTGGAACAGGTTAAAAATTTGGAACGGTCACAGCACCAAAACGGCACATTTATTTTGTCCGACAGAACAGACTTAAACTCTCCGAACAGAGATTAAACTCTCATGAAAAAATCAGACTGCTATTTATTACCTGTCATAATTCCTGTCATTTGACATATTCTACATGTTCCACTCATTAAAACGCCCATTTGGTGATAAATAGCAGTCTGATTTTTGCATGAGAGTTTAATCTCTGTTCGAAGAGTTTAAGTCTGTTCTGTCGGACAAAATAAATGTGCCGTTTTCGTGCTGTGACCGTTCCAAATTTTTAACCTGTTCCACAATTAAAACTACCCCTGTTCCAGTGTTCACACATATCAAAGTTTATTCGACTAGACACCCTTAAGCTATTAACAAATTTTCAGCTTGCTATTAATCAACTTTTTTTTCATACGCGGGATCCAGACCTATTAGAAGGTGTCGCTTTAAAGCTTAATTAACAGGCTTCCAAACAAAGTTTATTAAATTACTTGATCTTCATTTGGTTTCAACCAAATTTGAGCTATAAACATTTATACTTTAATGAACAATAATGATAGAAAAACTCAAAAGGAACAATTTGAGGTTATGAAAATGTTCATAAGTTTATTTTTGGCCAAGATGTCGATATTTTAATGGCGCGCGCTATGAGGCGCAAGATAGGCTCACCGCGTAAAGGTTCACGCGCTAACTTCTCGATGCAAATTATAATTTCTATGTATACATACGTTATCTTCATTTTTCATTTTTGAAGATCCTAATAAAATTTTATCATATAATTCTTATAATTAAATCATCATACTGTACCTCGTATCACCTTTCATTCTATTTACTTTGTCTTCTATTTTTTGCACTAAATGAGAAAAAAACATTAAAAACTAATATTTCAGAAGTATAACTAAAAAGTGAGTTGATATTATTCATTAGTACTATTTTTACAAACATTTTTTTCATGCATCTGCAAATCTGCAAAGAGATATACAGGAAATATCATCAGATTTTTTACATCTGCATAAGTTCTTAGCGAAATTTGAACAGTTACATGGTGGTACAAGTCTGTTCTTGTAGGCAGTAAAACTAAAACTTTTTGAGGCTTCAGAGTCTAATTATCTATATGATATCCATATAAAGTGGATCTAGTTCTTTTGCAGCATCATCAAGGCCCGTCAATTGTGTGTATGCCGCCACATCATAAATGCTCGTTTTATATGCAATGATGATGCTGCAAAAGAATTCGATCCATTTTTATATGGATATCACATATTGGCTCATTTGCTTGCGTAGAAGCCGAGTTACGATCGATAAAGCGTCGAAGAATACATACTTACTTGACTGTGAGCCAATCTTGCGCCTCATAGCGCGCCATTAAAATATCGACATCTTAGCCAAAAATAAACCTACGAACATTTTCGTAAGCTCAAATTGTTCCTTTTGAGTTGTTTTATCATTATTGTTAATTAAAGTATAAATGTTTATAGCTCAAGTTTGCATGAAACCTTTATAAACAAATTAATGTACAATTTTTTTGAGAAAATTATAACTTCAAACGGGTATAACTTTAAAACAAATGAAGATCAAATAATTTAATAAACTTTGTTTGGAAGCCTCTTGATTAAGCTTTAAAAGGACACCTTATAGGGCTCATTTGCATGCGTAGAAGCCGATTTACGATCGATAAAGCTTCGAAAAATACTTATTTTGCAATTTGAAATTTGCATTGTGCACTAATTTTACAATATCTTGAGTTCTGATTGTCGGATTTAAGTTTAGTAAACGGTTGTTTCTTCGTTTTTTATTAAGGAACAAATTTTATTTGAAACATTTTTTTTTATTTCTTTTAGTTTATGAGCCAGAGCATTATAAACAATTTATAAACAATTAAATTGTTTATAACAATTTTTTGACCACTCGGATCGAAATTCCCCCTCGAAATTCGTAATCAGCAGCCAAAAATCCATAAGAAACCGTTGAGTTTGTCCATCAGAATTGAAAATGACACGGTGACCTTGGCGCTTAGACTATTATATCTGGAATCCGATCAAAATAAATATATAAACAGCTACTAAAAATGGATAGGTGGAAAGAATCTAAAGAGAAACAGATTCAAGAAAAACGCGATGAAGCAGAAAGGCTTCCCAAACTGCATGATTCAATTAATCTTTGTAAAAAAAAATTATCTTGTCATATTATTCTACTTACTAATAATAGGTCCCTTGGGTCCCACTGGAATTAAGCGGTCACCTAATGTCATAATAAAGGCGGTATTTGGTCGATTTAAATACCAAAAAGCCTTTTGTACTTTTATAAAATTAAAATTGAAGTCAAAATCTATTATTACTGCTCCAACGTTTGCATCATCGTAGTAGGATAAAGTGTTTGCTAGTCCCTCTTTAATTTCGACAGGCTGAAATGTTAAACTTTCTTAGGATACGTGATACATTTGCGATTACATTGTTTAATAGACATGAGCTTGTTGACATATTGGCTGTAATTCGATAAATATTTTTTATTTTTAATTAATCAAACAAAAGGACTTTCACATTAAGATTAAAATTAAACTATAACTTTGGTCCTCGACCACCTAAAGTAAAGGCTTCATTAAACACTTTTTCCGTCGACCGTCCATTTATGATCAATTTTAACACCCTCAAAATCATTGATTAATGACCCATATTAATGAATGATTTTCTATTAATGAACGATTTCATTATAGGCAACACAACATACATTGCTTCCATAAATTAATTAAACGCTCTGTGATTGGCAGTGACCTGTGGTGTAGGCAACCAAACATATACCTATTTATATTCCCACTAAAAAATTTAAAATCAAGTAGCCGCTGTTAGTACTATCTGTCATTGTATGTCATTATTTACTTTATTGTTTAAAATTCTGTGTATTTGAAAAATCAAAAGATGGATATATCTTTATTTCTGAAAAGTACGGTCGACGGAAAAGTTTTTTAACGAACTCGTGAAATAAAATGGCGATTAACAATCTCGAACATTAACGCTCACGCGTTAAAATATCTTAATTTTTAATCGCCCTTATTAATACACTTGTTGGTTAAATAACTATAAACAGATGAGAGAAAACATTAACTACAACATGTATTGCCTTACTTATGAAGCAAAAAGCTCAATAGTTAAACGGTCACAAAAAATAGTTCGGGCCAATGAATCCAATAAGTAGTGTTTATTGTATACATATAGAACTACACTTGAGAACAAAATAATCGACTCACTTGCTGAATTGTACACGTTAGAAGTCTCGAATTTCTAAACCTGTTGTCCGATTCGAGTGATTTTTTTAGTATGTTACAGCCTTATTATTTAAGAAAATCGATGTAATATTATTATTGCTAGACAGGTAATAGTATATTAAGTATGGAGAACGGTAAGGGTTTTATACCGATCGAAGACAATTGTTTGGAGGAGGAGCGGAGCGACGACTCCAATTATTGTCTGAGATCGGTTACCCTTAACGTTCGACATGCTTATAACGTTTTTTGCACGAATGATACCATTATAAATTATAAAATTAAACATTTTTGTCGTATTGACTAGTTTCATTCATTTTATCAAGATAGATACTTTGGTTGTTAGGTAGTAACTAGGGTGCATAACAACAATGGAGAATTGAGTTTTTATTTAGTTGTCAATAATTTTAAGTACAATTTTGATTATTAAAAATTAAAATATGAGCGAAATAGTCTAGGCGCCAAATAGAGGTAACCGTGTCATTTTCAATTCTGATGGACAAACTCAACGGTTTCTTATGGATTTTTGGCTGCTGATTACTAATTTCGAGGGGGGATTTCGATCCGAGTGGTCAAAAAATTGTTATAAACAATTTAATTGTTTATAAATTGTTTATAAGGCTCTGGCTCATAAACTAAAAGAGATAAAAAAATGTTTCAAATAAAATTTGTTCCCTAATAAAAAATGAGGAAACAACCGTTTACTAAACTTAAATCCGACAATTAGAACTCAAGATATTGTAAAATTATTGCACAATGCAAATTGCAAAATAAGTATTTTTCGAAGCTTTACCGATCGTAACTCGGCTTCTACGCATGCAAATGAGCCTTATAAGGTGTCTTTTTAAAGCTTAATTAAGATGCTTCCAAACAAAGTTTGTTAAATTATTTGATCTTCATTTGTTTTAAAGTTATACCCGTTTGAAGTTATAATTTTCTTAAAAAAATTGTACATTAATTTGTTTATAAAGGTTTCCAGCAAACTTGAGCTATAAACATTTATACTTTAATTAACAATAATGATAAAACAACTCAAAAGGAACAATTTGAGCTTACGAAAATGTTCGTAAGTTTATTTTTGGCTAAGATGTCGATATTTTAATGGCGCGCTATGAGGCGCAAGATTGGCTCACAGTCAAGTAAGTATGTATTCTTCGACACTTTAACGATCGTAACTCGGCTCCTACGCATGAAAATGAGCCAATATGTGATATCAATATAAAAATGGATCGAGTTCTTTTGCAGCATCATCATTGCATATACAACGAGCATTTATGATGTGGCGGCATACACACAATTGACGGGCCTTGATGATGCTGCAAAAGAACTAGATCCACTTTATATGGATATCATATAGACAATTAGACTCTGAAGCCTCAAAAAGTTTTAGTTTTACTGCCTACAAGAACAGACTTGTACCACCATGTAACTGTTAAAATTTCGCTAAGAACTTATGCAGATGTAAAAAAGCTGATATTCCCTGTATATCACTATGCAGATTTGCAGATGCATGAAAAAAATGTTTGTAAAAATAGTATTAATAAATAATATCAACTTACTTTTTAGTTATACTTTAGAAATATTAGTTTTTAATGTTTTTTTTCTCATTTAGTGCAAAAAATAGAAGACAATGTAAATAGAATGAAAGGTGATACGAGGTACAGTATGATGATTTAATTATAATAATTATATGATAAAATTTTATTAGGATCTTAAAAAATGAAAAATGAAGATAACGCATGTATACATAGAAATTATAATTTGCATCGAGAAGTTAGCGCGTGAACCTTTACACGGTGAGCCGATCCTGCGCCTCATAGCGCGCGCCATTAAAATATCGACATCTTGGCCAAAAATAAACTTATGAACACTTTCATAACCTCAAATTGTTCCTTTTGAGTTTTTCTATCATTATTGTTCATTAAAGTATAAATGTTTATAGCTCAAATTTGCTTGAAACCCTTATAAACAAATGAATGTACAATATTTTTAAGAAAATTGTAACTTCAAACGGGTATAACTTTAAAACATATAAAGATCAAGTAATTTAACAAACTTTTTTGAAAGCCTGTTAATTAAGCTTTAAAACGACACTATCTAAGACTTATTTGCATGCGTAGAAGCCGAGTTACGATCGATAAAGCTTCGAAAAATACTTATTTTGCAATTTGCAATTTGCATTGCGCACTAATTTTACAATATCTTGAGTTCTAATTCTTAGATTTAAATTTAGTAAACGGTTTTTTCTTCATTTTTTATTAAGGAACAAATTTTATTTGAAACATTTTTTTTATCTCTTTTAGTTTATGAGCCAGAGCCTTATAAACAATTTATAAACAATTAAATTGTTTATAACAATTGTTTGACCACTCGGATCGAAATCTCCCCTCGAAATTTGTAATCAGCTGCCAAAAATCCATAAGAAACCGTTGAGTTTGTCCATCAGAATTGAATATGACACGGTGACCCCTCTGGCGCCTAGACTAAAAGTGAATTTGAAGAAATTGAACGGGCTTGGGAAGAACGAAGAAGGGTGTTCCGCAATTATTCCCGAAAAATCCAAAATCCGTTATCAAAATACCTACCAAAGTTTTAAAAAATGGTGCGAAGGCAAGAATTTAAGAATCGAAGAAAAGACTCTATTGGCATATTTCGTTCAAAGACATATGCAGTTGAAAGCTCCTGGAAGCCTCTGGGCAGAATATTCAATGATTAAATCCACCGTTTTTCTTTATGATGGCATTGATATTTCCAAGTTTTCAACTTTGATCGCGTATTTGAAGAGAAAAAATGTTGGCTATAGGCCTAAGAAGTTTCAATATTAATAAATAATTCGTTAGTTTCCTTTATTCTTTCAAAAAATAAATTAAAATTAAGAGATTTTTTAACTCGACGGTAAGTGAATTACTTACCGTCGAGTTGGAGTACTTACCGTCGAGTTGGATTACTTACCGTCGAGTTGCTAGTAAATGTCACCTACTGACGTAAAATCTGTCACGGTAAACAGTCAAAAATGATCAATCGTGCAAAAAGGTCATTTTATACCGGGTGTAACAATCATAGGGTGTTTTTTTTTTCTTAAACGTACTGAACTTTTTTATTATCCACTATAAGCAAATGAGTCAAAAAAGAAAATGTTAATAAAGCCTAAGCCTACAATTGAATTTTAATTTAAATATTTTTTATATGCCAGAATACTCCACAGGGTGTTCCGAACTTTAAGAAAAAACACTGTATGATTGTTACACCCGGTATAAAATGACCTTTACCTGTCTATCAACAATAATATTACATCGATTTTCTTAAATAATAAGGCTATATCAAACTAAAAAAAATCACTCAAATCGAACAACAGGTTTAGGAAATTCCACGTGAACAATTATTCAGCAAGCGAGTCGATTATTTTGCTCTCAAGTGTACATTCATGCCCATAAGCGGGGATTTTTGCAGTTACTCCAGCGCGTCAGATTATCATATGGGGAGATACCTTGTACCCTGTAAATGTACCTCTGCCATGTATTGGATCTTAATACAGGGGAGTTCGTTAAGGGGGGTTCGAAAAAAATATATAGTATATCCTTAGAAAAACTCCAAATCGTCAGATTAAGATAAGGTAAGTTAAGTACATTAAAGTTAAGTCACTGAAGGTTTTCACCTCCGATTTCGTTGAACCTTCATCGATTTTCATGAAAATTGGTTAGTAGTTAAAAGATACTTCAAGGAACAAAGGTGACATGATGCCAACTTGTGCTTTTACCCTGAGGGTGGATGCCAATCCTTCTCGGGGGTGAAATTTTTTTATTAAAAATAATACCAGAAATCGATAGAGGGGCAACTTCTAAGCAAAATTTGTATATAAAGTTATTAACATAAATCAATACTTTTTGAGTTATTAAATATCAAAGATTTTATTGTTTTATTAAAAAAATGCATGTTTTAAAGCTGTTCTTCACGTATTACTAAAAAACTAGAAGCTTTTTTAAAAAAGCTTCTAGTTTTACCAAAATTAAAGATAATAAAAAATTTAATACACTCCCCACTTAAAGAACTAAACTAAGGTTATTTCAAAGTGAGTTATGGGTAATTGAATGTATATTTTTTTCGACGAGTACTCAAATCTAAGTATTCAAGCTTACATAACGGGAAAACGATGCATTTTATAGAATATACTTGTTAAACACTTGTGAAATTACTTCGGAATACCTATCAAATGAGCTCAAGTAGAAGTTAATAGCATCAAAATTAAGCAAGTTATGATGAAAATAAGAGAACCCTTTCGATTTTTTTAGGAAAAAGTGAAAAATAAAACATACGCCATTTCCACAAAAATTAAAATTTGTAGTAATCCTCACAAAAATTTCTTTGGGTTAACATAGTTAATGATTTCAACAATTTTAACCGGTTAAGAATGCATATTTTTGAAAAAAAAAGATATAATTTAAAAAATCAGAATTTTTAAAATTATCGTACTTTTCATTTTCTTTTGATAATAACTCCAAAAATACTCATATACGTAAAAAATGATATATAACTAAATTTTAGTTTTTTCTGTTGCAAATACTATACCGATTTTGCTATTTCCGAAAGTAAAAAATAACCGAGATAGAAACGTTTAAAATTTCAATTTTGCTGCGAGAACCATGTAACCGGGGTCATTTAACATTTTATTGTTAAAAAACTAAGAGGTTTAAAAGACTAATTTCGACGTTTTTTAATAACTCTTGTAATCAACTTTTAATTAGATTTTAGTTGAACCTGACATCTTAAAAATTAACGAAGTTATTTACAAAAAAACAATAACATTTTTTAGAAAAATTTTTAAAAGATACATTTTGAAACATTTTTGTTGCATAAATTTTAATGCTATCAACTTGTTCGAGGGCTTATTTGATAGATATTTCTATGAACTTTGACAAATGTTTAATAAGTTTATGTTATAAAATGCATCATTTTCCCGGCATTTGAGCTTGAATACTTAGATTTGGGTACTCGACGAAAGAACTATACATTCAATTACCTATAACTCACTTTTAGTTAACATCTAAAGGTTTTTCTAGTAAAGAGTTTATTTGATTTTTTATTAGCCTTAATTTTGTTAATAATAACTTTTTTGTAAAAACTTATAGTTTTTGAGTTATTTATGAAAATCGGTTAAAAACATGCATTTTTCTCACGAAAAATTAAAATCTTTGATCTTTAATAACTCAAAAAGTTTTGATTTATTAACTTTATATAACAAATTTTGCTTATAATTTGTCCCTTTATCGAATTGTGGGGTTATTTTTAATAAAATAATTTTCACCCCCGAGAAGGGGTGGCATCCACCCCCAGGGTAAAAGCGCAAGTTGGCACCATGTCACCTTTGTTCCTTGAGATATCCTCTAACCACTCACCAATTTTCATGCAAATCGATGGAGGTTCAACGAAGTCGGAGGGAATAGCTCATATCCACCTTCAGTGACTGTACTACATGCAAAACAGTGTATATTTAAAAAATCTGACGATTTGAGCGGGGCATAAGGACATGGGGGAGTCAGGAAGTTTCACAAGAAAAAAGCGAATACTTCTAAAAATAAACGTAAGATCGAAAAACTAAAAAATGTTTATGTTTAATATTTATGTTTAATATTTTTCAAAAATCTATCGAAAGATACCCCCGGGGGTAAATTTAAAATTCTAAATAGAAATCCCGCGATATTTCGCGAAATAAACATATCAGATCGAAAAACTGCAAAATAGACGTATTCTATATTTTTGAAAAATCTATCGAATGACACTAAACACGACCGCCCACGTAAGTGGGGTGTGAGGTTACTTTAAAATCTTAAATAGAAGCCACCATTTTTTATTGCAGATTTGGATTCCTTACGTCAAAATAAGCAACTTTTATTCGAAACATTTTTTCGAGTTATGGATAGAAGGCGCTATAATCGGAAAAAACGATTGTTGGAAATGGAAAATTAAATTAAAAAATGGCAAGTCCCCACTTCACTGGAAAACTTTACTAAGTTTTTTTTGGTTTTAGGACCTACTCTTCACAACCCAATAGGTTTCCATAACGCTCGAGTGACTGCTATTTAAATCTTTATGCCATTTGAGATTGTCAGGAAATAGTACTCATTTTAGAACTGATAAAAAAAATGCGATTTTAGAAAAACTGGCCATTTCTGTATTGCCAACAGCTGTATTTTTAATATACTATATTACATAACACGAATTTTAATTTGAAAAATGCTTGTTTGAAAGATATTTAAAACCCTTTTATTTGCCGGTTTCTACATCAATTGTTTTTTTCTCGTTGTGACATCACTATAAATTTATCAATATATATTATAGTGAAGAGGAACAGTTTTCTATTATAAAAATTTATTTGATTTAACATTTTGAATTTCCTCTTAGAATCGTCGAAGTGAATAAGCATAATCCAATTGTTTATTTATATTGGCAAATTCCGCTTAACGAAAGCAATCGCTGTCTTTCTTTTTATGTTGAATGAAACGATAAGAATACGCAGGAGAAAGTCTAAGATCAGAAGAAGAAGACATTTGATAAGGGATTTCTTATTAACAACGTTTTACCAATGTTGTATTCAGTATATGTACTTATTATTATTATTTATATTATTATATTATTTATTATTATGTACTAAATGCTACAAATAAACTCTATTATTATTATTATTTATTATTTATTCATATTATATTATACAAATCAACACTGTTAATAAATGTTTACCCCTCTCTGGCTCAGTGGTAAGAGAGTGTACGTTTGGATCCAAGGGTTGTAAGTTCGAATCCCAGGTGGGTAGGAAACTTTTCTTTATTAAAAATTAATAAAAGGATATAATTTATATCCTTGTGGGATCGGTACTCACCGGAGGGAATGCAGACGATCGGATACAATAACCGTCTTTTTGTAAAAACAAAGAAGTCGACTTTACCAAGTAACAATACATTTACTCAACGCCAACACTACACATTGCACTATAATCTGGAAAGTCAGGAAAGAAATTTGAGGATAAAGAAACTTGTTGGTGGTCAAATGAAGTACAAGGAAAAATAAAAGAGAAGGGAAAATTATATAAAAGGTGGCAAGAAACCAGATCGGACATATATCTTCAAAACTATATGGTCGCCAAAAAGGAAGCGAAAGTAGCATTAGCAAAAGCTAAAGCAGAAGCGTATTCAAACCTATACGTTTAACTTGAAACCAGGGAAGGCGAAGCAAAGATGTATAAAATAGCCAAACAGAGAGCAAAGAAAGCAAGAGATTTTAATCAGATTAGATGTATCCGAGATGAAAATAATAAAATAATATTTCACGAAAAGGATGTCAAAAAGAGATGGAGAAAGTATTTTGACAGTTTATTAATGAAGAATTTGACAGAAAGCCTGTGGAGGTAACGGAGACAGCAATGGTTACCAGAATAACAAACCAGGAAGTGGCTCAAGCGCTTCAAAAAATAAAAAAAAGAAAAGCAGTCGGACCAGATGATATATGGTATGGAGAGCATTGGGAGCGACAGGAATAAGTTGGCTAGCAGGTATATTTAATAGAATTGTGAAAGTTGGACAACTGTCAGACGAATGGAGAAGCAGTATATTAGTACCTGTCTACAAAAACAACACATACAACAATGTACAAACTAGAGGGCTATAAAACTACTTAGCCACACCATGAAAATATGGGAGAGAGTAATTGATAGACGGATACGTGAAGAAACCGAAATATCCGATAATCAATTTGGCTTTATGCAGGGCAGATCAACAACAGATGCAATTTTCATTGTAAGGCAACTGATGGAAAAATACAGGAATAAAGAGACCAACGCTCATATGGTATTCATTGTTCTTGAGAAAGCATACGATAGAGTTCCTCGAGAGATTCTGTGGTGGGTACTCAATAAGAAAGGAGTCCCTGGCGAATATGTAAAGATTGTGAGAGATATGTATGAGGGAGTAACGACTAGTGTTAGGACAGGTGTGGGAGAGACAGATAAATTTCAGGTGAAAGTAGGATTGCACTAAGGCTCGGTGCTTAGTCCTTATTTATTCTCATTAGTTTTGGACCAGATAACAGCTAAACTACGGGGTAGCATTCCATGGTGCCTAATGTATGCTGATGATGTAGTGTTAATAGGAAATAGTGAAAGAGACTTGGAACAAAAACTGGAACAGTGGAGACAATCTCTGGAGGAAAAAGGTTTAAAACTTAGTAGGACAAAAACAGAGTATTTGGAATGTTCATTTAAAGATAGAGTTACTACAAATAAAATGGTATCTATGGATGGTGAAATGATTGTGAAAAGCAATAGTTTTAAGTACCTAGGACCGGTATTACAGAGTAATGGAGAAATAAATGGAGATGCATGCAGTAGAATTAGGGCTGGATGGATGAAGTGGAAAGAAACGAGTGGTGTGTTGTGTGACAGAAAAATTCCAATGAATCCCGATGAAGGGAAAATTTTTTAAAACAGCCATAAGACCGGCTATGATGTACGGAACTGAATGTTGGGCAGTGAAAAAGAAAGAGGAACAACGAATGCATGTGACGGAAATGAGAATGCTTAGATGGATGAGTGGAGTGACAAAGAAGGATAAAATTAGAAATGAGTATATTAGGGGGAGTCTAGGTGTGGCACCAATTGATGCCAAACTATTTAGATGGGAAATAAGGCACAAAATTGAAAAAATAATTTTATTAACGTTTTATTACTGAGTAGTATTTTGTATTTTGATAACGACACCCGATTTGGGCGTCGAAACGTTAATAAAATTATTTTTTCAATTTAATTGTGGCTTATTTCCCATCTAAATAGTTAATCATAAAAATGCCACAAGGAAATAGCTTCAGAACAAAATGAATGCCAAAATAAGAGACCATAGGTTAAGATGGTTTGGTCATGTTCAACGTTGAAACGTTGTTCATTCAATACGAAGAATAGTTACGTTAATAGAGACGTTAATCACCCAATACAAAGAATAGCTGAAGTGCAGATTCCTGGAAGGAGTAGGAGAGGAAGACCGAAGAAGACGTGGGGGGAGGCGATAAGGCAGGACATGTTGGTAAAGGGGATTAACATTGATGTGATCCAAGATAGAATTATGTGGAGAAATGCAATTAGGGAAGCCGACCCCGTATAGGAATAAGGCAAAGAGAATGATGATAAATACATTTACTCAACGCTAATACTACAAATTGCACTATAATCTGATTGTGAAATCAACTGTACCATGCCAATGGCCTTAGTTTTCGGTGTATTTAGGCTAAATAAATAAAATAAAATAAATAAATTTTTGATACTTACTGGATCAGGAATAAGTTTATATCCAGCGTTTCGAAGGGTCTCTTTCATAATTATTGAACCTATTATGTATATATGTTTGTCTTTAATATTCAACTGGTCTAGATAGGCAATAGTAGTTTCCTTGGGTGTAACAACATCTTCCGCATTTGTAACGAAGTGCCTATCAGTTAGATTTTTTGCAATAGTCTGTGTTAAACTTAGTGTATTGTTCGTGACATACCTAATTTTCTTTCCTAGTTTCTTAAGATTACTTACGCAATCCACTGCGCCTTGGACTGGATTGAAATTGAGCCATATTACTCCTATAATAAAAATTTTTAAAAACATTTTGTAATATTCTTGAGTTTTTGGATAAGGTGGATAATCTTCTATTCAGGAAAATTACTCTATTACTTTTTTAATGTATCATAAACTCTAAAGTAAGTTTTGAAATTTATCTCCTCAATATAATAAAATCGTATTCATACGTTATATAGATTTACAAAAAGCATTTGACAGAGTTCAACATGGTAAACTCATGCATGCACTGAAACACATACAGCTAGATCCGAAGGATATTAATTTAATCAAAAATCTATACTACAACCAAACAGCGGTCGTACAGGTGGAAAATAGTAAGACAAACCAAGTGGTAATTCAAAGAGGAGTCAGACAGGGATGCGTTCTGTCGCCACAATTATTTAATGTGTACTCCCAACTAATATTTCAGGAGGCACTATGGGAAAGAACTGAAGGTGCAAGGATTGGTGAGAGCATCATTAATAATTTTAACTATTTATTAATATTTATTAATAAAATAAGATTTGCATCTTCTCTTCTTAAGGTGCCGAGACCGCTTGTCGATCGTTGGCTCTCATGTTGTGCAGCATATTAACAATCATTGTCTTATTTACAGCCGCACGAAATAGTTCAGTGCTAGTTTTCCCAAACCATTGGCGTAGGTTTTTAAGCCAAGAAGTTGTACGGCGGCCCACACTTCTTTTTCCCATTATTTTACCTTGCATGACAAGGTGAAGTATGTCATATTTTTCTGGGTGACGCATTATATGACCAAAGTATTCCAATTTGCGCCTTTTAACCGTGTTCACTACTTCGCAACTTTTATTCAAACGTTGCAAAACCCTTTCGTTTGTGACTCTTTCTACCCAACTGATCTTCAGAATACGGCGGTAGACCCACATTTCAAATGCTTCTAGGTTTTTTAAAAGCGATTCTGTCAGTGTCCATGCTTCAACCCCGTAAAGTAGTACTGGGAATATATAACATCGGACCATTCTTATGCGAAGTTCCAAATTTAGATCATGACTGCACAGGATTTTCTTAAATTTCATAAAACTTGTTCTTGCTTTGGCAATTCTACTTTTTATTTCTGTACTAGGGTTCCAGCTTTCATTAATATGAGTACCCAGATATACAAGATTACTTACTCGTTCAATTGAGTCATTACCGATTGTTACGTTATAGTTATTATTATTTACGGCTGCCTGTTTACTAATAACCATAAACTTTGTTTTTCTTGCGTTAAGTTTGAGTCCATATATCGCGCAGAATGCCACCATTCGATTCAATAACGCTTGAAGATGTTCAATTGATCCAGTCAGCAACAAGGTGTCATCTGCGTATCTGATATTGTTCATAAGCATACCATTAATGAGTATTCCCTCTTTTGCGTTTTCCAAGACTTCATTTAAGATTGTTTCAGCGTAAAGATTAAACAACATTGGTGACAATATACAGCCTTGTCGAACTCCGCGCTTGATTTTTACTTCTTCAGAGCACTGATTCGCAACCCTAATACATGCAGCCTGGCCCCAATACAAATTTGCGATTATTCTAATGTCCCTACCGTCCAGACCGGTAGTTTTGAGAATATGTAGCATTTTTTCATGGCGAACTTTATCAAAGGCCTTTTCAAAATCAATCGCGCACATGAAAACGTCATGATTTACATCTCTGCATCTCTGAATTAAAACTTGGGTTGCGAATAGTGCATCACGCGTTCCAAGGCCACAGCGAAAACCGAATTGAGTACTTGAGATTCTTTCCTCAATTTTTCTATATGTTCTTTGATGAATGATTCTAAGAAACGTTTTCAATACATGACTCATTAGGCTGATGGTGCGATAGTCGCTGCATTTTGTGGCTCTGTGTTTTTTTGGTAGTACAACAAATGAGGATTTAAGCCAATCTTTAGGAATTTTTCCGCTTTCATAGATTAAGTTGAACAATTTCGTAAGTATCTTAATGCCCTCGACACCTAAAAGCTTTAGTGTTTCTACGTAAATCCCATCTGGTCCGATCGCCTTCCCGTTTTTTGCGTTCTTTATAGCGTATTGCACTTCTTCCTTAGATATTGGAGGACCGCTTATGTCATTTAGCGTTTCTAGTTCGCTTCTTTCATCATCGAATAATTCCTTTATATATTCTGTCCATCGTATTAGTTGACCAAGATTTGCATACGATACCGCAATCATGGCAGAGAATATAGATTATTTGGACTAAAGATGGGACTAACAATGATTATAAATAAAACCAAATACATGGTGATCTCAAAAAACCCTGTTGACAACATACATTTGATATTGGAGAGTAAACCGCTAGAAAGGGTCGACAAGTATGAATACCTCGGAGCAATTATAAATTCACAATTAGATCCAGATGAGGAGATAAAGGTCAGAATAGAAATAGCTCGAAAAATATTTATAAAATACAAGTCAACGTTTACAAATAAGAAGTTGAGTATGGCGTACTATATGGGGTAGAAGCTAAAAGCCCAATCCGTAAAAAAATTGAAGGTATTCGAAATGTGGCTATATAGGCGTATTCTGAAAATTCCTTGGACTGCAAAAGTCTCAAACGAAGAAGTGTTGAGACGAATTGGACATGGCAGAAAGCTGATGAACACAATTAAAATAAGAAAAACATCGTATCTGGGCCACATACTTCGTAACGATAAATACTCACGAATACAGAAGTGTTAAGGAGAATAGGCAGGGAGAAGGAAATGGAAAACACAATAAAAGAAAGGAAATTTAGTCGAGGAAATGAAGAATTTTGGCCCGCAATTTTTGCGTCCAGCATGGATTTACTTGAAATTTTCACAGAAAGTAGGGAATGCTCCAAGGATCATTTTCTACATCATGCCGCTGTACGCTAAAACCTTGGGGGTGGTTACTACCCCATCTCGGGGGTGGGAATTTTTAATCAAATTTTAACTATGTAAATAGATGTAAAACGTAATTCTAAGAAAAAAATGTATTTTATATTTTTTTGTAAAACTAATATTTTTCGAGTTATTCGCGGTTGAAAGTAACAGTTTTTCGACGAAAAAATCCACTTTTTTAGAGGGTTTTTTGAGAATAACTCAAAAAATATGCATTTAATCAAAAAAACTGTAGCTATCGAAATTTTTCCCACCAATAAAAACCGAGATACTTAATGTTAAAGGTTAGCTTTTTTCGTCAAATGTATAATTTGAAATATTCAAAGCCAAATACCGGGAAAAGTTTGCATTTTTCGACGAAAACTTTAATAATATTTTTTCAAGGAAGCAATAAAAAAATAATAAAAAAAACAAATTAACAATATAAAAAAAATGCAACAAAAAATACAAAAAAAATGAACAACCAAAACAAAGTATTATTTAGATAATAATTGTAGATAATAATGTTAGTTTGTTATGTATTTAGAGTTAGAAATACAAAAAAAATTCCTCTGATTGAAAAATCAAATTTGTTTGTTTTTAAAATAACAAAATGTCTGGCTAATTGGCTCGGCCAAGGCCATCAAATTCACTCAAAAAAAAACAATTGGACCTTTCAAAAGAAAAAACAAAAAGTTTCTACCATAAAAATTGAGTGACTTATGATCAAAGAAAGGTCGGTACCTGCTTTTCTTTATGAAAAGAAATCAGTGAAAACAACCCCCTAACTACCCTCCTAATTAAAAATTGGTCTTCACCTTTCTGTAATGCCTTTTATATTTGTATTATCAATACACCCAAGAAGTTTGACCCATTTAAAAGGCCTAGTTTTAGAAAAATTGGAGTTTAACGAAAAATTGATTTTTTTGCAATTTCGTATTTTTCACCATTTTCTTCGAAAATGGTGAGGTCCAGGTTAGCTGAACAGACAGGACATGTATTCTGCCCCGCATTATACATCTCCTGAACTGAAACTCGCCTGGAGCTTTTTCTAAACTAATATTCATTATGTGAATAATATTATAGAATGAATAAAGGCCTTTATTATTATTATTATTAATTTCTTTTTTTTTTTCTTCACAGCGCTAGGGCGTCAACCCGGTTCAACACCCCGAAGGTTTCAGCACTCTTTGTGTGTGTGTGTTTTTTGTTTTATTTTTAGTTTGTTTTATTTTTTTTTTGTTTTATTTTTTTTTTCTTTATTTTTTTATTTTTTTATTTTAATTGGTTTATTAATTTTTTTTTGTCATCGCCATTTTTTTTCCTGTAATAATGCTTTACATTTAGTTTGTTTCGCAGAATTGCTTACAAAATTGGTTAGTAATTTTACAATTTTAGTTTACAATTTATGATGTGTTGATGAAGTACATAAAGTATATCATTATTTCCTGAAAAAATAATACAATTTAGGTCTATTGGAAGGTTTATACTGTAGTGAATTAAGTTTTTATATAGTTTGTTAATGTTTACATTATTTATTGGACATTCAAGTAAAACATGTACCAATGTAAGCACCCATTTTACCACAACTGCAAAGTGGATCGTCTGTAATTTTCATTTTGTGCTTATAATAAGGTGTTAGTGCATGATTAGCACGTATTCGATTTATTGTGGCGACAAAGTTTCTGTTTGGTATTTTCTGAAACCATGGTTTTCTGGGGATTCTTTGCTGGTGTTTGCAAAAGTTTGTTCCGGTTGTTGATGCACTGCATAGGTCAGGGGTCACCAATTAGCGGACCGCGGTCCGCATCCGGACCGTGAGCTAGTTTTGTGCGGACCGTCAATAATTTCAGAATATACCTAGTGTTTGGCAATTTTGAAAATGTTTTGCCATGAAATTGTGTACTATGTTTGGCTCAACTTATGTGTGCGAAGCCGCTTTATCAAAATGAACTTTATTAAAAATCGGTAGAGTTCTCACTTAACAGATGAATATCTCAACTCCCTAATGAGACTCAGTTGCACTAAACTCACTCCAAACTTCAAACAGGTTGTACATAAAAAATGTCATTTTTCTCTCTGATAATTTAATTTTGTAAACAGTTTTCCTTCTTATTGTTATACTTATTAATCATTAATTTTGAAATTAAATAAACTGTAATATAAAATTGTCATGTGCATTTTTTTATATTCATTTCTTCTCTACTATATGTTAAGTAGGAGTACTTTTCAGATGTGCATTTAATTAAAATAATTTTCAGATTTAATAAGTTTACAACAAACACCTTGCATTGAAACTAATGTATAAAAGATAAAATGTTAATTAGCATTTTGTACTATGATTATTTATTTTAAATTCCTCAGTTTCCTTTCTACAAAATTGAAGATGTCTAAAAACTTCATTAGCATTCAAAATATAAATTCCTGATTTTTAAAATATTTTCAGTAACAATTTACAATACTGCTGTTTTCAAAATATACTGATAATAACATCAAAACAATACACAATGAATATATCTTTTATTTATTGCACCAGGAAAACTTACAGAAGTATACAGTAACCAAAAACAATCAGATATTAATTTTCCTTTCCATATTAGTCCATGTGTGAGGCCACTTTCATATGAAAAAGGTTTCTGACTCGATTTCTTTGCGGATTCCTGTTCAAAAATGTCCCCTTTAAACAAATCGGAAGAGTGCCGGGTGAAACAACTTTTTAAGCAAATGTAAAATTACTTTTTTTCACTCTAAAAATGTATTTTTAAGTTTATTGGGTAATTATAAACAATAAAGGTCTCTTATCATATTTCTGAAAAGTTGATAGTTTTCGAGTTATAAGCGATTTAAAAATCTGAAAAATGCGAAAATATGCATTTGGGTAGCTTGAAAAGTTTTAATAAAATGACAGATCTTTTTTATTTAAGATGACCCAAAAATGCTAAAAACATATTTTCGCGGGCAAAAAAGGTGATGTTTTGAATTGGTTAAAAAATATATTAAAACAATTTCGCCCGGCACCCTTCTGATTTGTGTATAGGGGATATTTTTTAACAAGAATCCACAAAGAAACCGAATCAGAACAGTCAGACACAGGCAGCATAAATCCGGACCCCGGAAGTGTCATAGGTTTTCGAAACGGACCCTCAGGGAAACTTATGCCACATCTCATTTATTTTGTTTCTTTGATTTAAGAATAAATCGGACGGGGGTAGTTTAAGATTTAGTTCTTCTCCTGATGTTGAGGCTGTTTTTTCTAAGGCATCCACCATTTCATTACCTGTTATACCTGCGTGTCCCTTTACCTATAGATATATGACGACTTTATTCTTGATGTGTATCTCATTATGTAAATACAGGATTTTTGCTTCAATATGATTAACTGATCTATTTATTTTAACATTTTTAAGTTTATCTACTGCACTTTTGCTGTCCGTACATATATTATGAATTTGTCGTGGTTAGAGCCGAGTATGTATTTCATAGCTTGCACTATTGCTGTTAATTCTGCAGTGTATATGGAAGCTTCCTTTGGTAAAATAAATTTTTTGTCAGTTTTTACCTCAAAATGGTAAAAGGCACAACTGGTATATTCTTTTGACTTTGATCCATCAGTGAATATAGAATCATAGTTTGGCCAGTATTTGTTTTTTGTTTCGTTGAACTTTGTTTGATTGATACATGTTACTTCTTGATTTTCAAAATAGTAGGTTCTAATTTCACGTGAAAAAATTTGTTCAGGTGAGTAAATTAAAACCGGGGGGAGTTGGTTGGAATAGACTATATCTGTAATGTCAGCTATTTCTGAGAAAGTTTCTACTATGAGGAGGGTTTTCTTGAAGTGTCAGTATCTATGGGTCAAAACTTGAACTGTTAGTGACTGTATACTATTGAGGTAAGAAGTTTTTTTGGAAATGGTTTTATCATTCTGCTCAATAGTTGTCTTCTTAGTTTAAGAGGAGATTCCACGGCTTCAGCTTGTATAATGTTTATGGGCGTTGACTTTAGATATCCCGGGCAAACTCTTAAGCATTTATTTTGTTGTATCTCGATTTTATTTAAATATGTATCTGCTGTATTTTTGTGTAAATAAATGTTTTTGTAATTCTTTAATTCTACTTTTTTTTCTCTACAGATCTATTACATTATCTACTTATAAAAATTGCAATGTTACTAAGGGTGATTTTTAAGGTTTGAAATATGGTATTATATCCTCTAGCATTAAACAATCATTATTTAACCAATCAAAGCCAAATTTTACCCATATTAAAGTTTACAATGTTTGTATATAATTGTTGACAATAAGGGGTAGTTAACACCCCTAAAAATAATCAATTCCCTTGAGCATGATATAGAATATGAAGTACAGGGTGAGATGATCCTAATCTCAAATTTATATGTAAATCGATGCAATCCGAAATTATTCTTTTAGGATAACTCAATTTTTTATATATAGCTCCAACAAGGATGGTTATAAGGGTTAAAATACATATTATGATATTATATCTTAAAGCATAAAACAATCATTATGTAACTAATAAGAATGAAATGTTGACAATAATAAAGTTTAAATGTTATTTTATAATTTTTTACAATTACGGGTAGTTTTCACCCTGAAAAAATCAAAAGCGTACAACGGCTCAATATAGAAAATGAACTAGAGGGTGAAATAAGCCTAATCCCAAAATTTTGTACAAATCGATGCTGGACGAAAAAATTGCGAGGTTTTGCCATTTTTTCAGTTTTATTTTCTCGACTAATTGCAATATCTCGGATATGTGATGAGAGGCAAAAGATACAATATCTTGGGACTCATAATTCAAGGAAAAATAGAAGGTAGGAGAAGCGTAGGAAGGAGACGTGTTTCCTGCTTGAAAAACTTGATAGGGTTTGGTTGCAGCTCAAGGCAATTGTTAAGAGCTAAGGTTGAAGAAAGAAAATACAAGAATATAGACAAGAAAAGATATAATGTTAACATTTTATAAGGCAATGAGCGCATTTACCCTGTTATATGGATATAGAAAGCTGGATAATAAAGCAAAAAAGTTAAGAATCTAATCTCATAAAAGGCTAGGACGACACGAAACGCTGTTTGTCCGGGACGATAACTCCTAGCGCCATCTTGCCAAAAAATTGTAACTAGAAACTGACATTGTTCAAAGTAAATTGAACGTACATTATATAATTTTTTTGTTGATTAAAAGAATGATTATGATTTAGAAGGTGAAGTGCGTATGTAGAAGTGTCTGTTTTTCTATTGTTGAAAGCCCTTTTGTGTTCTGCTATCCGTTTGTCAAAGGTTCGGCCAGTTTGACCGATGTAAGTTTTCGGACAGTCACCACAAGTTAGTTTGTAAACACCACTTTGTAGTTGTTTTCTCTTTCGGCTCTTATTATTCTTAATATATTTGCTTAAGTTGTTGTTAGTTCTGAAAACTGGTGTTATTCCTTCCTTTTTTATGTATCTGACTATTTTGGTCGATATCTTGCCAGTATATGTGATAGAGCAGAAGGTACTGGGTTCTTTCTCTCCATAAGAAAGCCCTGAAATTAGTCTATCCACTACCACAGAAAGAACCCAGTACCTTCTGCTCTATCACATATACTGGCAAGATAACAACAAAAATAGCCAGATACATAAAAAAGAAAGGAATAACACCCGCTTTCAGAACTAACAACAACTTAAGCAAATATATTAAGAACAATAAGAGCCGAAAGAGAAAACAACTACAGAGTGGTGTCTACAAACTAACTTGTGGTGACTGTCCGAAAACTTACATCGGTCAAACTGGCAGAATCTTTGACAAACGGATAGCAGAACACAAAAGGGCTTTCAGCATAAGAAAAACAGACACTTCTACATACGCACTTCACCTTCTAGATCATAATCATTCTTTTAATGAACAGTTTCAAATTCTGCATATTCAAAATAAAGGCCTTAAGCTATCTTTACTAGAATCTATGGAAATTAATAAATTGAAAAATACAGATATAATTCTGAATGATCAACTCGACACAAACAGCTCCCCACTCCTCAACTTCTTCAGTTGAAGACTTCAAAAAGGCAAACCCATAGTAATCTAAATCACTTGAGAAAGGCACTCTGCCGAAACAGCTGTAGTCACATAGTTGTAATAAATTTTATGGAAGTATAGAAAACAAACGTTTTCAGTGTTTTATTGTTAGAAACTCTTATATGATCAAAAAGGACAAATATGTGATTTTGGAGAACTCTTTCCAAAACTAAAATTACACAAATACTTATTTAGTGTTTTTTCGTTTAAATTATTCATGTTGTTTGAATTTAAGGGCGTAGGCGCAAAATTTCGGCTCCAATCCTTATTAAATGCATTCAAATCCTGAGAAATCTAATAAATATTTTTAAAAAATTTAAACGCAGAATGAAAGATTACATTATTCCCGAGTGCCGAAAGTCCCTTAGAATAAACAAAAAAGTTTCTTTTAAATGAGATATTTGAAATTAAAAATCACACTAAATTTTCTTTTTTTTTTTTTTTTCACCACTGCAACTTATTAAAATAAACATTACAGAACTTTTCAGGGACTTACAGAAGTTTTCTCTGCATTCGAAAAAAAAAATAATGCATTTAAAAAGCATTAGACCCGAAATTTTGCGCCTACCCCTTTAAGTATTAGAAAAATATGTAAATATCTCTTACCATCGACATCCAGCAGTACTTCATCAAAAGAATTAATATAATTTACTTGTTCCTCTTTAGAAGCTTCTGTAAGGTTCTTTAGGACACACATTTTGATAATTTTCTGGCAATTAAAATATTAACCGGTTTTAAACTGACAAAACCTTCACGTCTGTAGGTTTAGTCACTTTACTTTAAAATTGCTCACAACTGCGTTTTTCTGTTTATCTTTGCACTATACTTTTATGTAATTAAGAGCGATAAGACAGATAACCTTTTCATCCAAAGTATTGTTTGAATATTACGTTATCGACAATTTATTAAGTATATATATTTCCTATCACTACGTCACAATTGTCGATATTGATATATTTATTTGTATTTTTAATACCATTAAGCAAATTATTCGTAAATTCCTAATTAAGACGTCGATCAGATTAGCCAAGCGGACTGAGGCGCACGATTGACAAATCTATAGTGGATATGCGGTCGAGGCGATCGAGATTCGTGCCCCAGCCCGGTGAATAGAAAAATAAAAAGGCTGACGTCGTAGTCTAAAATTCTAAAAAGAATCTACGACTTGGTCTGGAATAAGCTGGTGTCTGATCGGCCTATGGAGGAGCGGTACGGCAAGGGTTAAGGGCTTGCGGCTCGGTGACACTCCTCCATAGATCCCTACCGGAAGGGCGTTGACGCCTAAAAACGGTGTATATATATATTCGTAAATTCCTAACATGTTTGTTATTGATAACATTGTTTAATGTACATATCGCAATTTGCAATCTCACCAATAAATTCATAATTATTATTATTATTTTAGTAATATGACTGACTATATGACGCAAGAGAAAGGCCTTGAAAAATGTTCAATAGTTCACTGCAAATTTCATGAGATAAACACCTTATACAGATATTTGAAGGTTCTAAAAGGTATAACAGAGAACTTGCATAAATTTTTAAATTCGGAAAAAATGTTATAAATCACAACAGAACATAATTTAAAACATGTATCAAAGATAAAAAAGTTTTGTTTGTCTTTCGTTTGGCCCCTAAAGACGATTAAAAATTCAAATTAAAACAGGTGGTCCAAAACGCATCGTGACGTCACTTGGTTTTACATTTACATTTTTCCAATAAAGTAAACAGAATTTTAAATTAGACGTTATAAACGTCAGTAGAAAATACATTTATGTGACGTTACAAGTGTTTTTGATCGTTTGACCTATTCATAGAAAATTTGTACTTTTACAAAATGGTTTTATTTTCAATAGTAAACCTTCGTTCCTTTCCTTCAAAAACAGTATAAAACTACAATTTTAACAAACTGGTATATATTATTACAATGACATACGATAAATATCATTCGAATATAAATATTTTTGACTTATTCCACGACGATGAGCTTGCCAAATACCCAAGTAGGTGGAGGCCAATAAACTAAAGAATGAGAAGAAGAATATACCTAAATATAAGGTTGTGTCTAGGTATACGCTAACGTGTACGCAAATAAAAAAGTTAGAATGTCAGTGATTTCTTATTTTTTATTTGTTTAGTGTTTGTTTTTAAATTAACTACGGAGTGCGGACAATTATTTAGTTCTTTTAATGAGTTTAAGAACATTTTAAAACAGTACGCAAAAGATAAGAGACTATAAATTAATATATATTTTTTTTAGTTATAAATGAAATAGTATTACCGTAAAAGATTAAAATAAAAGGAAGACCTAAAGCTTTCACAATAATAATTAACTTGTTTTGAAGCTATTATCCTTGTGGCATTTTTGTAATCAACTATTCTAAATGGGAACTAAGCCACAATTTAACTAAAAAATTGATTTTATTAACGTTTCGACTTCTAAACCGGATGTTGTTGTCAAAATACAAAATATTATTAAACTAAACAAAAATGTTGTTGCTTAGTAAAAAAATTTTTCTAATAATTTATTTAATCTGACTAATTTTTGTATTTTGACAATGACATCCGATTTGGACGTCTAAACGTTAATAAAATAATTTTTTTAGTTAAATTGTGGCTTATTTTGCATTTAGAATAGTTGATTATAATAATTCACTTACGTATAAAAATTATTTTAACAATATTTTGTACCTACATGTCATGTCAACTAAATACATATAATTATTTTGCTAACCTAAATTATACTTTTATATATACAAATTGATTTATTATAATTAAGTTTGAAACATCTGAATAGTTCTGCTTCCCTTCCCTTAACAAGTATTTTTCTATCAAACAAACACTAAACATATCAAAATAGCATGTACCAAAATATATAGTCACTGCGCAAGCTAAATAATGACGTCACTGGCTTGATGAAGTTTAATTCGCGTCTACCTAACTTTCTTATTTGCGTACACGTTAGCGTGTACCTAGACACAGCGAAATATAACCATAATAAAAACTAATGCAAAACTATGTGACGTCACGTGCCGTTTGAACTATTTTATACCGCTGAAGACTTTAAATATGTATTTCTAAGTTATTACGAGTTTTTGAAGCGTGAAATTTTGGAAATCTCATTTTTAAACAAAACTGAACATTATTATCTAATAAGAAAAAAATGTGCAAGTTCCCTATTATTATGACGGGTAGCTGATAAATCTGTGAAGACGTACAGGTGAAAAAAAAAGAAAAAAATATTTTTTATATTTTTTTCGATTGGTTCTTATACATTTTAGAGAAAATTGTTTAAAAAAAAACTTGTATTGAAGGCACTCGTCGGAGTGCCGACAGACAAGAAGTGAAAACTTCTTATAGTATATAAATTACGAGCTCAATGCTTTTACCTCATCCTAAAAGAAGTGCTATACCTATATCATATACGATATACGCGATGCGTATGCCCTATGCTATTTATGTACCTATACATACACATAATTTATATATGTACAAAATTTATTTCAGCGAAGTGATGACGGTCGCAAATTCAATACTTTTTCCCCATCCAAGAAGTGCACAACGTCCCTAAAGAAATTTTCAATTAAAAAATTTATTTCGTCGAAGCGATCACGGTCGCTAATTTAATAATTTTCCCCATCCAAAAAGTGCACAACGTCCCTCAAGAAGTTTTCACTTCAAATATTTATTTCCTCGAAGCGGTTACGGCCCTAATTCAAAGCTTTTCCTCCATACAAAAAGTGCACAACGTCCCTAAAAAAGTTTTCACTTAAAAAATTTATTTCATCGAAGCGATGACGGTCGCTAATTTAATAATTTTTCTTTATCCAAAAAGTGCACAACGTCTCTCAAGAAGTTTTCACTTCAAAAATTTATTTCGTCGAAGCGATGAAGGTTCGCTAATATAATATTTTCCTCATCCAAAAAGTGCACAACGTCCCTCAAGAACTTTCCACTTCAAAAATTGATTTCATCGAAGCGATGACGGTCGCTAATTTAATACTTTTTCCATCGAAACAGTGCACAACGTCCCTAAAGAAGTTTCACTTCAAATATTTATTTCGTCGAAGTGATGTATGACAGTCCCTAATTCAATACTTTTCCCCCATTCCAAAATGTGCACAAGGTCCCTAAAGAAGTTTCACTTCAAATATTTATTTCGTCGAAGCGATGACGGTCCCTAATTTAGTAATTTATACCCATCCAAAAAGTGCAAAACGTCCCTAAAGAAATTTTTGACTTCAAAAATTTATTTCGTTGAAGCGATAAAGGTCGCTAATTTAATATTTTTTCCCATCCAAAAAGTACACAACGTCCCTCAAGAAGTTTCCACTTCAAACATTGATTTCATCGAAACGATGACGATCGCTAATTTAATACTTTTTTCCATCGAAAAAGTGCACAACGTCCCTAAAGAAGTTTCACTTCAAATATTTATTTCGTCCAAGCGATGACGGTCCCTAATTCAATAATTTTCCCCCATCCAAAAAGTGCACAACGTCCCTCAAGAAGTTTTCACTTTACAAATTTATTTCATCGAAGCGATGACGGTCGATAATTTAATACTTTTTTCCATCCAAAAAGAGCACAAGGTCCCTAAAAAAGTATTCACTTCAAATGTTTATTTCGTAGAAGCGATGACGGTCGCTTATGTATTACTTTCTCCCCATCCAAATTTAATCATTTTTCCCCATCCAAAAAGTGCACAACGTCCCTAAAGAAGTTTTTACTTCAAAAATTTATTGCCCATATGAGCTATTTTCGCCCATCCAGAACATTTGATTTTGGCCATCACACAAGATAACAGAAAACATATAAGAGAACTTGGACTTCGCAGAATTCTGAAAGCTAGACAGCTAGATAAAACAAGATCTAACATTAGAATATTCAAACCGCCAAAACTAAATTTTGAATGTCGAGACTATTCAGAAATAATTCATTGGTTAGACTGTGACTTATCTTCTCCATTATATATAAATGATGATGAAATAACATTAATTATTTAGAGTGATTCAGCCCCTAACTGGTATGTAATATTAAAGTCATTTCCTGTTCATACACAGGCAGTAGAACGATGTGTAAAACTCGTAACAGGAAAAGTTGGAAAAGTTTGCGGAGCTGAGAATCGCGACGGCTTCATAAGAACAACATTGTTATCAAGGTATGCAATGCCGGACTTTACACAGAAATCACAGTTCAAAGTGCCTTCTACTATGTAATAGCAAAAAGGTGTTAAAATAATACAAGATGGACTGGACGGACAATGGACTGGTGGACATTGGACCATATTGTCGAATTGAAAACTTGCATCTCGTAAAAAAATTTGTTTTTTTTTTTTATTTTCACACAATATTTTTAAATAATAGCCTACTAAAGTTCTGAAAATGATGTGATTATTTTAAGTGTTCTCAATACAAGTTCAACAAATACAGTTCATATGTGAGTATTATTTCCATTCAATTACGAAAATATGAATCCTCTTAATTACGAAAAATGAAACGTGTGTGAAATATGCAATTTTGTCACATTTTGGCTATTTTTATGCCTTATGCGCGAACGGAAAATGTTAAGAGATTTTAATAACACGCTTAAATTTAGTCAGTATGGTTATTAAGAATGAGAAAACGTATTACAAACGCTAATTTTAATCTGTTAAAAATATTATCGCAAAAAATAAGTTTTTTAACAATTTCGGCAAACTTTACGGCTCATGCGCGAATGGAAGATATAAACCGATAATTTTTAAATTCTTACCCCTTTTTAGTCTCATACATTCGCAACTTTTCCGCGGTATTACGACTTGAAAAAAATAATTTTAGTTTTTTCGGCCCACCCTAATACACCTGTTTGCCGGTTTAACCTACTTAGAAGTGTGTACAAGTCATACAGTCTTTTTCAACTCATATTAGTCTTATCCTAAAAGATGTCCTAAACAGCACAGACCAAATCAACAAAGAGATCAAATTCCTCGAGAAGACTCCACTGTTAAACAAAATATAAACGTTAAATTTTTTTTGACTACCATGTAAATGTAAACCATACCTAAAGGCAAAAACCTTCGATCAGTACGTATTGCCAATTCTGACATATAGAACTAAAACTTGGGCTTTCAACAACAGCGTAGTCTACAAACTTCAAGTCACTCAAAGAGCTATGGAAAGGAGACTACTCAATATTAAGCTCAGTGATTGCACATCCAATGAAGATATTTTTTTGATAAAATTAATAGTTTTCGATTTATTTGCTATCGAAAGTGTTAGTTTTATATCGAAATAATCAATAAGTTTTCTGCTAATAACTCCAAAAGTTTTCGTTTTATCAAAACAACTCTACTTAACAAAAATGTACCTTTTGAAAAAATAAACAAAACCTTTTTTTTTTTAATTTTCTTTAAGACCAATAGTAATCGAGCTATACTTTATTATAATATGTTAGCTCTTCTTCGTCAAATGCTAAATATTGTAGTTTCAAAGTCAAAAGACGGGAAAACTATGCATTTTTCGAGGATAACTTATTTAAACTAATTTAAAGTATTTAATAATATCTATCTCCAGAAATAAAAAAGTCTCTAGCTCAAAAATTAAGTGACGTATAATGAAAAGAGTGTCCGTCCCTATTTTTTTCAGCGAAAAAGTGACCGGAAGCAACCTCCTAATTCCCATCTTAATTAAAATTAGTCATTGACCTTATTTGTCCTTCTTTAATTATGTATTATTAATAGGTTCTAGAAGTTTCACCGGCTTAGAATGATTAGTTTAAAAAAATGGAGGTAAAAGTGAATCACGAATTTTTGTAGTTTGGAAAAAAATGGCCTTTTCTTCAGAATGGAAAGATTAGCATCAGAGATACGAAAAATGTTTAAATATGAAATTGTAGGTTATTTGATTCCCAAGAACTTGGTTTGAAAAAAATTTTTCTACGGCTAAAATTGAGTGAATCATAAATGATTATTTTTTTCACCTGTCAAATTCTGACGTTTTTGCTTTTTCAGCCAATCACCACGCGTCGTTCTAGCCAATCATTGAGTGTAATACTGATAAAACAGCCTCTTCCCTGATAAAACTTAAGGTACCCTAAATTTCACATAATACGTACATACCTATAACTATAATCTATAACCTACTTAAGACATTGATCCTAGTTGTCTTAAAAATATTTCACAGATGCCCGTATTTACTAATAATACATATTGGTTCACAAAATAATCTTTTCAAATACCACTCGTCCTCTAAATTTTGCTTGATAAATTTTTTCGTTTTCATACTTAAACTTCTTTATTTAGGGTAAAATCACTCAAACAAACCGAAATGGATAAAATCACTCGTCCTTCGGACTCGTGATTTTATCATTCAGTTTGTTTTCGTAATTTTACCAAATAAAGAAGTTTTCGTGAAAACAAAAAAATTTATCGATAAAATTTAGAGGACTCGTGGTATTACCTTTGAGTATACCATCGAAAAACACTGATTTTTTCAATATAAAACTAACACTTTCGATAGCGAATAAATCGAAATCTATTAATTTTATCAAAAAAATGTATAGAACATTTTTTGCTTGGAATAAATGTTTTTATCAACTTTTGCAGTCAAAATATATTAAAAAATTTACACCCCCGAGATGGGGTGGACACCACCCCCATGGTAAAAACGCCTTTTAGCATCATATAGATTTTGATCCTTGGACTATCCACTGCTTATTCTTAAATTTTCAAGCAAATCGATCCATTCTGTAAAAATTGCGGGGTGAAAAGCTTCAGTTCCTGTACTATATGAATGGTCACACCCACACCTAAAGTTGGATTTATAGTTTGACGTAGCGTAGACGTAAGGCGGCTGCACAATTGCCCGGGAACGGGAACGAGAACGGAAACGGGAACGGGAAAAAAGTTAACCTCTATGTAAAATAATGTTGTAGATGCACAATAACCGAGAACGAGAAGCTGTCCGGTAACGGGAACGGGAAAGTTGACCATGTTTCAACTTTCTCGTTCCCGTTGTATTCCCGGAACCAATCAGAAGGCAGTATTAAAAATACTGTCAAATGCCCAATAAAAATTTGTTATTAGAAGTGTGATTGATTTCTTTATTGGAAAAATGTCCTCATCCGTATGATTGATGTAGATCATAGTATGTGTACTTATATGGTAACTAGATACAATAATAATATAAATATTTGAATGATATGCTTTTTATCTTTATGCTGACAAACCTTTGCGATTGCACACATATTGTGTAAATTAGTTCCAAGATTATAAAAAACGAAAATATTATAAAAGCTCGTCATCAAATAAATCCATATTTTTAGAGTTCACAGACATGTTCTTTTAATAAAATTAGAAAAAGATCGTTCCGCAAAATTTATTTTGAGAAGAAAAATAATTATACTCCGTCTACCCAACAGACGGAGTAATCACGTGAATAAATCACAATATTTCTTCGAAATACCTTAACGCACGGCCTTCTACACAATACCGATAACAAGGTATTCGGTAATTGGTGTTATCGGTATTGTGTACAAGGCTGTGCGTTAAGGTATTTTGAAGAAATATTATGATTTATTCACTTGATTACTCCGTCTGTTCGGTAGACGGAGTGTAATAGCACAAGTGACAGTGACACAAAACAGCTGTTTGCCATTTAATTGTGAATCTGCCGATGCTTTCAGTTTCCGTTCTCGTTCCCGTTTCCGTTCTCGTTCCCGTTCCCGGTCAATTGTGCAGCCGCCTGTAGACGCAACGGAGACGCACTGGAAAAGATCAACACTGAATTTTGTGTACTCGTGTTTATAGATGAACGCAAGCGCCTGACGGAACATAAGAGAAACGTAACATAACGGAAGAGTTCACCAACTTTCATCTTTTACAGTGCGTTTCTTACGTCTGGCCAATCAAAATTAAGAATTTTGTTCTGTCACCCAAAGTGGACACGCCCTCATCAATTTTGTAAAGATAAAGTTGTTTATCAACATATTCGAATTTTGTTAATTATTTGTTAAAACAATGGATGTTAAGTTATTAATTTAATAAAAATATATCATAGAGTCATTTCAATATTTCAGATAAATATGAGTTGTTTATTAGCCTAATTCGGGGGTTCTATACACATATTATACGATAGGTAAATCCAATAAACATTTTAAAGACCAGGAAATGAAACAAAATAGTTGGAAATCCCACGGCATGCGGCACCAAAGAGCATATTTTCGTTTATTTCCTAATCCATGTAACACACAAAACAGATAAATATTATAATAAATAATAGTATAAGTATAAATAAATAAACACAAAGTTTGTTTATTACTGTTCGCATAATTTATAGGCTATGTTGTTGAATTAGAATTGTTTACTCTTTCTACTCATGCGCAAAAATTCGCTACGTCGATCTATAAATTGACATAATATTTTCTTACGTTTCCAGTCCGTTTCTTACGTTGCGTCTACGTCTACGCTACGTCAAACTATAAATCCAACTTACGGGTTTGCTCGCTAAGGAGAGCAATGGATTGTATCCTCGCTCCGACCGTTGCTCCCTGGTATTTATATTCATGAATTCTCGCATTTAAAATAATGTATTTATTTTACATAGCGATCGAAACTATATTACCGATCGCTATGTAAAATAAATACAATATTTTAAATGCGAGAATTCACGAATATAAATACCAGGGAGCAACGGTCGGAGCGAGGATACAATCCATTGCTCTCCGTAGTGAGCACAACTTAAAGGAACCTTACATTCGACGATGGATCGAATAGCTGTTGATGAAACCATACCATGTAAATTGTAACTCTAACTCATGCTAATGACCATAGGTGGCATATACACATTAATTTAAATAAAAAAATAAATTCGAGGTTTGAATAACACTTGAAATACCTTTAACATAAAATATATTTCTAAAGTTTTGTTCTTACTAATATTATAAAACAGACTATATTAAATATAGTCCTATATTAAATATATAGTAGAAATTTTGTATGTACAGTAACAGTCCTTGTGTATAAAATATATAAACAAACCATTCTTACATAATTATGGAATTACAAAAAGGGAATTAAAGAGAGCAAACAAGCAGACTTTAACTATCTCTCTCTAAAATTATTGTTTTTCATCTTTACACGTACAATCCACCCAGTCCTTAGGATTCTTCAATACTTTCATCAGTTCTCCTTCCGGTGTATTTTCGTTGGGGGCATGCATGTATTCCCATCTCTAAAAATGATTTAAATTAATTTACTAGAAATATCATTTGGATTTGGATTTTCTTTATCCATTAATGCATAGAATTTGCAGATGATCTGACACTATTAGCAACAAGCAAGAAAGAACTACAAGAGTTATAGACTAAGAGCCGCTATAGGTGAAATTTCTTAATCATTTTAGGCACGACGGGACCCTATAACTTAAATAGTAGAACCGAAAAGAAAACGTTTGAGCACTGTGCCGTCACTTTTCAGTGATCAGTGGCGCATCAAACTTTCCACTTATGGACGGGATACATAAATTAAAAAATACCCACCCTCATTACCAGAATTTAATTTTTTTCATTTTTTTAAGTTCTATGTGATTAAGACATAAGATTCATCGTAATTTTAACCCATCAACCCCTTCTCCCTGCCCCCACCATCAAAAACTTTATTTTTCGTTTTTATTTTTTTTTGTGGGATGCAATCAATTTTAAAATTTCAAAAAATTCACACGCATAGCTAAGGCTTTTATAAAACACGTCTATTTTTTATAGATCTGTAGGTTAAGTGTACATAACCTCAAAAAAATTTAAAATTTTTTTTTTTGGAAAAAAGTATATAACTTTTTTTTGGGGATAGCTGCAGATCTAATTTTTTCTTAGTCTTGTGTATTTTATCAAACACTATATTTCTAATTTTTTTCAGATTTTTCTGTAACACTGGTCACCTTCAAAAATCCAAAAAACTGTTTTAAGGGGGTTTTGTGGGGTTTGAACGTGTTTTTCTGATTTTTAAATATTACTTCAGTTACTTCAAGTTACATATAACCTATAAAAACAAAATTGATTTGATATATTATGAAGTCTATAAAATAGGGAAAATCCCCCAAAACCCCCCAAAAAAGAGTTTTTCGGATTTTTGAAGGTGGGGAGCCTTACGGAAAAATCTAAAAAAAATTAAAAATATAGTGTTTGATAAAACACACAAGATTAAGAAAAAATTAAACCTGCAGCTATTCCTCAAAAAAAGTTATACGCTTTTTTGAAAAAAAAATTCTTTTAATTTTTTGAGGTTATGTACACTCTACCTATGGGTCTATAAAAAATAGGCATGCTTTATAAAAGCCTCAGCTATGCGTGTGAATTTTTTGAAATTTTAAAATTGATTGCATCCCACCAAAAAAAAATAAAAACGAAAAATGAAGTTTTTGATGGTGGGGGCAGGGGGAAGGGGGTGGTGGGTTAAGTTTACGCTGAATTCTATGTGTTAATCACATAGAACTTAAAAAAATAATAAAAATTAATTCTGTTAGTAAGTTCTGTTAACTTTTAATTTATTTATCCCGTCCATAAGAGGAAAGTTTGAGGCGCCACTGTCGACGCATGTGCCACTGAAAAGTGACGGCACAGTGTTCAAACGTTTTCTTTTAGGTTCTACTATTTAAGTTATAGGGTCCCATCGTGCCTAAAATGATTAAGAAATTTCACCCATAGCGGCTCTTAGTCTATTAATGAAAAACATAATATAAAAATTGGGACTTAAAATAAATGAAGAAAAGACAAAGTATATGTGATAATGTGAGAGATCCAAAAGGAAAAGAAAATAACATCGTATTACAAATATATGAATAAAAAACATACTAGTTCAAAAGAGCCAAAGAAATTAATTACCTGGGAGCCAAAATAGATGAAAATGATCATGAGGAAGTGGAGATAAAGGCAAGAATAGCTAAAGCAAATAAAAAGTATGGAGCATTACGAACATTAATGAAATCCAAAAATACGTATCAAGAAAAACAAAAATCAGAATTTATAAGACTGTTATCAGACCTACAGTCAGGCCCCGGGCTATAAATGGGCAGACTAGGCATTTGCCCAGGGCGCCAAATTTTTGGGGCCGCAAAATAAAAGAGATAATAAAAATAAATTAGAGAAACAAATTTTTTTTTTTTTGGTTTATTGGCTTTGGGAAGAACCCGTTTTGCCACGAAAATTTATAACATTTAAAAGTCTATACATATAACTGAACACAATTTGGTACAAATACAATTTTTACAAATCTGTACATATAAATACAGTAACTGAATACAATTATTTGGTACAAATACAGTTTTTACAAATCTATACATATATATTTAATACCTAACTGAATACAATTTGGATTGGTTGATACAGACCTAAAAGTTGAGGAAATTATAAGCGTCTCCTCGTACGACTAAAAAAGTTACAAAAAATAGCTCTTACTTCGGGATTATGGATGCACTCCAGCATAATGGAAAGATAATTTTGAGGAAACGGGATTTTTAATTTAGTTAGTTCCGTAATAAGGTAAGAGGTGGCATTAGAATTATGACTGCATTGAAAAATCCAGTGATTAAAGTCGTCAAAACTGTCACTGCAGTCACAGAGGGGGGATGTGGCCAATTTCATCTTATAAAGCTTGGAGTTGACTGCTCCGTGTCCAAAGAGGCACCTAATGTATTTGGTGTTAATTTTTCTATTGGGATGGCTTCTTTTAGCAAGCTTTGTAGAAGGAAGTGTTGGAAAAAGCGTGCAGTACTGAAATGCATTGTTAGATCTAATTGTTGTCCATTTGTCTGCCCATTTAGTTCTTAAGTTTTGCTTACATATAGATAATGCGTCTTGTAGCGTTAATTCGGGGGCTTGTTTGCCATCAGTGATAGCTCTTTTTGCCAGTTTGTCAGCTGTTTCGTTTCCCGTTATGGAGGAATGCCCTTTGGCCCATATGAAGAATGTATTTATCTGTTTATAATCTAAGGCTCTTAAGGTTGTCAAAATTTCCACGATTATTGAGTTATTGTATATGGAGGTAACCGGGTACACCAGAGCTGATAAAACAGATTTCGAATCCGATATTATAGCCAAGTTTGACAAGGGTAGCAGTGAATTGTTTGCCCAATCCAAAGCCTTAAATATAGCAAGTGCCTCTGCTGTAAAGATTGTAGAGTTTTTGTTTAGTTTAAACAACAAACTTTCGTTTGTGTTTTCCCTGTACACTGCACATCCTGTTCCAGTAGGGGATTTGGATCCGTCTGTAAAAAATTTATGTACATTACCTAATTTCTCTAATTCTATTTGCATAGATATGTTATTAATTGCTGGGTTATCATTATATTCTGGAAAAATAATATTTGGTGGTGTAAGACATATATCGAATTTAGCCGTGAAGAACGGCAAACCAGAATCATCACGTAGTTCGATGTTTGAGACTGTTGCAAATGCATCAGCTAGAGGGGGACAGTTTCTGTTGTGCCAGTATTTATTAGTGTAGCTATATGCAGTTAAGATGCCTAAATTTTTAATAAGGTCGTTGTGTGTAAATCGTTTTTGTTTAACGACGAATTTTTCAGCTAGTAACTGTCGTCGAAGTTGCATGGGGGGTTCGCCACACTCTGCAAGGAGAGCAGCTGTGGGAGTGGATTTAAATGCACCAAGAACAATGCGTAGAGCCTTGAACTGTACCCTATCTATTTGTGAAAGTCTGGAATTAGTGGCTGATCCATACAAGAAACAACCATAATCTAGGATAGATCGAGTGTACGCTCGGTAGAAAATCAAGTTAATGTTAGGGTCAGCGCTCCAATGATATCTGTTAATTGCTCTTAGGATATTAAGACTTTTTTCACTTTTCTTAATGCATCTTGATATGTGATCGGACCAGGTCAGTTTGCAATCAAATGTGATACCCAAATATGTGTATGTTTTGCAAACAGGTATAGTGTGATTTTGAATTGTAAGGCTATTAAGTTCTGGCAATTGGTGTCTGGTAAAAAATACAATAGCAGATTTGAGGTGATATTTCAAATCCCTGTTCAGGAAAGTATTTAAAGCAGCAATGCACTATATACTTAAGATTACTAACACATTGAGAGTAGTTTTTATGAGTAGTGTATATAGAAAAATCGTCAGCATATTGTAAAATTCTTGCGTTCATACCAAGGTTGTGAACATCGAGGGTATAGATATTAAATAGAAGCGGGCTCAACACCGACCCCTGTGGCAGACCCGAGTTAACCTCTCTAGGACCTAGAGTATTTGTATTGCATTTTATAAAGATCTGTCGTCTGAGGAACATATTAATAAGAACAAATGCAAATTGTGGTGGTATATGGATGTATGTTAACTTTTCATATAAACAATCCAACAGCACGCTTTCATAAGCACTAGAGATATCTAAAAATAAGGCAGCTGAATAATGGTTTTCTGAAAAAGCCAACTGAATTTCCGTTGCAAGATTGGCTGCACAGTCGAGAGTACCTTTACCTCGCCGAAAACCAAACTGGGATTGGGGGAGGATGTTATTATTTTCTAACCACCATTCTAATCTGAGTTTGATAATTCTTTCCAAAGTTTTTAATACACAAGACATTAGAGAAATGGGTCGCAGAGCTTTGTTGTCACTGACCTTAGGAATAGGAATAATTAGACACTGTTTTAGTGAGGGGTAATCCGTATCTCCTGAAAGTATATTGTTATATATTTTGCAAAGAAAGTGTTTCGCCGAGTCAGGGAGCTTTTTAATCATCATATAATTGATGCCATCTAAGCCTGGAGCAGTAAGTTTTGACGATTTGATATTAAGTTCTAACTCTCTTAGTGTAACTGGGGCTAGAAGAGAATGATCATGATTACTGGTGGGTGTGTAGTGAATGTAAGGACTAACAAAACTTGGAGCTAATTTATGAAAAAGTATTTCCGCCTCATTTTCTTCACATGGTTGGATATCATTTTTCTTCTTTTGAAATATATTAATCCGGCGCCAAATTTCCGAGGGATTTGAATTCCTATTGAGTTGAGTACAATAGTCTGCCCAAGCCTGTTTGGCTTTAAATTTGAAGGTTCTTTTGCAGAGCGCATCTATTTTTTTTACATTGATATAATTTGAAGTTATCATATTGCGCTTGTACGTTTTGTAAGCTTCCTTCCTTTGGGTAACTAACTGTTGACATTCCTCATCCCACCAAGGGGGATGAGGAGCCTTTTTAGGAGAGAAGGGGTAAGTTTTTTTAAGAGCTGAATCCGCCGAGGATGTCATTGAATTGGTGATAAAGTTAATCATTTCGTTAGTATTGTTGAAAAACGGAATCTCGGAAAAATCTTTATCAATTTTTGTTTGAAACAATGCCCAATCAGCTTCTCGCATAGACCATTTATGAATGGGGGTAATATTAATATTATCAATTCTGAGTTCTTGTAACACAAATGTGATAGCATAATGGTCAGAGCCATACGTATCTGCTTTAACAGACCAAGAGAATTGTGAGCTAAAGTTGAACGAAATGAGGGTAAGATCAACACATGATGGAGGAGAGCCAGGGGCAGATACTCTGGTAGGAGATCCGTCATTTGCAATGATAAAGTTGTCGAAGTATTCTAAAGCTTCCATGAGTATGTTACCGCTATGATCATTGTTTATAGAGCCCCAGGCTCCATGATGGGCGTTAAAGTCGCCACCAATAATAAAATTATGCGGAATTTGTTGAAAAAGAGAAACATAGTCGTTCACTGTGACTGCAATGCTACCTGGACGATAAATACTAACCACAGATATTTTGGTGCCATTGACATCAATATCAATGCCACAAACTTCAATATTTTTATTAAATGTTTGGTTGAATACTATATTATTGTATTTAATATTATTAGAGATAATTATGCTAACACCTCCACCTCGTTTATTACGTCTATCTTTTCTGGCAATATTAAATCCCTGTAAGGACATTTCATACTTAGGTTTGTACCAAGTTTCCGAAATAAGAGCTATATCAAAGTGTTCTTCTGTAAAAAGTTGCGTAATAGAGTTTTTATTAGAGTACGCTGATCTAGCGTTCCACTGGACAATTTTTAAACCGGCCATATCAGGTAAAGAAATGTTTAATCACGCTGTTAATTATATTTTCTACATCTTGTATAGAGGGAACTGAACTATTAATCGCAGGGTTTCGAGCAGGAATGTCTGAAAAGAAATTATTGATTGAATCCTTCAAAGTAGTAGCGAATTCATTTTTAAGATGTTCATCGTTATTTTTAGATACATTTTTATTATAGTTTCCGAACTGGAATACGGGGCTAGCACAAAAGCTAAATTCGCTTGGAGCGGTAATAAGCGTAGGAGACGATGGGTGTATTTTTCGTTTTTTTCTAGTAGAAGCTGCAGTATTTGAAATATTTGCAATGGAAGGCAAATGTTTTGATGAGCTTTGAGCAATATTGGAATAGGTATTTGGCCTGGAAACTAATGAAGGGAATTCAGTAGTGGATGACAGTAACGGAGCAAATCTGTTTTTTTGAACAATACTAGTGTAGGCAGGATTGTCAATAACTTTTTCGGCCTCTTTGAAAGAAATATTAAGGTGTGCCATTGCTTCCTTAGTTCGTTTTTGTTTTTTATACTCTGAACAATCTCGATTTGTCGAGTTGTGTGAATTAGAGTTACAAAAAATGCAGAAGTTATCACATTGAGTGCATTCGTTATCATTTTCTTTGCCGCAGTTTCGGCATTTCTTTTTTCCTTTACATTGAGATGCAGAGTGACCGTAACGAAGACAATTGTAACACTGCATAACAGGATGAACGTACGTGTCTACAGGACATCTCACTTTATTTATATAAATAAATTGGGGAATTTTGTTCCCTGCAAATGTGACAATTATCATTTGACGGGGGATTTTTTCAATCACTCCGTCTTTTATTACTTTTCGAAACATTCTTTGCACCTTACGAACAGAACACTCTGATTTTATAACTTTAACAAGATCATTTTCAGTCAGATATGTATCGACCGATCTCACAATACCTTTTTTTTCAGTTAAATGTGAGGGGATATAAGCTATCAGTTTATTGTCTTTGAATACCGAATTTTCCACTAATTTGTTCGCAACTAACCCTGAATTAACTTCAATTTTAAGTCTATTACGACCCACGCTACTAATTTCTAAGATCGATTTTTCGTATTCTGAAAGTGCTAACAGTTTTTCACCAAGTCTCATTGGATGCAATCTTCCCACATTCAAAACTTCGTGTTCCACAAAAATTAAGTACGGACCTGTATCTCTTGACGTAAATCGATTATTAATGGAAATATCGCGTTTGAAAGACTGGTTTGGCTGATCTAAATTACTTGCTGTTGTTGTTAATGAGCTTTTATTGTTATCATTATCTGCTGGAAAAACTTGATTTTTGTCCCCTGTTGCAATATTATTCTTATCGGCTTCTGTAAATCCGCGAAAACCATCTTGATTAATATTTACATTTGAATCGTCGAGTTCCATGCCATCCAGAACCCTAATATCCTCGATTCTTATATTTGAAGATCGCGGCGGCTTCCCGCCGCCAGGTGAAGTTCCCGACATCCGTCCCAGACAGATGTCGGATTTTTAAGTATAATTTCCCAGGATAAATTAAGTAATGAATCGACTTACTTGTAGAAATCCAAAAAACTTAACCAAATAAATGAGTAAAAGGTAAACAAACTGTGTATTTTTTGCGGCAATTAGTGAATCGACTTTTAAATCAAACACGTCTAATCACTAAGAGACTTGATAGACAACTGAAAGAAACAAATTACCCACTAAAAAATATCTGACACAAAATTTTCAAAAATATATAGAACAGACCAAGTAAATATAATACAGGCTACCGAAAATGTAAAATAAAAATAGTAAAAAACATAATAATGATAAGTTAATATCAAGCATTATTATTCATATATTATTAAATAATAATAATATTAGGGCTGGTAACACTGCAATTAGTTAATACGCTGTTGGCAGTACTTGTACCGTTGGGTACAGCCGGTGCCGGTGCATCCTCGCATGCGCTCATCTTCCGCTGTCTTACCAACAATCTTATAACCTCAAACGTTGTTTGTTTATTGTTTGACAAGTGTAGTTATTGTTTGGGACAAAGTGAGTGATAATTTTGTTAAAAAATGAACAAAAAACTAAATGGTTCTGAATTCAGAAAGCGTGCTGCAAAGGAGAGTGATAAACAAGAGTTATTGAAGAAAGTGCCGAAAATAAGCAAGTTAAATTGTCTCATGTTACTGTGTTGTGAAAAAGACTTAACTCTAAGCACAGATTTTTCTGATGTAGTAAACAAGTTTGCCAAATTGAAGGTTAGAAAAAAATCTGTCACTTAAAATGCTTTGTACAAAGTAGGATCTTAAAAATATAATTTTAAGTTGTAATCTTTGCTGGAAGTGTGAATTATGTAGAAATAAATGTCTACAGTTTTGTGTATGAAAGACGTGTTTTCTTGTTATTTACTTTACTTCATAAAATATAAGTAACATAGATTATTTGCTTTTACATTATAGTAATAAAGGGCGCTAGTAGACCATTTGCCCAGGGCGCCAGTCACCTAAGCCCGGGGCCTGAATACAGTAATATACGCATGCGAAACGTGGGTGGTGAAAAAGTCAGAAACAGACCTTTTAGAAAGATGGGAGAGAGAAATGCAAAGAGCAATATATGGAGGTGTGAAAATAGAAGGTCAGTAGAGTGAGATTGAAGAACCAATAAAGAGTTGGAAGAACTGTATAAAGAGACAACGATAACGACAAAGATCAAGCTCAGAGTAAAAAATGGTACTCTCACGAAGACCAACACAAAAGAGAAGGAAAGGCAGGCCAAGAAAAAGATGGAAGAACAATGTGTACGAAGACCTGAAAAAAAGTAACATTGAGAGATGGAAAGAACTAGCATTAGACAGAAGGAGATGGAGGGAGGTAGTGAAGAAGTGTATAAAAAGACTGAAGTGAAGTAAATAAAATTTATAAGACTAAAATAAAATGTAATCAGAAATGTAAAAGTTTTAGCTCTAGGCCTACAAGACCTGTTGAGCTTAATAAATAAAAATATTCTTTATGTTTGACCTTAAATTAATCAATAAAAAAGAACAAAAATAAATAAAATAGCATATCTACTTATATTTTTATAATAAGGCTTTAGCATAAGACTGAAGTGAAGTAAATAAAATTTATAAGACTCAAAGTACAAGAATTTAATGGAACAAATCCACTTAGCAGACCACCGCTACCACGAATATATTCTTGTAAGAAACTAGGTGCGCTGTAACAAATTGTGAACACTGAAATTTTACCCAATTATGTCGTAGAAGCCCACATATTGGAATATCTGCATATGCTAATCTACCGTGCAGCAACAGCAATTGCTAATGTAATGGGCTTTAAGATCAGAACACGACGGGGTACTAATAACGGAAGGACTGGTAACAGAATTGCACCCTGGAAAAAAAGACCTCTCGGAAAAATTGAATTACTGCGTACGGATATTGGTCAAGTCACAGAATATATCAGAGGTGTAACAAATAGAAAAGTCATTAAGAGAGCTGAAGAAATAATGCGGAGCACTGCAAGACACTCGAGATACGATCCAGAAAATAACACAACCCAACAGTGTGTGGATATATTAAAACAAAAACTCTCCATATATTCAGGACTATTAAGAAGGTATAAAATTAGTAACAACCGAAAATGTGACAATGCACTTTTTGAGAACTCTGAGAAGGCATTCTACCGAAAACTCAATTCCACCGTAGAAAATCTCGATAAGTCTTATCCAAGCCAAGAAGAAATTCATGAGGTTTGGGGAAATCAACTTTCCACGCCAGCTGCTCTTAACAACAATGCTGGCTGGATAGAAGATACTACGCACAACTGTCACCACTACGTCACAGCTAACTACGAACCATTCATTACTGAAGAGGTCTCAAATATCATCAAAGAGCTTCATAACTGGAAATCTAGACCAGATGGAGTTCAGAACTTCTGGCTTAAGAAGTTTTAGAGTATTCATGAGTGCTTATCAACATTAATTAATTATGTTATTTCTAACCCGCAGGAAATACCATCATTTCCAACTCAGGGAACCACTTATTTAATACTGAAGGATCAAAATAGCACCCAAGATCCAGCCAAGTACCGCCCAATTACTTGTCTTCCAACTTTGTACAAATTGGTCACATCCTGTATAACCCGGCGTATCTACCAACACTATGCTCTAACTAAACAATATCATAGAGCCTCAACAGAAAGGATGCGCTAAAGGTGCTATGGGTTGCAAAGAACAACTTATCATCGACATTTCTAACCAGGCATTCACCAAAAAAAGGAACCTCTTTACTGCCTTTATTGACTACAAAAAGGCCTTTGATGCAGTGCCGCATGAATGGCTTATAGATATATTAAGAATATACAAAGTCCATGATAACATAGTGACTTTTTAAGGCATATAATGACAAGTTGGAAGACTAAAATTCACCTCCAAATACCTGGTGAAAACACTATTGAAACGTAAAATATCGCAATCAACCGGGGCCTGTTTCAAGGAGACTCGCTGAATCCATTGTGGTTCTGTTTGGCTATGAACCCCTATCACAGCTATATTAAACTTCACTGACTCAGGTTTTAGCATTAAAAACAACAATACTGTAGTAGCGAAGCTTAATCATGTGGTGTATATAGAGGATTTGAAATTAATGGCTTCCACTCGAAACAATCTAGAAGAGATGCTAAAAACAGTAGAAACATTCTCTAACGATATTAATATGCACTTTGGACTAGACAAGTGCCGCGTTTTAAATATAGTCAGAGGAAAGATACAGCCCGGTGGATTCGATAGGCAAAATGGCCAGAACATCGAGGCCATGGGTGAAAACGATATATACAAATATCTTGGAGTAAAGCAGGCGCGGAAAATTGACCATAAGCAAATGAAAACTGAGATAACTACTGAGTTTATACGAAGGATAAAACAGCTGCTTCGTTCACAGCTTAACAGTAAAAATTTGTTTAAGGCACTAAACACCTACGCTTGTTCCGCACTTCATTTCAGCTATTCATTTGGTATTGTTAAGTGGACAAAAACAGATATAGAAAATCTTCAGCGAAAAGTACGAACACACCTCACAAAGGCACAAAAGCACCATCCTAAAAGTGCAGTAGAAAGAACGACATTACCACGGAATCTAGGAGGAAGAGGACTTATGGATATAGGTGAGCAATTAGACAAACAAATTGCTAATTTAAGAACTTATTTTCAGATGCAGGCTGAGACATCTACTCTACATCGCGCTATCTGCGCAGTAGATGACACAACACCGATCAAACTGAGGGAACCAGAAATGCGCATAAACCACCTCACTAAAGACGAAAAAATTCGCAACTGGATGGGTAAACCTCTGCACGGGCGACATCCCAATGAAGTCAGCCAAGACTATGTCGACAATACAGCGTCGAACTATTGGTTGACATCAGGAAAGATGTTCCCTGAAACGGAGGGTTCATTACTGGCCATTCAGGATCAGGTTATACCAACCAGAAATTACCTGAAATATGTCATCAAAGACCCTCAGGTTCAAAACGACAGATGCTGATATGCATGTCAAGCCCAAGAAACCATCCAACATCTTACAGGGGGCTGCCAGGCATTTGCTGCAACTGAATACAAGGAACGGCATGACGCAGTGTGAAAAATCATTCATCAAGAGATAGCTATCAAGTTGGGACTTCTCCAAACGGACCATCTCCCGTATTATCAATACGTCCCTGAGAGTATGCTTGAGGATGGCAACTACAAGCTATACTGCTATAATAGACCAGATCTCGTACTAGTTAATAAATTAACAAGACAAACAACACTAATTGATGTGGCGATACCTAACAACAATAATCTACGTCGTAAATTTACTTAAAAGATCGCCAAGTACAGAGATCTGGAAATTCAAATAAGAAGGCAATGGAGAATGCAAAGTACCCAGACGATACCGATTATTATGTCTACTACTGGAGTCATTCCGAAGACCCTCCTCGAAAGCATAAAAAAGCTGGGTCTGAATGACCACTGAAAGAGCAGTCCTTGAACGTTGAGAAGAAAGAAGAAGAAGACACGATAATATTCGATCTGAATGTCAGTTCTACTCATAATATGCCATCGAATTGATAGCAGTAGTATAATTATTCTTAAGAGGGACTATGTTGTCTGCAAAGAAGCACTTGCATAGCTGTGTATGATGATAAGGGGTATAAAAGAGACTTTTGTGTCTTAATTAACATTATGTACCGGGTGTCCCAATAAGAATGGCTCTCGGCCATATCTCAGGAACCGTTTATAGCACAGCTTTAAGAAAAAAATATTTATAACAGAAGTTGCCTCGGGAAAAGCCTGCAAATTATTTTCATAATTGTGGGTCCACCGCTAGAGGGCGTAATTGAATATCAAAAATTAAAAAATCAAAATTTTACCAAACTTGCCCATTGAAAGGGCACTGGAAATTCGATCATCGTATTCTTCATAAAATTCTGAGCATATTTGATTTCACAAGTTTAAGTCTACCTTTGCAAATAAGAGGTGGGGGTGAGTGGGAACCTTCTTATGAAAAAATGGCTGTAAGTCCGGTTCTGCTAAATCGAATTTTGCATACTTGGTCTTGTTGAAAACAGCTCTTTTTCGTCAAAGTAAGTGTCTTATTTTCGAAATAGCCTAATAAGTAATATGCAAGCTAGGAGGCGTTATTTAATTATTTTCGGAAATCTGGTTTTCTTTTGAGAATATTAAAAACAAGTATGCATTTTTAATCCTGTATTACAAAATTAGACCAAATTAGCAACATAATACCGAAAACCGCATGTCGATACCTTTTTTCTATCTCGAGATATCTTAAGAAATGTGTAAATTTTAAACAACTGTTAATGTCACCGGTAAACCAAGTTAAGGAAAAGTAGTGCTATGGAAAAAAACAAAGAAACATTTTCCAGATGTAAACGTATATAATTAATTAAAACCATAATACAAACAACACTATAAAATATAGCAAAGAAATTAAAGCAACTACTTACTTAGTGACGACTTACATGTTCAAATTGTTGCCCATCATTTTCGATGCAAGCAGTTACTCTTTCAAGAGTAGATTGAACAGCGGTCTCAATTTCTGCTTTCGCAATGCTTTGAATGGCGTTTCGTATTCTCTAGATTCTAGATCATGTTTTCTCGAGTAGTGGGCCTAGCGGCCAAAACAAGGTATTTAATCCGTCTCCATAAATAAAAGTCTAATACAATTAAATATGTTGCTATTCAATCTACTCTTGGGAGTAAATGCTTACATCGAAAATGATGGGCAACAATTTGAATATTTATTCAGTCACTAAGACTAAGTAAGTAATTGCTTTTATTTCTTTGTTATATTTGATAGTGTTGTTTGTCCTATTGTTGTTTTAATTAATTATATACGTTTACATTTGGAAAATGGTTATTTGTTTTTTCCATAGCACACTACTTTTCCTTAACCTCGTTTACCGATGACAGTATCGGTTATGTTTAAAATTTACATATTTCTTAAGATATCTCGAGATAGAAAAAAGGTATCGACATGCGGTTTTCGGTATTATGTTGATCATTTGGTTTAATTTTGTAATACATGATTAAAAATAAATACTTGTTTTTAATATTCTCAAAAGAAAACTAGATTTCCGAAAATAATTAAATAACGACTCCTAACTTGCATATTACTTATTAGGCTATTTCGAAAATAAGACACTTACATTGACGAAAAAAAGCTATTTTCAACAAGACCAAGTATGCAAAATTCGATTTCGCAGAACCGGACTTACAGCCATTTTTTCATAAGAAGGTTCCCACTCACCCCCACCTCTTTTTTGCAAAGGTAGACTTAAACATGTGAAATCAAATATGCGCAGAATTTTATGAAGAATACGATGATTGGATTTCCAGTGCCCTTTCATTAAGCAAATTTTGCAAAAATTTTTAATTTTTGATATTCAATTACGCCCTCTAGCGGTGGACCCACAATCATGAAAATAATTTTCAGGCTTTTCCAGAGGCAACTTTTGTTATAAATATTTTTTTCTCAAAGCTGTACTATAAACGGTTCCTGAGATATGGCCGAGAGCCATTCTAATTGGGACACCCGGTACATTACACGGAACTTTAGTTTACTTCAAATGAGGTATTTTTAAATAGATTAGGCTTGTTCAATTGAAACATATCTTTGATCCAGAAAAAATTGATCGGTAAACATAACTACAATAATTTACTACCATATTTAAGGCACATAACCTATTTTTGCACCAACCGATGTAAACTCTGTTTCAAGAATTCTTGTGGCTGTAGGTTGAAGAATTCTTTTAGTAGAGTGATAAATCTGAACTGTAGCGTGGATACTCGAATACCTTCTATTTCTTTCGTTGTAGATTTTTTCACTTCTTCGGCAACATAAAGAAGAATGATAAGCTTTTCTGGATGTTATGGTCATATTGCTTGATTAAGCTTGTTTATTGTTTAATAACTATGTTAAATGTTTATTGACATAAACTAACATTTCAGAAAGTCAGTTGAGTGATTACAATAATTGTTTTCAAGGCTAACACAACCAAAGATATGTTTTAATTGAACAAACTTATACCAATAGTACTTACAGCGGTCAAAGGCAAAGACATCAAAATACTTTCATATCTGGCTCCAGGTGTGTAAAGACCAAACTTCGTACCCCTGTCGTATATAAGGTTAAATTCCACGTATCTTCCTCTTCTCAGCAACTGCCATTCCCTTTCCACATTGGTATATTTTGTCAGCTTATGTCTTTGAACTAAAAAAATATAATTGTATTAATAATAAATGGTACACTCATTTTAGAAATTTTTATTGATGGGAATTCTCATTTTGCCTTTTACTCCACAGCCCTCTTGTGGTAGTCAACGTTACAATCCTCTATTTTCTTCTCTCATAATTTTAAAGCATCCAGTTTTATTTCAAAGCTATCCCTCACTTCACTTCCTCCATAATGTATAATGATCTTTTATTTGTAGGTAGTTTTGATATGCACATGTTTGAACCATTTGTCCATCTTTTTTTACTGAATCGTGGGTATCATACAAAATCTCATCTAAATTTTGTCTACTTTCTTGCCTATATTTAGTAATTTATTTTAGGTACATATTACGTTTGTTAACTATTCTTCGGTTCTCGATAACTGCGTGATATTAATTTATTGTTTTAAATTTACAGCCCATTTTCTTTATCCAATTTTTTTCTTATTACTTCTATTGTAGGTTATTGTGTTTTTCAATAGTTTTATGAGTGATGCATCCCATTATCATCAGTAGCTCGACAACCCTTTTTGGGTCCTGGCTTGTTCTAGGATTTTCCGCCATTCTGTTCTGTTCCTTGCTTTGTTCTTCCAGTGGGTAATCTCAAGTGTTTTCAGATCTTGTTCCACTTGCTCCATGTATCTAAGTTGCAGGGTTGAAAAAAAAACATGTTTTTTTAATTTTATACAAAACACATGTTTTTTTTTGTTTTAAACGTTTTTTTTTTGTTTTAAACATGTTTTATTTTGTTTTTAAATTTTATGTTTTAAACAAATAAAACATGTTTAAAACACATGTTTTTTTTATTTTTAACATTTTTTTTTTGTTTTAAACATGCGTTTTTTATTTTAAATTGTATGTTTTGAGCAAATAAAACTTAGAAAAAAACATTGTTTAAATCATATTTTCTTAAACATTAATAATTTTGATTTTAACTTTTCTTTCATAATAGGTAAGAAAACCAATTGCAATTAGGAGCTATCGCCTGGGGGAACCCCAGACTTACTAGTTATAAATTCGCATTTCAAGTTAGCTGTTATTGCAAGAACGCCTACTGTAAGTTATTTTGTGGTGTTATATATGTGTGTCTATATTAAATTCACTAGTCTTTTCCAATATTTGCCTCGAGACGAAGATCTGATCTATTGTGGACTTCTGCCTGCAGAAACCACATTGACATCCCCCAACTATTTGTTCCGCATATGGTCTCAATCGCTCATACACAATATTTGACAGTATTTTATATGCCACAGTCAGTAGCGATATAGCTTATGCCAACAGTTTTTCATCAAAGCCGAATTTCTTATGTAGATTTTTGTACACTTTGAAACATACTTCATGCGTTTCAGGATTTAAATGCAATCGAATCTTCTTTACATGTACTTTTTTAGAAATTAGATTTATACTGGCATTGCACTTGAACTTTCTACAAAATAATTGTTGTTATCGTATACAATATTTAACTACCACATTATCAAAAAACACACACGACCACAAACCACAAAAGTCAAAGTAATGTCAGAATAAAACAGATATGTACTAAACCTTACACAATAACAAATATCAAATTTATGAATATGTGCAAATTATTCTTTATAATAAAACATAGTATAAACAGATCAAAAATATTAATTCAAAAAAATCAATGGACATACAGTGGAACATCGATCATCCGTCAGGGTACCGGACCAAGGGTATGACAGATAATCGAAAAGACGGTTACCAGAACATTAAAAAACATTCATAGTACAACTTTCAAATTTGATTTGTATATTTTGTTTGACAATATAAGAGGGATTTGTGTTCATACAATCGAATCAATTTGGTTTAAAAGATTCTGAAATCTATGTTTGTTTTACTGTTGCTTCACATTTTCCAACGGTTGAATTTCTTCAGCGTAAGATCATGCAATCTACTTTATTGGCTTCTTCTTGTTGAGAATACCACTTGTTGAATTGTTATATTCAGATTCAGAAATGTTTATTGCTTTAAAATACAGTAATGCTTAAAGTAATAGCTCTCCTAATAAAACATTTTCCCCCATGACCATTGGTCGTCTGGGGAATTGTTATATGTGCGATACAGCTTCTCTAGCTTCTTTACGCAAATCTTTGTCAGTTGCAATAGCATCATCGACATCGCCACTGTAAAATTCTGTGTCAGCTTCTAAATATGTTTCGTCTGCCTCTGATGCCATTCATTTCAACCATCTCATCATCTGTCAGCAATCAGCGAATTTCGTTTGGCTTATAGCAACGCTCAAACAAAATGAATTGATGACTCAAATTTTGCTTACAACTTATGTACGGACTCTGACGCTTAACAGAGGTGACAGTTAATGGAGAAGACAGATAATCAAGGTTTCACTGTACAAAAATTCTTTATATTATTAAATACCTAATTAGTGACTTCTTGTTCCCCAAAAATATTTCAGATCAGGTAAGATATAATATACTTACATATTATTTAAGTAGAGGTAATGGTTTTTGACAAGAGCTATGAGTCATGCCGATATAGTATACAAGTTTACATGTTATTTACACGGTCATAGCCACCTTTTTAAACGGAATTGTCTTATCTTATTAATATCTACTGATATTTAAGGTTATATAATCATATAAACTACAAGATAATTTTTTTGAACTACTTGTAAAATCAAAAAGAATGTGTGTGTACTTTGTACGCACGTAAGAAGTTATACTTCTGTTATAATATAATTTCAACGAAATAAATATACCTACTTAACAGTTACAATTAAAAAAATTAACAATAATTACCAAAAATGAACCAAAACTTAACAATGAAAAATGTTAAAAAAAAAAAGAAAAAAATATGAATCATCCGGGATTTGAACCCGCAATCTCGCAATTTTTTTTATCTCTGGTCCAATGCTCTACCAACAAGGCCATCAAGCCGCATGCTAGTTACCTTTCAGATATACATAATTATACATCACGGTGACAAGTGAAATATAAAAATAGATGTTTTATTATTTTACGCCCAAGGAAGACAAATCCAAAGACACAAAATAATAATAAAAAACCTTTTAAACCACCTTTTTCAAATTGCGCAAGTTGTATTATTAATATTAATGTTAATAAATGAAATATAAATATTTTGACGTTTCACAATTTGACAATTCACTTTTAACTGCAGTGCCTAAAAAATTTTAAAGCACTAGTGCCTTAAAGTAGCATATTTAACGCTCCTATGGAGTCCTAAAAATTGCATTTTTAACACGTTTGTAGAAAAATATATTTAAAAACACTAATATTTTCTTTCCACACCTTTTCTGGACTGATACATACATAAATTAAAACATTTTGAAGTATAACTTCAAAAATATAATATGAAAACTATTTAAAAAGGCAGTATAACTATTAACTAACCTTTGTTGTTTCTCTTCCAACAAATTTTAAAACGCAACAACCATACATAACCAAACCGTCAACCGTCCAAACCACAGCTGCGCTACAGCTGCCATATTGGATAATTTTTGACATGTCATTTGAACATCCAATCAGAACAAAGTTATAATGCGCATGCGCCGGGATCGTAGGTTTTAACATATAAAAATTCACCCTCATATCGCGCGTAAAGAAGTATAACTTCAATAATTTATTATAAACACACCTGATTACAAACCTGATATATCAGCGAACTTATTTTATCTGTATTACCTCATAATAACTAAAAAATACTTTACCTAAAGGAATGTATGAGGGTATCACAGCATTGGCACAACACTTCACAAACTGAAAACATTTTTCCTGGCTAGGGGTATCCAAATCATCAAGGAAGATACCACCAATTCCCCTCCTTTCTCCTCTGTGTGGTATGTTAAAGAGAAACTGTAATAATTACCGAGGTATCACCATATGAAGTATCCCTGAGAAGGTATTCACAATAATAATAGAGACAAGAATAAAAACCCAAATAGAAACACCTATGGAAGAAACACAGAGTGGATTCAGGAAGGACAGAAGCATGCCAGATCTAATATTCACAATAAGACAAGTAAGTGAGAAGGTAATCAATAAGAATAGAGAGATACATATATGCTTCATCGACCTGGAAAAGGCGTTTGACAGAATCCGAAGAAAAGACGTATAGAAGACACTAAAAGAAAGGGGAGTCGACAGACACATAATAGAAGTAATAAGGGATATGTACAAAAATAATACAAATACAGTGAGAACCAATAACGAGGAATCCAGAGAATTTACTACAAGTCAAGGCGTCAAACAGGGATGCGTGTTGAGTCCACTGCTATTCTCAATGGTGCTTGATGAAGCAATAAAAAAAAGCCAAGAGAATAATGAGAAAACTAACATTAGGATACTTACAAATGAAACAGACTCAACTATCAGAGCTACTATTTGCAGACGACGTGGTATTGATAGCAGAAAACAGAGAATACTTAGAGAACAAAACAATCTTGAAATCCTAGAAGAAGCACTATCAAACATCAATATGAAAATTAATAGAAAACAAAAACAATGATAATTTCAAATACGAGGAAGACACACACAATAAAATTAGACAGGAAACAACACGAGCAAGTGGAATATTTTAAATACCTAGGAGTAATAACTAAATCAAATTGTAAACAAGACATGTAAATAAAACGGGAGACTGGGACGAACAGGATGCTTATTTAACACTATGAAAACAATATTTTTAGGGAAAAAAGAGAAAACGGAGAAAGTAAAAACGGCAGTCGTTAGATCAGTAGTTATACCAACAATCATGTATAGCAGCGTGACATGGACATTGACGGGGAAACAAAAATCCAGAGACAATGCTATGGAAATGAGCTTCCTGAGAAAACAGCAAACAGAAAGAGGACAGACAAAATACGAAACGAAGCAATCAGACAAAACCTAAAACTAGAACCAATCAATGAAAACATAGTAGAGGGACAAATTAGATGGTTCGGGCACGTGTGTAGAATGTCAAACGAGAGACTAACAAAACGAGTGTTCGAAACGAGAGTGCAGGGGAAAAACAAAAGAGGAAGACCAAGAGTTATGTGAGTAGATGAAATCAGGAAAGAAGTCAAGAAGAAAGGATTGACATTGAAAAGTGCAAGAAACCTAACACAAGAGCGTAAAGCATGGAGACTACAATGCCAAACCCAACTCCACCAGCCTTACACCTAAAGGTAGAAAGGCTTAGGACTAAGTAAGTAAGTAATTAGTGATTTTTTATATTACTGCTCGCCCATATGCTGATCAGACGCCAGCTTTCAGTCTAAGCCTCAGATTCATGTATTAGAATTTTAAACTGCTGCGCTACCCTTTTTGTTTTTCCGTTCACCAGGCCAGAATTTGGAGTCACATATATCTCACAACAAAGTGAAGTGCGGGCAACCTCCCGTTCCGCTTGACTATCTGATCTGATTAGTGATTTGTTCCCAAACACTATTTCATATGTGTATAATATATTGTTAAATAATTTTTATGGGGCGAATTTAGAGAATTAATTTTATGTCAAAGACCACGAGATCGTAAATTTTCATGGCCCTGTATATAGTCAATTTGTAAATAAAATAATTTAGCCGTAAGCAGTGTTTCGCGGAAGAGTAAAAATTTAGTGGTAAAGTTTCTACGAACGGCTATTTTAGAAAGTTAATGCATGCCGCGTTTGGAGTGGACAATAGACAGTGGGTTTCTAAATGTTTTCGCATAAAGAAACGGATCGTAAACAATTTTGTTTAGTTAGAATAGAGGGTTTTTCTAGATTGTCAGTAAGTTTAATTTTAATATCTCCTGGAAATTGACGAGATAGAAATTTTATATACTATTTGTTCTTAAAAAAAAGTAGGAATATGATGTGTGGAGAATGCTTGTGATTGGAGAGGAGACCGATGGAAGGGGAATAGAGTGGCGAGTGTCAGATTGATGGGAGAAAATATTCCACTGTGTAATTAACATCGAGAGCAGGCAGTCCAGTTTTGATAGTAGTATTTTTGTGTAAAGTGTGTTAATTTGGTGGCCGTGGAAGCAGATTCGTGTTGAGACGAAATCGTGATCAAGTCGAGAAGTACAAACTCCTTGTGTCCGAATAGATTCCAGTTTCTGTCTGGAACGAGTATCCGTTTTATATAAACTTTGCATGAGATACCGAGCTGAGAGAAACATCTTGGAATTCTAATAATTGATATTGTTTTTATCGAGTCACAGATTTAATTAAGGAGAGAATTCGAGCCAGTGCCGTTTTTTTTTAAATTATTTTAAATAGAAGGACAGTTGCAGCATCCGAGAAGCACGTTGTGGGAGAACTGAGGACAACACAATCCAGGAGAAGAAATAAGGACGATAGAAAAGGTTAGTCAGATTGTTTGTGAAAAGAGAGAGTTGTTTTGTATTACATACCATATTTGTGTTTTTTTCAACTTAACAGTTTCACAGCATAAATTATTCATTCATAAATTCGTAGAAGATATAAGTATGTAATCCATTTAAAAAATGAAAATGAAATTTTTGTTTTTTTTTATAATAATAAGAACAGTCTACCGATTCATTTGAATGAATTTTGGTTCAAAAAGTAGAATTAAAGATTTATTTTTGAGTAGATAAGAAAATTTTCTACAACAGAATGAAGTTAGCATGAATTTTTAATCTTTTATATTTATGGTATAGTATATAAATATAGTCTGTTCGCTAAACTCAGACGCAACTTTCTAGAAGTTTTAGTCGGTAATTTTGCCAATTTTAGTAAAATTGGCAAAAAATAATTACTAAATAGTTAATAATCACTAAATAGTTAGTAATTTTGCCAATTTTTGCAAAATTGGCAAAAAACAAAATAATTATCGACTAAAATATCTAGCCAGTTGCGTCTGAGTTTAGCGAACCGACTATAAATAGTAGTTATAAAATTTACTATATGATTTTGAGTATATTTATTTTCCCTGTTTTGTCCATGGATAAAGTAAGCAACGAGAAATACTAGAAGCCACAAACTAAAGGTAATACATTAAAATCAATTAGCCCTGAGAATATTTTTCATTTTATTGTTATTATTTTTATTTTAAAGTTTTATTAAATTTTGGTTTTGTTTACATGAGTAGCAATTAAAATAATTAATTAATTAATCGAATTAATAAGATGCTTATCAATCTCATAACAAGGAGAAAATACAGAGCATAATAGTATGTATTTCATAATGTAAGTACAACATATATGATCACTTTTTATCAATCAAGTTTTAAACTCAACTGTCTTATCTTATTATAATCTACTGATATTTAAGATTTAAGGTTTCATAATCATATAAACTATCAGACATTTTTTTAAACTACTTTTAAAATCCACAATAATTCATTCTAAACACACCTGATTACAAAACTAATATATCATCGAAATTGCTTTATCAGTACCTACTAGCTCATAATAACTAAAAAAATACTTTACCTAAAGGAATGTAAGAAGGTATCACAGCATTGGCACAACTTTTCACAAACTGGAAACATTTTTCCTGACTAGGAGTATCCAAATCATCAAAGAAGATACCACCAATTCCTCTTCTTTCTCCTCTGTGTGGTATGTTAAAGTAGTCATCGCACCATTTCTTGTACTTTGGATAGTAGGTTTTGTCATGTTTATCACAGGCATCTTTTAACGTCTGATGAAAATGGACTGCATCTGCTGAATTCAAATAGTATGGAGTTAAGTCAGTGCCACCTCCAAACCACCATTGAGTTTCGTCACCGCTTTTAACCTCAAAATATCTGAAAATTATACATTTAGATCAAAACATTTACTAAGTTATATTTTCACATATATTTTGGGAAATTTCACAAAATATATGGTATTATCATATGGATCTGACGTAATGTGCTTGACAAGGAAAGATGAAGAAAGATTGAGGATCCTAGAGAGAAAAATCGTTCAGAGAATAGCAGGCCCACTAAACTTAGGTAATAATGAATTTAGAAAACTGATGAACTACAAAGTAAGGGAACTTTTGAAAGGAGAAGGACATTGTCAGAGTTATCAAGGCACAGAGATTCAGGATGGGACATAATATAGAACAGATAAATCAAGAAGAAGTTATCAAGAGAGTCACCAAATTGAGACCAGTATTAGGCAGACCACGAGGAAGACCAAAAACTAGATAGGAGAACCAGATAATTGTGGACCTTAAGAAGATGGGAGTTAAAAAATGGAGAACCATAAGTTGGAGTCAATGAAGGTGGATATGAGTTATTACCTCAGATTTCGTTGAACCTCCATCGATTTTCATAAAAATTGGTGAGTGGTTAAAGGATACCTCAAGGAACAAAGGTGACATAGTGCCAACTTGCGCTTTTTGCATTTTAGGGGTGAAATACACCCCTTTTTTAAAAATTATTTTTTAGTTTCTGAAAGTGCAGTCACTGTAAGTTTTCACTTCCTATTTCGTTGAACCTTCATCGATTTTCATGAAAATCGGTAAGTAGTTAGAGGATACCTCAAGCAATAAAAGTTATATAGCATCAACTTGCGCTTTTGAATTTTAGGGTTGCAATACACCCCTACTTTTTAAATTGCAAAAAATGCAGATTTCCGCATTATGGCGCAAGTAATCTCGTTTAATTAAGAAAAATAATTATTTTTTTTATCTTTATGTGCATGAATAACATTTTTTTTTAATTTTTCATTCCTTATAGCAACCAAAAATCCGAAAATTAACGAAATTGGGAACGAAAATCTTATTCTTCTATATTTCTGAAAGTGTAGTCACTCAATGTTTTCACCCACTATTTCTTTGAACCTTCATCGATTTTAATGAAAATTGTTGATTAGTTAGAGGATACCTCAAAAAATAAAAGTGATATGGCACCAAGTTGCGCTTTCTGCATTTTAGGGGTGAAATCCGCCTTTTTTTTAATGATAAAAATGCAGATTTCAGCATTCTGGCTCAAGCAATCTCGTTTAATTAAGTAAAATAAATATTTTTTTACATTTATTTTATGTGCATGATTTATAATTTTTATTAATTTTTCAAACTTTATAGCAACCAAAAATTAGAAAATTAGCAAATCGACAATCACGAAAAAAATTATTCTTTTATATTTCCAAAAAGGCAGTCATTGAAGGTTTTCACCCCTGATTTCTTTGAACCTCCATCAATTTTCATGAAAATTGGTAAATAGTTAGAGGATACCTCAAGAAACAAAAATGATGTAGTACCAACTTGCGCTTTTATCCTGGGGGTGGATGTTACCCCTTCTCATGGGTGAACACTATTTTATTAAAAATAACCCCATAATTAGATAGAGGAGTAAATTCTAAACAAACTTTCTTTTATCAAGTTTATAAATTTTTTATTTAAATAATATTTCATAATTTAATAAAATATTATTGGTACAGTAAAACCTGACAATAACGGCCACTAAAAATAGAAAACAATTGGCCGTTATAGAAATGTGGCCGCTAATGCTAGGTTTCCTTTTCCACAAATACATAAAATATAATTGAAAATTTATTTATTTTAGTAATTAAAGCAAATCTAATTAAATATAATTCTACAAACAAACGGAACATACTAAAACTAAATTCAATTTACTGCAATATAAAACAATATCTATACGAAAAAACAACTACAAGAAAAACAGAATTTTTGTTTGTTTTACATTTTTTAGATAAACGAAATGTACTAAAACTAATTTAATATAGGTAATACATAATATAAAACAACATACTATAGCTACTACGAAAAATACGCTTATCACTAAAGTATCGTCGTGCTTTCATGCTATATTCAACAAAACCAACTTGGTACGGCCTTTAATTAGATATCGCAAATCACTTTGGCTGATTTTGTCTGCATATATATTATGTTTGAGAAATCCCTTTTTTTTTGTGAGACTGGATATAGGACATTTCTCAAGTATGAATTCACATTCATGGTATATCGTTGCTATACAGGGATAGCAATCTGTGCAATGTTATGGTATAGACTACGTTAAATATAAAGTAAATGTGGAAGATATACACTGGTTATTCATTTCAATTTAATTTGATTGTTTTTTAATCGTTTACAATATTTAAAATAATTAAAGACATAAAGTTAATGATTTTAAAAATAAATTCAGTTCTCACTGGCAGGGTGGGAAATAATAAAGTGCCATACAATAGCATTTCATTACAATGCTCATTACATTCATTACAGGCTGCTCCGTTTGAGAAAACTCATACTCTCAAACTTTGAGAAAACACTCATTCAGTTTCGACCAACCCTGTACTAGCTAAAATTAAACGTTTTGCTAGATTAATAATTTTTAACAATAATAGACTATATTAAAAATCACTTGAACATAAATTGATTTTCTGATGTCAAATCACTACAATTATACAGGGGGTAAATATTGCTAAGAAATTTGAAAAAAAAAACGTAATTATCTTTTAAACTACTTCGTATAACATCACAAAACCTGATATTTTAAGAAATAAAACATAGAGGAGAATCCAAAAATGTAAAAATATACAGGGTGTTCCATTAAACAAAAGAAAATTTTGTTTCACTCTGTCAATATGGGTGACCCTGTATATTTGGAAATGTATTTAAATTCTGATATTATCTATGCCCCAATCTCACCTAAATAAACTTTTTTCGTATCTCCTACAACAAACGACTAATTGGACTTCCCACAACCTGTATACATACAAAATCTCCGCTATAAAATTCTTTCAAAGAAAATGTTATTAGTTTTTTTAAAATAGCTCCGTTAACTTTTGAAAAATGAGATTTATCCAAAAACCATTACAAAGCTAAGTAAAAGGTCTATAACACTGTATTAAACATAATTTTCTAAATCTTTTATTTTTTTTTTAATACAAGGTGAAAGGGCCCCGGTTACATGGTTCTCGCAGTAAAATTTAGGTTTTAAATGTTTCTATCTCGGTTATTTTTTGTCGTAAAGAAATATTAAAAAAAGAAAAAGCTTAAATAAAGTTCAAACTAAAATTTTGTTCTCTACCATTTTTTAAGTATATCGAGTATTTTTGGAGTTATTATCAAAAGAAAATGAAATTCACGAAAATTTGAAAAATTCTAATTTTTTAATCGTATTTTTTGTTTCAAAAATATGCATTCTAAACCGGTCAAAATTGTTGAAGTTATTACTCATGTTAAAATAAATAAAGTTTTAAATGGGTTACTATAAATTTTAATTTTTGTGGAAATGACGTATGTTTCATTTTTCATTCTTCCCTAAAAAATCTGAAAGGGTCCTCTTATTTCCATCATAACTTGCTTAATTTTGATGCTATCGACTTCTTATATAGCTTTTTGATAGTTACCTTTAAGTACTTTATTAAAATGTTTAGTATCTATATTTAACAAAGTGCATCGTTTTCCTGTTATTTAAGCTTGAATACTAAGATTTGAGTACTCGCGGAAAAAAAATATACATTCAATTGCATATAACTCACTTTGTAATATGTAATAAAGGATTTCTCGAATAAGGAGCTTATTTATTTTTATATTACCTTCGATTTTGGTAATAACAACTTTTTTGAAGAAACTTATGGTTTTTGAGTTATTTATGAAAAACTGCATTAAAACATGGATTTTTTTTAGGAAAAATCAAAACTTTTGATCTTTAATAACTCAAAAACTATTGATTTATTGGAATAACTTTATATAACAAATTTTACTTATAATTTGTTCCTCTATCGATTAGTGGTATTATTTTTAATAAAATAATTTCCACCCCCGAGAAGGGGTGGCATCCCCCCCCCCCCCCCAGAGTAAAAGCGCAAGTTGGCACCATGTCACCTTTGTTTCTTGAGGTATCCTCTACATACTTACCAATTTTCATGGAAATCGATGGAGGTTCAACGAAATCGGAGGTGAAAACCTTCATTGACTCCACTAAAGATAAAAAGGGAACAAATGGAAAAAATTGTGATGCCAAATCACACAACCAATTCTGCACCTGGGAGGTAAACTACACTATGTCATTTCGAGCAACTGTATTTAGTGTGTGTTTGCAACAAAGTTTAGAGCACTTAGAATGTGAATAAAAATCTAACATATCCCATAATTGGTTGAAAGACAATATGACCATATTTTAATGATAATAGATATATAACCAATTTGTAGAATCCAACTAATAAAATAAGTGGATTAAAATAACTTATTCAAAACATCACCATGTCAACAGTGTAATTTACAGCCGAGGTCCAGTATTGTAAAATCAAAATATTAATGCAGACTGATTCCCTGTGACAAATAAATCAGCAGAGCCCAAAGAGGGAGGCAATCACTCCGCTAGGAGTGTAGATGCCATCATGATGATATGGTGTTATGTTTATGGTAGCAAATTATAAAATAAATTTTTTGAGATTTGAATAGTATATGGATTGGAACAAATTGAAGATGTCCCTGATATATTATTTTTTTTATCGGAATCTATGAATTCCTCAACTAAGAGAAAGATGTATATCAAGAGCAACAGAGTGCAAACTTTATTAAACAAACATTGGCAATGACGACTTGAGATGAAGATTTACTACGAATCTTTGAAAGAAACTTGAGGACCATATGTGGTGACGTTAATTAACAGGACCTCTGGAGAAGATGAAATAATTTCGAACTCTATAGACATCTTGCTGATGCAGATATTGTGAAAACCATCAAAAGAAACTGCCAAGATACGTGGGCCACGTTATGTGGGTGGATGAAAGTGATTATACTAAAATAACTATGTAACATAGGTCAGTCGGAAGAAAAGGGGCGAACTAAACTCAGATATCTAGACCAGTGGTTCCCAACCTTTTACGTCTGGCGACCCACCTTCTGATGATTTTTCATATTCGCGACCCATCCCTCACCCATGATGATACGCTATTCTGTACTCTGTACGTCACTCAGCTACTGTAAGAAAGAAGCACGCCGCGACCCACCTGAAATCTGTCCGCTACCCACTAGTGGGTCGCGACCCACCAGTTGGGAAACGCTGATCTAGACAACGTACAGGACGATTTAAGAGAGATTTAAGAGAGACAACTGATGATGATGAATGTATGTGATAATATTGCATAAGGATCGAAGCTTTTAAAAAAAATAATATAACACGAAGGCAAACTTTGAGATAATAAGTAGGGTCACCTAGGGTTAGTGTGACGTAAAAATATGCAAATTTGATTTTAAAATAAAAAAAAATATATTTGTTTTTAACTCAATGGTTTCACATTTTTAACGAAGACTTTCTGGTTAATTGTCACAATCATTGCACAGTGAATTGGCATGTTGCATTTTTAAAATTCCTTCTACATTATGTTTTATTTAAGAGGGCAAGGTGTCACACTATCCCTTCATTATGGGGTTACTGTGACCTGGATTAGGGATAGTGTGACAACTAGCTTTTTTGCCATTTAAAAGCACCTAGGATTGAGTGTGCCTTGGTGTGACAAAGAAAGACATTACAAAAATATTGTAATAATTTTTGGCATTTAAAAATTCGGCAATTTTAGAAGAAAAAAAATATGAAATTTCTTATTTAAAACACCAATTTTTTTATTAAACGTAGGTATTTTATTGAGAATCTTTTCTTATTTAAAAATTCAGTAACATCTAACATTCAAAAACATCAACTTTTCCATTAAAAGTATACCGAATTCTTTCAGCATTAAGGGATAATATCGGATCCATCAATATTCCTATAATCTGAGACATTCTAATAAATGAAGTCTTTTTCATTAACAAAACTCTTTTTTATCCTTATCAACACTTCTTAATCCAACTACTTCTATTTCATCTTTAGTGTCATCAAAGCTTTCAATTACACACACATACCTAAAAGCAGTTCTACCACGCTTCCCACCCATGAAAGTTGCAACTATAAAAGAGCCTTGTTTAATATCTTCATCGTTTACAGGTTTTAGTGTCGCAGTTTTCTCTAAGAATTCCTCTTCTGCTTCGTCACTTTCCCCTAAAGACATATCTTCTATCTCCTCATCACTAGCTGATCCATCTTTCTTTGATTTTTCTTGATTGTGTTTGGGACAGGTTTTCTGTTTTCCTTTAATGGACTCTGCCTTTTTGTGTTTAAAGAACTGATGTATTCTTCTTTTGTTATTATTTCTGCAGTATCAATTCTTCGTTTAACTTTCTTTTTTGCGCTAGTTGGAACTATCTTTTCCAGAAGCATATGCTCAAACACTTTCTCTGGTGTTTCTTACCCAACAGAAAGTTCGGTGATTTGACACCCTTGTAATGGACTGGAGGATTGGCCAGTGATTTGATGCTCTTTTAATAGAGTGATAGATGATGAACCAGCGATCCCTTGCTCTTCTGATGAACGGTTGCAAGTTACTGTCAACCATAACCTGATCAAACTAAGGTAGTAGGTGGTGATAGTGTCACATGTCACACTATACCCATGTTTCACTGTCACAGAAACCCCACAGTGTGAAAATCTGTGGGGTTACTGTAACATGTCTAAAAAAATAATAGATATAGACAATTAGGCTGTTAAAATAAGTTTAAACATTTAAAATAAGTGATCCAATACCATGCAGAGAAAAAATCATAATTAAATACAAATAATTTTGAAAAAATTCAAAATTTGGACTAATATATCAGAATTTCAAATTCAGATTATACATACATAAATAAATACAGAACCTCGATTATCCGTCTCTCCATTAACCGTCACCTCTGTTAACCGTCAGGGTACATACAGACGTTGTATTGACTACATAAGCAAAAATTTTAATGTAAAAAAATAAAAAAAAAGTTAATTTGATTTGTGATGAGGACACAAATGGCTATCCATTGCTGACAGATAAAGAAATCGTTGAAATGGCAACAAAAGCAGACCAAACAGATTCAGAAGCTGACACAGACTTGGAATTTTATTGTAGATTTGTTGATGAACCTATTGTAACTGTCAAAGATCTGCGTCAATAACCTAGAGAAGCTGCATCGCACATGCAATAATTCATCGAGTGGTATTCTCAACAAGAAGAAGCCAATAAGTAGATTGCATGATCTTATGCCGATTAAGAAATTCAGCTGTCCCAAAATGTGAAGCAACAGTAAAACAAAGAAAGCTTTCAGAATATTTTAAATTGATTCAATTGTACGAACACAAATCCCTCTTTTATTGTCAAACCAAACATACAAATGAAATTTGAAAGTTGTACTATGAATTTTTAATTTTTTTTTAATGTTCTGTTAACCGTCTTTTCGATTATCCGTCATACCCTTGGTCAGGGGTCCTATTTTCGAATTCATTCGAGCATATTTCGCATACGAAATTAGAAGAATTTCGCTTGAAATCCGGTGTCTTGTATTTTCGAATACTTCGTGTATGAATTTTTTCGTATACGACGACTCGAATGGGTATGAACCATTCGAATCGTGATGCTCGTATACGAATTATTGTTGTCATTTCAAGGTCATTTAAGCTGTCATGATAGTTTTACCTGATAGTGTTAATTGTGTTGTTGTCTACAATATTTTTACATTGAAATTTATTTTTAATGGCTGGTTTAGATAATTCTTTAATAGAAATAAAGGACATGTTGTATATTACACCTTGAAAATAACACATAACCTAACTTTATGTACGCATTTTAGCATTGGATCTAAGCTCCAAACTTAACATATGACACCGTTGCCATATCCTCAATTTTTTCATACTATCACATTACATAAAGGTGCATTATTTAAAAAATCGCTTTGAAGTAAAGTTTTGAAAAGTAAATAGTAAAATATCAGTGTAAATACTGGATACAAAAGTAATATTAAACAAAATAGCACACTTTCTGCGGACTTTGCAAATCGATATTACTAATATATTTATGCAATCTTAAGATTCGATTACACTTAAAATAACTGCTAAGCAACTTTTCCCAAAAATGGCCTGTTTTTTTATAATTTGTTCAGACTATAAGTCGTTATCTTTATACATTAAACGTTCTTATACAATCTTATTCTTGTACATTATACCCCAGTATACATAATATATAACAAATATAACATTTTGTTTTTAATACTGCGATTATACCATTGATTGAAATTGTACAAGAAATTGATAAAAAAAGTATGGCAACATTGTGAATCTTCAGATGACAAATAAGTTCAATGTTATTCGAATTTGCAGTGTTGCGGTGCAAATTCTGCTCGTATACGTATAACATTTCGAAGGACGTTCAAAAATACACATTCACGTTGGTATACGAAATTTTTCATTCGAGTTAACTCGTATGCGAAAATATTCGATAGAATTCGAAAATACGACCCCTGGTGCCCTGACTGATAATCGAGGTTCTACTGTACTATGATTTTAACCTAAAAAACAGAAGGGACTGAAACAATTTTTTTAAAATAATCTGTTGAAATGCAATAGAAATGTAATATAACATCATATGTAATATAAAAGCACAATATAAATTAGTATTTAACATTGTCACACTAACCCTACGTGACCCTACATAAACACCTTGGCTGCAATACGAGACAAATAGATCTCTTATTACATTAACAGTTGGCTGTGTCAACTGTATCTTAATGCACAGTGGCAAATGGGGTATATTGGACATATACTAGTCTTGCACTCAACTTGAATTTAAAAATATCTCTAAATACAGCCAAGGTGTTCACATCTCCTTTACCTATGAATACACCTAAAACTGAACTAGAAATTCAATATTATTCTTATGGACTGCCTTGTAAATGTGCCAACTTCATATATAATTAATTTATTTGTATACCAACCTATAATTAAAATGTATTGTTGGTACCATAGGATTAACTGGATGTATAACAGCACTTATACCAGCAGCAAAGAAAGGTAAAGGTCCATTACTGTCAAGTTTTTTACCTCTGGAGCGCATTTGAGCCACAGCACCTGCAGGTAAATTTCCCGAAACTACAGAAATGTTAACTCCAGCTTTCTCGAAAACTCTTCCGTCTTGTAACACACAAGTTACGCCACCACCTCCCTCTTGTCGCTCCCATCTGTCGACGATAAACTTATTGCAGTCTTCTTCAGTCTCTAGAGCTTTGCAAAACTCTTTTTGTACCTTCATAATCATAAGTTCCATTCTAGTCTTCATATCATCTGGGTTGGAAGATAGTTTCTGCAAAGGCGTTATTGGTAAAGCCATAAATTCATTTGTATCAACTGACTTAGATTTGTTAGACAAAAATGCTGCTGAGCCCGTGAATACTGTTCCATATTTCCTAAAAATAAAATAAGATTAATTTGATTTTAGCGCTAGACATAACCTCAAACTTACAGCAATTTTGATAGCTTCTGTTCTCTTTGATAGAAAACTAATGTGAAATTTTTTACAAATACTTTGAAAAACATTTTAATCCTATCTATTTGTCTGTTAAAAAATGTAACTCTCTCATTGAACTAAATTGAACAAATCAGCTAAATGTGAGCTAGATCAGCTGTTTGCTTACCTATCCCAAGTCTAGTGTTTTGTTTTTTAACCTGTAAATCAGGACGGTACTTAGGAGAGAATATAAAAAAAATCGATAATAATAATTTTATTATTAGGTATTTTATAAACAAGATCTTTAATTCTAATATTTAAATACTAGCATAAATTCATGAACGTCAAAATAGAAATTTTGCTTTATACCTACAAAGATTTTAGAATTAAACACAGACTTGGGATTCCTTTATTTCTAAAAGCAAGACTAAAATCTGGACCATCTACATCAACAACAAAGCAATAATCAAAACAAAGTCACTTTTTAAAACTTTTCTTGAGAATACTACACACTAGATTATTTAAGAATGTGAAGAGGTCAGTGGTCAGTGGCTGGAGTCAGTTTGGTTTTAAAAATGGACTTGGCACGAGAGAAGCTACCTTTAGTATGCAAACATTAATACAGAATGAAAAAAAAAAACTAAGTTTTCAATCTAATAGCACATAAAACAACATCCAAAAATGTTATCCCACATCCTACCAGACTGACAACAGGGAACCTTCTCTGGTAACACCTCCGAGGCTTCTACAATTTGCAAACCAGATTGAATTTTACAATTTATAATTCACGTCCCATCTACTCAGCGCGGTAAAGTTACAACGAGAATGGTTCCCTTCCTACTTCAATCAGAGTAAACATGTATACTCTGATTGGAGTACGAATGGAACCATTCTCGTTGGAACTTTACCGCGCTGAGCAGATGGGATGTGAATTATAAATTGTAAAATTCCCTCATCTTCCTTAGTCTCAGCATCCGTTATGGCTTGCAAATTGTAGAAGCCTCGGAGGTGTTACCAGAGAAGGTTCCCATTGTTTTCAGTCTGGTAGGATGTAAGATAACATTTTTGGATGTTGTTTTATGTGCTATTAGATTGAAAACTTAGTTTTTTGCTAGCAGTTGCCGCTAGGGCATCCCTGCCATTTCGTTCGTTGCAATCCGTGACTTGCACGCCGGGGTTTGTCCTAGTTGGGTCAGAAAGAGCAGAATAGTGCCTCCTGATGAGAGACTAATAAGTTTCGAAACCGGTAGAGGTGCTTGCTGCACTCTCTGATTGAACTGGAATAATGATGCGGCTGTAGTTTCGTGTTGCAACGAAATTGAAAATGGTTATTCATTTTTTTTTTTAATACAGAATGGTTTAGATTAAAGAAAGGGTGTTTTTATGTGTTTCATCGATTATGAGAAAGCATTCGATAATGTAAAATACGAACTAATGATAAAATGCCTACAAGAGTTGGGATTTGATGCCAAGGACGAAGTACATAAGAATTATCGCCAGTCGCTCTGAACGTTAACAAAGTATCAAAGCAAAATCGACCGACCTGCTCGTGGTGGCGGTTTTTTTAAATTTTATCAGGACGCTTTGTGTAGGTGTAAATGAGACATTTAAAAAAATGCCGTGTCACGCTAGTGATTTATGTATTAATATAAACAGAAAATAAAAACGCGCTTAATCTGATATAAATTCTTCTATTTCCAATATTGATTATCAGTTTGATTTTGTATACATAACCTCACTATCGCAGTTTATGTCAATAAATCTTAATTAACGAAAAAGAAAATATTTTTGTTGCACTATAAATTACAGTATAAATTAATAACTAATGAATTCTAACAATTGTATTCGGTTATTATCACTACAAAATAAAATATTCAAGTTTAACAAAATAATCCCATAAGACTCAATGTTGAAACGTCCTGACAAAATCTGACAGCGTGCCACGTGACTGTAAGTAGAGGGGAGACGCACGGAGCCAATTGGAACCTGACAGCAACAACCATGTCTTCAAAATTTCATTCAAACATAAGATTTCTCAAACGAAGAATGTCACTAGAACAAGACATCCTCAGCTACATCGAAGAAAAACGTTTAATAGGGGAGTGCATATAGATTTACACTTCGGAAAAAATCAAACAAGATAGAACTTTTTGTAATTTCATTAAGAAATGTTTAATAAACAACATATCAAAAAGTTCTACTCGAGAAGTGGGTGCTTCATTTTTTATTAAACAAATGAACTGCGAAATTAGATTTTTTTTTAAATAACTCCGAAAATATAAACTTTAGAAAAAAACTGACTTGACCATTGCAAAATTCAGAAAATTTTACAAAAAAAACCTTATATAAAGATTTTTTAAAATTAAATCTGTAGCTTCTATAATTTTTTATTTTTAACGCTAAAGTCACTCTTCTCACAAACATTGGCGCACTGTAAACTAGCGTACGGCGAAGTGCACGGTTGAGTTATTTAATGTAATTTTTTAACTAATCGATCAAATGAAATTTTACAAATTGGACATGAAAGAAGAATAATTAAACTATCTTATGGTTATAATAAAAAGAAAAAAAAATGTATGGGCATAAGTACAGTGTGGGCTGAAACTGAGACTTTCATGAATTTTGTCTAAAAATGATTTAAAAATGTGTAACTAATACAATTTTTCTTATAAAACTCTAAATTTTGCACAACTTACCTTTCAAACATCTTACTAAACGATGTTGAATTCAAAAAAAATCTCAAAAATTTAATTCAAATGATACGACGTCTCAAAAAATGTAATTTTTGAAAATTCCATAGTTTTACAGAATCAACACCATTTTAAGACGGTATTAATCAAGTTTGAACAGATCTGTTTCAGTTTTGTTGGTGTTTTTTTAAGATTAGGATGTAATCTTTAAAATTCACTAAATTATTTTACTTTAGAAATGAAATAAACTATTTCTTTTTAAGAAAATTAAGAAAGATAACAAAAATGTAATACAAAAACCGAAAATCACCAGCTAAAAAAATGGTTATACAAAGTGATCAAAACTTTTTTCTGTAAAAATTGCCTACCTAAAATATATTTAATATTAAGCTTCAACAATAATAAATGTTCAACAAAAAAATTTTTTTTAGTTCTTATACAGTATGTCTGCGTAACTTGGAACCTATTGATAACTTTTTTATTATCAGTCTTACGAAAAAAAGTTATTCTTTATAAAATACTCTACATCGTATATAATCTAAGATGTAACCATCAAATATAAAATTTTATTAATTTTATACGAGGTATGTCAAAAAATATGAATTTCACTCAAGAGTAAAGTACCTTTATAATTCACAATATCGAAAATTGTTATTAAGAAAAGTTGTTTGGAATTAAAACATTTTTCAGTGTTCAATTACATCCTTTTAATTAAAATATTGTGAATAACAAAGGCACTTAACTCTTAAGAAAAATTCATATTATTTACATACCTCGTATAAAACTAAAAAAAGTTTGATATCTGATGGTTGTATCTTAGATTCTAGACCAGGTAGAGCATTTTATGAAGAATAACTTTTTTTCATAAAATTGATAATAAAACAGTTTTCCATGTGGTACCTAGCTACGCAAACATACTGTATAAGAGCTTCTGTATAAGAATTTTCAAATTGTAATGCCATATTCATATTCAGCATAACCAAAAACAAAATAAAATCATATTTGATTAAAGCAAAATTATGAATTCAACTATATTTTTAAAATTGTTTATACAAAAAAATTGTTATTGTTTAAACGATTAATAAACATTTAGCGGCCAAATCTGCAAGAAAGAACTTTTTACTTTAACATGTATATAAACTAACCAAAAAGGTTTTAGAAAAATACAAGCTTGTTTGAATTTTTCCGAAACAATGCATGTTTTCGTTCTAATGGCACTCCCCTATAATTTGGCATTGACATGTGAGAAGAGCAGATCGTACCAGGTGGATATCCAAGATTTGGGATTGGAGCGCAATAGGAAAGAGAAGAAGAGATATACCCCGATGATCATGGAGGGATGAAGTGGATGAGGCCATGGAAACCACGGAGAATGGTAAAACAGAAAACTACTCTCAGTGGCGGATCCAGGGAGGGACGATGTGGGCGATCAGCCCCCCTCTCAAACCAAGTGATTTAATTTTTTTTAAATTATTATACATATAAAGATTATAAAAACATTCAGTTATTTTTATAGAAATTTAGCCTTTCGGCCCCCCTCTTAACGACGCTGGAACCGCCACTGGTTACTCGAGCGTTATGGGGACCTATTGGATTGTGAAGATTAGGTCCTAAAACCAAAAAAAGTTAAGTAAAGTTTTCCATTTTAGTGGGGACTTTCCATTTTTTAATTTAATTGTCCATTTCCAACAATCGTTTTTTCCGATTATAGCGTCACCTTTCCATAATTCGAAAAAATGTCTCGAATAAAAGTTACTTATTTTTACGTAAGGAATCCAAATCTGCAATAAAAAAATGGTATTTTCAGATATAAATATAAATGTACGTAATTATAAATGTGCGTGTGTAAACAGGGTTGTCTGCTGAATGATTGGGACCTGAGTTATTTTTAATAACGAAAAACTTATTTTACAAATCAGCAAATAAAAATATACCTACATATTTATTTACAACTACACTCTATAACAACTATGCCAAAATGATGGGTTTAAAAATCCAGAGTGACTATAAATATTTTTAAAATCGATGTAGCGTTTAAGAAAATTGTAAATTACGCAAAAACTATGACTCCTAGTTATAGAACATACCATTCGAAAGAGGAACCTGTGTTTAGTATAATCATTGATTAATATACATGATGTTCTAATAAAATAACCATCATATTATGCTACATTGAATAATCCAATATTGAAACTGTAAATTTTAAACACCCTGTAAATAAATGTGTAATAATCAATCATGGAATGCATTAATTATAAGATAATTACCAGACCCTATTGTCATAAAATGAAAATGTCATACAATGACATTAATTAACTTCATCTTTTGTTTTAAAATCAATTTACAGATTAAATAATTGTGAATTACGCAAAAACTATGATCCATATACCATTCGAAAGAGGTTAATTTGTTAAGTATAATTATTTATTAATATACATGGTGTTCCATTTAAAATAAAAATAAGCATAATAATGTTGTTCTGAAGCTATTTCCTTGTGGCATTTTTATAATTAAGTATTTTCTATGGGAAATAAGCCACAATTTTACTAAAAAATGAATTTATTAACGTTTCGAAGCCCAAATCGTATTTTGTATTTTGACAACGAAACCCGATTTGGGCTTCGAAACGTTAATAAGTTCATTTTTAAGTAAAATTGTGGCTTATTTCCCATAGAAAATACTTAAGCATAATAATACTTCAATAATGAAACTGTAAATTTTGAACACCCTGTAGACAAATGTGTAATAATTAATCATGGAATACATTCAACCAATATCCAAAAATTTAGATGTAAAAGTAATATTTTTATAATTTCTTAAATAACTTGAGCATAAGCCTTCTTTTAAAACTTTACATTTTAAGAAAAGTCAACATAACTCAGAACACTCTGTACATAGGTATAGGTAAGCCTTATAAAACTATACCTAATTTTTTGCAGAAAATTAAAAAATGCAATAAAATACAGGGTATTCCATAAGAAAAAATATAACTTTGATACGCCTCCATTTATTGGGACACCCTGTATATTTCAAATTACTTTTAAAATGTAGCTTTTATCGACTTACAAACTACTAATTTAAAATTTTTTTCAAATCTTTTACCATTTCGCTGTAATTTTCAGTCCCGTTAGTGGTGACTCACCCTGTATGTTTACTCTATTTGGAGTACGAAGGAAACTATTCTCGCTGGAAATTTACCGCGCTGAGTAATGGGAAGTGAATTATAAATTGTAAAATTCCCTTATCTTCCTTTAGTCTCAGTATCCGCATGACTTGCATTTTCAGAAGCCTCGGATGGTGTAACCAGAGAAAGTTTCCATTGTTTTCAATCTGGTAGGATGTAAAATAATATTTTAAATATTGTTTTATGCGGTATTAGACTGAAAACTTAGTCATTTTCCAACAGATGTCGCTAGGGCATCCCTGCCGTTTCGTTCGTTGCAATATGTGACTGCACGCGGAGTTTTATCCTGCTTCAGGCAGAGAGAAGAGCATATGGATCTCCTGATGAGGGGCTAAAAGCCCCGAAACCGGTAGATATACTTGCTGTACTCTCTGATTGAAGATTGAACTAGAATATGATAGGGTTGCAGTTTCGGGTTGTAACGGCGCGCTTTTAGTAATGGGGGGGGGGGGGGGGCGTGAGCATATAAAAAAAATACACCAACATTAACTAATTTACTAAAATCAAAGCAAAACAAAATTCTGACAAAATAAAAAATAAAATACACATGAACACTGAATAGGAGTTATAAACATAAAGAGCACTCAATACTAAAAAGTAAGATTTTACTGTTTTTTGTCAAAATTATTGAACGAGGGGGGGCGCGGTGAAAATAATTATGCAAGATTGGGTCGCAAAGGGTAAAAGGTTGAGAAACGCTGCTATAAATAACGAGATAGTATCTTCCCGTACCTCAAATACGTCCGAGTTCGCGCATGATGACGTAACTGGAGACCGGAAGTTGAATTTTAATTCTTGATAAAGTTAAATGGGATTTGTATGCATTCTGTGACGAAATTATTCAATTAGCAACATAACATTAAACTTCAATATATTCGAAAAAAATTTAGTGTCGAGATTCCTGTCAAAAATAAAATATAAAATACACTTAGCTTACAACCGCGAACAATTCAAACTAATCGGACATTACGAATGATTACGAACCATCACGAACTTGCCGGTTTCCAGTTTACGTCACGACTTCCGGATGTGCAATATATTATCTTGTTATTTATAGTATCATGATCCCAGGGGCGTCGCATTTGAATTGAAATTTTGATTGGGGGGATGCAAGCATTATATACAGGGTGTTTCATTGGGAAAGTAACATACGTTAACTGTAGAAAGAGGACACTTAGGCGATCTTAAAAATACCATACTTAATGGATCTTACTCCATTAATAACAAAGATACTGGGTGTTTTATCTATTTTGCCATTTTCTTAATTGGTTCATAACTTTTTAACCACACTGTATATTTATTTTATATTTGGCACGCAAATATAATTTAAGGTGCACAATAAATTAATTTATTTACAATTGTAAAAAATCCAGATCCGGATTAAAAACTATTGGAAAAATATTCCGACCGCAAAACAACACCCTGTACATTAAATTTATTTAAAATGGATTTTTCAGTTGAAAAGAGGATGAAAAACTAAATTCAGTAGTATAATTTGAATTTTCGGCAAAATGATTTCTGGTGAAATTTTGAATTTGAATTCGGAAATTAAGTGAATTGCGAGAGCTTTAAGTAGAAAAAAATTGAAATACAGCTTACAACTTGTCAACATCACTGTATATTGATTTTATATTTAACACGCGAATATTCTTTTAGGTGTCCAATCAATTAATTTATTTACAATTATATAAAATCCAGGTCCGATTTAAAAAATATTGTGTAAATATTCCGACCCAAAAAAAAACACCTTGTATATTAATTTTCTTTAAAATCGATTTCGCATTTGAAAAGAGGATGAAAAACAAAATTAGTGGTATACTTTGAATTTTCGACAAAATGATTTTTCTGGTAAAATTTTGAAATTAAATTCTGAAATTATGTCAATTGCGACAGCTCTTGTAGAAAAAATTAAAATGCGACTTAATTTTAATTAATACCATTATTTAATCTGAATTGGTAAAATGTTAATATTTTAGTGTTTTTTATTATGTGTGAAAAATAATTTTTGGCGAATATTTATCTTTAAATAATGAATAAATAATAAAGGGTCAATAAAGAATACATCATTTTAATCAACAAAATAGCTAAAAATTATAACAAAACAGCGAAAATTTGCAGCATAATCACTATTCAAAACTAAAGTACTTATTCAAAATTACCACAATCAAAAATTATTTTTTTTTACGTAGGTACGGTAAATTTTTGTGGTTAGGTACCTAGCGTCATGTGTACTGTGTACTGTATGTGTTGAGTAAGTGTCTTGTTACATTGCAAAGTCGACGTCATTGTCTTTGCAAAGAGACGCTAATTGTATCCGAACGTCTGCGGTCCCTCTGGTGAGTACCGATCCCACAAGGCCAGAAACTATTTTCATTTATTAATTTATAATAAACGAAAAATTGATGACCCTGGTGAAATTCGAACTCACGGCCATTCGTACCTTTCGATCCAAAGGTAGGCGCTCTTACCACTGAGCCACAGAGGGGGTCATCAAAAATTATTGTTATGTGTGCAAATGATAATATTTTACCAATTTAGATTAAATAATGGTATTCATTAAAATTAAGTCATATTTTAATTTATTTTACTTTGACCTTCGCAATTCACATAATTTCAGAATTCAAATTCAAATTTTTACCAGAAAAATCATTTTGCCGAAAATTCAAAGTATACCACTAATTTTGTTTTTCATCCTCTTTTTAAATGCAAAATCCATTTTAAAAAAGTTTAATATACAAGGTGTTTTTTTGGGTTGGAACATTTATACAATATTTTTTAATCCGGACCTGGATTTTTTATAATTGTAATTAAATTAATTGACTGGACACCTAAAAGAATATTCGCGTGTTAAATATAAAATCAATATACAGTGTGGTTGGCAAGTTGTAAGCTGTATTTCAATTTTTTTCTACTTAGAGCTCTCGCAATTCACTTAATTTCCGAATTCAAATTCAAAATTTCACCAGAAAAATCATTTTGCCGAAAATTCAAGGTATACCACTGAATTTAGTTTTTTATCCTCTTTTCAACTGAAAAATCCATTTTAAAAAATTTAATGTACAGGGTGTTGTTTTGGGGTCGGAATATTTTTCCAATATTTTTTAAGCCGGACCTGGATTTTTTACAATTGTAAATAAATTAGTTTATTGTACGCCCTAAATGATATTTGCGTGCCAAATATAAAATAAATATACAGTGTGGTCAAAAAGTTATGAACCAATTAAGAAAATGGAAAAATATATAAAACACCCAGTATCTTTGTTATTAATGGAGTAAGACCCATTAAGTATGGTATTTTTAAGACCGCCTAAGTATCCTCTTTCTACAGTTAACGTATGTTACTTTACCAATGAAACACCCTGTATACAATACATTATGCAATACATATGCAAGCATAATACAAATAAATCACTATAGTAATAAAATTGATGTATTTTTTGTAAATTTCAGTCATTTTCAGGTTCAGGGGGGGGGCAAATGCCCCCTGACCCTATCAAATGACACCCTTGACTCATCCTTGTCTGTGATCCAATTGATCAAATTCAATAAATATTTTATTCTTTACCCTATTATTTTCACAAAAAGGAAAATTAAACAGGTGTTAAAGTTTTGAAGTTATTTTAGAAACATGTATTTACGTCCAAGAATCAATTTACATACATAAATCATGGAATACGTAATGGAATAAACAAATAACATTATTAACTGTTTAGTTTGACCAACTTTTACTTTCCAAAGTGTAATTAAAGTATGACGATTATCTGCTCTGTTGTTCGCATGGTACAATTGGCTTAAGCCGGACCTAATTCCAAACTAACAGGTTGTGTCGCATTATCCTATCAATTTTCGGATATCTCTCTCGGTCGCCTGAGTAGAAAGAAAAAAGAAGATGATAAGATTGTTTAATTTAAATCCTAAGCAACATGTGGTTTTTTTGTGTCATATCGATCTGTCAAGGTACAGTGTTGTGTAGATAAACGCAGGGTGTTCCGATCTAACCAATCCTTGCTGTCGGGGGTGTATTTTGATGTTTATTTTGTGAGAAACAATAGTGGTGCAAATTTTGGCTTGCGCTCTGGGTTAGGGCCTTTTAGCGCAGCTTTGGGAACAGTGCGAAATCAGTGCGGATATTCCGATATTGACTTTTTTGCGAGAGTGCCATAAGTTGGTGAGAACGGCAACAGAAATCCCCGTCGCGACGCATATCGTCGAGATATATTGCTAAAAGTCCGGGTTTTCGAAGCGCATTGTACCTATACATTTCAGACTTTACGTGACATACTACAGGCCAAGACTAACTTTAGTCGATATTTTTGCTGCAGAATGGTGTAATCTCATACAGAGTTGATATTTGAAAAAATTACCTTTCGCGGATAATAGTATTTTTGTTTTATCGGGATTTTATCAAAGTATGTTGTGATGAGGCGCGATAAGGACGATAGACGTGAAGTTATGAAGAAGTTTACTTTCAAAGGCGTGTTGGACAATTTTCGCAACTCTGTTGCTCAGCCCTCCAGGCAAGACCAGGAGATCCAAGAAACTCTTAGATCAGACAATTTTCAAGTCAAAAGGGTAAGTCGTCATGACCTATTTTTCTTATTCACTTTCCATAACAGGGTAGATATATTGAGGCGCACTTTTTATCTATATGGAATGTTTCTCTTATTTTTCAAATAATACACGCAACTCAAAAATACATATTTTTAGTACATTATAATTGTCCCCTCTTGTATAAAAAGCTTATATCCGCTGATACCTGCTGCTCGTAATGTTATCAACATATTGATATGTTTCCTAGGATATTTATAATAGCAATCATTTGCAAATAATTTTGATTACAAACAATGCATTCAATCTTTTGTTAAACAGGAATTACAGTATGTTGACATTTATCTAAATAAAATGATATAAATTGTAAAGATCAATGTTTATAAGATTTTGAACAATATTGCCATCTACATTTGTTAATATTATGCATTTGTTTAGACTAGATTATTTTGCAATATCGCAATAACGCCATTTTGAATTTTCAGGTGTCTAGATAAGAACAAATTTCCCCAATAGGTTTCTGTCCTGAAAATATACCAGGTGACTTTATCCATGACCTATAAACATATCCTTTTGATTTTCTGTTTTCCAATAAATCTTCATACTTTTTCCATTTTAGAAATTAGACAAAGATTTGATTGATATGTTAAAAAGATAAGGTTTGGACCAATAATTTTGTTGGAACCTTGTTCCTATGTTACTATGTTTATCTGCGACTAATAAACCAAATTGTTTCCTACTGTTCAAAGTACCCTTACCTTCTCAAGTTGAATTTGCTATTTTGTTCAATTTTATGCTGTCAACGCAAAGCACTACCTACTGTATTGTATGTTATCCTAGGTTATTGAAGTATACCCTGTCACTATAGTAGCAAACTGATACAGCCCTGTTTATATCAATCTGTTACAGCTTTGCTGGACCTTTAATGTCACTAGAATCTTGTATTCAAAGAGTTACAAATTCAGATATGCCATATCTGCCATATGCCAGATTTTAATCTAGCCATTTATTTCCCTTTATACACTATTAAAACATCCGAAGTATATTCTACGAATATAGTTAGCTGTAATAATGATATTAGGTGTTCAACGGCCAACGGGCCAACAATTAACTTTTCATAGTACCTTAACCTTGGGTACGATAGACCAGAGTAGTAGAAGTAATCAAGTAACAAGGTAACAAGTACATCATATAATATGTATATATTATATTTATACACATTTCTCTACATAAAGAATGCAAAAGACAAAGAGGGTATGTTGCATGGTACACTGTAGCTGTATTGTTGGAATAAAACGTTATTCGTAACAATGTCCAATAGCTTCCAGTAATCGTGGATTCAGCGCTTTACCTAATTCGCCATCGAAGAAAAATCTCCTGACTTCTTGTTCTGCTTCATATACAAATCGATGAGACTCATCGATTTTTGTAGATAAACATAAATTTAAATGTACAGAGTGATTCACTCAAGCCTAGCATACAGCATACTCCATAAGCTTTATTTCTAATGGAACATCTTGTATATTTTTATGTTTTTAAAGGCTCTTTCTTTAAGAATATGATCTCAACAAACTATATATATAGCTTGAGAGCTGTTAGACATTTTTGAGTAGGTATTTTAGACAATCCGAAAATTTTTCAGGTAACTCTTCCATGATAGCCTAATACAAAAATGCCGGTCTGGCTGGAGGGTAGCGGTTTTCCCCAAAAATCCCCCAAAGTTAAAAAAATGGTAAAAGTTGTTATTACAAAAAATATCATTGACGTGACTTTAAAGTAAATTTGAATATTCAAATATAAAGAAAATAATAAATAAGCCATGCGAGAGATTTTAACTCTGCAAGATGCTTGCATGGGCGCCCCAGGATTATTTTCAGGGGGTGATTGATTAGTAGGATAAAGCTCAATAGCTCCGCTGTAGTAATAGATAGCAATAAAAGTTAATAACAAAAATTTTAGCCACCTTTAAGCTTCACATTACAAAATTAGTTAGAATGTTACAGGGTGTTCGATAACACAGTCGCAGACCAAACTTATGTTTTTTAAATGGAACACCCTATCTTTTATTTTAAATTCGAAATCCTGTTAACTTCTCCATCACAAAAATATAAAGATTTGTTATGTTATACAGAGTATTTACAAAGTTATAACCAATTTTATATGAAAATCGTAACAAGTTCAACTCCCTGTATAAATAAAAATAAGCAAAACAACAATGGTTTATTAATGCCAAATTTTTTAACGTATTGTCAAAATTTTCAAGAATGGTCGATATTGCTAATTTTGTTTATATCAAATACAGGGTGAGTCAAAACGCAAGTACATTATTTTCTCATTAATGTTAAATGGAACACCCTGTATTTTATATCACTATTGAAAAGTACCATTACCGTACTTTAATTTTTAGATAACATTCCCTATGTGTAAATTTATTAGTTTTCGAGATATTTTCATTTTTCAATGGACCAGTAGCGTGGCCACCCAAATCACCACAATTTAATAAACTGGACTGATTTTTTTGGGGTTACGTTAATAATGAAGTTTATCAAATACCTCCAACAACAAGGGATGAGATGAAAAATAGAATACAAAGTGTATTTCGATGTGTTAATTTATAAATGCTCCGTAGAGTAGGTAGGTCATTCAATGATCACTTTTAGGCATACATAAATGTGTTAGGAGATAATTTTGAACACCTTATGTAATTAAATATTAAAAATATTTTATTAAAAGTAGCTTCTAATTTTTTCAAACATTTTTTTTGTAAAATGTATTACTGATAAATTATGTTTCGTTCTTTATTTGTTACATTGTTACATTTACATACAAAAGTAGTGTTTAATTGTCTTCACAAAATATTGTATTTTGTGTTTGTGTGTTTTTTTTGTAAAATTTATTACTAATTTTCTTTGTTTATTTGTTGCATTTACATAAAAAGATAGTTTTTAATTGTTTCAAAAACGTTGCTTGTAGTGGTTGTGTTTTTGTTTGTAAAATGTATTACTAATAAATTATTTTTATTTATTTATTTGCTACAGTGTTACATTGATTACCGGATTGATAATCGGTAATCTTCAATTGTCAATTCAGTCATGGCTTACTTCAAATTTAGATAATTTTAAACACCTAAAATAATTTGCTCTGAAAAATGAAAATATCTCGAAAACTAATAAATTTGGGCATAGGGAATGTTAAATAAAAATTAAAGTACGTTAATGTTACTTTTCAATAATTATATAAAATACAGGGTGTTCCATTTAACATTACTGAGAAAATAATGTACTTGCGTTTTGACTCACCCTGTATTTGATATAAAGAAAATTAGCAATATCCATAATTCTTAGAAATTTTGACAATAAATAAAAAAATATGGAAAGATGAAGTTTTCGATCCTAATAGCATTATTAATAATATTTAGAAAATATTAAAATATTACTAAAAGATTTTTAAATCGAAAACTTATTGGTCCATTTCCTTGGTAACACCTCCAAGGCTTCTAAAATTTGCAAGCCAAATGGATGCTGAAGCGAAGAAGACAAGAGGGAATTCAAAAAACTTACAATTCACGACCCCGTCTGTTCAGCTGGTAAATTCCAACAGAAAATGGACCTAGTTACTCGAAGGAGTAAAGACCAATATAAAAATAAAATAAAATTTTTATTTTTAATTCAGTTGCAATGCGAAGGCAAAACAATCTTACTTTTCAATTAGAATACGGAGCGCAGTCCAGTCCCTTGAATCGCGATTTTCGGCTCTTATTGGAGCCTCATCGGAAAGAACGTAGGCTTGTTCTCCATAAGACAATCGTCCAGGTGATCAAACAAATTACGCTTGCATGTGAATGAAAAGCTCATAGGTAAGCAGCAGTGTGAGAAAGAGCGTATACTGAAATGAAATTTAAAATATAATTCAAGCACCAGAAGTCTCAGCATTTCGTGTAATAAGAACGTTCTAAGTTAATTTTTACACAAGTTTTGATTATTTATAAAAACTCAAAATTTATGATTTATTTTGCAATTTTCTAAGCAGCCAATAAGGATAGACATATTCAGCGAACGCCATATTGAAGTTTTTTATACGATTTATGAGTTCCTCACTCTCAAATTTGTTTAAAATACTTAACTTTTTGGTTATAGACGAAAGAAGCGAAAATTTACCGTTTTTTGACCTTCATTTGTTTATAACTATGTATATCATCAAAATCGGCTGCAGGAAACATATAGGTTATTAATATAGATGTCCATATTACTCAAAAAATTTGGTTTCGGCCTGGAGGGGGTTGTGTCACCAACAGGATATTTTTTTCCCTTATTTCTCTGAACTAGCGTTAATAACCGGCAAAATAGCGCAAAAGATGGAAAACATAATACATTGCGAAACAAAAAGAGATGAAACTAGTGGAGATGAAAATTATCGTTTAGACGTATCAGAGAAGTATGACAACTGTCACTGTGACAGTATAATTTTATAAACTACTTCTGTCACAGACGTCTAAAGGTGGGAAACTATGTAATGTAATGTTAATTTATACGTTTATAACGATCCTATCCACCTCTACTAGTTTCATCTCTTTTTGTTTCGCAATGTATTATGTTTTCCATCTTTTGCGCTATTTTTCCGGTTATTAGCGCGCTCATCACTGCATACTTTTATCTACTCTATCTCATACTATGCATAAGTTTTTAGTTTGGGAAAATGCCATTATAGATAGCAGTGTGTGAAGGAGTTAAAGTGTGCGTGAAGTAACAATGTATTTTAAATGGGGTTTACTTTTTCGCACTGTTCAAGCGATCCACAATTATTGGGATCAAAGCTAGCCGTGCAAAAAATTACGTATATCTTGTTTTAATCTGAATTTATATCATTGGTTTATCAATTAATTTTGATTAACATAAAACATAAAAAATCAGTCAAAACCTTTAACACAGAACTTTAATCAAAAATAAAAAGAATTAACAAAATTATAAGTAACAATAATAAATAAAATCAAACAATATGCTGTATATGTCCACCACCAACATCTCCACATAACCTAACTTTTCTTGTTTTGACGCACACTGCAAAGGTGAGGTAAACTGGAAAGTATATCTGAATTAAGAATAGACATGCACTGTATAGGTAGCTATCTCTGTCGTTATAATCAAATATCCTTAACTCGCGTTGTCATGGTGATTTGAGCAATAAATTACAACAAAAGTTTTGACAGTTTTGTGGTTTGAAAGAAGTTAGAATTTTTAAATGTCAAAGTTCTAAAAATTGTAGAATAGAAATGAATTCCAGTGACGAAGAGTTATAGTTTTTTTTATTTGTTTATCGTAGATAAAATATTGTATGAAACTGTGCGTAAAGTACTTTTTGCGAACTTACGCGATATATACCACTCGCTCCGCTGTCGCTCGTGCTCTAAACATCGCGTGCGTTCGCAAAAAGCATACATACTTCACGAACTGTTTCATAAATAACCATTTTGCGATGAGCTTGTTAAGTAGCTTCTAAAAATATCAAAATATGCAGGGTGTTCCATTAAAAATACAGCTTATGAACTAGGATACACTTGCTTGAATCACCTTGTACATTTAAATTTATTTTTAAAAAGGACACATTTTTATATAAAAATAGAGACGATGGCTATAAAAAAATTGTATCTATACAGGTATTCTCCAGGCGTGCATAATACGCCGAATTCTACAGGGTGATTAATAACTAGGTGGTAAAGCAAACATAAACTTGTTTAAATAGGCCACCCTGTATAGTTTACCTTATTCCTTCCATAAACCCCGCTATTACAATATGGGGTTTAACAATAATTGACAAATTTTCATATACAGTGTGAACTACAAAAGAAAATTATGATGTATTCTCATAAATGTACAACCCTATATTTCATTTGAGCTCTTTTTACACTTGTTAGAGGCTGATTTATATCTGTCTATATATTGCATATGAGTCGCCCAGTTGCAAAACTCGTTTTGTCCATTTTTTTTTCAAAATTGAGATAAAACCGTCATTTTGTAGAGTTTCTTCTCCTGCATCCAAAAACATATATGTCGTGTTGCAAAAGTCGTTATAAACCTGTTTAAAACGTATCAGAAAATCAATAAATGCTGAAAAACACGTTACGTTCATTTTCATAATGCAGCAAAATTCGTTTTGTCCAACATAATAAAACTGTTTCAAACTCGTCATGTCTCATAACAAAGTGGATTACCAATAATTAAACTATTGCAAAATTCGTTATGTCCATTCTGAAATTTGTGTGATTTTGCTTAGACAATTCTTCGCTGTATGCTGTTTTTATTAAATTCTGAGACATTATAGGGTTTGTGTTATCGCAATGTTATCGGGTTGGCAGCAACACGATATCGGAGGCCAAAAATGGAGATGAGGAAAACTAGAAGAAAAAGAAATCAACAAAATATTTCATACCTGTTTTAAGAGGTGGTCGGCCAGAACTAGTTTCAGTGTGGAAAAATCTCTTTGTAAACACCCTAAGTGTATCAAGAGATAGAATTCAGTTATTGCGTAAAGAGTTCCTTGAATAAGGATATGTACCAAAGACCAACGTGGTGGGGATGCAAGCTCATTGAAATATCTATGCACAAAAATGCTGTAAAAGCTTTTATAGAGTCCCTTCAAGTACAAGACAAAACTGTGGGGGTAAAAATGTAACTAGTCAATATCTCCCAAGTGAGTTAACCATCAGAGGACTTTAGCAGCAGTAGGTACCAAGGCTCTCATCACGAAGTTCTTAAAGTTAAGTATGATTATTTTCGAAACATTTTTGACAACGATTATAGTTTAGGCTTAGGCGTCGGAAAAGTATTAATAAGCCTGGAAAACAGTTGTCAACCTTGAAATCAAAACCTGCGAAGGAATTATATCTATAAAAATTGATATTAAAGGACTTATACTATATATACACTTCTGACAAAACATTTACCAAGGAATGAGAACATATCCAGGATCTCTCTTTCTTTAAAAAACTTTTTTACCAACAGAAAACTCTTTCTAATACTCAAGACACAGGCGTAGCTAGGTTTTAGTTTCGGAGGGGTTCAAAAAAGTAAAACGACTAAAACTACATAAAATAACCTTTATATTCATAATTACAATTTGAAATATGTTAATATCTTAACTTTTCGTGGGGGGGGGGAGGGGGTTGAACCCCCAAAACCCCCCCTGGCTACGCCCGTGACTCAAGACAACGAATCAGACATTGGTGAGATCGAAAATGCTGGAAAAGAGTTAGATCAGCATGGATATTTAATATATTTAAACTGAAATAATTTACACATTTTATTTTTATTTATTTCTGAAACATTTTTGTTACATTAAACATAAACATATGTTAAAAATGAGCTCTCTCTTTATTTTAATATTTCTCTCCCATATAGTGGAGCAAAACTTGTTTAATCCAGTAACCAGTATACTGTAGCAAAACTCGTTATGCCCAAAATAAAACCCCCTTAAAACCCCCCTAAATGTTAACATATATTTTTTAGGACAATTTACATACATTATAATCTACAAACCTTTAGTAAAAATGAGAAAGGAGCTTTCAATCTACATTACTTTTTATTCTACAGTTGTTTGATGTTTCTAAAAATTTTGAAAAATGGACATAACGAGTTTTTTTAAGTGGGCGACTCATATAATATTTCCGTTTCTTTTTAAATTGCTATATGCCTTTCTTTTAATTTTTCGACTCAAATATTTCAAAAGAGTGGCGCCCGTTCTTTGTGAACAATTGTTCCCTTCCTGTCCCTTTTTTTTCTTGTTATATAGATTTTTTATCGTGTTCCCTACTTCCGTAAACGACCCGACCTGTCACGACGTTTTCTTCCGTTACGAAATTAATTGCTATATTATTATGTGGAGTTTAAAGTGTCTCGAAAGTTATGAAAAATTTCAAAGTTATCGATTTAACAATTTTTAAAGTTACATAAATGGAAGAAAAAAGGATGCAAAATTATCGACTATATTTTGAGGATCTTCGTATTCGATATTTTTAAAAGTTATTTGCGTAGGTATTTTGAATGTTACATTGTTTGACTAATAGTCCAGCCGGGTTTTGTAGGAAAGCAGACCATAATGGACATTTTCCATTGTACTGAGTCTATTTTGTACTGGAATCACTTTCGGATGTCCCTTTTTATATAATAATACCAATTTTTGATTTAACAAAATCTGAAAAAATCGCTGACAAATCTGAAAATTTTTGCTTAAAACTCAATATTGCTCTAACAAAAAAAAATTATGGAAGGTACTTAAAAGTTTCGTTTTCAACTTTACATAAAATTTTAAGTACTAAGTAACTAGAAATTTAAAATGGAATGTTTATTGCTTGAAAAATACCAATAATTAAATTAAATAGAAAAAGTGCAACATAGGGAGTTTCTCATGTAAATTTTTTTGGCCTCTTAGGTCGGTAGGTAGGTAGGAATAAGTTTTCATATTCCGTCTAGAAAAACTCTATAATACGAATGAAAGGTGTGCTAAATTTCGTTAGTATTGCTTTAATAGTTTTTGCATAATAATTTTGCAATTCCGGGATCTCAAACAAAATTGAAAAATTTGCAAATATCCTGGGCCCAAAATAAGCAGTGTAATAAGTCGAAAATATTATTTACATATAAAGTCAACTAGAAGAGCCTAGGGAATTTTTTAAAGTTATTGTGGTGGGGGTAGCCCTTTTGCACGCCAAGACGATTCACATTTTTGCTCGGCGCGCGGAGGGGCTACCCCCCACCACCATAACTTTAAAAAATTCCCTAGGATTTCCTAGGTGACCGATTCCAATTTTTTAAATTGCGTTAGAAAGCTGGAGTTTTTCTTTATATGTAAAAATATTCCCACTATTTAAAGAGCTTATTTTGGGACTAGCATAATTTTGAAAATTTACAATTTTGTTGGGGACCCTGGAATGCAAAAGTATGCAAAAACTATTCAACCGATCCTAATGAAATGCAGCACACGTTTTAGTCGTATTATAGAGTTTTTATTGACGCAATAAGAAGGCTGTAAGTTATGTTTAAGGGGTCGAAAACATTAAAAAAAACTCATTTTTTGCACTTTTTTTTTCCAATTATAGCTATTTTTCAAGCAATAATCATTAAATTTTGAGTTGTAGTCACATACATGTAGAATTGTAAATATTTTACCTTATATTTTTAAATTCCTCTGTATATAATTTTTCTTAATTATTATTACGAAAACGAAATCAGAGTCTCACACATACATATCGACCTACGTTGGCCCAGATGGGTGGAACGAATTGGGATTACTACGGTAGCCGGTCCGAAATACTGCTAACGTTGAATCTTTAAGGCCTAATTAAGTAAGAATAACATTCGCAACTTTGAACCAATTTTAATAGTTTGGTTCTCATGGGAAAACGGAAAAGGGAGATTAGATGTATTTAAGAGAATTTGTTTTAGCGTCGGGGTTGTATAGTCAGTCGATTTTAAGATGAGAACAGCGACAGTCGTGTTCTTGGGGATAAGACGTAAAAAGACGCTTTAAGACGTACTTTATTATGACAAGCCGGTTAAAATATTGTGTAGACGCAGTTACTAATCTCTAAATACATTTCTTTTTTTAAGAACAAGAACTCGTCAAATTTTAGTCGCAATTACACAAACACTTTTACATTTCGTCAATTTAATAGTATCAATAATTTAGTTATCTATTTTATTAATTAAAACTGTTAAACATCAAACGGACTTTTATTACGATTGTCTTTAACGAATCCCACATACATACTTATATTATATAAAATTAAAGAACTAAACTTTTACCTTCTATATGTTTTTTGCTGGAGCAATATCTCTTGAGTTATAATTGAAAATATAGGCGCCAAAAGAGAAAATTTACAATTTTTTTCAGATTTTGTTAAATAAAAAATTAAGCACAGGGTTTAAGGTTGGTGTATATCTTGATTATTGATACAATGTACATCTTGAAGTGATTCTAGCAAAAAATAGACGTCTATGGAAATTGTCCAATTCTAAACAGTGCTGCCTGGACTATAAGCTAAAACTGCATTTTGCTGGATTGCCTCTAATATTATTTTCCGGCATTTGAATATATGCTGAATATGCAACTCTAATTTGGCGTTTCACTACTGAAAGTTATTCTGTAAATTGCCTTTAGCAATTTTAAAATGCAGATTTCTTGAAATTGTTCAGAGATGAGGGGTTTTTTCTAATATATCTTAAAATCTCCGTTAAAAACCATCCAGGATATTTATATTTTTTAAACGCTTTTCTTTAGTTCAATCGTTTGGGTCAAATCTTTAGACGTTAATTTGAGTGCGTTTTCTTCAATGCAAATGAACGAAAATTTGCAGACATACGCGGGAACAATACAGGAATAGTCAATAATTTTTTTTATGTTTATTAATTGTAACGATTTTAATGGAAAATGCTTAAATTCTCTTGTTTTTTACAATGTAGAAACTTAAAACTTTTACAGATTATAGCTAATTATATGACCTATACATAATTTCACTTTTTACGTTAATTGTTTACGTTATGCTTCATAAATAAACAATAAAGTTTCAAATTTTTTGCCGATTTCGACTACTTTTTCATGTTTGTACATCATGTTTATAAACATCCTAAGCGGCGACGATTCTGAACGTTCATATCTTTCTTTATATAAACATCGGCGCTTATTCGTGTCAAATTTCAATACTATACGAAACAAAACTTCAACCAAAACTCGAATTAAAAAATTCGTGTTTTTAACGTAGTCTTAGAAAAACGACCGGTAGAGACGTTTCGTGCTACAATTAACATTAGAATTCGTTTTGGCGTATTCATTCAAAGTTCAATGTTATCATGTGACATCGTGCAATGAAGGGTCCAGTGTGAAGGTATGTACTAAATATTTGACGCATAAACATTTCCTGCGACAACTTGCATTAACTAAATAACTGCTTTTGAGATTTTTTAACTAATACTTGAAATTTTAAATTTTACTAAAATAAAAGAAATACATTTTTAATCGAAATTTTAAATCTTTTCAAACACTTTTTTTTAAATCCACGTTACCAAGTTTTTGCGAATTACTATAAATTCACACTTTCCAGATATAATATTTTTGATAACAAAAATAATTGTATTGATTTGCAAACAAATAATACTGTGACTTTCAGTAAAAATCAGACATAGACGAGATGGAAATACTGCGAAAACTGTAATAGGTGTAAATAATGATTTTGATTTAATAGGCTATTGATTATGCACTATAGAAAGGAACTACAACGTTAACGGGGTTTTATTATTTCATATGGTCAATGAATCTCTATGTATGAAAAACCCGCGGAGTGCTACCATTTAAAGGGGTGCGTTTTTGAGAAATGGGTGAATTAGTCCCTGGGCACAGGTTACATTGGGGTGAGTTCTATGCACTTTTGGTACAAACACGTCTACATACAAATTGTTCCTGGTTAAATTTCCTACCTAAATATAACTTTTTAAAGTCAAAGATACTTTTTTTTACAAAAATATATTCAAAAGAAACAGCACAAAGAAACCCAAAAGAAAGAAATTTTGTTTTTTGTCCCATAACTTTTGTCCACGAAGATATAGGTATAGACATTGCTTCACAGAAAAAAAACTTACATATTTTCTCTTTAAAACGATGTTTAGTAGAGGTCATTGGGATTTACAGTTTTCGCAATATGATTTTTCAAATTTCGCCGCTCACAGCAATTTTGGGCAATTTTCCTTGTTATTTCGCAAATATTTTTCTGTAACTTTTTTCTACGCAACTTTAGGCATATGCAATGGTACATGTAAGAGGAATAGAAATCAATTACCTTTAAAATGTTCTACTGTATAATGTTGTACGACTTCTTTTAAAGAGGTTATCTTTTTCAAGATTTTATACTGTTAACGAGTTTTTATATTTTTTACGATTTTTTTTAAATCTCCCATTATAACCTTTTTTCTTCTACATTTAGGTATATTATATAATAAAAAAGAAAGCTTATTCTGTTTAATTTAAAATGGTGTATTATAAAAAATTCTAGGATTATTTTTGAATAAGATATGCTTTTTCAAAATGTAATAAGTACTTGTGAGTTATGATTGAATCTTATTTATTATAGGTAACACTTTGGATCCACTTGACTCGGCCGGGCAAACTTCAAAATATGGATTAATTCCAATATTTACTGTCAAAGCTCCTGCACCACAATCTTTGCTTGAAAAAATAGCATGTAAATGTACGAAAGGATGTACAAAAAACTGCGGTTGTAGGAAGATAGGAATTCGTTTTTCAATATTCTGCAAAGGGTGCATGTGCAATTTAGGGTGGAGCGCTGTTGTATGGGGAAAAATGAAATAACAATTTTCACAAACGCGGGGTGCGGAATCGATGTTACTGTGGGAAAGGATTCGAAAAGTTAATTGTCATTTTTTTATATTTTTACTCTAAAAACTGCCCCAACGTGATTTTAATTTTGAAATTATAAAAAATTTTTTTTTTGCCTTTTTACATACGCGGGATGCGATATCAATTCTCTTTTAGGATACGAACCGAAAACTTCAATAACACTTCTTTCTATTTCTATTAGAATAACTGCCCCGGCGCTACTGAAATTGGTCTATTTTGAATTTGCAGGCCAACCCCCGACCTAACGGTGCAAAGAAACAGTTATAACCTGTCACACGAGTGGACCTTCACTCTCCCACTACAGTTCAATTCTAAGTAGGTATTAATTATTCACTATCTATTCAGTACTGTTTCGATAATCGGTTGGTTTAGTACCGTTTTCTGTAGCTTCAAAGCTTAATCGTCAAAGTTTAGTGTTGTGACAAATTTTGTGTGAATTCGTTTACTGTTGTTATAAACAACTATGGCAAAGAGTAGAGGAGATGTGGCGCAAAGCTTCAATACCAATCGTAGAACACAAAACAATATTATCTAGAATTATAGCTTACCACGATAAGTATAAAACATTATTGAAACCTTATAAAGGCAGGAAGGACGAAGACGGTTACAAAGCGAAGCTGTTCAAGTTTGGTGAGGATAGCAAGAAATTACTTGATATTGCTACTTGCAAATGTTTAGAGTTTACAGATTGCAACTGTCCTAGAAACCGAAAAATTCCACTACCAGAACGAAATTTCTTAATCGACCAACGAACTGACCGTAAAATGATGATTGATAGTTTAGATCGTGAAACGACAAAAAAAAAATGAGATGAATTTACATAGATTACACCAACAAAAGCAACGTGAAGAACAAAGAGCCTTGCAAATAGAGGTGGAATCTATTCCTAGTACTTGTAAATCACCTACAACTTCAAAGGCACGATCGAATGTTCAGCAGACAGATACATTAAAGAAAAGTGATGAAATTGAGGACTTCCAATCGCAATCTCTTATTTCCACTACTTCACTCACATTGACTGATGTCACATTTCCGGTTGTTGCCAGAACATTAGATCGTTATGGGGTTTCAGATCGTGCTGGTGCTGCAATAATTTCTGCAGCTTTCCAAGACATTGGTCTTATTACAGAGAGCGATTCATCACGGGTTATAGACCGAAGCAGAGTTCGAAGAGCTCGTTCTAAAGCTAGGGCAACTATCTCAGATGAACCTACAATTTTTGATACTGACACCATCGGATTATTTTACGATGGTAGAAAGGATAAAACGTTAATACACGAAGATGGTCGTAGAAGAGTGACTCAGGAGGAGCATATTACCATATTGAAAGAACCGGACTCTGAATACCTAGGCCATATTTCTTTGAAAACTGGTGACGCCAAAACGATTTGTAACTCTATTCTGACATTCCTTTCCTCCAAGTCTATCGATGCAAATCAAATAATGGCTATTGGTTGTGATGGGACTGCTGTTAACACAGGAATCAAAGGTGGCGTTATTCGTTTATTGGAAATCAAGTTTCAACGTCCACTCCAATGGCTCATATGCCAACTACACGCTAATGAACTGACGTTGCGTCATGTTTTTCAACATCTAGATGGCACAACAAGTGGACCAAAAGGTTTCATAGGTCCCATTGGCAAGGCTGTTACTAACTGTGAAGTATTACCAGTTGTTCCGTTTGATGCAATTCAATGTGCGTTGCCCGATATTACCAAATCGACACAAGAGTTAAGCACCGATCAACTATATCTACGGCAAATATGTCAGTATATCAATAGTGGACATTGTGATGCAAGTTTTGCGAAAAGAAATCCTGGTAAACTAGTTCACTCTAGATGGTTGACAATGGCGAACCGGATTTTGAGATTATACGTCTCAAGTCAAAGTCCGTCAGAAAACCTAATCATATTAAGCACATTTATTTTAACGGTTTATGCTCCTATGTGGTTCAAGATCAAGACTGAGCCAATTTGTATTTTTGGTGCCAAACATTTACTTGATACAATAAAACTGTCGCGCTATTTGCCAAACCATTTGAAGGATGTTATTGACCCAGTTATACAAAGAAATGCATTATTTGGCCATTCAGAGAATATACTACTAGGAATGTTAGCCGACAACAGACAGTACGTCAGAGAACTGGCACTCCGCCGAATATTGAAGATCAGAGAGACATCAGAGATCGGAGTCTTCCGTATTTTCCAGGTACCTACCTTAAATATGGATGCTGATGATTATATCGATCTGATAGATTGGAAAACCAAGACAGAACCTCCACTTACGAAGAGTATTAATACCGAAATAATATCTCAGGCAATCATAGAGCCACAGCTTGTGGAAAATGAAATCCTGAGAAATATCAAAAAAATTTCGTGTCACACAATCCACTGAAAGGTGTGTCAAATTAGTTACAGAAGCAAGTGCTGCCGTCTGTGGGTCACAGAGGAGAGACGGATTCATTAAGAATAAGCTCAAATCATGCCTTTTGATGCCTAAGTTTGATACTAAGAGAGACTATAGTTCATAGCGATTTTAATGTTATTCTTCAATTTGTAAGTATATATAGTTTTTCTTTTATATTTACTATTTATTCTTTTTTCCTCATATTATAGTTCTAATAGCTCTAATAAATGAATAAAAAACATCATCGTTGACTCTATCAAATTAAAAATTTTTTTAAAAATTCTAAAATTTCAATCGCAGTGGGGCACTTTTTAGACTGAAAATACGAAAAAATGTCATTTAAGTTTTTCATTCGAAAATGGAAGACGCATCAATTCCGCACCCCGCAAAAATGAAATTCGAAAAAATAAATTTGCGCTCCACCCTAAGTGCATGGGTACTAATTGTGTGACTCTAAGATAACTGAGGTGTCAGAGGAAGATATTGAAGCTAATGCTAACAAAGAGATGGACTTTGATTTTGAAATTTTTTAAATGTCAACGTTTAAATAATTTTAACTAAAGTGATGTTTTCTAAGACTAACTGTTTATGTCATTTTTGTAAAAGAAATAATTTTAAATAATACAGGTAAAAAAATATTAAACAATCACTCGGTTTCCATTATTTAAATATAGATGATACACCATTTTAAAGAACAGAAAGTAAGCCCTCTTTATTGAGCAATGTGTAGTATATTCATGTACAAGAAAAAAAAGTTATAATGAGAAATTTAAAAAATAATCCTAAAATCAAAAATCGTTGCAAGTACTTATTACATTTTGAAAAATAATATCTTATTCAAAAATAATCCTAGAATTTGTTGTAATACACCATTTTAAAGTAAAAAAATAAGCTTTTTTTATTATATAATATAATATATACCTAAATGTAGAAGAAAAAAAGTTATAATGAGAAATTTCAAAAATAATCGTAAAAAATGTAAAAAATAATTAAAAAGGGTTCAATAATAAAAAAATAATATTTTTTTTTGTATTAGGTATTATATAATAAATAACATAATATTATATATACTATATATAATATAATATAGTCGGTTCGCTAAACTCAGACACAACTGGCCAGTGATTTTAGTGGGTAATTTTTTTGCTTTTGGCCAATTTTGCCAAAATTGGCAAAATTACTAACTATTTAGTGATTATTCACCATTTAGTAATTCTTTTTTTGCCAAGTTTACCAAATTGGCAAAATTACTTACTAAAATCACTAGCCAGTTGTGTCTGAGTTTAGCGAACGGACTATATTATATAATATATAATATATCATATAATAATATAATTTTATTTTTATATTATATTATAAAAAATCGTTAATAGTATAAAATTTTGAAGAATAATAATCTCTTAAAAAAAAGTAGTACAACGTTATACAGTAGACCATTTTAAAGCTAATTGATTTCTATTTCTATTACGTGTACCATTGCATATACCTACAGTTACGTAGAAAAAAGTTATAGAACAATATTTGCGAAATAACTAGGAAAATTGCACAAAATTGCTGTGAGTGGCGCACTTTAAAAAATCATATTTCGAAAACTACAAATACTAATTACCTCTAGTAAACAACATTTTAAAGAAGAAATATGTAGTTTTTTTTTCTGTTAAGCAATGTCTATACCTATATCCTCGTGGACAAAAGTTATGGGACAAAAAACAAAGTTTCTTTCTTTTGGGTTTCTTTGTGCTTTTTCTTTTGAATATATTTTTGTAAAAAAAAGTATCATTGACTTTAAAAAGTGATATTTAGATAGGAAATTTAACCAGGAACAATTTTTATGTAGGTATGTTCGTACCAAAAGTGCATAGAACTCACCCTAATGTAACCTGTGCCCAGGGACTAATTCACCCATTCCTCAAAAACGCACCCCTTTAAATGGTAGCACTCCGCGGTTTTTTCATATAATATAGATGTCCATTGACCAAATGAAATAATAAAACCCCGTTAACGTTGTAGTTCCTTTTAGCTATCTTATTTTGAATATAATCAATAGCCTATAAGAAATGTATGAAGAAATTACAGAAAATGTACAATGTATGTATCAAATGTTGAAATAAATGCAAAAAATGTGTCTATCATATACATCCTTTTTTTTAAACATGACGATATATTTTATTGTTTGAAAAGTGTAAGACTAAAAAGTAAAAAATAAAAAAATATAAAAAAATCAACAAAAAAGCAAAAATAAAAAAAAAATCAAACTCAAAGGATTATTCGAAAAACACTGTCAGACAGATTAAATATATAAAAATCCCAAACATTCGTTAAAAATTGAAAACATCTAACACATTCGTTAAAAAAAAGCATGGGGCGCGTCTTAATAATCGAATAAACGGTTTGAGGATAGATACATTTTTACCTTTCGCGCCCCACGCTTTTCTTTAGATTAGATTTTTTCAATTTTTTAACGAATGTGTGAGATTTTTGTATATTTAATCTGTCCAACAGTTTTTTTTTCGAATAATCCCTCGAGTTTGAATTTTTTTTATTTTTTGCTTTTTCGTTGATTTTTTATAATATGTTTAATTTTAGTCGCTCGTAACTAAAGAAAAGCGTTTCTTAAATATTTTTTTTCATATATTTTTATTCTTATTGTTGCTGTATATAAAGTTATAAATGATTTAAAAGCATTTGGAATTTTTCTGTTTCAAGAAATCGAATCTGCCGAGTAAATGAAGTAATCTTCTTTTCTAAAAATGTTATTACCAATAAGACTATCTCCAGTCTGGTAAATAATTAAACACTCAAATGATAGTGTAGGCCCTAGTGTAGGCTGATGACCACACATTCTTGTTAGAAAATGGACGTCTCTGGAAACGTCACAGAAAGAACTAGAGCAAATCAGATCCAACAGTTGGTTCTTCGAGTTTCTAATTTCTTCTTCTTCGTCTGATTTTAAGAAAATGTTTTGTTCTTTCATTGTTCTAGCCTAAGTTGGGATTCTGATGTCTAATTTTCATATTAGCGTTGGATGGTCTTCAGGATGGACTGCTGGTGTTCGGTTTCTCTTCTTTTGCAATCTTTGTCAGTCTATTAACACCCATTCTATCAACGTGGCCCCTCCATGCTATTTTTCTGCCTTATATTTTCTGACTTCTGACCATTTTACGTTTTGCATATTACACAGGGTACCTACTCATATCGCTTTTCACTCTATTTCCAGTAATTTATCTTAGAGTCTTCATTTTTGCCGTTTTTGTTAGTCGTTTTTTCTACTTGTATAGGTCATAATACGTCTTACACAGGTTTCATAAATTCGTATTTTGCTGTCGATGCTCATATAAGTACTTGTTTCTCCATATTACATCCGGGAGAAATTCTGATGCTCGTAATATTAGTGCCTAGATATTTATTCCAGGAACCAAAGCTTTTCACCTCGCAATTTTTACAGAATGGATCAATTTGCTTGAAAATTTGAGAATAAGTAGTGGATAGTCCATGGATCAAAATCTATATGATGCCGACAGGCGCTTTTGCCATGGGGGTGGTTGCCACCCCTACTCGGGGGTGGAAATTTTTTATTATATTTTGACAGCAAAAATTAATAAATACATTCATTCTAAGCAAAAAATGTTTTATACATTTTTTTGATGAAATTAATAGTTTTTGATTTATTCGCTATCGAAAGTGTTTTATATCTAATAAATCAATGTTTTTCGATGGTATACTCATTAACGATTCACTCAATTTTTGCCGTAGAACGAATTTTATCAAACCATGTTCTTGGGAATTAAGTTACCTACAATTTCATATTTAAACATTTTTTCGTATCTCTGATGCTAAACTTTCTATTCTGAAGAAAATGGCATTTTTTACCAAATTGCAAACATTCGTTATTCGCTTTAAACTTCAGTTTTTTAAAAACTAATCATTCTAAGCCAGTCAAGCTTCTAGAATCTATTAACAATACATAAATAAAGAAGAATAATTAAGGCTAATGACTAAGAACACCGCTAACTTACATTATTATGCTTCCAATTGGATTTCTCCTTTTTTTTTTTCAAAAAAATATCTTGATTTTTTAACCGTAACTTTTTTATTTCTTATCTTAGAATGTTCGTTAAAAAAGAATTTTGTAGGTTTTTACAAGATCTATAAGCCAATTAATATTAAATCCTTGTAAAATTCTAAGTCACAAAAAGAGGTTGCATTGAAATGGTTGGTAAAGGTGGTTTTTGCATGATATTACAAGGTTTAATTGTCAATAGCTCACTCAATTTTTGCTGTAAAAAATTTTTGCAAACCATGTTCTTGGGAATTAAATAAGCTACAATTTCATATTTAAATATTTTTTCGTATCTCTGATGCTAATCTTTCTATTTTGAAGAAAACTACAAAAATTCGTTATTCGCTTTTGACTCTGTTTTTTTAAAAACTAATCATTCTAAGCTGATCACACTTCTAGAACCTATTATATTAGGGTACCTATTAACAATACATAAATCAAGAAAAAGAAATCAGGTCAATGACAAATTTTAATTAAGGTGGTGATTAGGGGGTTGTTTACGATCACTTTTTTGCTGAAAAAAAATAGGGACTGACATTCTTTTCATTATAAGTCGCTTAATTTTTTTAGCTAGAGATTTTTTTTATTTCTGGAGATACATATTTTTAAATAGGTACTTTAAATTAGTTTCAACAAGTTATCCTCGATAAATTCATAGTTTTCCCGTCCTTTGACGTTGAAACTACAATATTTAGCATTTGACGAAGAAGAGCCAACATATAATAAAGTATAGCTCGATTACTATTGGTCTTAAAGAAAATTAAAAAAAAAACGGTTTGTTTATTTTTTCAAAAGGTACATTTTTGTTATTAGCGTTATTAGCAGAAAACTGATTAAAAACATTGATTTTTTCCGATATAAAACTTACACTTTCGATAGCGAATAAATCAAAAACTATTAATTTTATCAAAAAAATGTATAAAACGTTTTTTGCTTATAATGAATGTTTTTACCAACTCTTGCGGTCAAAATATAATAAAAATTTCCAACCCCGAGGTGGGGTGGCAACCACCCCCATGGTAAAAGCGTCTTTCGGCATCATATAGATTTTGATCCTTGGACTATCCACTACTTATTCTCAAATTTTCAAGCAAATCGATCTATTCTGTAAAAATTGCGAGCTTTTGTCCTATTTTAAGCTTCATTACTTGGACTAATTGGAAAGGACATCTTCCACACTCTTATTATAAATTGCTAACTTACATCTGGGTTCTGTTGATATTGTCATAAACTGTGTTTTCTGGAAAGAGATAATCATGTTTAATTCTTTTGCTACTATTTCAAACCTGTACAGTAGTCTCTACCGATTGTCCTCATCTTCAGGTATTATCACCTCATCATCAGCAGTGCAAATTATTTTAAACTCTGTATTGCTCGTTCTATAATCTTTTTCCGCAATTTTCACTTCTTTCATGATATGATCCACCAGGACGTTAAAGCGGACTAAGCTGAGACTATTCCCTTGCTTAACTAATTCCTGTTAAGACTGGTATCTTGTTGGACAGCTATTGTTTGCTCTTTTGAAGGTGTTGTTCCCGATGTTCATTTGTCGAATAATTTCAATTGTTTTTTGGTTTGTTTCCTTCCCCTTACCCTATCAAAAGCTCGCGTAAGGCCTATGAAGCACATAAAGACAACTTTATGAAACTCAGTAGCATTTTTGGTTGCTTGTCTGATACTAAATATTGCATCTATGGTGGATGTATTATTTTGGAATCATTGCTCTTTTTCATTGATGCCACTATGACACTTCTTCTGACAAAATTTTTGTAAATAGTTTTGATGATGTGCTTATTCAGCTGATTATGTAGTTTTTAGTTTTATTATAATTATTACAATAAATGTTTATAAATATAATAAACTTATTATTATATTGATAACAACAGGAAATAATTATATTATCACATATTTTCCTTTAGATATGTATGTAATTAGATTAGCCCAACATACTTACTGATTATTTTTATTGGTATTTTTTTATTAGAATAGAATAGAATAGAAATATGCTTTATTGTCACTGATTTTTTTTACAATTTAATGGACAAAGCTTACATACAGTCAAAAGAAAAATAATATCAATAACAAATATCAACTACAATTTCATAAAATTAGATAAATCGTCAATATACAGTATATAAGATATAAAAGCAAACACAAAAACAATTTATTGCAAAATTTATATAAATTGCAAATTGAACATACTTACAACAAATAAATAAATAAATAAAATACAACATTAGGAACTGACAAGTTTAAGCTACTGCGTATGAAACCCAAATTTCTTAGTTATTCATTAAGAAATTCCTCTATTGAATAGTATGGTCTTTTAGATAGATAGGCTTTTGTCATTTTACGGAACTTTGGGAAAGATGTTACAGATTTAAGTTGTAAAGGGATGTGGTTGTAAAGTTTTTTTTGCGGAATATAGCATATATTTCTTTACTAACTCAGTGGATAGGATCGGTAAATAAATATCAAAGATTGAATTTCTGATGGAGTAAAGATGATTGGGTCTTGCTTGAAAGACATGAAGGTACGGATTAAACAAACCGTTTCTAGAATATATAAAGATGGAAGTGTTAAAATCTGTGATCTCTGAAGTAACTTCTGCAATGTGTAGATCTTCTGAGGCCAAACAGATATCTTATTGCTCTTTTTTGGAATTTAAAAATAACATCAAATTGGGCAGCTGTACTAGAACCCAAAAAAGGAAGACCATATCGAAGATGAGACTCGAACAACGAAAAATATGTTATTTTAGAAGATGCTAAATTGAGTTCCCTTGAGATAGATCTTATTGCATAGCAAGCTGAGGCGAGTTTCTTACTTAACGAATCGATATGAAGGGACCATTTGAGGTTGCTGTCTGAAAAAATACCAAGAAATTTTACAGAATCAACGGTACTGATCTGGCTGTTATTAAGAGGCAAAGGTTGAAGAGCTCCTTTATAGGATAATGCTACTGTTTTATCTACGTTAAAAGAGAGTAAATTAGAGTCAGACCAGGTCTTTATCGTCAGTAGATCCGAAGTTATAGTTTCATGAAGAGATGCAATAGTTGAGTTGCTCCAAGTGATACTGGTATCATCAGCAAAAAGAAAAATGTTCCCATCGATTTAAGGAACAGAAGAGGACCCAATACTGAACCTTGTGGTACTCCACATACAATGTTTTTGAGACTAGAGTCAGTATCATTGGCTCTAACTAGTTGTTTCCTATTATTCAAGTAGGATTGGAAGCAATTCAAAGAAATACCTCGAATTCCATAGAAATTTAGTTTTTTAATCAAGATGTTGTGATTTACACAATCAAAAGCTTTGGCATAGTCACAGAAAACAGTGGCAGTATAACGATTATTGTTTAGTGCTTGGTAAACCTCATGTAGTACAGAAAAAATGGCATCAGTGGTACATTTATTAGTTAAAAAGCCGAACTGATTTTGTGATAAAATGTTGTTATCAACGATAAAGGACATAATAGTCCAGGGTAATAAGGTTTTTTCCATGACATTTGAACAGCCAGGGTACTGAAGCCTTTTTTCGACAAGTAATACCTATAAGAGCAAATTGTAACTATTTCCTGCGTAGGATATGGCGGCCATTTTTATTTATAAACAATTAAGTGTCAAAAAATGGCATTTTTCACTTTTTTTTTCAAATCAATGGAAAATAGGAAAACTTATGGTTTTTTTAGTACAAATATCTTCGAGATTATGGAGAAAGCTTTAAAATGACGTATTACAAAGTTTGATATTCCCATTTATTGTTAATATAATTGCAAAAAAGGTCGGAATTGAAAAAAAAAATTATTTTCGCAATAACTGTTGTAAAAATTAGTGTACAGCTTTGAAATTTTTGTCAAATAAGTGTTCTTTGGTGCTTAATACGTGATAAAAGTTTCAAAGCGATTCATTCAATTGTTTAAGTTTTATTCAAATTGTTTATCCCAGAGAGCATTTTTTTTGCAATAACATAAGTCAGAAGAAAATGACGTTAGAACCATTCCACAGGTGTCAAATGAAAGAGCATGAGCTATATTTTCAACTTGGTTTAAAAAAAAGTGAATAAAAAATGCATTTATTAGTAATAAATAATTATGCAAAAGTATCGTAAATCTTTCCTTATAAACTTTTTATTTTGTTATATAAGAAATTATACATATTTATTACAATTTTTTATCAATTATGATATATGTAACATTACTTGGTAGTTGTGCACTTAAAACAGGGTAAAAAAGTTATTCAAAAAGTTTATAAAGAAAAATTGACGATACCTTTGCATAATTATTTATTACTAGTAAATACATTTTTTATTCACTTTTTTAAACCATGTTGAAAATGTAGCTCATGCTCTTTCATTTGACACCTGTGGAATGGTTCTAAGGTCATTTTTTTCTGACTTATGTTATTGCAAAAAAATGCTCCTTGGGATAAACAATTTGAATAAAATTTAAACAATTGAATGAATCGCTTTGAAATTTTTATCACATATTAAGCACCAAAGAACCCTCATTTGACAAAAATTTCAAAGCTGTACAGTAATTTTTACAACAGTTATTGAGAAAATATTTTTTTTTGCAACTCAGACCTTTTTCGCAATTATATTAACAATAAATTGAGTATATCAAACTGTGTAATACGTCATTTTAAAGCTTTTCCATAATCTCGAAAATATTTGTACTAAAAAAAAACATAAGTTTCACTGTTTTCCGTTGATTTGAAAAAAAAGGGGAAAATGCCATTTTTTGACACTTAATTGTTTATAAATAAAAATGACCGCCAGATCCTACGCAGGAAATAGTTATAATTTGTTCCTATAGGTATTATTACCTGTCGAAAAAACGCTTCAGTGCCCTGGCTGCTGAAGTGTCACGAACAGGGTATATTTTTGTCTTATTACCCTGGCCTAATAAGTCGAGTTTTAACGAGTCTCTCAATAATTTTGGAGAGTACCGGTAGTAAGGCAATAGGTCTATATAGTTGCAGGTATTAGATTTTTCACCACCCTTATGGAGAGGTCTTTTATTTATTATTTTACTGTTATTTTTTAATAAACAATTTTGAATTTGGTAATATTTTCGATACTTACTTTTTTATTATATGAGCTGCATCTTGAAATATTCCTCATCTTCTTCTTCGTCTAGTGCACTAATGAAGGTTGGCTATAACCGTTGCAAATTCGTCTCTATCTTCTGCTTTTCAGAAAAGCATCTGTGAATTTAACTCGGTCCAGTCGCGAATGTTTTTCAACCAGGATATTTGTCGTCTATCAGGATTTTTCCTTCGATTTACCCTTCATAATCAGCTGCAACAACTCGTACTTATCATTTCTAAGTATGTGCCTCAAATATGCTGTCTTTCGCCTTTTAATGATGGTCAAAAGTTCTCTGTTTCTTCCCATTCTGCGCAACACCATTTAGTTCGTAATATACGAGAGGTGAATCAAATATGAACCGACCTTTCCTAATAACTTTTTATTGAATTATAATTACAACAATTAAACAATACTTCTTCTTCTTAAAGTCCGTCTCCTATCGGAGGTTGGAAATCATCACAGCTATTCTTATTTTACTTGCGGCCGCTTTAAATAGGTCGATGGAACTGCAGCCGAACCATTCCCTTAGATTTCTTAACCAAGATATTCTGCGCCTACCGATACTTCTCTTACCCCTGATTTTACCCTGGATGATCAGTCTCAGCAGCGAATATTTGTCACCTCTCATAACATGGCCAAAGTATTCAAGCTTTAAATGTAGTAATGAAACAAAGACTTACTCACAATCATTTAATTATACTTTGACGACCGGTTTCGATCTCTACATTATTCAGATCATCTTCAGGTCGGCGTTACAAGTAGTTAAATGCTACAATTAAAGAAACCAGAGTTAGAACATTGTCTGGTTGCACAAATGTTAATAGAAAGCTAAATTCGAAAACATTTTTTTGAAATAAAGGTTTGCAACTGTTGACATTTCAGAAATGCGATACATACAAATGCACACTTATGAGTAACAGATACTCATAAGCATGCATAAGCAAATGGATGCATGCAGTTTATGAATATTTGTTGAAAAAGTTAAAAAATAAATTTTTTTTTATTAAAAAATTAAAACTAATTAAAATATTAATCAAAATTAAATATGCTTCCAAAATTCAAAAAATAATTATAATAGATAGTAATATTGCTCTGATCTACTTACATGCCGTTATAAGGGATGCGTTGCCACTTAGTTGTTAACATGTTAATACGTCCAACTTATGCTAATAGGTTAGCTGGGAGAGGAATAGGGCAAACAGACATGTTACGTAGGTCAAAACACAGTAAATTTTTTTTTTGAAATTTGAATGGATCCTGAAGGAAGATGCGTGCTGTGAAACAAAGGATGTTGTGTTAGACAGGAGAAAGACAACACAAAGGATGTTGTGTTGTCTTTCTCCTGTCTAACGCATCTTTCTTCAGGATCCATTCAAATTTCAAAAAAAAAATTACTGTGTTTTGACCTACGTAACATGTCTGTTTGCCCTATTCCTCTCCCAGCTAACCTATTAGCATAAGTTGGACATATTAACATGTTAACAACTAAGTGGCAACGCATCCCTTGTAACGGCATGTAAATAGATCAGAGCAATATTACTATCTATTATTATTATTTTTTGAATTTTGGAAGCATATTTAATTTTGATTAATATTTTAATTAGTTTTAATTTTTTAATAAAAAAAATTTATTTTTTAACTTTTTCAACAAATATTCATAAACTGCATGCATCCATTTGCTTATGCTTGCTTATGAGTATCTGTTACTCATAAGTGTGCATTTGTATGTATCGCATTTCTGAAATGTCAACAGTTGCAAACCTTTATTTCAAAAAATGTTTTCGAATTTAGCTTTCTATTAACATTTGTGCAACCAGACAATGTTCTAACTCTGGTTTCTTTAATTGTAGCATTTAACTACTTGTAACGCCGACCTGAAGATGATCTGAATAATGTAGAGATCGAAACCGGTCGTCAAAGTATAATTAAATGATTGTGAGTAAGTCTTTGTTTCATTACTACATTTAATATGGACTCACATATGCAACCCATTCAATATTTTATTCAAGCTTTCTTCTTTTAACAGTAAGTACAACTTCACATCCTTTTCCGATCCGACGTAAAATTTCGGCATTAGTCACGTGGTCCACCCAAGATACACGTAGCATTCTACGATAACACCACATCTCAAAAGCTTCAATGTTTTTAATGCTGCCCATCTTCATGGTCCATGACTCAACTCCATATAATAAAATGGAGAAGATATAACACCGCAGCATACGCACTCTCAGATCAAGATTTATGTCACGACTACAGAGAAATATTTTCATCTTGTTAAATGCTGATCTAGCTATTTCTATATACTCCATTTCTATAAACAATACCTACTCCATTTTTCTATATATATTCCTTCCTTCTGTATGCATTTTTCCCAGCGGCTAGGAAGTTTCTGTATTCCATTTTCATAAAAAGAATGAGGGCGGGTATCTAATCAATTGCTCACGAATTGCTCCACTTGATTATCATCATCAAAACGCGCTCCACCTAGTGCATCTTTTAATGGACCGAACATATGGTAATCACATAGTGAAAGATCAGGACTGTATGCAGGATGTTCAAAGAGAGTCCAATGCATTTCCGCTATTTTTTCTTGTTAGCTGTATACGGTCGGGCGTTGTCATGCAAGAGCAACAGATTTCGTATACGACATCCCCGTCTTTTGGACCTATAGGTAGTGATGTTAGAAGAGAATATTCTCGGCCAGAAAATTCTCTCGACAATATTCTCGGCAAAAAATTTCTATATTTTCAAAAACCGAAACAAAAATAAAAACTAGATACGGGTCAAATTATTCTAATTTCAAAAATATGTAGGTATATTGTTTTTGCCAATTCCATGAACCACTAGCAAGGGTGTTTACAGTGTCAATATTTATTGTTTTGGTGCAATATTAACGTGCAAATATTTAGAATGGTGTTCATTTAAGCAGAGAAGAACAAGTTGAGGAAACTGAGTTTGTAGATAATTTAGCAACTTTAAAATATGGTGATGAGTCGGCTGAAATTATGGCAGATTTGGCACTTTATCGGTCTAAGGAGGGATTTTTTGGAAAACCATACGTTGTAAAATCAATTGAAAAACTAGACTTAATCATATGGTGAAAAGGTACATGCTTCGGAACAAAATTAACTAAAATAGTAGTTGATATATTAAGCATGCCTTCATCCAGTGCAGCGACTGAAAGAAGTTTCAGTACTTATGGTTTTTTTATCCACTCCTCTAAAAGAAACCGGCTCACTGCTGAACGGGCTCGTAAGGTAACTTTTATTGCTCACCATTTAAAATTGTTAGACGTAGACCAATCCATGACTGAGCTGACCACTCGTGAAAAACAAAATCCCACAACTCATCAGTACATTGAAATGCAGATTGTAGATGACTAGGATGAGCTAATAATAGAAATAGATTCTGAATCTGAGATCTCATCTTTTATCATACCACATCGATTATTTGCTGTTAAGAAGAAAATTTCATTTTTTTATCAAAGAAATTTTGTGTTTTCTGTTGTTTTTGTATTTTTTATATGCAAAGAACACGTTGTTTCGTCTCATAATTTTGTATATAAGATCATGATTTTTAAAACCCTATTTTTCATCTTCAACAATATTCTTAAGTGCGTCATGGGGTTCATTCTCAGAAAATTCTCCATATCGAGAATATTCTCGAGAATATTCTCCGATTTTTCATTCTCGAGAATTTTCCAACACTACCTAGGCAACTCGAACACGGTCCAAAAGACTACAGTAATAACCTGCATTAATGGTTCGTCTCTCATTAAGAAAATTTAGCAACAAAACGCCACGATAATCCCAAAACATGTCGCTAAAACTTTGCCTGGAGACAAACGAGTATTTGACAAGTTTTTCCGTTCATGTATACCTAAAGAAAATCTATACTTTTTCTGTAGACACTTTGGCGTTGTTGGCAAACACCATATCTCAGCATTTAGGTGACATGACACTCTTCATCACTTAAATCCATATTACCACTCACATTACCAATCACTGAGTGCAATCAACTGATTTTTTCTGAATCTTCTTAAAGAAAAGTGGAAACCTTCGAGATGTGATATTACGGGAGCATCTTATGAATTTTATAGGTGGACCGGGGAGAAGAAATTACAGATCATTCATGCAATCAAATAGTACGTTCTTTAACGGTAAAATATTGCAAAACCTCCAAATTTTAAAGAACCGATTGAATTGACATGAAATTTGGCATACACATAGCTAATAAGTCAAAGAAAAAATAGTGATATTGTGCCGATGTTTGCTATGGCCCTGGGGGTAAGTTTCACCCCTTCTCGGGGGTGAAAAAATATATGTCCAAAATAAGTTCGGAATTCGATAAACTGACTAATTTTAAGCGACTTTTGTTCTATAGAGTTTCTTCACCAAGTCAACACTTTTCGAGTTATTTGCGAGTGAATATGTTCATTTTTCAACAAAATAACCACGTTTTTAGACGGTTTTTCGCAAATAACTCAAAAAGCAAGTATTTTGTCAAAAATATATTCTTAATAAAAATATAACTTATGAAAAGTGAAAAAATGGTGCAAATAAGAAGTATGTAGACCTAGTAGAAGCAAAGTTGTAGCTAATTCAAAGTAGGTTCTTATTCGTCAAATTCCAAATCGAATATTTCATCGAGAAATAACCAAAAAACGGAACACTTTTCGGGGAACACTCTATACAACTTTTTTTAAAGTGTTTAAAAAAAAAGGTTTATTTTTGTTTTTAAAAAAACTTATTAAAAGTAAGTGAGTTACGATCAAAATATTGTTGGTCCCTTTTATTTTTTGGTAAAAAGAATCGCGAAAAGCACCCCCTAATTAGCATCCCAAATAAAATTAATCGTTACCGCTTCACAAGTTACTTTGTTTGCTTATTATTTATACGATCTGTAAGTTTCATCGGTTCAAAGTGCTTATTTTTGAAAAGGCTGTAGTTAAAATGGCTTGAACGAGTCACTAATCCCGATTGTATGCAAACTTTGAACAGCCATAGCATAACCAATTTTTGTCTAACAGGAAAACAATAAATCCAAAATATCCAGAAAAGCAAAACGTACATTTTATCACTCCTTAAGATTTTTGGTATTGCTAATAATTTTTAAGTTATTTTGAAGAAATGCATTTTTTTCAAAATTAAAAATTTTAAAAATGTTATTTTAAAACCAATTTTTTCCAAAAATAAGCACGTTGAATCGATGAATCTTACAGATCATAATATAAACACAAAATAAATAAAGCAACTTGTGAAGCGGTAACGATTAATTTTATTTTAGTTGTTAATGAGGGGGTGATTTTCCCGATTTTTTTTGCCAAATGAAAAGGGACCAACTGTATTTTGAGCGTAACGTGCTTACATTTGATGCTAGAATCTTTTTTGGTTTCAAAAAGTGCTTAATTTTTTGGTTATTTGACGTTAAATTATATTTATTTGAAATTTGGCGAATATGAACCTATTTTTCTTTAGCTATAACTCTGCTTCTACTAGGTCTAGATACTTCATGTGTACACCATTTTTTTCACTTTTTCACAGGCTATGTTTTTGCTAGGAATAGTTTTTTCGATAAAATACTTATTTTTTGAATTATTTGCAAAAAATTGTACCTATAAAATCGTGTTTGTTTTGTTGAAAAATGAACATAATTCACTCGCAAATAACTCGAAAAGTATTGGGTTAGTGAAAAAGCTGTATAGAATAAAAGTTGCTTAGAGTTAGTCAGTTTATCGAATTCCTATTTTGAACGTATGTTTTTCACCCCCGAGAAGGGGTGAAACTCACCCCCAGGTCAAAAGCACACATCGACACAATATCACTTTTTTTCTTTGAGATGAACCAAATTTCATATCGATCCAAACGGTTCTTTAAAATTTACAGCAAAAACCGTCAAATAATGTACTAAAAGACAATATCCGGGTCATATCATAAAAAATGAGCAGAGCTAGGGCTTGTTGCTACTCGTTATTCAGGGTAAGGTATATGGAAAAAGAGGAGCAGGAAGAAGATGAATTTGGCTTCAAAACCTGAGAAAGTAGTTTAACACCCCTACAACCGGCTTACCTACTCCGAATAGCTGCCAGAAAAGTAAGGGTAGCACGTTGGTCGCCAACACTCAGAACGGATAGGAGAAGATTCCGTGATACCCCCACTACTCTAACATTATTCACCAAAATCTCTTATCTTCAAAGAAATTTCAAACATACGTTTTACTTTTCAATAAGAAAATGCAATGATTAAATAACTATTTTAACCAAAATGAGCCTGAAAAATATATCGTATTATCCATACCTACTGTTATCAGCAACCAAATGATAAAATAAGTAAATGAACCAATAACTAGTAGGCGTGAAATTTATTAGAAATACCACAACTTAATGTTCTCATTATAATACAAGTCTACCACGATAACATTTAAAAATAGGTAAGCAGTCTCAAAGTTCAATGATCAGTTACAAATATCCCGAAAAGTAATACACAGCAACAGATGAAGCCATTTCTTGGAATATGCATATAATGGAATATTCCTCAGAGCAAGATCTATTTACTTTTCCATGACAGTTAGTAGGGACATAGCATGAAAAACAACAAAAGTGCAGGCAGCAATGGCATTACTGCAGAATTAATCAAGCATGGGGAGAAGCACTTATAACGCGAATATGTATCCTGTTGACGAAAATCTGGGAGCGAGAGGAAATGCCGGAAATATGGAGAGAGGCCATAGTATGTCCCATTCATAAGAAGTGAGATAGAGCAGTGTGTGAAAACTATAGGGGTATCACTCTCCTAGACGTAACATATAAGGTACTCGCCAGAGTCGTAAGAAGCAGACTGGAAAGGCACTTAAACGAGCAGGTTGGTGAATACCAGGGAGGATTCAAAAAGGGCAGATCCACCATAGATCAAATATTCGTGTTGAAAATGATTCAGAGCAGTACATACGAGCAACAGTTAAAGTTAAATCTCCTCTTTATAGATTTCAAACAAGCTTACGATTCTGTGATAAGAAGGCGTTTGTACCAGACCCTAAGAGTACTTGGAATTCCGGAAAACATGATCAGAGGAAGGATAGAAGGAAGCCTAACAGGAAATTTTGAAGTTAAAAGGGAATTAAAGCAGGGAGATTCGCTGTCTTCAATTTCTTGTTGGAGGCAATATTGCGATAGAGTGGAATACGAACGAAAGGTATGATCTTTGACAACAGAAACCAGGTTCTGGCCTTTGCGGACGATGTAGTGCTAATGGCAAGAACGGAAAGGGAACTGCTGAGGATTTTCAAACTCTTTGAAGGAAAGACCAAGCAGTATGGACTGAGAATTAATGAGCAAAAAACAAAGTATATGGAAATGGGACAGACCTCAGATAAAGATACACAACCGAAAAGTTCCACAAGCAACGAGAATAAAGAGTATTGCTTCAAAAAGGTGACGGAGTTTGAGTATCTAGGAGTAACGCTAACAAGTAAAGGGGAAGAAAGCCAAGAAATTGAAAAACGAATTTCGAGAGGAAGAAAGACAGTCGGAGCCCTACACAAACTACTTAGAGCCAAAAACGTCTCCAGAGAGGCAAAATTAAGACTACCGAACAGTGATCCAGCCCACAGTTCTTTACGGGAGCGAAACATGGGTCATGAACAAAAATCAAGAAAATATGGTGAACATCTGGGAGTGAAGTGTCCTAAGGAAGATATTCGGAGGAGTAAAAAACGATGCAGACTTTTGGAGGAGACGAACAAATGCAGAGATCAGAGAGCTGTACCGAAAACCAGAAATAAGCCAGATGTTCAGAACAAAGAGACTTAAGTTGGTTAGGTCATCTTGCGAGAATGGCTGACGGAAGGTGGGCAAAGGACTCGCTGCTAAGAGGGGAAGGAAAGAGGAGAAGAGGACGGCCCAGGAAAAAGTGGTTAGAAGCATGTAAGGAAGACCTGGAAACAATCGGGATATCAAATTGGAGAACTGCGGCCATGGACAGGAGAAAATGGAGAAAAACCGTGGAGAAATTACAAACCTTTAAGGCTTGTTGAGCCATATTATATTATATAGTAGGGCCATATGATAAGAGTTGTAAGAGTTGCGGAATATGATTCTGGAAAGTGATGAAAATTTATTCTCAAACAGAAATAACACAGATGATGCATGCTACGAGACGAAGTGCTACCCGTTTTGGCCAGTCTGGTTCATACACAAAGTTAAAATTAATTCGTCAAGAAATGAACTTGCCAAACCACCAACTAGTATAAGATGTAAGAACACTCTGGAATTCTACCTATTATTTAATGGAGCGATTATTAGAGCAAAAGCTAGATGTCTCTTTGTACATAACAGACCATGAATCTTTAAATAATTTAACACATTCTCAGTGGGTGTTAATGGAATAATGTATCGAACTTCTTAAACCGTTCGAAGAGCTTACTAAAATATAACAACAACTTTATTGAGAATGGGATCTTCACTAAAAGACGAGCTTAAAAACGGTTCAAAATTCGATGAAAATGACAAATATCTTGTTGTCACTTTTATCACTCTTCTTAATCAGCATTTTAAAACTATTTTCCAGGGATTTGGTTTAAACCAGTGATTCTTTAAGTGGTCCAAATGGACCCCCAGGGGTCCACGAGGGACTCAACGGGGGTCTACGTTGGCGTGAAATAAAAATGAGGGTTCACAGGTTGTAAGTGGGGGTCCACGAAAATTTTATAGTAATTTAGTATTTATTTAAACAAATTTGCATTTTTTACGTAAAATATCAATGGAAAAATAATAAAAAATGAATAACCATTTTCAATTTCGTTGCAAAACGAAAATACAGCCGAACCATATTCCAGTCCAATCAGAGAGTGCTGCAAGCACCTCTACCGGTTTCGAAACTTATTAGTCTCTCATCAGGAGGCACATATGCTGCTCTCCCTGATCCAACCAAAACAAACCCCAGCGTGCAGTCCCGAATTGCAACGAACGAAATGGCATAGATGCCCTAGCGGCAACTGCTAGCAAAAGACTAAGTTTTCACTCTAATGGCATATAACATATCCCACCAGAATGAAAACAATGGGAACCTTCTCTGGTTACACCTCCGAGGCTTCTACAATTTGCAAGCCATACGGATGCTGAGACTAAGGAAGATGAGGGAATTCTACAATTTACAATTCACGTCACATCTGCTCAGCGCGGTAAAATTCCAACGAGACTGGTTCCCTTTATACTCCACACAGAGTAAATGTAAATCAAAAATGAATAACCATTTTCAATTTCGTTGCAAAACGAAAATACAGCCGAACCATATTCCAATCCAATCAGAGAGTGCTGCAAGCACCTCTACCGGTTTCGAAACTTACCGGAAAAATAATATTTTAATAGTAGGGACTCAAAAATGTCATAATAACGCATTATAACAAGTTATTTTGATTAAAAACAAGTTTTTGATCAAATTTTAGTGTAGAAAACGTTAAAATACCGTTTTTTTACATTTACCTCCATTTCCAAAATACATGTCCTTCGATTTGACTAAAAATTTACCCACAGATAGCCAAAACACAGGACTTGAAGTAATTAAAAGAATTTGGAGAGTTTTACAATACGAGAAAAAATACATGGAATAATATCAGAGTCAAAAATATTGGCGTCTATTGTAAGTACAATTAACTCGGAAAATATCAACTGTACGAAAAAAATGGTTAAAATTGTAATAATTATTGTAAACACAATTTATTTGGAACAATTTTAGTTTCTACCATTTTTGTCGAAAAGTTGATAATGGCGGAGATATTGAACCAAAACCACTGCTATCAAACCAATCGGGTCTTATGCTCGCGCCTTTACCGCATACATACTACCTGAAATATTGATTTTAGCAAAAAATTGAAAGAAATCAAAATTGTATCAAATTTAATTCTCTCCATTTTTGTGTACGTACATTTTTGTTCTAAAACTAATAAACGAGATAACTCAATAATTATGCTCTAACTGTCACTATTTCCCCCCATAACTCGGAAAATATCGACGGCAAAAAAAAAAAAAGAAATTATAGGAAATATATTTTCAACAATTTCAGTCCTTACACTTTTTGTCGAAAAGTTAAAAATGACAGAGATATTGAGCAAAAACGGTTCTCCTTTAAAATCAAGATGGCGGCGAACGCAACGGCAGAATTCATTCGCGATTTTAAATTTAGACTACTATTGCCCCCTAAAGATTAGAAAAATGGATCTTTGCTTTGGTAACTCGGCATGCTAAATCAAATGCTAACCCGACTGGACTATATAATTTTGACTCTGATATTATTGTATGTAACTTTTCTTGTATTGTAAAACAATACAATTTATTTTAACTACATACTTAATTTCCTTTGTTTTGGCTATCTGTGGGTAAATTTTCAGTCAAATAGAAGAATATGTATTTTGGGAATGGAGGATAATGTAAAAAACAGTATTTTAACATTTTCTACACTAAATTTTGATCAACAACTTGTTTTGAATAAAAAAACTTGTTATAATGCCTAATAATCACATTTTTGAGTCCCTTCTATTAAAGCATGGAACTCACACTCGACGCCAATTTCCATCGTTAGATCTTCACATTCGGGACAAGTTTTGGAAATATGGTAAAAATGTAGCAGCAGGGGGTCCACCGAAACCAGTAAATTTTTAAAGTGGTCTACGAGAAGAAATAGTTTGGGAACCTCTGGTTTAAACTGACAGAGTATTCCAGAAAATTCTTTTAGAAGCTTCGAAAATCAGTTGATTAGTCAAGCAGTACCTACTGATTATAATTGTTTTTCTCCACTTTGTAAGAATAGAAATATACCAATGGAACGGATAAAAATAAAATATTGGAAATGCATGACAGTTTTTGGAACTGTTTTGGGGAAGTCGCTATAGACAGCATGCAAAATGATGAGGATGTAGAAAAAGTTCTGTGGCGAATGAGATGATTTTTATTTGAAAACAGTTTGCCTAAATGGGACGACAGAACCTTACAAGTGGTGGTCACCAAGCGCAAAAAGTACCTATATCCAGGTGAAGGTGCTTTCACCTGTCATGAAGAGCTTGACACTTAAAGTGACAAGGTGTATGTTCCCTTAAAGTACGATATAATTGACCTCGTGTTACCACATTTTTATATTTAAATATGTTTATCTTGTAATCTAAAGGTTATTATACCTAAATGTGTGGCTAGTTTCAACTACCCTCAAGATGTTTCAGTGATGATGGTCCGACCGGATCGAAATACCGAAAAAATTTTAATCCACTTTGATAATTTTTAAAATTTTAATAAAAACATGAGTACCACTATAAGTATACATTAGAAGTTATTGATTGTAAGTTTGTTACTATGGTATACAGCCAACCAATGGGATTTTCCATTTTAATTTTTATTATTATTAGTTTCCTCTTGTGCTTCAAGATTGGCAATATAATAAAGTGAAAATGCAATTAAATTTGTTTTACGTTTACTGTAGTAAAATTAGTAATGGTAAAACTTGAAAAAATTATTCTAAAACCTCCTACATCCGTGATATCATAAACATAAACCTTTAAATAAATAAACTATAAAAATTTCCGAATAATTCGTAGAGAACATTATTCCATCATTACCAAAACCGATTTAAGATTTAATGAATCTTGTCTTCTGGTGGTGGTCTAAGTCTAAGCAACGCTTTCGAGAAAGTATTTTAAGACAGCTGAGTTTTTAATATATTGTTCCCTATGCTTCCTCGAACACCGTACCGGCCATCTGGCTGCTGATACAGGTTGCGTCCATTACTGCGCAGCACACCTGTACAGGTAAATACAAAATCATTGTGATTGATTAGTGTGATAAAGTTTAGTAGATCCGCTACAGTAATAGATAGCAATAAAAGTTAATAACAAAAATTGTAGCCAACTTTGAGCTTCACATTACAAAATTAGTTAGAATGTTACAGGGTGTTCAATAACATAGCGGCAGACCAAACTTTTGTGTTTTTAAATGGAACACCCTATATTTTATTTTATATTCGAAATCTTCTTAACTTCCCCATCACAAAAATATAAAGGTTTGTTATGTTATACAGGGCATGGGCGCTCATACCCATCGGCAGGGGGGGGGCGTGACCCCCCTAGCTTTTCGGGTGCTGTAAACTATATAGGGTGAGGCAGATAAAGGGCCTATTAGAAATATCTCGAGAACTAAAGGCAACAGAATCATGAAAATTGGAATGAAAGGGTTTTGAAGAGTGATCTATTTAATGAAAATATTTTCATCTATTTTCTACTTCCGGTTATACCGGAAGTTGCTCATAACTTCGTTTTTTTTAAATGGGACACCATGTATATTTTTACATTTTTGGTTTTTGTTCGATGTCTCCTTTCTTAATATTTGATGTTTTATATTATTATACAGGGTAGTTTAAAAGATAATTACGGGTTTTTATTAATTTCGTAGCAGATTTCACACCCTGTAGAATTATAGTACTTTGACATCAAACGCTCTATTTACGTTCATATGATTTTTAATATAGTCTACTATTGTTAAACATTATTAGTATAGCTATATATTGAATTTTAGTATACAGGGTTGGTCAAAACACGGAATGAATATTTTCTGCGTTTTCTTAAATGGAACACCCTGTATTTTAGTATTGTAATGAAATGATATTTTATGGTACTTCTTCATTTTATAAGCATTCCCTATACCTAATTGCTTTAATTTGTGAGTTATTGGTGATTCAAGCCAAACATTAATTGCAACAAAAAATACGTGAAATTTTATTAGGTTGGCCTTGAAATTATTCAGTCACAAATAATTTTTCGGAAATAAATGTATATTTATCTAGACTGATCGTTAAAATTCCCAATAATGGTTGAGCTATCAAAATACTTACGTAGTTAAGATTCTTGGTGCGATTAACAATTAAGCACAAATTAAAGCAGTTAGGTATAGGGAATGCTTAAGAAATAAAAAAGTACCATAAAATATCATTTCAATACAATACTAAAATACAGGGTGTTCCATTTAAGAAAACTCAGAAAATACTCATTCTGAGTTTCGACCAACCCTGTATACTAAAATTCAACAATTAGCTATACTAATAATTTCTGACAATAGTAGACTATATTAAAAATCATTTGAACATAAATAAAGTTTTTGATGTCAAACTACTTTAATTCTACAGGGTGTGAAATTTGCTACGAAATTAATAAAACAACGTAATTATCTTTTAAACTACCCTGTATAACAATACAGAACCTCATATTTTAAGAAATAAGACTTCGAGTAGAATCCAAAAATGTAAAAATATATAGGGTGTCCCATTTAAAAAAACGAAGTTATAGGCAACTTCCGGTATAACCGAAAGTAGCAAATAGATAAGAATATTTTCATTAAATAGATCACTCTTCAAGACCCCTTCGTGCCAATTTTCATGAGTCTGTTACCTTTAGTTCTCGAGATATTTCTAATAGGCCCTTTATCTGCCTCACCCTGTATATGGTTATCCAAAGTATACAGAATATAATCTGCAACATCTTCAGGTCTGGCCCTCCCCCTGAAAATTTTTTATGGACGCCCGTGATACAGGGTACCAAGTTATAACGTAATAAGTTCAGCTCCCTGTATAAATAAAAATAATCACAACAGGAATGGTTTGTTGGTGCCATATTTTTTGTTGATTGTCAAAATTTATAAAAATGGTTGATATTGCTAATTTTCTTTATATCGAATACATGGTGAGTCAAAACGCAAGTACATTATTTTCTCAGTAATTTTAAATAGAACACCCTAATTAATAACTTGCTCTGAAAAATGAAAATATGTATCTCGAAAACTAACAAATTTAGACATAGGGAATATTATATAAATATTAAAGTATGGTAATCGTACTTTTCGATAGTGATATAAAATACAAGGTGTTCCATTTAAAATTTCTGAGAAAAGAATGTACTTGCGTTTTGACTAACCCTGTATTCGCTATAAAGAAAATTAGCAATATCAACAATTCTTAAAAATTTTCACAATCAGCAAAAAAATATGGCACCAATAAAGCATTGCTGTTGTGCTTATTTCTATTTATACAGGGAGCTGAACTTGTTACGATTTTCATATAAAATTGGTTATAACTTTGTAAAAGGCCTATATAACATAAAAAACCTTTATATTTTTGTGATGGGGAAGTTAAGAGGATTTCGAATATAAAATAAAATATGTATAGGGTGTTCCATTTAAAAAAACAAGTTTGGACTGCCGCTATATTATCGAACACCCTGTAGCATTCTTACTAATTTTGTAATGTGAAGCTCAAGTTGGCTACAATTTTTGTTATTAACTTTTATTGCTATCTATTACTATAGCGGATCTACTGAGCTCTATCACACTAATCAATCACCCTGTATATTGAATTTAAAATTATTTTAAGACGAAAAATTTTTTTGTCCTTACTTTTTAAACCACAGAAATGTGTGGCAATTATAATTTATATTTCTAATAATGTTTAAAAAGTAATGACAAAAAATTTTTCTTCTTAAAATAATTTTAAATTCGATATATTTACCTGCACAAGTGTGCTGCGCAGTAATGAACGCAACCTGTATCAGTAGTCAGATTGATGGCCGGTACGATGTTCGAGGAAGTATAGGGAACAATATATTAAAGAACCAGTTGTCTTAAAATATTTTTTTCCGACGGTGGCTACTGTGACGGTGGTTAGTTCATGGCTACTTCTATCAAAATGTCGCATTAGAAACATAATACTATCGCTGATATTTCTGTTCATTACTATAACAAAACCCTAATCTGAAATACGAGCATGTCGGTGACTTCGGCAACCTTGACAATTCTGCTGTTGTTCCGATAATCAACCAATGGCTGGTTTACCTAGTTTAGTTGACGTTCGACGATAATATGAAACAAAACGAACAGGCTACTAATCTACCTATATAATATTATTATTGGGTAACATATCACAGTCTAAAAATAGGTCGGAAATTATGTAGATACAGTTAAAAACTAATAAATATAATTGATGTGTGATTTAAATTTTAAATTTAAATTAAAAATTAAAGTTATTTTTTACGTTATTTCTTCGCTTAAATATATGAAACTAATGAAACGTCGAATTTGACGAAGAGAACCAAACGGAGACGGTTGGATATTGTTTTTTGGAAGGTACTCATTCTTGAAGGAACATACGAGTAAAAGAAAAAAGACAGATCAATTTTATAAATTAAGCAAGTATCCTCCTCCATGGCATACCAAGCAAGTATTAAGCATCTATCCTCCTCCTTTATCTTTTCTCCTTCGTAAGGATGTAGTGGTGTCATGTACGTCGTTTGACTATTTCTGTCCAATTCTCTCTCTCTCCTGCGCGTGTTGTTTTTCTTTGGAGCATGAGTAACCAGTCATGCCCCTTATTTGGTCCGACCATCGTAATGGAGATCTTCCTCTGGATCTTCTGCCCTCTACGTTGCCTTCAACTATCATTCGTTCCATGCCTTCTCTTCTTCTAGTTATATGTCCAAAATATCTCAGTATATTTTGGTTGATAGTTGTGGTGAGTCTAGTTTTTATGTTAAGTTTGGCTAATATTGAATCATTTGTGCGATGTGCGGTCCATGGTATGCGCAACATTTTCCGGTAGACCCACATTTCAAATGCCATTCATTATACGTTTTGAATCTCTTAACATTCCAATTTCAATCAGTTTCATTTTATATCCAGAATACGGAGTTATTAGATTCTATTTTTCTATTAGCTTCAGTAGAAATGGGAGTTATTTTCGAGTTTCAGGTTTAATATCATATCCCAGACACACTCATATAATGTCACATGTTAAAATGATATCAATTGATGTACGTACGGAGGAGTATAAAAAGTTTGAATTAGCATATGTACGAACGTACCTACATAAGAAAATTTGAATACACGCCACGCTATTTGAAATACGGGATATAATCGTGCCTACATCTAGTTACACGTACTGTACACGGGGATATAAAAAACATGCAATACGGAATCTATAAGGGACATATCTAGAGATAGAAATCTGTGTAATAGTATAATAAGATGTGTAATGATAACGGCTAATTGGCGGCTTGTGTAAAAAAACCTCTAATTAAAAAAATTAACAATACTCTGACATAAACTGTAGAAAAGTTTTAGGTCACGTTTATCAGACCGTAGTACAGAAAGCATTGACAACACAGGTTTTATTTTTTTTTTCATGTTCTTTTAGGAGTAAACTACAAATTATACTATAAATTCTTTTAAAAAAATAAAAACCTTATCTTGTAAAAGGTATATTTAAAATCCCTAAAAATAGTATCACAACAAAACGTTTTCGGAATCAATATTCCATCATCAGTGTTATCACCTAAATTAAGTATAACTGTATAAGTAAAGCAAACGTGAGCTTAAATTTTGAAAAAGGTAAAAAAGTGAATAGATAGTTATACTTACAGGTTTACATCCTTTAAGCCACCAAAATATACGGGTAAGAACCCTGGAGTTGTTTTTAAACAGTTGAGGTTACATTATATTATTCGATTTTAAAGGATGTTAAAAATATTTCCAGATTAACCTCTGGCATCACATGACATCAACCATATTGGTTGGAAAATTTGTAGGTAGGACCTTGCATGGGAGAATTTAGGTGACAACTGAACCGGAATGGCTCTTTGAAGGGGTCAGCACTAGATTGTCAGTGCACCTTGACAGACTGTAATAATATGTGTAGTTACTTCAGCCAAAGAATTTAAATTTTATGTGAAATGTGAAAATTTAAATTTTATGTTTAGTGAAAAATCATTTGTTGGGCTTAAAATTAATCTACCCTGACTAATGTTTTAATCACAACAAATGTTTTTTCACTACTGTTATTATTTAAATATTAACATAAAATTTAAATTCTTTGGCTGAAGTAACTACACATATTATTACAGTCTGTCAAGGTGCACTGACAATCTAGTGCTGACACCCTTCAGAGAGCCATTCCGGTTCAGTTGTCACCTAAACTCTGCCATGTAAGGTCCTACCTACAAATTTTCCAACTAATATGGATAATGTCATGTGATGCCAGAGGTTAATCTGCCAGGTTTAAAAACAACTCGAGGGTTCTTACCCGTATATTTTGGTGGCTTAAAGCACGTAAACCTGTAAGTATAACTATCTATTCACTTTTTTACCTTTGTCAAAATTTAACCTCACGTTTGTTTTACTTATTAGAGTTATACTTATTTTAGGTGATAACACTGATGATGGAATAGTGATTCCGAAAACGTTTTGTTGTGATATAGCCCTTTTTAGGGTTTTTAAATATACCTTTTACAAGATAAGGTTTTTATTATTTTTTGTGATTTATGGTATACAGCCAGTTACAGGAATTTTTCATTGTGATATTTATAAATTCTGTAGTTTACTTAATATACCTATCAATAATTTATGTACCTATTTGATTAAGATCCATTTATTCGCCGAACCATTATTGATTTTATTTTTGTCATCATCATCATCATCAACCCGTACGCATCCACTGCTGGATAGCTATTTTGGTAGGTCTTCCTAAGCTCTTTCCATCTGTCTCTGTCCTGTGCGGAATTCAGTTACCGATAACATGCTTCAGATCGTCGGTCCATCTGGTTGGTGGGCGTCCTCTGCTTCGAAGTGCTTCTTCTCCTGTCCTCCACTTTATTTTTATACAATTTATTTAATTGTTGAAAAGAAGAATACTGTTGTGCCGTTTACTCGGAGAATGGCCATTGGATCGACCAGAAAGCCTTAACTGCTATGGTAAGGCTTTATAGGCTTCCAACTCAGTGAAGTAACTAGGAGTGATACTGGATTCTAAACTGTCATTGGACGTTAAGGTGAAGAAGGCCACTGTAGCTTTCTGACCAATCCATATAAAGCTTGTACTGACGTATGTGACCATTGTGTGGTGGACTGGGCTATAGTGGATTCAGCAAAGGGCCAATTGGCTCAGCTCCAGCGGTTGACGCGCGTTGGCATCTCAGGAGCCATGAAGACCACTCCTACAACGGCTCTTGAGGCTCAGTTAGATTTACCTCCTCTCATTGGATAGCATGAAGCCATGACGGCAGTCTATCGGCTTCACTGTTCTGGGTACTCATTATGAATGACTGGTCAGATGGGTCATTGTGACGTTTAAAGACAGACCATCGAGTGTTGCCGTGTGTTCTCTATATGGTACAGGACAGCAAGGCCCCTCAATTGGGTTCCTCGTGCATGGGAGCATCCTTGGGTGCATCCTCCTTTAATTACTACTAATAAGGAAAACCAAGCCTATATGAGAAAAATGTCTGCTCTTATCAGTCTTAATTTTGTGTGCACTGATATGCTTGAGTTTTTTTCAAATTGTTATAAGCTTCATCATAGTTGTTCTTACGATAGTAAATCTTCTACGTATCTCTCTGTCACATCCTCCTTCGTTTGTTATAAGAGACCCCAGGTATATGCAACTATCTACTTCTTCTTCTTGTGGTGCTGTCTCCTTTAGTGGAGGTTAGCGCCTAGATTGACATATCTATCTCTGTCCAATGCCACTCTAAACAAAGATGTTGAATCAAGGCCGATCTAACATTTCTAAGCCATGAAATCTGGCGCCTACCGGGATCCCGTTTTCCTTCAATCTTACCCTGGATGAACAGTCGCGCTAGACGATACTTTTCGTTTCTCATTATGTGTCCCAGATAGCTAACTTTTCTGACTTTAATGATTTTTAGCAGTTCCCTATCTGTACCTATTCTCATCAGAACACTTTCGTTGGTCGTGTGAGTTTTCCAAGGTATTTTCAAGATTCTTCTATAAAGCCCGAGTTCAAAGGCTTCTAACTTATTCATCATCGTTATGTTGAGGGTCCAGATCTATGTTCCATACAAAAGTATTGACCATACATAGCAATGCAGAAAACGACATCTAAGGCTGATATCTATTAATGCTACTGTTACAAAGTAAGCTTTTCATTTTGATAAAGCCTTGTCGGTCTACCTATATTCTCGCTCTTACTTCTTGTTTATAATCAAGTTGGTTGTTGTACCAGCAGCCAAGATATTTGTATTGGTTTACGTATTCAAGCTGTTTGTGGTTCGCATATTTTATTGAAATGGGTACATTTTTGTTCCTTGATATTTTCATTAGGGGTCGACAAGACAAGAATTCTTGTCTTGATAACAACTTCTTGTCTTGTCTTAAGAAAAAGTCAGGTAATTTAAAAAATCTTGTCTTGACGTTTTCTTGATATCCTATATCTTGTCTTGATTCAAGAAATTTCAAGATCTTGAAATTTCTTGATAACCCGGTCCGGTGATTCCCCGGCGATTTTTTATGCTGATATAATGATAAGCACTTATAATCTTGGAAGCACGAAATTGAAAAATACTTAGCCTAGGTCAGAAGATTCTGAGAATGTACTAGATTGGTGAAGACACGAAAATGTCAACCTGTCATTATCGAAAATGGCTAAGGATTCTCTCGGGCTGCCAGCAACATAAAAACTTGCGATAAGGCTATTTTCAAGAGCAGCTTTAACAATAACACAGCAAAGAAATCGGCTAGGCGTTGACTTGATGGTTAAGAAGTGTTATCTGCCTTAATTCGTGGCTAATCAATTCCGATTTAAAAATGTGCTAAATTTGTTATTTAAAATAAAATCAATGTAGTTTGCAATTTTACTTTCAATAAGATTAGGTAAGTATCAATTATTATTATTTTTAACTGAATGAACGGGATAGAAGAGTACTTTCGAAATGTGTCAAAAATTTAAATCCTAGTTGAACGCTTTAAGCTTATAAAGCCATCTTCAGAGCTATTGTCAATAATTTCAAAATATCACTATGAAGAGAGAGGGATCCCATGTAAGATTGAAAAAAGTTTAACCTATGCAGTTTTTTATTGATTGAAAAACCTTGTTCGACGTTTGGTCGAACCCTTTCTCTTCATAGTGGTATTTTGGATTGGTTGGTATTTTGGTTTGGTTGATCCCTCTTTCTTCATAGTGGTATTTTGAAATTATTGGCCATAACTCTGAAGATGGCTTTATAAGCCGAAAACGCTCAGCTAGCATTTAAATTTTTTACACACTTCAAAAGTACTCTTCTCTCCCTGTCATTCAGTAGTCATAAGTCATAAGTGTCTACAAAACCATTTCAGTCTATACAATTTTAATAAATGAAAACATGTTAAGTATGTTATGTTAAAATAATGTTATCTTTTTAAACGCTTTTATTTAGTTCAATAGTTTGCGTCAAATCTTTAGACGTTAATTTGACTGCCTTTTCTTCAATGCAAATGAATGAAAATTTGCAGACATATGCATTCGAGGGAACAATTCACGAATAGTCAATAAAAAAATTGTTTCTATGTTTGTTAATTGTTTAAATAAAAAAAAACGATTTTAATGGAAAATGCTAAAATTCTCTCGTTTTTTACAATGCAAAAACTTGGAACTTTTACGGATTATAGCTAATGATATGAACTATACATAATTTCACTTTTTACGTTAATTGTTTACGCTATACTTCATAAATAAACAATAAAGTTTCAAATTTTTTGCCGATTCCGACTACTTTTCATGTTAGTACATCATATGTTTTATACATATTTTAATAAACATGACGATATATTTTAATGTTTAAAAAGTGTTAGACTAAAAAGTAAAAATAAAAAAATATAAAAAAATTTTTTTAAGAAACGCTTTTCTTTAGTTACGAGTGACTAAAATTAAAAATAGTATAAAAAAAGTCAACCAAAAAGCAAAAAATAACAAAAATTAAAAAATCTAACACATTCGTTAAAGAAAAGAGTGGAGCGAAAACCGTTTATTCGATGAAGACGCGCCACGCTTTTCTTTGACGAATGTGTTAGATTTTTTCAATTTTTTTTATTTTTTGCTTTTTGGTTGAATTTTTTTATACAATTTTTAATTTTAGTCACTCGTAACTAAAGAAAAGCGTTTCTTAAATTTTTTTTTATATTTTTTTATTCACAAATAAATACATTTTAGAGTTTTCATTATTAATAAAAAAAATAGTCAAGATATTTCAAGATTTCTTATTTTCTTGACAAGAAATCTTGGTATTGACATAAAATTTCTTGTCTTGTCTTGAAATCTAAAATTACTTCTTGTCTTGAAATCAAGACAAGATCAAGACAAGAACTTGAAATTTTCAAGAACTTGGCGACCCCTAATTTTCATAACTTTGGTTTCCGCAGTATTCATCTTCATTCCCAACTGTCAGTAACCCTATTTAACAGCATCTGAAGACTATCGTCCGAATCAGTCATTAAAACAGTGTCACAGTATATAGAGGTTCCACAGTAAAACCACTCCTCGGTCGGCGCTTTGATCTCAAGAAGTAATATCGGCAGTACGCAATTGGTAGTTCACCAGTGGTGGATTCGGGTTTTCCCTGTTAAAATCCGGACGTTTCTATGTAACTAGCAATGCGAGAGTGGGGCAAAAGCGATTAAGAACATTGCGCGGTAGCCATGCGCGACTACAGATTTTACTTCCAATTTTTCGGAGAGTGGTTCTACTGTCCCTCTTTATACTGTGACAGTGTCATCTGCATAGCGGATGTTACTTTCTCTTTGACCGTTTGTCCTGATTCCATCTGAAGCGTGCGATAAAGCATTCGCAAATATTAGAGAGATACCGCAAATGTATTTTTACCGCATGCTAATAGCGGAATACGTTATCTTGACATGTACGCAAGCACAGAGTGAATGTTACGCTAATACCGGATAACGTGTCCCGCTATTTAGGTTGCAATAAGGGACGGTAATAACGCTAACGCTAATTTGACATTTGGAATGAAACGTAAAAATAATTTGTAGAATACAAATTTTATAAACTAAAAATTGTAAATCATCTTGTTGCCTGTGTTGAGAAATGCTTGTGTTCTTATTTTGTCTACAATAGACTACTTTTTGTGCTTAGGATATTAGTTATTTTAGATATTTTATATTATTTTTATACTGATTATTTATATTTATTGTCGGTTAAATCATTGAAATTAAAATGCATGTCAACCTGCTCAATATCCAAATTCATTTTTAAATAAAAAAACATTAACAGTATTCCTCAGCATTAATTTCTAGGTTACATTTAATTCTAAACGTCGGTTGTCATAATAACGTTAAGCCCCGCCCCAAAATATTTGCGATAACTCTCTTGATGCCTGTGTTGAAATAGACCGTTATACATTATTTACGTCTTGGCACATTAACGTTAATCTTTGTGATATCTCTCTATTACCTCAGAGTACTCAGAGTAGACGTTAAACAGTATCGCTAACACACAACCCTGTCTGACACCTCGTTGTATTTCAATTGACTTTGACGTGTGTCAAACTATCCACTACTTCAAATAAACTTTTCGAAAGCAAAAATAAACTTCAGGAAAGTAAACTAACTACTTCAAATGAACTTTTAAAGTATAAGTCCAATTTTTTATGCGCCACACTGTATATTCCAACTTGCCATAATCGACGTATGTTAACCTAATTTTTTCATTTTATTCCATCGTTTGCAACTCAATAACAAAAACAAAACGTCGAAGTTTATTTAGTTACAATATGGCTATCTATTGACCATCGCTCGGTTGTACAGTTGTTTTTTACGTTGGACAAAAACACTATATAGATATATGTTTCATTTTATATTTTCCGTCAGTTCGAATTTGCACATAGCTCGATGCAATATCGATGTGAAGCATGCAATTCTTTCGTGCATAGAACGAAACTAACAAAGGATCATTCACCGTTATGTTTATTTTCCAACCGTAGCATTGTCAATTTTTAATTTGCTCAAATGGAAAACAAACATGTAAATAATATGCAGAAGGGGAATTAAATCATGAGGAAAAAACGAAAAAGCGGTTGTTTGGAGATGAGTAATTGTTTTGTTTTGCTGGTGAAGTATGTTTTAGTTAGAGTAATTTAATTTTTTTAACACGAATATTCTAAAAATTAAATGATATTAAATTAAAAAACAACGGGTTGTGTCACTCCTGGTGTGACTGAGGGGTGGAAACATATGTTTCTTCTTCTCGTCTACGCATGGAGTGATGGGTTTTAATTTAATTTATTTTATTTTATTTTATTTTAATTTAAAGTATTTATTTAATTTAATTTATTTTAATTTATTTTATATTATTTTATGTTTTATGTATAATTTAATTTAATTTTATTTTATTAAGAAACACTCAGGACTACGTTAACTACTATCCACACACGTAGTGTGTGGTCGCGCGATCTTTCGTTACCTTCCTTCTTCTTCTTGCAGTACCGTCTCCTATGGGAGGTTGGCTACCATCACAGCAATCTTAACTTTGTTGGCTGCAGCTCTGAACAACTGTATTGAACTGCACCCATACCACTCCCTTAAATTTCGCAACCAGGAAATCTTCCTACGTCCCACATTTCCCTTTCCCGAGATTTTTCCTTGGATTATGAGTCTTAGCAGAGAGTACTTTTCTCCTCTCATTATGTGGCCTAGATATTCCAGTTTTTTCGTTTGTATGGTTTTATGACTTCGCATTCCTTCCCCATCTTCAGCAAAACATCTTGATTTGTTACTCTTTCTGTTCATGGTATTTTCCACATTCTCCTGTAACACCACATCTCGAATGCCTTAATGTTTTTGATGTTTATCTTTTTCAGTGTCCAAGCTTTCGTGCCATACAGCAGAACTGAGAAAGCATAGCACCCTAACATTCTTGTTATTAAGTTTATATTTATGTCCCGGCTGCATAGGAACTTTTTCATTTTGACAAACGATTGTCTCGCTATCTCTATTCGCCTCTTGATTTCTCTTGTCTGGTCATTAGTATCAGTGAAGCAAACCCCTAAATATTTGTAGGACGTAACTCTTTCAACTGGCTGATTATTTATGGTTAAATTCACATTGGTGTATAGCTTCTTGCTTCTTCGTTATAATCATGAATTTAGTCTTTTTGATGTTCAGTTTTAGACCATACTTATTGGTATGAGTGTTTATGTTTTCCATCAAATACTGTAAATTTGCTAGATTATCTCTTACTATTAGCGTGTCATCAGTGTATCGTATATTGTTAATTAACTCTCCGTTAATGTTGATACCAATGTTTTGCCCTAGGAGCGCTTCCTGACATATTGTTTCGCTATATAGTATATATATTTAATAGTAGTGGAGAAAGCACACAACCCTGACGCACACCTCGACGAATCTCAATTTCTTAGGTTAACTCATTATCAACCTTGATTTTTGCTGTTTGTCCCCAGTACAACCTGGATATGATGTTAATGTCGCGACTGTCGACGTTTTTGCTTCTTAGGATTTCATACAGCTTTTGGTGTCTGACTTTATCGAAGGCCTTCTCAAAATCTATGAAACCTACGTAGAGGTCTTGGTTTACATCCAAACATCTTTGCATTAACACACTCAGACCAAACAAAGCTTCCCTTGTTCCCAGTCCACTTCTGAATCCAAACTGTGTGGCGCTTATGTCCTCTTCTAGTTTATTAAATATTCTTTTGTGAATTATTTTAAAAAATACTTTTAGTGTGTGGCTCATCAATGCTGTAGTTCTGTGGTCTGAACACTCTCTGGCGTTATTCGTCTTCGGGATTGTGACAAAAGTAGAGGAGAGCCATTTCTTTAGTATGATGGCTGTTCTATAAATTGTGTTAACGAGGTTCACCATTATTTCAAGTGTGTCGTCGTCTATAAGTTTCAACAATTCTACAGGAATTTCATCTGGTCCTGCAGCTTTACCCCCTTTTGTGTTCCTTATAGCATATTATATCTCGCTTTTTAGGATTTCAGGCCCTGTTGTGTCGTCTGTAGGTTCTGCCACTGCTATTTCTGGTCTTTCGTCTGCAAACAGTTCTTCAATGTATTCTGTCCATCTTGCCAGTTTTTCATTTAAATCTGTAATTATTTTACCTTTTTTGTCTTTTACGATGGACGCTTGCTTCACTTTTTTACCTGTTATTTCCTTGATCTTTTTATGCATGTTAAAGCTATCGTACTTTCTTTTATATTCTTCTATTTCCTTGCAGTTTTCCAGAACCCACATCTCTGTTTGTTGTTCTGAAGCTATTTTCTTGTGGCATTTTTACAATTTTAACTATTTAGAATGGGAAATAAGCCACAATATTATTAAAAAATGATTTTTTATTAACGTTTCGACGCCCAAATCGGGTGCCGTTGTCAAAATACAAAATACTATTAATATAAACAAAAATGTTGTTGCTTAGTAAAAAAATTCTTCTAATAATTTATTTAATTTGACTCATTTATATCGGCAATTCAGATACATATGATACATTTTAAAGTAGAAGACTTTAAAATGATATTGCCAATATTTATGAGTTGCGTTCCTGGGACGACTTTACTGAAAGATAGTTCATTCGATTACATGAAATCAACCCCAACTCAAGAATATCCGTCACAAAAAAAATCATAGCATGTGATCTGTCTTTAAAAAGACAACCACATGCAACGGTGACATTAAAATTCTCGCGTTAGAGATCTCATAGTAAATCACGAGGGAAAACCAGGAAAAACCTCGTGATACTATCCCGACATCGTAAGTATTTGGTCTTACATTTAATTTACTCTCAAAATTAATAGTTTTCCCTCGTGATTTACTATGAGATCTCTAACGCGAGAATTTTAATGTCACCGTTGCATGTGGTTGTCTTTTTAAAGACAGATCACATGCTATGATTTTTTTTGTGACGGATATTCTTGAGTTGGGGTTGATTTCATGTAATCGAATGAACTATCTTTCAGTAAAGTCGTCCCAGGAACGCAACTCATAAATATTGGCAATATCATTTTAAAGTCTTCTACTTTAAAATGTATCATATGTATCTGAATTGCCGATATAAATGAGTCAAATTAAATAAATTATTAGAAGAATTTTTTTACTAAGCAACAACATTTTTGTTTATATTAATAGTATTTTGTATTTTGACAACGGCACCCGATTTGGGCGTCGAAACGTTAATAAAAAATCATTTTTTAATAATATTGTGGCTTATTTCCCATTCTAAATAGTTAAAACCACATCTCTGTGGCTTCTCTAATTTTTCTCTTAATCTCACGGTTCACTTCTTTGTATTTTGACTTGTTGGTTTTATTTCTTCGCCTTTCCTCCATGAGGTACAAAATTTCGTTTGTCATCCATTCCTTTTTCTTAATTTTGCTTGGAGCTAAGGAGCCTTTACCAGCTGTCATAAGGGCCTTTTCTATCTCCATCCATTTGTCCTCTACATTGTCTGTGTTCCTATTTTTAGCAGCGAGGTTTCTAAGATTTTTGTTTACCTGTTCTCTTGTCCTTTCCAGTATAGTTGCGTCTTTCAGTTGCTTAACGTCTATCTTTTATTTAGCTGCATTTTTCTGTAGTTTCTTGAATCTTATATTTACTACAGCCACCACCGGATTGTGATCCGATTCTATATCAGTGCCTGGATAGGTTTTTGTAGACGTGATGGAGTTTTTAAACCGGCTTCTGATTAGTATATAATCGATTTGATTCCTGACGATGTTGTCTGCATTATCCCTTAGTGATGTCCACGTGTACAATCTACGGTTTGGTAATCTGAACATTGTGTTCATTACTACAAATTCTTTTTCTTGGCAAAATTGTACCAGACGTTCACCTCGGTCGTTTGGTTGTCCAAGTCCAAATTAACCAGTGCATCCATCAGTTTCCACCTTACCAACTTTAGCGTTGAAATCGCCCATGATTACGGTGACCTCTTCTTTTTTGGTCGATTCCAGAATGTATTCTAGTTGCTTGTAGAATTCTTCTATTTCTTCATCCTCTTTCTCCGCTGTCGGTGCATAGACTTGAATAATGTTAATTTCTCCTTTGTTCCGTTACCTTCCGTTGTATTGCATTTCTTTTGTTTTATTTTTTCACCCCTTTGCGCGATCCATTGCATCGAATTTCATTTCGTCCGTAGCTCACATAAGAAAGCTATGCTTCTAAAATGCTTGACTGTATAACTATTATAAGACTAGTGTTTTATTAAGGATTTCACAAAATTTACGCATTTGAATTTGAACAAAAAAAGAAAATATTTTGGCAGCCTACAGTTTAGGGTTAGTAAAAATGGTGCCTGACACGAGAAAACAACGCGTTTTCATTGCTGAACAATATGTATTAAAAGTAAAGAAAGTTTGGCGGCCACTGTTTAAAAATTTCTTACAAAATATGGTCGGAATATTGAATTAACTCCTTCAATTGTGAAGACAATGATCGAAAAATTCTGGGAGACCGGATCAGTTGGTGATGATCAACACAATGGTCGCCCAAAACAAGTCGTCAATATCGAAGCAATTCGAACAATGTTGTTGAAAGTCCAGGGATATCAATTGAGCGTTGTCGAGAAGATTTGCAAATTTCAAGATCCTCTCTACAGCAATGTTAATCGTCGAAATTGCCACTTTTCGGGTTCTGAGGACCCACATGTGATTGATTAGAAAAAAAAAAACAAACATGCACCCACAATATGTCACTGTTGGTTGCGGATTTTGGGTTGGAGGTATCATTGGAGGCTTCTTTAAAAATAAGACTGCATGAGACATTTATTGGTCGTGTACTCCGTCGTTTGGATGCACAGAAACGCACTGGATTTCTGCCTTCAACCACCTGTCAATTAAAGGGATAAATTGAAATTCAATGCCGTATCAACGAAATTCAGCAAAACTACCAGGGAAATTTTGCCAACAGGATGCGTACCTATGTGTATCCAATTCTTGCGATTCTATTTGCACTTGCATTATCTGGACCTGAAACGTAGACGACGTTGGCAGCAGGTATTTTAAAATGACCTTTACCTGTTCAGGGTCTGACAGTCTTAACACCGAAAGCTTGTGGTTTGCCATTTCGTTTTCAGTTATTCGGGTCACTACACATATCATCTTTACTTTCTGTACTGTCATATTGGGAGAAATTCTCTTGGAAAAATATAGTGCAGTGGTTTCCCTTTGCCTTCTGCACCGCAGTACCACAACCATTCAAACTGCTTCGGTCATGCTTATCCTAGTCCAGTTTCAAACCGATCCAGGATCATTTGCTCTGAGCCTGGAGCTGGTACTGATGATCGCGGTTGTCCTACTTCAGAAATAGGTAACTAGAGTTTGGAACGATCCTTAAAGGGATAGGACATTGTTTCTATCAGTGAGGAATTTAGAAAAAAGCATTCCTCGCGTGGACAGGGTCGCTTCCCTTGTAACTATGGCATCGCCAGTACTTACCGCTGGTCTGTCAACTCTTTATACACGCGCAGTTCCACGTATATCTCGGAGATATTACACGTGGAGAGAGATACAACTTGCTCCAATTGATTATGCTGGGAGAGATTCAAGGAAAAAGAAGCATAGGGAGACGCAGAATATCGTGGCTGCGCAACCTGAGAGAATGGTACGGATGTACATCAAATAAACTTTTCACAGCAGCTGTCTCTTGAGTCCGAATAGCTATGATGATTGCCGACCTCCGTCGCGGAGATACCACTTAAAAAAGAAGATTTCCAACGATAAGCTACCACTACCATCGATACGCACTGGAGATGGAATACCGTCAAAGGTGTTTAGAAGGTGTAGACTAAACTTGTGTTTGACTGAGTTTATTATCTACTGGTATTGTAGAAAAGTGTCTACCCGCTATCCCCATACCCACTGTACCTAGACGTACAATAATAATTAGAATAAGTAATATGTTCTGATAATCCGTGATATTCCGAGAGCTCCTCTACTGAGAATAATTTACATTTACGTTTTGTAGACGAAGCAACGAAGCACTAAAAAGCCCAAAACCTAGGAATTTTGTGCAGTAAGATGAATTGTCATGGAACTTTTTGAATTCGATTAGAGATAGTGTCAGACAACTTTGTGAACTAAATTCATCTAGGGCAAAAATTTTTGTGCATAAGAAAATGCATTTTAAAAGTGCATCTCGAAGAGGTGAAAATGAAAAATTTAGAACTTGGGAAATATTGAAGGAAATGAGTTGAATTTTTATACTCGGCGGTTTTGGGGATCGCTGAACACGAATTTCATATCGGCGATGGTCTCCAAGGTACCTGGTGCCCACGGTGGAACCCGTCGCCTAGAGTTTTATGTTATAATCATTAAAAATCAGTCAATATCCATTAGTCGGGGGGTTTTTGGGGTCGCCGGCCACGAATTTAATGTTGGCGATGGCATCCAAGATACCTGGTGCCTAGGGTGGAACTCGTCGCCTAGAGTTTTTAGTTATAATTATCCAAAATTAGTCAAAAACTATTACCCTGGTGGTTTTGAGGGTCCCTGAGTACGAATTTCAGGTCGGCGATGGTGCCCAAGGTACTTGGTGCCAAGGGTTGGAATTCGTTGCCTAGCGTTTTATGTTATAACCATTCAAAATCAGTCAATAACCATTACTCGGGGGGTTTTTTTAGTCGCTAAACACAATTTAATGTTGGCGGTGGTCTCCAAGGTACCTGGTTCCCAGGGTGCAAATCGTCGCCTGGAGTTTTATGTCATAATTATTCAAAATCAGTGAAAAACCATTCATCTGGGGGTTTTGGGGGTCGCTTAGTACGAATTTCATGTCGGCGATGGTCTCTAAGTTACCTGGTGCCCAGGGTCAAACTCGTCGCCTGGAGTTTTATGTTGTAAGAATTCAAAACCAGTCAATAACCATTATTCGGGGGTTTTTGGGGTCTCTGAGTACGAATTTCATGTCGGCGATGGTCTCCAAAGTAACTGATGCCTAGGGTGGAACTCGTCGCCTGGAGTTTTATGTTATATTCATTCAAAATCAGTCAATATCCATTACTTCGGTGTTTTGGGGGTCGCTAAATATATTTTTCATTAATAATTTTTCTTAGAACACTTTTATATTATATCCTAAAAAATTACCTATTTAAAAATTATTTTAAAATTTTGTCGCTTTTAAAGCAGTTGTTAAATTTTGACACTAATGACATTTATGAAATTTTGACATAATTGGCATTTCAAGGGTTTTTTCTGCGATCATAGCGATTTTTTGTGTTTTCTGCGGTATTATTTTAATTTTTAGATTTGTAGTCTGCTTTTATATAAAAAAAAACAGTGGTTTTTAGAACTCTTTAGCGACGTATTAGTATAATATAATGTTGATGGATTACCGTCGAAGGGCTATATGATCAACCAAAAAAGAAGATGTATATTGTGATTTTTCTATTGACTTTCTTGGGTGTGAATCTGTCTTTTTATTTTACTGCTCCTGGTTTAAAAACAAAGCATAGTATATGTGAATACCTCCAAGCTACACTTTTATGTAGTTCTGTTCTTTTAAAAATTTTTAATTAATTATAAAAAAACATCTAAAAAGTGATACCTATTTAAAGCAAAGTAAGTTTTTAATGTTGGTGTTTTAAAAAAGTCATATATTTTATACTTATTAGTTTTGTTAATTACAGAATAAATAATAATATTATACTATCAAGCCGTTTAAGATTGGTATTAAAGGAATTTTCATTATCTACAGTCTATAGCTACGCTGTTTTATAATTTTGGTTTTCGAAATTGCGGAAGAGAGAAATTTGTGTAACTTCAAGTAAGTAAATATATTTTTTTATTTTATTTTACTTTTTTATTAATTTTTTCATTATATGATACAAATACATTGATTATGAATACGTGCACTAACATTTAATTTAACACGTATTTTTTAGATTATTGTATACCTACCTTGAAGACTATCGCCAACATGAAATTGGTGCCAAGCGACCCCTAAAACCTTCATAGTAATGGTTATTGACTGTTTTTGTATGATTAAACCATAAATCTCCAGGCGACGAGTTCCACCCTAGGCACCAGGTACCTTGGAGACCATCACCGTCATGAAATTCATGTTCAGCGACCCACAAAACTCCCCGAGTAATGGTTTTAAATGATTTGTAATAATTATAACATAAAACTCCAGACTATGAGTTCCACTTTGGGCACCAGGTACCTTGGAGACCATCGAACACATGAAATTATTGTTCAGCGACCCCAAAATCCTCAGAGTATTGGTTATTGACTGATTTTGAATGATAATAACATAAAACTCCATCGCCGTCATGAAATTCGTTTTCAGCGACCCCCAAAACTCCCCGCGTAATGGCTTTAAATGATTTGGAATAATTATAACATAATACTCCAGACGACGAGCTCCACCCTGGGCACCAGGTATCTTGGAGACCATCGACCACATGAAACTCTTGTTCAGCCACCCCCAAAACCCTCAGAGTAATGGTTATTGACTGATTTTGAATGATTATAACATACTCCAGGCGACGAGTTCTACTCTGGGCACCAGGTATCTTGGAGACCATCGCCAACACTAAATTCGTGGCCAGCGACCCCAAAAACCCCCCGAGTAATGGATATTGACTGATTTTTAATGATTATAACGTAAACTCTAGGCGACGAGTTCCACCGTGGGCACCAGGTACCTTGGAGACCATCGTCGATATGAAATTCGTGCTTAGCGATCCCCAAAACCCCCGATTATAAAAATTCAACTCATTTCCATCAATATTGCCCGAGTTCTAAATTTTTCATTTTTACCTCTTCGAGATGCACTTTTAAAATGCATTTTCTTCACTACACTACTTTCGACACTCTCTCTAATCGAATGCAAAAAGTTGCATGACGATTCATCTTACTGCACAAAATTCCTAGGTTTAATGCTTCGTTGCTTCGTATATTGTTAAAAATAAAGTTTTTGTTATTCATATACTTTGTAAAGAGAACTCGTTAACAAAAATCATGAATCTATATTATTATCTTTTGAAAAATAAAATCGAGTACGAAGCATCTTTCGACCGACGAACTAGGCCAACAATATAATATCGACGTCAGCAACGTGTTCTATCACGTTTGTTAAAATGTAATTGGTTGCGAAGTACCCTTAGCGAGGAGTGCGATCCCAGATAGATAGAGCGAATTATAAGTCTCATCTGGCCTTTAAAAAGCTTATCTGAGCCTTTTATCCAAATGGCACATTAGTATCACACGACTCCATATATAGATTGATATTAGGGTTTACCTGAAGGGGAAGTTTTTCGTATTATTCACTTGACCTTAAAACATTTCACACGGAAGGAAAAAAGAGGGAGATAGTTTTTGAAGTCATGACATGACACTATTCCGCGTCCACTATTAAGCTTGTAAATTAAATACACGGTAAAAATCTGTGCAACATATACAGGGTGTAACAAAAATACAGGTCATAAATTTAATCACATATTCTGGGACCAAAAATAGTTCGATTGAAACTAATTTACCTTAGTACAAATGTGCACATAAAAAAAGTTACAGCCCTTTGAAGTTACAAAATGAAAATCGATTTTTTCCAATAAATCGAAAACTATTAGAGATCTTTTATTGAAAATAGAAATGTGGCATTCTTATGGTAGTAGTATCTTAAGAAAAAATTATAGTGAAATTTGGACACCCCATAAAAATTTTATGGGGGTTTTGTTCCTTTAAACCCCCCCAAACTTTTGTGTACGTTCCAATTTAATTATTATTGTAGTACCATTAGTTAAACACAATATTTTAAAAACTTTTTGGCCTCTTAGTACTTTTTCAAAAAGTCAGTTTTTATCGAGATATTTTGAATATTTTTCAAATCCACCACATATTTGTATATGGCTAAGTACGATTATGGAGACTTGGTAATAATGTGAAAATTTATTTATGATTTACATTTTTAGGTATATTTTGAACCATATTAAAAAAGAAGCCACATCTCGATAAAAGGTGCCTTCTCGAAAAAATACAAAGAGGCAAAAAAGTTTTAAAAACACTGTGTTTAACTAATGGTACCGCAGTAAAAGTTTAATTGAAACATACACAAACATTTGGGGGGTTTAAAGGAATAAAACCCCCATAAAAATTTTATGTAAACACATTAAAAAAGAAGCCGCAACTCGATAAAAACTGCATTATCAAAAAAATACTAGGGGCAAAAAAGTTTTAGAAATAATGAATTCAACTAATGGTACCACAATAATAATTTAATTGAAATGTACACAAGAGTTTGGGGGGATTTAAAGGAACTAAACCCCCCTAAAATTTTTATGGGGTGCACAAATTTCACTATAATTCTTTTTTAAGATGTTCCTGCCATAATAATGCCACATGTCCATTTTCAATAAAAAATCTCTAATAGTTTTCGATATATGTATTCGAAAAAATCGATTTTCATTTTGTAATTTCAAAGGGCTGTAACTTTTTTTATGTGCATATTTGTACTAAGGTAAATTAGGTTCATTCGAACTATTATTGGCCTCAGAATATGTGATTTAATTTATGACCTGTATTTTCGTTGCACCCTGTATACTCTGGGCCAATTAGCAAAATTCATGGAAAAGTTATTTACCAGCAATTTTATTGCTGGAATCGAATTATAAGATCCTCCATATTAATAATATAGGTATGCAAAGTCCGCAGATAGTGTGCTACTTTTTTTTATAAACAAAATGGCGCCGACAAATCGTATTTTTTTCAATTATTGCTCTATAACTCCGAAGATTTTAACTTTACAACAAAAACACTCAAATAAAAATTCACCCCAATTTAATTCTACATAGAGGCAAGTTTTTCCCGATTTGCTCCGACGAAAATTTTCCTCGAAAAATTAAATTAGTTTTCCTAATAAAAACTCTAATTTTCAAATAAAGTTTTAGGTAAGTAATTATTAATCAATAATTAAATAACTTAGTGACATCAAAGCTTTCTTGGTATAGATTGTAATTCCAGAAGCCGGTGAAAATTAAACGAATATTTTAGCAACAATTTAATTGTTAATTAACAATTTAAGGTCGCAATAAAAACCAAAATAATCATGATACATTGATCAAACTTATAAAGATTATAAAGATGAGATGCTTATTTAATATTTTGTCGACAAAATATAAATTTTTCTTTTTTTTGCATAATCTTTAAATTTTGAAAAAAAAATAGTTATAATACGCTGGTCTAATTAGTAAAGTACAAAGAAAGGTTATTTACCAGCAATTTTATTGCTGGAATCGAATTATAAGATCCTATATATTATTAATATAGGTATGCAAAGTCCACAGATAGTGTGCTACTTTTTTTATAAACAAAATGGCGCCGACAAATCGTATTTTTTTCAATTATTGCTCTATAACTCCGAAGATTTTAAGTTTACACCAAAAACACTCAAATAAAAATTCACCCCAATTTAATTCTACATAGAGGCAAGTTTTTCCCGATTTGCTCCAACGAAAATTTTCCTCGAAAAATGTGGGTTTTCCCAACAAAATCTCGAATTTTCAAATAATTTTTTTGGGCCAGTAATTATTTATTAATAATTATATATCTTAGTGAAATAAAAGTTTTCTTGGTATAGATTATAAATTCAGAAGCCGGTGAAAATGAAACGAATATTTTAGCAACAATTCAATTGTTAATTAAGAAATTACAGTCGCAATAACAACCAAAATAATCATGAGACATTGATCAAGCTTAGAAAGATTATAAAGGTGTGATGCCTATTTAATATTTTGTCGACAAAATATAAATTTTTCATTTTTTTGCATAATCTTTAAATGTTTAAAAAAAATTGTTATAAACAAATTAAAATTTCTCAGAAAGTGTTTATTTTATTCTAATTTTAAAAAATACTTAAAATGCGTATTTCATAGGTCTTGAAAATGAATGCTTAAAAAAATTTTTCCAACCATTTGCAAAAAAGTTATGAAACAGCAAAGTAAATATACGATATCTCCGTTATTTATAATTTGTTTTAATTGTTTCAAAGCTTAAAAGTGAGTCTATGGTACAATCTAATTACTCACAAAGAATGTCAAAAATTAGTGCAACGGTTATACTTTAATCAAAGATTAAAAATACTTTTTTTTGTAATTTTTAGCGCAAAAGTAGGCCTGATACAGAGTCGGAGCTAAAATGTTCACTCGAAGCGACTGACACGGAGCATACATTATTTATTAAAAGTGTACGTCGCGGCCGCCGGTCGTCGCTCCGAGTGAACATTTTAGCTACAGTACTGTATTATTCTACTTTGGCGCGTGTAAATTACAAAAAAATATATTTATAATCTTTAATTAAAATATAACCATTAAACTTATAATCGATATTTTTTTGTAAATAATTAGCTTGTACTTTAAACTCACTTTTACGCTTTGAAAGAATTAAAAAAAGTTATAAACACCGTAGTAATCGTATGTTTACTTTGCTGTTTCATAACTTTTTTGCAAATGGTTGCAAAAAAGTTTTAAAGCATTCATTTTCAAGATATTTGAAATGTGCATTTTAGCTATTTTTTAAAATTATAATATAATAAAAACTTTCTGAGAAACGTTAATTTGTTTATAACTATTTTTTTTAAAACATTAAAGATTATGCAAAAAAATTAAAAATTTTTATTTTGTCGAGAAAATGTTAAATAGGCATCTCATCTTTATAAGATTTCAAAGTTTGATCAGTGTATCATAATTATTTTGGTTATTATTGCGACCGTAAATTATTAATTAACAATTGAATTGTTGCTAAAATATTCATTCAATTTTCACCAGCTTCTGAAAATATAATCTAAAAAAAGAAGGCTTTTAAGTCACCAAATTATTTAATTATTGGTAGATAATTACTTATCTAAAACTTTATTTGAAAATTAAAAATTTTGTTGGGAAAACCCGCATTTTCCAAAGAAAATTTTTGTCGGAGCAGATCGGTAAAAACACGTCTCTATGCAGAATTTAATCACGGTGAATTTTTATTTGAGTATTTTTGTCGTAAAGTTAAAATCTTCGGAGTTATAGAGCAATAATTGAAAAAAACACGATTTTTGTGCGCCATTTTGTTTATAAAAAAAGTAGCACACTATCTGAGGACTTTGCATACCTATATTATTAATATATGGGATCTTATAATTCGATTCCAGCAATAAAATTGCTGGTAAATAACTTTTCCCAAAAATGGCCTATTCTCCGATAATCAGCCCAGACTAATATACGTAATAGTAAAAAAAGTAAATAAAAAATGTAAATTAAGTATTATAAATTTTCTACATTACCTTTTAAATAGAGCTGTTTTAATTGTTATTAATTATACTGCAACAGCTGGGACGTGGTAAGAATACCCTTTTGACTGGGGTCGGGAAATCGATTCCAAAGGCGTAGAAATCTGAAAAATGTATGAGGGCATAAGGATGCGGGACGCAAATGAAAACCACTGCATTAAAGACTCCTAGGACAGTTCTATTCTACTGTTCTTTCGTGTCCGGAACACCAACAACTTTAAATTCTGTACTTCCAATGGTTGGCCACTTAGATGGCCTTGTCATTTGCTATAATTAAGTCTTCTTCTGTGCAGGTCTCTCTCATCTCTGTGCATGATAGTAGATGCCGGCTGGTCTGAACCGCGCCACAGTCGTAGGTATCGTCCTCCTGGTATCCCCATTTTTTCAGGTTACTAGCACAACGTGAAACGCCGGTTCTTAGTTTGTTAAGCGCTTTCCAAGTCGGATACGGTAAATTGTGCCATTTCCTCTGAGGGAGGAAAATGTGTCACGGTAGCTGACGCTTGCCATAGGTATATTCGGAGCTTCGAGGATGGATCTTGATGTTTTCAGGAAGCTTTTCCGAGATCTTAATCTGCTTGGCTGAGTTTGGTGGTCATATAAAGCACATCAAAGAAACATGAAACGTAAATTACGTTTCATGGAAATAAAACACTGCTAAACAAATATACGTCCGGCCATTTATGAAACACTTCGAAAATAAAAATGTGTCATGAGCATGAATCACACTCGTTTCATTGGTAAGCGGACTTTGAGATTTGTTTAGCAGTGTTTTATTTTCATGAAACATGTTTCACGTTTCATGTTTCATGTTTTTCGTTTCATGTTTCTTTGGTGTGCGGCTTGCCTTAGGGGTGTCTTCGGCCCGTCTCCTGTTTTTTCGTTCTACCTCTGACGTGACCTTCCTCCTGATAGGTGGTGGAACAATCCCAGCCATGGGGTATACCTCTTTGATAGGTGTCGGTTTCTGGCAACACGATATTATACGAACCGTTTCATTTAGAGCCACGTCGACGTTCTTTGCGTGAGCAGAGTTTGCCCATACTGGTGCTCCAAACTCCGCGGAAGAAAAACATAATGCTAAGGCAGAAGTGCGGAGAGTGTGTGGTTGTGCTCCCCATTTTGTATTAGTTAGCTTGCGGATGATATTATTTCTGGCACTTACTTTCTTCTTGACATCTTGACAGTGCTATCGGTAAGACAGTGTTCTATCCAGACGGACGCCAAGGTATTTTGGCGTCTCTATTTGCGTAATGGCGTAAATAAATTGCCTTGTTTGTTGGTGTATGGGTTGGTCGTTGGTGTATATGTTGTATAGAATCGGCGCGAGAACACTTCCCTGTGGTAGCTCATTTTTCCCGGACTGGAGCGTTACGTAGAAGCGTCTAATCTGGAGGAGACATTTCACTAACCTTGTTAGTCGGAAATCCTTTGTAGTTTCGTAGAGTTTTGCGAGTAGCCGTTGATGGTTAACTCTGTCATAGGCGGCAGTTAGGTCTATGAACGCTACTCCTGTTATTTCTTTCCGATCAAAACCATCTTCAATATATTGGGTGAGATTAAGAATTTGACTGCAGCAGCATTTTCCGGGTCTGAATCCTGCTTGTTCTGGAATAATTTTAGTCTCCACATATTCAGCGATCCGGTTCAGTATCATTCTTTCAAATGCCTTGAAAAGGTGTCACAAAAGAGAGACAGGTCTAAAACTCTCTGTATCCGCCGGATCCTTCCCTGGTTTAAAGAGTAAACCACTCTAGCTTTCCTCCAGATTTTGGGTATTTGTAATGTACAGATGCCGGATCTACCCTAGATATTTAAACTTTTTAACTTCAATTAGTTTGTCATTACCATTGTTTTTGTTTTCTTTGCATTAATTTTAAGGCCATATTTTTTACCTTCGCTCCCTACGTTGTTTAGCAGATATTGTAGTTCTTGTTCTCTTCCGGCAGTTAGTACCGTGTCGTCGGTATATCAGATATTATTAGCTATGTTTCCGTTGACTGTAATGTCTTCTTGTGCATCATCCAGAGCTCGTGAAAATATCTCCTCTGAGCCCCAGCTCCATTTCTTGCTAGAACATTAACAACTAGTTTCATGATTTCTGATGGAACTACAACTCAGGAATTACTCTAGTAAATCTTATAATAGACCCGATCAGGGAACACAAAATTTTACGAAAACCTCAAAAAAAATAAAGGAAGGATGAAAATTTGGGAATAGGTAGTTGAAATTGTCTATTATTATATAAGAAAAAGTTTACAGTTCTACATCTCCTCCATTTTACAAAAATTGGGAAATACGGGGAGAAAAATATTTTCTCGGTAGTGAAAAAATATACGTTCAAAATAAGTCCGAAATTGTATAAAATGACTAATTCTAAGCAATTTTTGTTCTATAGAGTTTTTTCACTAAATTAATACTTTTCGAGTTATTTGCGAGTGAATATTATGTTTATTTTTAACAAAAAAAAAAACATGTTTTGGACGGTTTTTCGCAGATAACTTAAAAAGTAAGTATTTTAGCGAAAAAAATATTCTTAGCAAAAATATAGCTTATAAAAAACTAAAAAAAAAATGGTGTATGCATGAGGTCTGTAGACCCAGTAGAAGCAGAGTTGTAGCTAATGAAAAGTAGGTTCTTCCTCGTCAAATTAAAAAATGGAATATTTCAATTTGAAATAACCCAAAAACGGAGCTCTTTTCGGGGAAAATTCTATACAACTTTTTTAAAGTGTTTAAAAAAAGGTTTATTTTTGTTTTTTAAAAAAACTTCTAACATTAAAAGTAAGTGAGTTACGCTCGAAATATTGCTGGTCTTTTTTATTTTTTGCTAAAAAAATCGCGAAAATCACCCCCTAATTAGCTTGCCAAATAAAGTTACTTTAATTATGTATTGTTTATATTATCTATAAGCTTCATAGGTTCAAAGTGCTCATTTTTGAAAAAAATTGGGTTTAAAATAAAACATTTTTTTTTAATTTTGAAAAAAATGGAATTTTTTATGGAATTAACTTAAAAATTATTAGTAATACCAAAAATCTCAAAGAGTAATAAAATATTCGTTTTGCTTTTCTGAATATTTTTGACTTTTTGTTTTCTTGTTAGACAAAAACTGGTTATGCTATGGCTGTTCAAAATTTGTCTAAACTCGTGATTAGTTACTCGTTCAAGCCATTTTAGCTACAGCTTTTCCAAAATAACCACTTTGAACCGATGAAACGTACAGATCATATAAATAATACATAAGCAGAGTAACTTGTCAAGTGGTAACGATAAAATTTATTTGTGATGCTAATTGGGGGGTGATTTTCGCGATTTTTTTAGCAAAAAATAAAAGGGACCAACAATATTTTGAGCGTAACTCACTTACTTTTAATGTTAGCATTTTTTTTTAAAAACAAAAATAAACCTTTTTTAAACACTTTAAAAGAGTTGAAATGAATTTTCCCCGAAAATTGCTCCGTTTTTGCGTTATTTCACATTGAAATATTCAATTTGGAATTTGACGAAGAAGCACCTACTTTTCATTAGCTATAACTCTGCTTCTACTGGGTATACAGACCTCATGCATACACCATTTTTTTTCAATTTTTTATAAGCTATAGTTTTGCTAAGAATATTTTTTTCAATAAAATACTTACTTTTTGAGTTATCTTCAAAAAAACCGCCCAAAAATATGTTTTTTTTGTTAAAAATGAACATATTCACTCGCAAATAACTCGAAAAGTATTGACTTAGCGAAAAAACTCTACAGAACAAAAGTTGTTTAGAATTAGTCATTTTATCCAATTCCGGTCTTATTTTAAATGTATATTTTTCACCTTCGAGAGGGGGTATTCCTCTCAATTTTTGTAATTTTTGTAAAATGGAGGGGATACAGAATTATAAACTTTTTCTTATATAATAATAGACAATTTCAACTACCTATTCCCAAATTTTCATGCTTCCTTTATTTTTTTTGGGGTCATATTGTTCTTTGATCGGGCTAAAGAGTTCTGGATGTAATTCTATAAAAGCAGGCCCAACCGTACTTCCCTGCGTAGATGACAATGACAAACTTTTGTTGAATTATCTCATTTACTTAAAAAATGATCAAAGGCATTTCTCATATCTTTTTTTGTTTTTCGTTTGACCCCAGCAATGAAAAAATTAAGCCATCCTGCTAAGGTAAACCCGCAGCATAAACGCTTGTTGTGTCTCACGACAAATATGTGGGCCTAATCGTAATTAGCGAGCCTTCTCCTTTCGTGAATTATGCCAGATAAATTATTCAAAAAAGCATATCAAACCCCAAAGCAAGTGACACCCGCCCGCGCCCCTTTTTTCGAAAGATTGACGCTAAAAAAGAAGCACGCTAGCTAGAAAGTCGTCCTCGTAAAGGAATCCTTAATTAAAAAAGATTAATCATGGCTGTACGTGTGGAAGTGTGAAGGGCGGACAGAACCGTACTGTTCAAGGGGTTGACGGCATAATAGAATATTAAAAAGTTGCGCTTGAATCGGGATAGAAGAAGTGAATAGTCGAGAAACCAAAATTGCGCTCTGATACACAAAGAAACGTGGGAAATTGCAATAAGAATATACGAGGTACTGGGACAGTCGTTGTTTTTATCAGTTCTTATCAGTTTGTCTGATATAAGTTTTTGTAATTTCATATTTAATTTTAATTGTTTAATAGGACCTGACAAACTCATTCATTTCGTGAAGGTAGTCCAAGATTGGCCATTAGAAGCCTAAAAATTATCAGAATATATAGAACTAAACAACCCAGGTAACCAGTGACTACTTAGTCAGTAGTAATTCTGTACAACTACCTCGCTGCCAGCACTTAACAATATTGACCCTCTCTCCGCATGCATACAATCGCATCAGGGGCACACCACTATCAACGATGCGTGCTGGAGATGGAACACCGCCAAATATACAGGGTGTTAGTAAATAAGCATGAAAAACTTGAAGAGGTAATTCTACATGAAAAAGTAATGACAGTTTGCTTTATAAACGTATGTCCGCAAATGCTTCGTTTCCAAGATAAGGGGTGTTGAAATTTTGTTTTCAAACTGTGAATTTTTTTATTGCTCTTTTTATTCACCTTTTAAGCTATGAAAATTAAATTTGGTGGGTTTCAAGAGGTAGCTATTGTACATTTTTTGGCAAACAAATAACAATTTTATATTCATCATTGGCGCGCCTACGGGTAATGGTCTTCTTTTTTTTAAAGAAAAAAATAGTACGCCACTGAGATATTTCAAATTCAAAATTATTTTTGTATTTCACGTTTAATTTATAATAAAGAACCTTTCTTATCTTTTTTTCATATGGTGCACCGTTTTTATGCAAAAAAATAAAACATCTTCGCGCGTATTTTTCATTTCGTAATACATTATCAAGAACTCTCCAATATAATAATGCCAAACTAGAACAATAACAGAAAATATTTCTAAAAAGATTTTAACTATGTGCAAGGCTACATCAAATGTTCAAAATTACCTCCTAAGGTGACAGAGTAATTTTATATTCACTATTTAAAGTATTAAAAAAAAAAAATAGTACGCCACTGAGATATGTCAAATTAAAAATAATTTTTGAATTCCTCGTTCAATTTACGACAAAAAATCGTTTTTGTCTTTTTTTCATGTGAGGCGCCGTTTTTATGCAAAAAATAAAATATCAACGTTTACGAAGTATTTGAAATAAGTTTCTATGCATATGGAATCTACCTCGAATAATTTGTAAACGTTAAGATTTTTTATTTTTTTGTATAAAAACTTTTTTGTCGTAAGATTAAAAACTATAGTATAAAACTAAGATTTTTTGTCGTAACTTGAACGAGCAATTCAAAAATTATTTTTAATTTGACGTTTCTCATTGGCGTACTATTTTTTCTTTAAAAAATTCAGACCATTACCTGTACGGCGCCAATGCTGAATATAAAATTATTCTGTCACCTTTAAAGGAGGTAATTTTGAACATTTGTTGTAGCTTTGCACCTAGTAAAAATCTTTTTAGTAATATTTTCTGTTGTTGTTCTACTTTGGTATTATTATATTGGAGAGTTCTTGATAATTTATTAAGAAATGAAAAATACGCTCGAAGATGTTTTATTTTTTCGCATAAAAACGGTGCACCATAGGAAAAAAATACAAGAAAGGTTCTTTTTCATAAATTAAACGTGGAATACAAAAATAATTTTTAATTTGAAATATATCAGTGGCGTACCATTTTGTTCTTAAAAAAATTCAGACCATTACCGCCAATGATGTTGTTATTTGTTTGCCAAAAATTGCGCAATAACTACCTCTTGAAACCCACCAAATGTAATTTTCATATCTCAACCGGTCTTAGAGCAGTAAAAAAATTGGCAGTATCTCGGAAACAAAGCATTTGCAAACTGCCATTATTTTTTCATGTAGAATTATCCCTTAAAATTTTTCATACTTATTTACTAACACCCTGTATAAAACGGCATAAACCAACACAGAGAACCGAGTCCAATTCGGAGTATTGATCAAAAACCAACCATCCTTGTCCGTATAGAGTAGTGATCGATCATCCACCTCTAACCTAGACTACGTATTGTTGGGTATTGACCAATTATCGTCCTTTACTAAATCCATCCGTTTATCGCCAATATTTATTTTTCCTAGGTATCAACAAATACCTAGACTTCAGAACCTAGACAAGGGCACTTGAGGGAGAAGAAGAAGGTATCAACAGCCGACTGCAGCTCTGCCAATTTTTTTTGTGATTCGTATTTTTATTTTAGTGGAAATCTTATATAGAACTTAATTTTATTTTTGTTATTTATTTGAATATTAGTGCGGCAGATTCGTGTAAATATTATAAGAATTGCACGTTTAATGATACAAGTATATAAATTGGTCCACATATACTGCACATATAAAGGTTCAAATTTAGATATGAGGCCATCTCAGATTTTGCCTTTTGCAAAAATGGATGTCATTCAAAATGGGCGACTATACATATATGACTAATAGCACGACATCTTTTGAATGAAAAGTCCGATTTAAACCAAATTTGGTTCTACATAGGTTCTTTTTGTGATTTACAAGATCTATGTCGTGAACTGGAAGAATCGGTTTACCAGAAGTTGTGTTTTCCTGGTTTTTTATGTAAAACTATTTTATATTATGTAAATATTTTATTTTCAATTTTTTCACCCTGTATATATTCATTTTTAAAAATGGTAATACCACCATTGAAAAGAGCGTAAGAATGTGTTTTAGAAAATATTTTGAACTTTTTAGTTATGTTAATTACCATTTAATAAATGCATAACGTATCTTCACATGTACCTATGTGTGGCAGATTCGTGCAAATATTATAAGAATTATTGTGCATTTAATGGTAGAAGAATATAATTTGGACCACATATACTACACATACAAAAGTTCAAATTTAGATACGAGGCCATCTCAGATTTTGCCTTTTACAAAAATGGCGAGCATTCAAAATGGCGGCTATACATATGTGAGTAATGGGACGATAGCTTTTGAACGAAAAGTCCGATTTCAGCCAAATTTGGCATCAAGGTTCTTTTTTTGATGAATAAGATCGAGGTCTTAAACCGGAAGAATCGGTTTACCAGACATTGTGTTTTTACTGTTTTTTATGTAAAAATCTGTTGTTTTTTTCAATTCTTTCACCATGTATATATTAATTTTTCAAAAAGGTAATACCGCCATTGAAAAGAGTGTAAAAATATTTTTTAGGAAAGATTTTGAACTTTTTAGTTATGTTAATTACCATTTAATAAATGCATAACATATCTTCACATGTACCTGTGTGCGTCAGATTCATTTTGAATGCCCGCCATTTTTGTAAAAGAGAAAATCTGAGATGGCCTTATATCTAAATTTCTTCTTCTTCTTCTTCTTCTTCTTCTTCTTCTTGTAATAGGACTATGTCCTGTTTCTTCTGTTACAGTCTTTGCTGCGATCCGGAGCTCCAACTCTCGTACCATCGTTTTTTGGGTCTTCCTATGGGTCGCTTGGTGTTGGGCTTCTGTGTTTTCGCCCAATACGCCATACGTTCAGGGTCCATCCGATCTACGTGGTCTCTCCACATGCGTCGTCGCGCTCTTGTCCATCTCACTACGTCTTGAACGCCTAGCTCTCTCAATGTGTCTTCGTTTCGTATTCTATCTCTGAGTGTGATACCTCTTATGGATCTTAGGGTTTTCATCTCTGTTGTTCTCATTATTTGTTTGGTCTTTGTTGTCTCGGCCCTTGTCTCAGCTGCGTATGTCAGTACGGGTCTAACACATGTCTTATAAATGCGGACTTTGCTTTCGGTGCTCATATATTTATTCCGCCAGATTATATCCCTCAGGAAACCAGATATTCTCGCTGCTTTCGTTGCCTGCTGTTTTGATTCTTGCCACAGATGCCTGTCGCTAGATATTTCCACACCTAAGTATCTGCAATCCATTACCTGTTCGATTATATGGTCATCCACTACTAATTTACATCTAATTGGGTTCCTGGATATTACCATCGATTGGGTTTTCTCTTTGGATAGCGTCAGGTTATACTTTTCGGCGGTTATTTTGAATTTTTGTAGTAGGCGTTGTAAGTCATCTTAGTTTTCGGCTATTAAGATTGCATCATCTGCGTAGCAAAGTATTCTCATGGTTCGGTTACCCATTTTGTATCCCTGATTCATTATGTTAACACTACCTATAACTTCATCCATTATTAAATTAAATAGGCATGGACTGAGGCTGTCCCCTTGTCTAATGCCTGCATTTATTTTGATTTCTTCCGTGAGCCCGTGTGTGGTTTTGAATCTTTGTATATCTATTTGTATATCTAAATTTGAATCTTTGTATGTGTAGTGTGTGTGGTCCAAATTATGTGCTTTTACCATCAAAAGCACAATAATTCTTACATTATTTGCACGAATCTGCCGCACATAGGTTCCTAGGTACGTGTGAAGATACGTTATGCACTTATTAATTGGTAATTAACATAACTAAAGAGTTCAAAATATTTCCTAAAAAATATTTTTACGATCTTTGCAACGCCGGTATTAACTTTTTGAAAAATTAATATATACAGGGTGAAAGAATTGGTTAAAAAATAACATGTTTTTACATAAAAATCAGAAAAAACATAACTTCTGGTAAATCGATTCTTCCGGTTCAAAACTTTGGTCTTACACATCAAAAGAAGAACCTATATACCAAATTTGGTTGAAATCGGACTTTTCGTTCAAAAGTTATCGTGCTATTAGTCACATATGTATAGTCGCCATTTTGCATGGCCGCCATTTTTGTAAAAGGTAAAATCTAAGATGGCCTTATATCTAAATTTGAACCTTGATGTGTGTAGTATATGTGGTCCAAATCATATGCTTCTATGATTAAATTCACAATAATTCTTATAATATTTGCACTAATCTGCCACACATAGGTACATGTGAAGATACGTTATGCATTTATTAAATGGTAATTAACATAGCTAAAATGTTCAAAATATTTTCTACAATATATTTTTACGCTCTTTTCAATTGCGGTATTACCTTTTTGAAAAATTAATATATACAGAGGGAAAAAATTGAAAAAAAAACATATTTTTACATAAACAACCAGTAAAAACACAACTTCTGGTAAACCGATTCTTCTGGTTCAACACATCCATCTTGTAAATCAACAAAAGAACCTATATACCAAATTTGGTTGAAATCAGACTTTTCGTTCGAAAGTTATGGTACTATAAAACACACATGTATAGCCGCCATTTTGAATGCCCGCCATTTTTGTAAAAGGCAAAATCTGAGATGGCCTCATATCTAAATTTGAACCTTTATATGTGTAGCATGTGTGGTCCAAATTATATACTTGTATCATTAAATGTGCAATTGTTTCACATATCGGCCGCACTATATACTTTTATTTAGATTAAACTTGCATTTTACTTACTGAGTCTGGTGTCTAGAAGAGCTAAAAATGCTTCATGGATGATGTGGTGGTCTACATGTACCTCTTATAAAGACATAGAGAAGACTGACCATTAATAGGGAATTCTCGAAGGATCTTTTAACGGAATCCAAGGTTAATCAACGATTGTAGAGGTATAAAGAGAAAGGTCACATACTATGTTTATTTTTAAGGAGGGGTTCTTGACCATACGACTACGAGCAACTTCCACATGGAGGATTAAGAACTCTACTCTTGGGTTTACCATACCTCAGCCAAGTAGATTCAGATTTAACGCGTTGGAAACTCGCCTTCACCCATCTCTTCTGTCCTATCCAACTACAAATACTATCCACCAACAGCCAATAAGAAGGGTACAACCTGTAGGATCGGATAATATACCAGATATATCACATTGAGGGAATTAAACTAGAAGGTCTGCTTCTGATTCAAGAATCCAAACATTTCCTGCATAACGAAAGCATCTCAAATAAATGGGAAACTTCTGTTACAATCCTTCTTCATAAAAAAGGAGATAAATTAGATCTTGAAAACTACGCAACAGATCAGGCTACGCAACAAATGACTATCAAAAGTATCTTAAAATCATTCGAAAACTCTATCGAATATATAATAGACACCGGGTTCTATCGAATATATAATAGACTCCGGGTTGTTATCTTTGTTGACTTCTACAAAGCATTTGACAAAGCGAAAACAATCTTAACTGCACTATCAGAATGCAGAATTGACCACAGGTATGCGAATATTATTCGAAACATCTATAAAAATGCAACAACTGTAAATATTCATTGCATGACTGAGACGATTGTCATTTATTTCTAAATAGATATTTTTGAAAAAGATTTAATGGGATATTTGATATAATAAACATTTGTTTAATTGAATTAACATAAATAATAAACATTGCTATGAACGCAAGCTGTGTCATAAATCTTATTATGCTAATCTAATGTGTCATCTAATTATATTACATTACGAGTAAAGTGTACAGTAATAATTGTGTTCCTTTATATAGGGTGTCCCAAAAGTAGCGGAACGGTCGAATATTTCTCGAAATAAACATCGTATCGAAAAACTGAAAAATACGTGTTGAATAATTTTCTAAAAGCTATCGAATGACACCAAACACGACCCCCCCCACTTCACCCCCTAGAGGTGGGGTGGGGGGTAACTTTGAAGTCTTAAATGGAAATCCCCAGTTTTTATTTCAGATTTGGATTCCTTACGGAAAAGTAAGCAACTTTTATTCAAGACATTTTTTTGAACTGTGGATAGATGGCGCTATAATCCGAAAAAAACTTTTATTCTGATACCATAGGTAAATTATAGAAACGGTCTAATATCTCGAGAAATACACTTCCAAATGAAAAACCAAAAAACACGTGTTTAATATTTTTCAAAAACATGACATCAAACGCGACCCCCCACTCCACACCTTAGAGGTGGGGTGGGGGTAACTCTAAAATCTTAAATAGCAACCCTCATTTTTTATTACAGATTTTGATTTGCCATGATAAATTAAGCAACATTTACTCCAAATATTTTTTGTAAATGTTGATAGATGGCTCTAATAAATCGTCTTTTTCCAATTATAATTATAAATAGTCCAAATAAATGTTGCTTAGTTTTTCATGACCAATCCAAATCTGCAATAAAAAATGTGGGTTGCTATCTAAGATTTTAGAGTTACCCCCCACCCCACCTCTAGGGTGTGAAGTGGAGGGTCGTGTTTGATGTCATTCGATAGGTTTTTGAAAAATATTAAACAAGTATTTTTTGGTTTTTCATTTGGAGGTGTATTTCTCCAGATATTAGACCGATTATATAATTTATCTATGGTATCACGATAATTCGTTTTTTCCGATTCTAGCGCCATCTATCCACAGTTCGAAAAAAAAATTCGAATAAAAGTTGCTTACTTTTACATAAGAAATCCAAATCTTCAATAAAAACTGGGGGTTTCTATTTAAGATTTTAAAGTTACCCCCCACCCCACCTTCAGGGGGTGCACTGGGGGATCGTGTTTGGTGTCATTGGATAGATTTTTAAAAATTATTGAAAACGTCTTTTTCAGTTTTTCGATCCGTTGTTTAGTTCACGAAATATTCGACCGTTCCGCTACTTTTGGGACACCTTGTATAAGAATCAATTAGATACCATTTCATTACATCTTCCATGACCTCCGTGATTTTGCTTCTTTTTCTAATCTTTTCACTTTTGATTTTGTCTCTCAGTGAAATCCTTCTAGTTGCTTGCTTCATGGTCTTGTTCACTTAAACCAAACTGTTTCGTGTCCCCTAAAAGGTTTTTCGAAATAACACCAGTCTTTGATAAGATTATAGATATCGTCAGGACATTTTCCGTTTTCCATTGTCTCCTTATTTTAAAAACTTACTTCAATCGTACTTCAAAATTTCTAGACTTAATTATTAAGTACATAGTATTATATTCAACCGCTAATTTGCTAATTATTAATCTGTAAGTACACTATGGTCCCAATATAGCTTGTAGTTGTCATTTTCAAACATAGTATGGGAGACCTATTTTATAATAAGGGAAGTAGTCGGTTTGGAGAAATCCCAGTCTATTGACTACTGGGGTATTCCCATCACGGCTCACTATAATCCTTTAGTCCTTTATAATACCCCAGGTACATTTTAAAAACCCCCAGGTCGGCTCGAAGATTATGGGTAGATATTAGTACCCCATTAGTAGGTGTAATAATAATTTTATCTTGGAATTATGGATTAGGGAAAATTTCTTATTAACATAAGGCCTATTCGCGCTGCATGCCCTAAACCTATTCTGAATTTACCCAGAGGGAGATCACCTGCGCATTAGGTTTTCGCAGGGAAATATTCGACCTTATTGAACGTCCAATTTTGTAATGTGCAGGCGTTCTCCCTCTGGGTACTTTTGGGGTATACAGCGCGAATAGGCCTATAGACAAACTTCCTACCCTAAATACCCCTTCTTTCAATATTGTATAGAATTTTTGGGTTCTTTGCGAATTTAAGAAACAGTTTCTCTTGGTTGGAAATGTTGGTCGTGGAATCCATTTCGCTACTGATACATAGGATAAAGCTTGGTTAGATGTTTGAGGCATATTGACTGTTTGGGTATCTGCTCCGCCACTGCTCATGTAGTCAAAAGTTTTTATCTTGAAATTATACCAAAGTTAACTTCTATGTATCGAATTCTTCTATGTATTCTATGTAAATCGAATAGAAGAAGAATACCAAAATATGGAAGCCGAAGAACAGGCTGGTTTTCGCGCAGGTCGATCTACAATAGATCATGTTTTCTCCATTACTCAGATAATTGAAAAGAAAGTTGCTCGTGGCCAAGAAGTCCATCTGATGTTTGTAGACCTTAGAAAAGCGTATTATAGTGTCCAGCTGGTTAAATTATGGGAGGCACTGGAGAAAACAAATGTAAATATAGAATTGGTTGAAGCCGTAAAAACGTTGTACTACCAACAAACAACAAGAATTAAAACGGGAAATCTCATAACACCTGGATTCACAGTAACTAAAGGAGTAAGGCAAGGATGCTGTATCTCACCAACAGTATTCAAAATATACCTCGAAGCAGCACTCAACAAATGGAAGAAAAATGTACGAATATGGGCATACCACTAACGGACTCAACTTTGTACACGCTGTGCTTTGCGGATGACCAGGTGATCATCGCACAGGACTCTGAAGATCTTAGTTACATGATGCGAAAACTATTAGAAGAGTTTACAGAGTGGGGCCTAGAAGTGAATATGGAAAAAACTGAATACATGAGTATCGGAGGAGACCAACATAGCCTCCGAGTAGAGGAAAATCAAGAAATAAAATTATGTTAAGACTACAAATACCTGGGAGTAAAGATCACTCAAGACGGAAAATTAGATGCAGCTATTAAGGAACGAAATATACAGGGGAGGAAAGGCATATCCTTGCTAAACAGCGTACTGTGGGATAAAAATATTTCTAAGGAGAATAAAAAAAGAATATATAACACTATAATAAAAAGCATCACAACATATGGATGCGAAGTTTGGCCACTAAAAGACAGAACAGAGAAAATGCTTAGAGCAACAGAAATGGACTTCTGGCGCCGCACATACGGGTATTTGAGCGATCTGGACGGACAAAACTTTTTTACTAACTAAACTATTTTCTAAATAGGTAGAAAAAAGCAAAACTTTTTTAATATCTTGCAAATAATCAAAATAAAATGCAAATATCAATTTTTGCGTTTATTGCCCTTATTATCCATTTGAAATAAGTAAAACCTTTTGTAGACAGCAATTATAAATCTTTTAAGCTTTATACAATGCTTTAATACTTAATTATACATTATAAAAATAAACTTTCAATATAATGAATTTTTACAAAATTTTATCAGCTGAACAGAAAAAAATTCTAGATAAATATTTCTAAAATAATATTGTTATTCAAATTAACTTTTTATGCACCAATTTTAGATAGATTTAAAAAACTAACTAGAAGAAGACCTTGGTTCTTCGTCTGATGAATATCCTGTCATCATCATCGTATCTGATGACGATTCATCGTCAGATACGGTGTCAACTTCAGCGGAAAGTAACAAAGCTATTGTTTCCTTCATGAAGGGTTTGGTTGTTTTTCTTCTAATTGGTCTCATTCCTGTAATTATTGGATCGGAACTAAGAAGTAGCCTGTTTAGAATATCCATATTGCAGGCTTCTCTACTGAATTTTCGCGCAAAATTCTGACGATACATTCGAATATATTTATTTCGTGCTTCCGCAGCTTCTTCCGACAACTGACCAATCGGTAACAGAGCTTTTTCTATTACTTCCGATCCATGCATTAGAATTTTATGTAAAGTTGGTGTCATTGGATGCCATGGGTAGAGTTTAACATACAGCTCTGCAGTTTCCTTAGCATAAATAGAAAATTTTTCTGAATTGATCTTATGTCCACTTGATAATACTTCTAAAATCACTTTTAGGCGGAATATAAAATTCACATCAATACCGGTAATTTCAGCAGATAATTCATGATCTGCAAAAAACCTTCGACTGGTGTTGCCATCATTTGTGTTTCCGAAATTCTGTTTTGGAACGTCTAAAATCAGGCCCATCTTGATCCTGAATTCTTCCTGTATATCATGCTTCTTCTGTTTTACTGCTGCTTTGTCATTCTCAGCTCTTAGTTGCCACTTTTTTACAGGTAGTTTATACGCGAGATGCAGAACAGATTCTAAAAAACGAATTCTAGCATGTAGAATGGACAATCCAAACTCAAGTGTCTCCGATTTAACCGTTCCCTTTTTTTCTAAACAATTAAAATCCTTGGATGTCAAACCACATATATAACATTTCATTGTAGATGTAGTGTTAGTGGCAGCGTTACACACCTTTCCATCTATCATGGTTAGCATCATAGAGTGCTTTACCGAATAAGTTTTTTCTTCCAACTTTACTTCAGTATTTTTCAAATTCTTTGCGGCATTTTTGACGTAGCTTATTTCTTCATTTGTTACATCTTTGGTTTCTTTGACAAATCGTAGTCTGATTGGGCGACAATAACGTGGTGAGGAAGGTGTTGGATTCTGCCATAGAATTTTATTATTAGTGGAGCAAATAAGCTGCAAAGGCACCAAAGAACTCTGAAATAAATTTCTATCGGAATTAGAATCGCATTCAAATTTTTGTTTATATTGAGCTTGTTGTGCTCCATCACAGCCCCACTTACATATTAACAGTAATGCGCCTCTTTCTTCTTCTTTCAGCAGCGTCGATAACAATATTTCTTCCACATACGTTAATAATCTTGTACTTGTATGGTCTATTAAACTCTGCAGGTTTATTTCGGCACTTGTTTCTGTTACTCGGTAAGATTCTTTGTCTGGGTAACACTCTTGTTTTGATTTCTGTAGTATGCTGTAGCAAGGATAAAATTTTTTATTAGTACTCCGTATCACTTCGTATTGTCTTCTAGACAAGTCAGCTTCCACAAACATAGACAAGGCTTGTACTGGAGACAATTGAGAAGTCGAAGGTTTTTCTTTTGTTAGGTTATATGCCTTTTTGTATTCTGTAGCACGTTTTGGTGTCGTATTAATTTCTTTTAACACTAATGCGGCATCTCTTTTTTCCTTTTCCCCTAGTTTTGATTGTGTAGCGAAAATGAGCACTTCTAACTCGGTGCTTTCGCGTAAATTTTTTGTTTTTCTTCTTTTACTTCTTTCACTTAAATCAGAAAAAGATCTAAGCGGTCGTCCTGTTGCCGTTGTAGCTTGCGGTAAAACAAAAAACGTCCCCTCTAGCCATGTTTTATTGTTTTTCATAAAACTATCTTGTATATAGTGAGCGTCAGTCCATCTTCTTTTTATTTCTGACTTAAAACGTGACAAATTGTGTTTAATTTTCTTCAGATCTTCGTTCGAAAATGGGCCTAATTTTAGAACGTATTTTTCCAAATACTCTAATTTTTCATTAATATTGGTTAAATTTTCTTGCATCGTAACCTCAAACAAGTGTTTTCGAGTTATAACTCGAACTCCTGAGGGCCCTATAACAAAAAAATGAGAAAATGTAACAAAATATAAGACATTAAAAATGTTTATAGTTATGCTATAGTCATCTTCATTGTGCTATAGCGTCAAATATTGGAAAAAACTGGAACCAATTTTAGATGTGTTGTAAAGACTAAAACACGGGCTATTCGAAAATGCTAAAATTAATGCCGGGAAATGTCGGGAAATATAACAAACTTACTGAAATATAAAAATTTGATTTAAAAAAATGACTAGAAAACAACACTTATTGTAAAATGTATACAAAATAGATTCCAAACCTTTTATTACTTAAAAAATATAGAAAGCATACAAAATTACCTGCTTCATCACAATCCATAGCTTTCGCTTTAATCTGTTTGCACACTACTCGAAAAATAATTGTCAAATACGCGGTTACGCAGCGAACAACACAAACTATCACACATGCACTCAAATGAACGATCAAGTTTAGACTGGCGCCAGGCGGTCAAATTCGAAATAAGGTAGAATAAACTATATTACACGATTAATTGAACATTTAGCTACCTGAGAATATCTTTTTTTTTTCCTGTGTTGAATTCTAGAAAATGGACTTTTGGCCGCTCAGAAGTGTACAATACCCCTATGTGCGCCGTTCAGCGGGAATATCTAGACGCGACAGAATAACAAACGAGAGAGTCCGAGAAATCATGGGGGTTACACATACTATTGTTGACGACATCAGGACGAAACAACTCAGCTGGTACGGACACGTAAGGAGAATGCCGGAGAATAGAATACCAAGACAAATCCTCGAATGGCAACCAAGAGGAAGGCGCAGACCAGGAAGACCTAGAAGAAGTTGGAGAGAAGGAGTTGATAGAGAAATCAGGGACAGAGAACTCGAGGACGATCTATGGAATGGCAGAACGAGATGGAGATTGGAAATCGGAAGACGTCGAAGAACGTTGTAAACCGATATTATATATATTTATATATAACTTCTATGTATTATCGTAAAGGTTCAGCTTTTAATCCATTTTAAAATAAAAATAGATTGCCGATTGTAAGGCAATCTTGTTTAAATTTTTCATCTGTGTTAACAGTTGAAACAAAAAATAAACCTCAACTAATAATGAGTTTTTTAGCATTTTTAGCATAATATATAACATCTATTTCTAGTTGAAGGTACACTAATGTCACAGTTTTTGCACTATGTTTTACAAAGCACGACAAAATACAGAACGATGTTACTCGCTCGACACCTAGTAGTGGAATCAATTTATCTTTCAGTTAACTACTATTCAGTATTCAGACAAAATAGAGTATAATGGCATCTTTAAAGCCCATAAATGAAATGTTTAGGCAAAGACGAAAATACACCAGCTCCCACGAGCCGAGCTGGTATATTTTATATCGGGCAGTTTTAATCTTTGCGCCGACTTAAGACATTTTTGAAAGACCTACCTGTTTCTTGGGCCGAGATAGGCACTGCCCTGGCTACTGGTTGATGAAGTATTTGTTCTACTGTGTAATGTCATTTTTTATAATTAGTTCGGATCAATGCCTGACACCCTCAGTATATTGGACGTTGTCTTGGGATTGGCATCCTGTAAACTTGTTAACGTTTTTGCATAGAAAATATCAGCTTGGTTTTGCTTGTTCGCAGCATTTTGCTCAAATGAATATCCCCTTTAATATTAAAAACACTAACGCCCGGTTGCACCAACAAGCTTAAGTCGAGAATATCATAATAATTAATATTATATAATTATAATATATTATAATAAGAGTACCATAATATAATAATAGATATAATTGATAATAAGGTAAGAACCTAAAATTATGGTGCAACGTAAGTGATACTCAAGGAGGTCCTATCTATAAGTAGAGCTTAACCAAGCTGGAGCTTAAGATCTGTTGGTGCAACCAGGCATAAATATTGCAACATGCGCTTTAAATGTAAAATATTTGTTTGCTACCAGTAAACATATTTTCAATAAGTATTTGATTAATCCTTCCTGCTGGATATTCGTATAAAAATGCCAACAATTTGCCATATTCCAGGCAATAAACTATGTATTACAAAATACCAAAAACGTTGCAATCTCCTCTCTATTCACTTTATTAAAAATACATATCCCAACCATGCATTAGTGCACGTCATATATAATGCAATTAACCGCATAGCATCTTTCGGAGCATATTCAACACAAATTTAAGCCTCGTCTCATATCGACATTTTGGCAACGAGACTAGAGATAATGTTATAAATATAGTAATCAATAACTTTCAACCCAAAATAGTTTCTGACCAATAGAAACCTACAAGAATAAAAACTACAGCGATTATTTCATTCACAGGAGATTCTGACCAATAGAAAGCTACAGAAATAAAAATTAAACTGATAATTTTTGATAATATCCCGTCGTCAAGTATATTACGTCAGATGCCCTTCGTTGCTACGAAAAAAATACATTCGGTGACATTAATGACAATTAATATTTTAAAAATTATAAAAGTGATGACTTTCAACCGTCAAATATTTATAACAACTGTGTGTTTAATTGTACTAATTTGTACTTACATAAATAAATTACAATAAAATTTTGGTTTTGAACAGTTTTATTCATGAAATAATCGCAACAAATTGCACTCGATCTCTAAAATTATTATCGAATTTTTGCCCTGGTGACACTTTGACATAATTTCACTCCCCTTCGGGTCGTGAAATTAAAACTGTCAAAGTGTCACTCGGGAAAAATTCGATAATTTTAGAGCTCTTGTGCAATTACTACTGATAATTTTTGTATAATTTCCGTCGTCAAGTATCTTACGTCAGATGCCCTTCATTGCTAAGCAAAAATACATTCAGTGACATTAATAACAATTAATGTTTTACAACTTGTCACAGAGAACACCAAGAAACAGGATTCGCAAATATTCAGGTGAAGATATCAATAAAATATTAGCTAAAATGGTTTAAGAAGACAGTTTTATTCATGAAAGAATCTTACCGAATTATTCTCGAGCTCCTAAAAATTATCGATTTGTTTTGCCTCGTAACACTTTGACATAATTTCACTCCCCTTCGGGTCGTGCAATTAGAACTGTCAAAGTGTCACTCAGGATACAAATCGATAATTTTAGAGCTCTCGTGTAGTTACTATTGAAAATCGTTTGTAGCTAAAATTGTTACACGTCATGTTCTCTTTATTCGACTCAGGATACGTTGAGTATTTTACTTGAGTTACAATTACCAACAGCCTAAGCTGCTCCTGTAGGAGCTACCTACAAGTGTCATTGAGTTAGACCCACACATGGGTGGTCCAAAACACCCGGTTCAAACCCGGAAGAGGATTAGTTGATATTACAGGCCTACATAATTTTTGGTGTTTTGAATTTTATAAGTGTCTTTGTTCAACAGCAATGTTGCTATTCAACTGCAATCAGCAGATGGAAGTTCAAACGAAAAAATCGATGAAGTCGAATTCAGTCCTGAGATAGGCCAACCACTTTCTCCAAGCTGAACCTAATGACTTAGTGAGAGATTTGGGCCTATCGAAGGATGCTGCAAAAATCTTAGGATCACGACTGAAAGATGAAATCTGTTAGCTTCAGGAACCATATTTTCGTGGTATAGGCATCGTGAAAAATAGTTTGCGAAACATTTCTCTCAAGAGGGTTCACTGGTGTATTTCAATAGTATTCCTTAAATAGTCATGAAACTGGGAGCTGACAATTGTATGAAAAGAACTGTATGAGCAGTTTGAAGGGTGTCTTGTTGCACAATGGTACCCGTTGCTCACTCTGTGCATCTCAAAGAAACGTATGGGAATCTTGAGCTGTTGTTAAATAAAATAAACTACATCAAATTAATATTGTCGTCAGCTCTGGTGAGCTGACGACAATATTAATCTACAATAGTATCGACAAAATAGTATCGATGCTTTTGAGTCGGCAGTCTTGATTCACAAAATATGCATGTTTTTTGTGCGAGTGCGACAGTCTTGCTTGAAATTTACATTACGTTAAGAAAGACTGGCCACCCAGAGAAAGACTTGTACCGGGACAAAAAATATGCAGCGTGATACATTAGTTAAGCCAAAATTAGTTATTTTGCCTTTCCTTCACATAAAGTTAGGATTGATGAAGCGGTTTGTCAAAGCTTTAAATAGACAACGTGACTGTCTTAAATACATTTGCGTCAAAATGCCTGCTTTTTCTGAGCTAAACTTAAAGAAGAAATTTTTGTAGCCCTACAAATTGGAACCTTAAAATTATATAGATTATTCCAGAATACAATGACCCAGGATGAATCTTAAGCATCGAGTTCTTTCGTAGAAGTCACAGACGGTTCTTTGGAAACAACAAACCCCCAAACTACAAGGAAATTGTAGCCAACATGGTCGAAAATTATAAAAAAAAACTGGGATGCAATATGAGCGTCAAACTTCATTTTCTGGATTCCTACGTTGACTATTTTCCTGAAAATTTTGAAGTGAAGCAGGGAAAGTGGTTTCATGAAGACATAAAGAAGATGAAGAGAAGTTACCAAGGAGGATGGGATATTAGCATGATGGCTAATTACTGTTGGACTATGAACCCTCTTCAATTCTCTACACCTACACAGAATGCCTGAAAATAGATTGCCAAAAAAGATATAAAAAAGGGACTCCGTCCATTACAAGAAAACAAGGTAGACCAAGACGGTCTTGGAGAGAAGATGTCGAAGATGCAATGATCGCCAGAGATTTAAAAACTGAAGGTTGCTTCGACAGAAAATGCTGGAAATTAGGATGCGAGCATCAGCACCATTTAGAGGAAACTATTATACATATATCATCATCGTCATCATGGCTTATTAACTGCTGGCGGAGTGTTGGCCGCCCTTTTGGGCTCTCTGATTCATTTATTGCGGGGAATCAGTCCGCTGTTGTCTTTTACTATTATAGCAGCGTGTGTGACTTGGCCCTGTCTACAATTTCCCTCCATTCTTTCCGGTCCTTACAGCGCCCCTTCCAATTGTAGATTCTCAGCTTCTTTTTTTGTTTTTTAATTTTTTTTTTATTTTTGCCTCTTTTCTTACAAAATATTTTCATGTCCGTATTCATTGCCAACTTTGTTATACTGTCGCCGTCTTTTGTTATATTTTCTGTTAGTTTTTGACGCCATTTTCATCAATTTTCCTCTTGGATCTATATTATCAGATAGGGAAGATCTGTCGTTTATTGTCCTAGCGTTACCCTTCTTCTCTTCAGGTTTCTTCCAGTAATTTACATCCATGCCTTCTAGTTGCTCCAGTGAGAACAGTTCACCATTTATCCATAATTTGTTGTATTTTAATGCTGCTGTGTGTCCTTCCTGGCGTACCATTTTCATGTGCTGGAGAAGATGCTTCCTTTCTTGTAGTATTTTTTTTTTCGGGAAGTCCTCATTGATATATATTTTGGTTCCTCTTTAGCAGGTTTTTAGCAACCTTCAGAATTTCCATTCTCGTAGCTTCCTTTTTCATTTCTAATATGATGGGTCTGGGTACATTTTGGGGATCACCTTGTCTGCCTGTTCTTCTCATCTCTACCAGTTCTTCATCTAGGTTTGTTTGTACTCCGATTTTTTCCATTATCCTCTTTATCTTATTTATCGTCTCTTGTTCGCTTTCTGTTTGGTTTTCTTCGACCCCCTGTATTACATACTATGTTTTTTCTTCTAGCTTGTCTTTCCAGTATTTCGATTCTAACTTCTTGTTCCGTGATTTTAGTTCTCATTGCTTTGTTGTCTGCTTTCAACTGCTCGTTTACCTTATTTAATTTATCCAGGTCTACTTGCATTTTATCTATTTTGCTTTCGATTCTTACATTTCTTTCATCCATTTTCTCTAATTTTTTTAATATCTGCTCCATGGTACCGCGGTAAGGGTGTCCGCCCAATCCACTTGTCGGAGCTTCAACCCTTCTCAGCACTTTGGAGTTTTACTCAGATATGGATTGTCGTAATAATGATTCGACTTTACTGCAGAAATTTTTCAATAGCCGGCAACGTCGCTTTTCTGCCAGAGAGCACTTCAAGCTCTTATCGGGATGTTTTTGTCTGATGTTTATTAATTGTTTAAAGAGGTTATTGTGCTTTTTGTAATGCTTACTCATTAATATCTGCTGAATTTTGAAGAACTATTTTTATCGGAAGCACTGTCGTCAGTCTAAATGCACTCTAGTTCTAGTTTATTTGTATTAGTTTATTTTTCACTTTGCTGCACTAAATTTATATTTTAATACGGAGCGTATTTTGACAGTATCGTTCGGATTCAAGCTTCGATGCCAAGTTATAATAATTATTATTAGTCTGGGCTGATTATCGGAGAATAGGCCATTTTTGGGAAAAGTTATTTACCAGCAATTTTATTGCTGGAATCGAATTATAAGATCCTATATATTAATAATATAGGTATGCAAAGTCCTCAGATAGTGTGCTACTTTTTTTATAAACAAAATGGCGCCTGAAAATCGTGTTTTTTTCAATTATTGCTCTAGAACTCCGAAGATTTTAACTTTACAACAAAAACACTCAAATAAAAATTCACCGTGATTAAATTCTGCATAGAGACGTGTTTTTCCCGATCTGCTCCGACGAAAATTTTCCTAGGAAAATGCGGGTTTTCCCAACAAAATCTTTAATTTTCAAATAAAGTTTTAGATAAGTAATTATTTACCAATAATTAAATAATTTGGTGACTTAAAAGCCTTCTTGGTTTAGATTATAGTTCCAGAAGCTGGTGAAAATTAAACGAATATTTTAGCTACAATTCAATTGTTAATTAATAATTTACGGTCGCAATAATAACCAAAATAATTATGATGCACTGATCAAACTTTGAAATCTTATAAAGATGAGATGCCTATTTAACATTTTGTCGACAAAATATAAATTTTTTATTTTTTTGCATAATCTTTAAATGTTTAAAAAAAATAGTTATAAACAAATTAACGTTTCTCAGAAAGTTTTTAATATATTATAATTTAAAAAAATAGCTAAAATGCGCATTTCAAATATCTTGAAAATGAATGCTTTAAAACTTTTTTGCAATCATTTGCAAAAAAGTTATGAAACAGCAAAGTAAACATACTATTACTACGGTGTTAATAATTTTTTTTAATTCTTTCAAAGCGTAGAATTGAGTTTAAAGTACAAGCTAATTATTTATAAAACAATATCGATTATCAGCTTAATGGTTATATTTTAATTAAAGATTATAAATATATTTTTTTGTAATTTACACGCGCGAAAGTAGAAAAATACAGTACCGTAGCTACCCGCCCACATACACAACTCGCGCGAGTTTAAGCGTGTCAGTCGCTTCGAGTGAACATTTTATCTCCGGCTCTGTATCAAGCCTACTTTCGCGCTAAAAATTACAAAAAAAGTATTTTTAATCTTTGATTAAAATATAACCATTGCACTAATTTTTGACATTCTTTGTGAGTAATTAGATTGTACCATAGACTCACTTTTAAGCTTTGAAACAATTAAAATAAATTATAAACAATGGAGATATCGTATATTTATTTTGCTGTTTCCTAACTTTTTTGCAAATGGTTGGAAATTTTTTTTAAAGCATTCATTTTCAAGACCTTTGAAATACGCATTTTAAGTATTTTTTAAAATTAGAATATAATAAACAATTTCTAAGAAATGTTAATTTGTTTATAACAATTTTTTTTAAACATTTAAAGATTATGCAAAAAAATTAAAAATTTATATTTTGTCGACAAAATATTAAATAGCCATCACACCTTTATAATCTTTCTAATTTTGATCAATGTCTCATGATTATTTTGGTTGTTATTGCGACTGTAAATTGTGAATTAACAATTGAATTATTGCTAAAATATTCGTTTCATTTTAACCGGCTTCTGAATTTATAATCTATACCAAGAAAGCTTTTATTTCACCAAGCTATATAATTATTGATAAATAATTACTGGGCTAAAAAATTTATTTGAAAATTCGAGATTTTGTTGGGAAAACCCACATTTTCCGAGGAAAATTTTCATCGGAGCAAATCGGGAAAAACATGCCTCTATGTAGAATTAAATTGAGGTGAATTTTTATTTGAGTATATTTGGTGTAAAGTTAAAATCTTCGGAGTTATAGAGCAATAATTGAAAAAAATACGATTTTCGTGTGCCATTTTGTTTATAAAAAAAGTAGCACACTATCTGCGGACTTTGCATACCTATATTATTAATATATAGGATCTTATAATTCGATTCCAGCAATAAAATTGCTGGTAAATAACTTTTCCATGAATTTTGCTAATTAGCCCAGAGTATATAATAAAATCAAAAATCAAAAATACGCATAGCCTTGATGATAGCCAAACTTCGGAACGAGGACGGCACCTGAAGAAGAAGAAGATATAATAAAAGAATTATTATAATAAAAGTATGTGCTCATTGACATTTTTCTATTTCTCTATTGTAAAGTAAATTTCTTATTCTCCACCTCTGAGGCATACAATGCTTGCTTTATGCCTTAATGCTTGCTCATTTTTATTCCGTGTTGCGTTGTATTAGAAGCTTGTTGGAGTGGTCATATCATTTTTATAAACGTATGCCCCCAAGGTCCGCTACACTGAATAAAAAAGGTTAATGATCTCTTCAATGTGTCATTTTTCAAAGTTATCCTGGATTGAATGCTTGTTTTCTCGAATAAGAAGTGCATACCAAGAATCCTTTGAATAAAACGATCCTGCTGTTAAACAAGTAAATTGAAATACCTGTTACACCTTTGCGGTGGAACAATACCGTCTCCGCTCTGAGATTTTTTTGCCTGAAATATTTCCTCAACAATATAAAAGTTCCTTGTTCTTTTAATCAGCTCCTATTTTTTCAAATCCGCTGTGGCATCCTTTCGTTTCAGATTTTAATTAAATTTATTTGATTTTATCTCTCGCTGCCGGGCTTTGAATTTTCCTTCTTGTATTCTTTCTGCTGAAAGGCTGTTGGTCCAAATAGTTTTATTTTGTAAGAGGATCAGTTTGTATTTTTTTTATTTGTTTTTACTGCCGTTAGGTATCTTGCGGCCAATTTCGGTTCTGTTTTATTTTGCGATTTCAAAATGTTTTGTTTGTTCGGATGATTCTTTTAGAAGAGAAGAAACAGAAAGGTAATTTGTGGTAATACTTTAATTTTGTAGTCACTTTATTAGTCTTATAAACTTTTACAAAAGTTGGCCGCAGGTAGAATAATATTTATACGCAGTTAACATCGAAAATATTCATAACTTATATTTAAGGGGCTATCCTAGTGGTAGGGGAGCAAAGTATGCTAAATGTGCAGTCACTCGAGCGCTTTGGGGACCTATTGGGTTGTGATTATTAGGCCCTAAAACCAAAAAAAGTTAAGTAAAATTTTCCATTTTAGCGGGCGCTTGCCATTTTTTAATTTAATTTTCCATTTCCATTAATCGTTTTTTCCGAATATAGCGCCATCTATCCATAATTCGACAAAATGTTTCGAATAAAAGTTGCTTATTTTTATGCAGAGAATTCAAATCTGCAATAAAAAATGGTTGCACCCATTTAAGATTTTAAAGTAACCCCCCACCCCACCTCCGTGGGGGGTCGCGTTTGGTACCATTCGATATATTTTTCAAAAATATTAAATAAGTGTATTTTGCAGTTTTTCGATCTGATGTTTATTTTGCTAAATATCGCGGGATTTGTATTTAAAATTTAAAATTTACCCCCCACCCCTTTCTGCGAGGGGTCGTGTTTGGTATCTATCGATAGATTTTTGAAAAATATTGAACGTGTAGTTTTTAGTTTTTCGATCTGACGTTCATTTCGCGAAATATTCGCCTTTTTCTTGTGAAACTTTGTGACTCACCAATTCCCTTACGCCCCGCTCAAATCGTCAGATTTTTTTAAATATACACTGTTTTGCATGTACTTAACTTACCTTATCTTAATCTGACAATTTCGAGTATTTTTAAGGATAGATTTTTTTTTCGGGCCCCCCTAAACGGACTCCCCTGTGTTAAGAGCCAATATATGGCAGAGGTACATCTGCAGGGTACCACGTTTCTCCCCATATGATAATCTGACGCGCTCGAGTAACTGCAAAAATCCCCGCTTGGGCTCCCCTACCATAGTGTAAAAGTACGAAATTCATATACAGTGGAACCCCGATAAGTCGGCCCCGATAACCCGGAACTCCGGCTAACCCGGACCGATTTTTATCAGACAAACATTTCAACAATAAAAATGTATTGCTGTTACAAAATCTCGTAAACCTAATTCATTCATTTGGTGACGTCAATATACGAACGAAACGATTGATGAATCCGACATTACTGAAAATATCAGGGCAATCAGGGTGCAGATGGGACCCTGTCGCGCAATTCGCAGCAAATAAAATAGTCGTATGTTTTTGGCTTCATTTTATTTCGTTTATACATACGCATTTTCAAGGTTCACGAGGTTTTGTACCAACTCTATGTAATATAATATTTGAGAGATAATGGAACCGGATTGAACTACATATAACATAGTAAAAATGACTCATGGTACACCACATTCATTGTCGAAAACAACATGCACCTGTATTATCCTTTATTTTTTTGAAACTGTCTGTGTTAGCATTGTTTAGAAAAGACTATTAAAATTCTTTTTTTAACAATGGTCTTAGTCATCACTTTTATTAAATAACATAACATCAGAGACGGTATTATGTGTAGTAAAGTCGTATTATTGTTCGCTTCCGTTTTGTAATCGTTCGTAAATTTATTCAGATTTTGTGTTTGTGTGTCTTTTGTCTATAAGGGCAACAAAACGTAAAAATGTTGTAGTGACAATGGAAAAGAAACTAGAAGCATTAAGTAGAATTGATAAAGGTGAATCTTGCAGCATTATATTATGGTGTCGGTACATCTACAGTATCGGATTGGAAGAAAAATAGAACTAAAATCGAAGAATTTTTTTTTTCAAAATGATAACAAAAGACAGTTTAATCGGTGCAAAGCTAATAAAGCTAAGAATGAGACTTTTGACGACGCTTTGTATGTGTGGTTTTGTGTGGAATCCGAACGTGGTTTACCAGTGTCTGTGTGACAATTATAACGGAGTTTATCTGTAGGCATACCATATTTTATTAATTTTTACCATTTTCTCCGGCTAACCCGGATTTTCGATAACCCGGATCGGCCGCGGTCCCAATTAATCCGAGTTAACGGGGTTCCACTGTACTTTTTTGGGAATTTTTAAAATAAAAAGTACCAAGTACCAATTGTTTGGAAAATTTGCAAGAACATTTATTAAAAAAGATGTACATGCAAAACAATTTTCATAAAGAAAATATTGCAAATTAAACTATTTATGCGCCATCTACTGGCACCGTGAAAATAAAAACATAGGTCCACTGCTGCAGTGATTGGGACTAATAGAGATCCTGAAACATAAAATTTCAAAATTAGTATTGAAATATACGCTATGAGCTCGTAGGTAGAGGGGATAATTAAAAATTCGCGGGCGCCAGTAGTGACAAGTCTGTAAGCTTTTACTGGAAATTTGACATAAATGTCAAAGTGATTAATTTAAAACATTGAAATTAAAAACATTAATAGGAAATAATATTAGTTGGTCAAAGCTGTGGTGTATATTTTTACCTTAAATACACTTACGTTTTAAATACTGAATTTAAGTTTTTTTAATATTTCGTTATATGTAATTATAAATTAATCTAAGCGCCATCTACACGAGCATTGTGAAAGTATCCGAAGTAAAAAATTAATATTTCATTAATAGAACGTTAAAATGATTAGCAAAATCTTTAAAAAATCGATTACAATTTAATTACTTTTTTGCGTTGTAAATATTAAGCGATGACAATTAAATAATAAATTTAAAAATTACCGGTGAAAGTTGCATTACTAATCCGCTAGGAGCGATACCAGCGAAGCTCAGAGCAAACCAAGAGAAGATACAGGACTAGTATACAAGGTATTATTTTTTATGTAAACTTTACATTTTCTTTTTGGTAAACATGATCTCTCTTTGTAAAACCGCAAGAGATCGCAGTTCCTTTTAATTTTATGTTATTTTGTTTCAATAAATAATGTTTGGTTCATTGCAAAATACAATTTTATTATTGTCTTTTCTGCTATACCTTATAGAACGGTACTGCCCTGTAACGTTTCAGCATAGGATTTTGTGCATCAACTGAGTTGGTGCATGTGTCCTGACAATGGCTACGGTATTTTGAAGCGACAAATAAACGTGACCATCTGTTCCATTCAAACTCTTCTTCTATGAGAGTGTATATTCTTTGGATCTATCATCATGATCCTGAATCAAATTAAGAGGCTAAATACTGGCATGGAATTGGTTATTCGGCTTCGAAACGAGTTTGTGTTCAGAAATCAGCCAAGAAGGCTTTAGCATCAATTTTTTTGGATGCGAAATAAATTTTGTTTGCGGATAACTTGTAAACTGGTGAAACAATAATAAATTCTGAATATTATTGTAACCTTTTAGACCAGAGGTCGGCAACGTTTTTAATGTAAAGAGTGAAATACTAAATTAAAAAATCATGGCGGGCGCCAACTATTTTTAACCTAACAAATATAAGATAAAAAATATGCGTTTTGAATTTCTTGTCTAAATTAACAATAGTTAAAGGGCGCACTAAAATTTATTGACGGGCGCCGCGTTGTCGACCTCTGTTTTAGACCAATTGAAAAAAAAATGATAATGTCAGTGATAAAGAAAGTAAGAGTGACAACAAGGGATAGAATTAAGAATGGATGGAATTAGTGGAAGTATTATCAAGTATTGTACAAACAAAAATTAGAAATAAAGAAAACCCATTCAATTATTAGTAGTTAACCTGATTTTTATTATCTCACCTCCATCATTATAATTGTTCTGTATTTTCCATATTAAATATTGATGCACAATCAATACAAATTCGGTTATTACGCAGCTGAAAATTTTATTATCATCCTCCTACAATATAACGATTTATCTTTAATTATACAAGCCAACAATTTTCAATTGATGAATAATATCTATTTTTGTCTCGTTTCTTTATTTAAATAATACTGTACTGGAGCACAGTAATCGTGACAAGTTTATTGTTGGGCGTACCTTCCAGAAATAAATAAATATTTATCTCTTTGTTTGTATTTACCAAATACACATTTTAAGCTAGGCTATTGTGTGTGAAAATCTACTAAATTTTTACAGTTTTTGTTGATAAACGAATAACATATTTGTTGAGTACATCCACCACTTTTGTATTGATTATATCTATATTGAATATAAATATAACTAACCGAAACATAGCAGGAAAATTGACAGACAAATAAGTGCATACTAAAATAGATAAAAAGCTAAAAGTAAAAGGAAAAGGAAAAGGAAAAAAAATCTATTCCTTTTAAATATTACTTACAAATAAATTTGCAGTATTATTTTTCAAGTTTGGTATACTTTATTTTAGACATACCGATTCGAATATTGATTGTCTCTAGTGGAGTCACTGAAGGTTTTCACCTCCGTTTTCGTTGAACCTCCATCGATTTTCATGAAAATTGGTGAGTAATTAGAGAATACCTCAAGGAACAAAGCTGACATAATGCCAACTTGCGCTTTTACCCTGGGGGTGGATGCCACCCCTTCTCTGGGGTGAAAATTATTTAATTAAAAATAATAACATAAATCGATAGAGGGACAAATTATAAGCAAAACTTGTTATATCAAGTTATTAATATAAATCAACACTTTTTGAGTTATTAAAGAACAAAGATTTTATTTTTTTGTAAAAAATGCATGTTTTAAATCGGTTTTTCACGTATAACTCAAAAACTATAAGCTTTTACAAAATAGTTATTATTACTGAAATTGATGATAATGATAAAAAACTGAATACATTCCTCACTTAAAGAACTAAACTAATGTTAGTTCAAAGTGAGTTATTGGCAATTGAATGTGTATTTTTTTCGACGAGTACTTAAATCTAAATATTCAAGCTTAAATAACGGGAAAACGATGCAATGTATAAAACATACCTGCTAATCATTTGTCATTGTTCTAAATTAAGCAAGTTATGATGAAAATAAAAGGATGAAAATAAAAAGTTCAAATTTTTTAGGAAAAAGTGAAAAATAAAACATACGCCATTTCCACAAAAATTAAAATTTATAATAATCCTTACAATAACTTCTTTATATTAGCATAAGTAATGATTTCAATAATATTGACCGGTTTAGAATGCATATTTTTGAAAAATAGATGTAATTTAAAAAAAATCATGATTTTTAAAATTATTGTAATTTTCATATTCTTTTAATAACAACTCCAAAAATACTCAATATACGTAAAAAATGATAAATACCCAAATTTTAGTTTATTCTGTGTCAAATATTTTACCTGTTTTACTATTTCCATAGGGTAATAAATAACCGAGCTAGAAACGTCTAAATCTTAAATTTTGCTGTGAAAACCATGCAACCGGGGCCATTTAACCTTTTATTTTTAAAAAAGTGAGGTGTCTAAAAGATTAAATTCAACGTGGTTAAATAGCCCTTAGAATTAACTTCCAAACGGTTTTTAGATAAACCTCATATCTTAAAAATAAACGGAGTTATTAAAAAAAAAACAATAACATTTTTTGGAAAAATAAAAAAAAAAAAAAATTTTGAAAAAGTTTTGGTGCATAAATTTTAATGCTATCAACATGTTTGGTGGCTCATTCAATAGATATTTTTAAGTAGTTTGACAAATGTTAAATAAGTTTATGTTATAAAATGCACCATTTTCCCGTTATTTCAGCTTGAATACTAAGATTTTTTTACTCGCCGGAAAAAATATATATTCAATTACCTATAACTCACTTTTAGTTAACAATAGAAGGTTTTTCTAGTAAAGGATTTATTTCATTTTTTATTAGCTTCAATTTTGGTAATATTAACTTTTTTGCAAAAAACTTAAATTATTTTTTGAAAATATTTTGAAAATTATTGAAAATACAAATTTTACAAAATAATTGAAAATTATTTTGTAAAATAATTTTCACCCCCGAGAAGGAGTGGCATCCACCCCCAGGGTAAAAGCGCAAGTTAACACCATGTCACCTTTGTTCCTTGAGATATCCTCTAGCCACTCACCAATTTTCGTGCAAATCGATGGAGGTTTAACGAAATCGGAGGTAATAGCTCATATCCACCTCCAGTGACTGCACTACTCTTTGAACTGAGTAATTTGTTATTAATAATAGTAATTTGTTATTAATAGTTTTTGAAATACTAAACTTATTCTACTTTTTCGTTATCTTCAATGTAGCAACTACAGGATGACAACTACTGATGACCACTACTTGAATTTTCTTTATGTTTATAAATATGTAATCTATACTATTCAACATCATCTTCCTTATTCACCATATGATCTTATAGATCTGTAAGGTTGAGAAGAGTGCAGCTGCGTTGGAGAGGATAATGCCCAACATTGGGGGATCCAATTCTGAAAGGAGGAAGGCCTTACACGGCTACTATGTGTTAGGTCAATTTTTCTACGGTTCAAGCAAAAGGTTTAAAGGTTTCCAAGCAAAATTAACAAAACCTTGTTAAAAACTAGCGGTGGCAGGATTCAGGCCTGGCAAAGCTTGTACCAGCCAAGTCCTCGCACTAACAGAACACATTGAAGAAGGATTCCAAGAAAAACTTAACCCTCCGTTAGTCGCTAGGATAAACGGAGCATCAAGAGTCGCTACGGTGTCAGATACCGGTAATATAAAAAAATAGTTATTGCTATAAAATGCATAAAAATATTTTATATTGTGTATAGGAATGACTGAAAAATATTTTTGAAAATGTTTTATTGAAAATGTTTTATTGAAATGTTTTATTGAAAAACAACAGATACAAAATGAAAATCCCTAGTATAACAATATACATATTGTTATTTGTAATATAAAAATATTCGCTAGGAACCATTTCCCATAATTCCAACAAACGTTTTTGTTCGGCTTCAAAAGACATCTATAAATAAGATTTGACCAAAACTTACCGATAAAATACAATAATAAGATGCTAAATCTTTACCTGAACTGCAAGTTATGCCAATAAAGTAATAACCACACCGTTAGTCGCTAGGGAGTCTTGCACCGAAAATAGCTATAAAACTCGCACAACTGTACCCAAGTAGCTAAGAATGTATACTAACACGAGGTTAGTTGATAGAAAGAGGTACAGAAAGTGGTGATAGAAAACACCAGTTATTTTGTAAATCCCGAATGAATAATTCTGTCGTCGGTGTGTGACACCGATAGCGACTAACGGAGGGTTAAGGGGGAAAATTATCAGCGACTGCTTCCGTATATCTCACAGCAGCCTATGATACACTAAGGCACAATACATTGCTTCCTAAATTGTACGATACTCTTAATGACCACCATCTAGTTAGGGTCGTACATTATTTACTGCAGAGAACACAGCCCAGTCAACCTGGACGTTCAAAAGCATAGTTTCAAATCAGCGTTTATCATCGATGTAGCAAAATGTAAGGTCAAAATCAGTAAATTGCAGTGGTACATAACAGAAAAAAGTTCAGAGGAAGGCCTTACACGGCTACTATGTGTCAGGTCAATTTTTCTACGGTCCAAGCAAAAGGTTTCAAGGTTTCCAAGCAAAATTAACAAAACCTTGTTAAAAAAACTAGCGGTGGCAGGATTCAGGCCTGGCAAAGCTTGTACCAGCCAAGTCTTCTCACTAACAGAACACATTGAAGAAGGATTCCAAGAAAAACTTAAGGGGGAAAATTATCAGCGACTGCTTCCGTATATCTCACAGCAGCCTATGATACACTAAGGCACAATACATTGCTTCCTAAATTGTACGATACTCTTAATGACCACCATCTAGTTAGGGTCGTACATTATTTACTGCAGAGGACACAGCCCAGTCAACCTGGACGTTCAAAAGCATAGTTTCAAATCAGCGTTTATCATCGATGTAGCAAAATGTAAGGTCAAAATAAGTAAACTGTAATGGTGTATGACATAATAAATTTCAAAGTAGAAAGTTTTATCGCAAAATCATTAAAAGTGTGGGCGAAAATTGCCAAAAATAAAAATACTACAAAACAACTTAACGTATTCTTCTTTTTTCTTCTTTAGCCCATTTCTATCCAACTTTGTACATAGGCCTTCCCCAAATCTTTCCATTTCCGTCTGTCCTTGGCTGCGCTTTTCCAGTTAGTTCCTGCAGATTTTACAATATCGTCCTTCCATCGCATCTGAGGTCTTCCTCTTCCTCTTCTTCCTGTCCACGGTCTTCAGTTTTGTATTTCAGCATTCCATCTTTTATCTTCCTGTCTCGCATTGTGGCCCTCAAATCTCCATTTTAACCCTGTTATATGTTCAGTTACATTTTTTAATTTTGTTTTCTCTCTTATCCATTTGTTTGATTTTCTGTCTTGTAGTTTTATTTCGAACATGCATCTTTCCATTTTTCTCTGAGTTATTTCTATTTTGTTTATGTTGGCCTTTGTTAATGTCCATGTTTCTGAGCCATTCGTAAGAACTTAAAGGATGCACTGGTCAAATACCCGGGTTTTTAGATACTGTTGTATCTTTGTGCTTTTTAGTATCTATCTTAACTTTCCAAATGCTGCCCACGCCAATCGGATTCTTCTCTGTACTTCAATTGTTTCGTTCTCTTTATTAGTTTTGATTATTTGACCCAGGTACAGTGGAACCCCGTTAACTCGGATTAATCGGGACCGCGGCCAATCCGGGTTATCGAAAATCCGGGTTAGCCGGAGAAAATGGTAAAAATTAATAAAATATGGTATGCTTACAGATAAACTCCGTTATAATTGTCACACAGACACTGGTAAACCACGTTCGCGTTCTGCACAAAACCACACATACAAAGCGTCATCGAGAGTCTCATTTTTAGCTTTATTAGCTTTGCACCGATTGTCCAAACTGTCTTTTGTTATCATTTTGAAACAAAATTCTTCGATATTAGTTCTATTTTTCTTCCAATCCGATACTGTAGATGTACCGACACCGTATGATGCTGCAATATTCGCCTTTATCAATTCTACTTAATGCTTCTAGTTTCTTTTCCATTGTCACTACAACATTTTTACGTTTTGTTGCCCTTATGTAGACAAAAAAACACGCAAAAACAAAATCTGAATAGATTTACGAACGATTACAGAACGGAAGCCAACAATATGACTTTACTACACACAATACCGTCTCTGATGTTATGTTATTTAATAACAGTGATGACTAAGACCATTATTAAAAAAAGAATTTTAATGGTCTTTTAGTCTTTTTTAAACAATGCTAAGACAGTTTCAAATAAATAAAGGATACTACAGGTGCCTGTTGTTTTCGATAACACGACAATGAATGTGGTGTGCCATGAGTCATTTTTACTATGGTATATGTAGTTCAAATTACACAAATACCCATTATCTCTCAAATATTATATTACATACATTTTTATTGTTGAAATGTTTGTCTGATAAAAATCGGTCCGGGTTAGCCGGAGTTCCGGGTTATCGGGGCCGACTTATCGGGGTTCCACTGTATATTATATTCGTCAACAACCTCAATATTGACATTATTTATTTTTATTGGAAAAAATCCTTTGTAAAAGGTATAAAATTTTATTAAAACCCCTTTAAAGGGCTACATCACAAGAAAACGTTTTCGATTTTATAAAAAATCATCATCAGTGTTAGATAAACTGGATGCTAGCTGAGCCATCAAAGAAATATATTCAGGTAAATAACATGGATGCATTAAAAGTGCATAATTTAATAAAATGCCTTATGATGGTCACATGGCAACTAGGATAATGCCCTAAGGTAATGTATGAGGTCTTTGGAATGTAAACAACTCAATTTGCATCCCACGTGTTGGGAAATTCAATACATTACCTTAGGGCATTATCCTAGTTGCCATGTGACCATCATAAGGCATTTTATTAAATTATGCACTTTTAATGCATCCATGTTATATTTAAAGGGTTTTTACCTGAATATTTTTCTTTGGTGGCTCAGCTAGCATCCAGTCTACCTAACACTGATAATGATTTTTTATAAAATCGAAAACGTTTTGTTGTGATGTAGCCCTTTAAAGGGATTTCAATAAAATTTTATACCTTTTACAAAAGGACTTTTTCCAATTTTTGTGATTGATGGTATACAGCCACCTACCGGAAAAACATTTTCTTTTCCTTGTGGATTTTGAATTTATATTTATATTTATTCTGTCATTTGTATTCGTCATGATTTTTGTTTTACTCATATTCATTTTTAATCCTATCTTCTCTGATGCGTGTGCTAGTTGAGTCAGCATTGTGGCTAGTTCTTCTTGGTTGGTTGTAATAAAGACAACATCATCGCAATATCTGAGGTGATTGAGAATCTTCCCGTTTATGTTGATACCCATGTCTTCCCATTCCAGTTGTTTAAAGACGTCTTCCAGAGCTAAGGTGAAGAGTTTTGGGGATATTAAATCTCCTTGTCTTACGCCTCTACGTATTTCTATAGGATTAGTTTTGTTTGTTTTATTTTCCCATTCGACTGTCATAGTTGCTGTTTTATAGATGTCATGTAAGAGTTTTCTGTATCTGGAGTATATTCTGCTCTTATTTAGAGCTTTTTTATCGCCCATATCACGACACTATCGAACGCTTATTCATAGTCTACAAAGGCATAACTAGGTTGTATTCGTTTGCCTTCTCTATCAATATTTTCATAGTGCGTATCTTAACGTATACCGACGATAAAATATCCGATAATAGAAAATAGTGAACAAATTGCATATATTTATCGGAAAATAGTCGAAAAGCCTGATAAGTAAGACATCGAAATCTAGTCCCTGGAAAATAATTTCACAAAACGCTTTAAAAGTCCTTAAATGCCACAGGAAAGAACGAAACACAAAACGAATTTAAAAATATTTTGATTCGGAATATTCGATCCATAAATATTCAAATCAAATAATCGTTTTCAAATGCGCATAAAACTCGAGGTATTTTCAACAACGTTTCCGTAGGTGAACATCGATGAGACATTTCTCGATACCAAATAAGAATAAATCTCCTACTTCTGGGATTACGTAAAGTCATTTGGTCGGAAACAAATACATACCGCTCAAAATGTAGCTCCAGATAAAAAAAAGGAAAAAGGGAGCATTATGAAAATCTCGCAATTACGTTTAAACAAATATTTAAGCCATTTTCCGAGAGATGAAGATAATTTTAACTTTCACTGAAATAAATTCAAATAAGTAACGGGAACAGGAAATCTTTTTGGTCGCTTCAACGTCATGAATGAAAAATTAATTCCAAAGTGATTCCAACTTTTTTAAAAGTAATAAAAGCCCGCAACTACTCAAATATTAGTATATGCAGATGCCTTGGATCTTGTCGCAAGCCCGATACGTAAATCCAGGAAGATGTTAACTACACTTTCCAACACAGCATACCATTGGTGCTCAATGAAAATAAAGCTAAGGTCATGAAATCTGAGTCAGGCCAAAGAATCAGAGACATGAGACAATTTAGAAGCCACGGTCAAACGATACAAACAAAGATCATTATATACATCGGTTTTGATTCGATGTTTATTAAGCCAGATCATCCATTTCATAAGTCCATATTTGGAATAGTTTCATATTTTTTTGCTAATTTTTTGCTAATTTATTACCACAAAAACAAATTTTTTGCTCCACCCCTAACCGAGAAACAATGGTTGATGTAGCTTAATATTATGTCACATCATCGATAGCCATATCTCGCGAACCTAAAGAGCTAGAAAATCGTACGACGCGGCATATTTTTTTCCTAATTTATTGCTGTCGATCTGCATATGCAACATACCCCAAAACCACCCCTGCTTCCCTTACAGCTAAACAACACCCCCAAAAAACAACGAAAAATCCTAAAAAATGATTCTCATGATATGGTTGACAGTTGATGTTCAATAACAAATTTTTTTCTATGATAAGTTCTATCGATCCAAAGCTTATTTTAAATGTTTTTTAATGATACTTATGCACGTATTATAAAAATTGAGTTATCCATCGAGTTATCATTTTTCAAGATTTTTCGTTGTTTTTTGGGGGTGTTGTTTAGCTGTAAGGGAAGCAGGGGTGGTTTTGGGGTATGTTGCATATGCAGATCGACAGCAATAAATTAGCAAAACAATATGCCACGTCGTACGATTTTCTAGCTCTTTAGGTTCGCGAGATATGGCTATCGATGATGTGACATAATATTAAGCTACATCAACCATTGTTTCTCGGTTAGGGGTGGAGCAAAAAATTTGTTTTTTACGGCTAATGACAGCAAAAAATTAGCAATTAAATATCAACCGTCAACTATATCACAAAAATCATTTTTCAAGACTTTTCGTTGTTTTTTGGGGGTGTTGTTTAGCTGTAAGGGAAGCAGGGGTGGTTTTGGGGTATGTTGCATATGCAGATCGACAGCAATAAATTAGCAAAAAAATATGCCGCGTCGTACGATTTTCTAGCTCTTTAGGTTCGCGAGATATGGCTATCGATGATGTGACATAATATTAAGCTACATCAACCATTGTTTCTCGGTTAGGGGTGGAGCAAAAAAATTGTTTTTGTGGTAATAAATTAGCAAAAAATTAGCAAAAAAATATGAAACTATTCCAAATATGGATTTATGAAATGGATGATCTGGCTTAATAGACATTTTGATTCGGCTGCTAGTGTCCGAAGAGAGAAGTCTAAGCTCTATTATTATTTTTAAAAATAAATAACTACAATAAAAACATATGTAATTATTTTATTTTATAGTACCGTGATACGTACAACAATAATACACATTTGGTTTGGTTAGAGAAAACTTAGACGAAACAATCGGACTAAAGGATGAAAACCCAATTATAGTTAAAAAAAATAATCGCATAAAAAGGAGATTTCGCAGAAAATGACAAAAATGGAGAACTACAACAAATAAGAGAAACTCTGATAAGATCACATCAGAACTAAAAACACTCTTACACAATACCAAACTATAAAAACAAACCTGGCAAGTTTAACACCTACAGAAGCAACATATCTCTGGCCTGGAGTGTGACAAATTAAGTCACATCCGCAACAAATGTCCCTGATAAGAGATAACTCTGGACTCTAGGCTAGAAATCATAAGGAAACATGTTTGTAAACCCTATAACCATGCAAAATTCAAAGAAAAATAACAAAATACAAAGATTCCTCGAAACCAATCATGAGATGTTTCGAAAAGATAGAGGCAAAACATCTCAGGCTACAACGACGCCTGACTTACCTTAGTGCAGAATTCATTATTCGTAGTCTCCCTCCTTTTTGATCCACAGTGTGACACATAGTCTACATCACTTGTTCGAGTATACATCAAGATGTATTCTCTATACCTTCAACTTACGAGATCTTTCCCTCCAGAACTCTGTCTTTCTCACTCTTCTTTCTTCTTTATCGGTACACAGATGTAGTTGTATAAACAATTCCAACCTGCTTCACTTTCAATCACTTCCTCAATGATTTCTCTCACCGAACCTAGAGAGTAAAAGACCCGTATTCTGTGAGCAAGTGCGTTAGAAAATAATCAAGTCGCCTGTGACGATCATCCACCCAATCATGTATGTTTGGGATTAGTCTTTTTGTCTACTACGCCACATCCTCCGTGTTGACCCATTCGTTTTGCTTTTCCTTTCTTGTCTTCCTCGGTCACATTAGGGTCTTGGTATCTTCTCTCGTGTAGCTGTTTTCTTCACACTGTTAAGATGTGCAGAGGAACACATCCAGTGACGGCCCACAAGGCCGCCATCACTGGATGCAGACACGGTCTCGCAAGGGCATACCACTCTCAGCAGACTTGTTCTGTTCACTCGTGCCATGAACGTCCTGTAGGTCTGTATGTCTATCGCCCCACTCCAAACTGGTGCCGCGTACAGAACGATGGACTACATAACACCGTGTTATGTTACTGCATTTATTTCTAAATAATATTTAAAAGGAATATAAACATTTTTTTCCTTTTCCTTTTAGCTTTTTATCTATTTTATTGGTTATTGGCTGAACTATTAGCCCTAGTATCCATAAAAACAAGGTCAAACAGAGCTGAAACAAAATATCTTTGTGGTATTCCAGATATTTATTCGTTCGTTTTGTTTAAGCGTTGGTTTAAGTTTGGTCTCCGTATTCGCGTCTTAAAATGCTACATATCGGCCAATAATAATGTATGGTAGCAAAACTTGAGTAAGATCGTATTGAAGATCGAAATGTGGTTTCTCAGAAGGTTGCTTAAAATTCCATGGGTTGACTATCCTGATCTATGTGTATGTATATCAATGCCCTATCATAAAAGGCGGCAAATGTAATCTTTTAAACACCATTTTAATGGGAAAAATTGAATTGACTTGATAAGAAACTAGCGCGTAATACCTGATATCAGTCCAATAATATGAACACCAGAAGAAGGATCCTCAGGAATATTCATGATTTGGTGTAAGTACAATTCAAAAAACCAGTAATTAGGTATACAGGGTGTTTCATTGGGAAACGGAAATACTTGAATGGTGAATAGAGGTCACTGAGGCGTTTCTAGGTATGCCACATTTATTGCCTCATCGATTTTTATAACCGAGTTACAGGGTGTTTTATCGATTTTGCCCATTTCTTTCTGGACCCATAACTTTAGAACCACCCTGTATATTTTTTTTGATATTTGGTACACACATGTCTCATTTAAAACACAAACCATCGAACTATTAATCACAAGAAAAAATCCAGGTCCGGACTAAAAAAAATTATTAATTCTTTGTGACCTTGAAACAACACCCTGTATATTAAAATTTTTAAAATCCGTTTACATATTTGAAAAGAACACAAAAAACTAAGTTTAACGGTTCGCTTAAATTTTTAGGCCAGACAATTTAATGACATTAATTTTGAATTATATTGAAGTTTTAAAGAACTCTTAGATTAAAAAGCAGGTATTATTAACTTTTAATAATAAATTATTAAAGATAATGAACAAATACTCGTTTTAAAAACAATCAATACTTCTTTACTACATTAGAACGACCCATTTACTAATCACAAAAAAAATCCAGGTCCGGATTAACAAAAAAATATAATGTAATAGTGATCTTGAAGAAACACCCTGTATATTGAAATTTTCAAAACCCATTTAAACATTTGAAAAGAACATAAAAACTAAGTTAAATGGCTGGCTTTAATCTTTGCGCAGACAATTTAATGAAATTCCTTTTGAAATTATATCGAAATTTTTGTTCTCAGAGTTCTTAAAAATTTCGGCATAATTTCAAAATTAAAGTCATTAAATTGTCTGCGCAAAAAATCAGAGCGAACCATTAAACGTAGTTTTTTGTGCTTCTTTCAAATGTTCAAACGGACTTTGAAAATTTCAATATACAGGGTAGTTTTTCATGGTCACTATTACTTTAAATTTTTTGGGTTAATCCGGACCTAGATTTTTGTTATGATTAGTATGTGGGTCGTTGAAATGTAGTAAATAAGTATTAATTAATTTTAAATAAGTATTTGTTCATTATCCTTAATAATTTATTATTAAAAATTAATAATTACCTGCTAGGAGTTCTTAAAAACTTAAATATTATTTCAAAATTAAAATCATTAAATTGTCTGGCCGAAAAATGTAATCGAACCATTAAACTTAGTTTTTTGTGTTCTTTTCAAATATGCAAACGGATTTTAAAAATTTCAATATACAGGGTGTTGTTTTAAGGTCACAAATAATTTATATTTTTTTTTAGTCCTGACCTGGATATTTTTGTGATTAGTAGTTGTATGGGTTGTGTTGTAAATGAGACATATGAGTACCAAATATCAAAAAAATATACAGGGTGGTTCGAAAGTTATGGGTCCAGAAAGAAATGGCAAAATCGATAAAACACCCTGTAACTTGGTTATAAAAATCGGTGATTCAATAAATATGGGATATTTGGAACCGCTACAGTGACCTCTATTCACCATTGAAGCATTTCCGTTTCCCAATGAAACACCCTGTATATGATGCCCTTAAACTCTTAGATTTATTATTTATCCATTTTGCTTTAATTATTATTTATTTGATGACTCATATAATAAGAACAAATATGTTTTATTGGGTATATTGGTTTTGTTTGTATTATCAATTTTTTCCTAAACTAGATTTGTGTCTCCGCCTATAAATTTCCATTCTATTACCTATACAAAGTAATAGCCTGCAATCAAATTCTGCATTTCGGTTTCATAAATCGAGGTTGATCGGCTTTTAGTTTTATTTATTCATTCAGAAATAGCTATTATGGGATGCTGAATCAATGAATGATTTCATTTTACCTAATTGAATTTTTATTGTACGTTTGACCTTACCGTCGCCGTTGGTTGATCCGATGATCTATGGTTGAGTTGCAAACCGCACAACACACTGACGCATAGTTGGGTATGATTCGATTACGAGGGTTGTACGAAACGATTGCCACTCACACTTTAGGAACCAATAGGCCAGGGCCGTAACTACGATGTTATGGGGCCCCGGGGCAAATGTGATCTGGAGGCCCCCTACCGGGAGGTCTGGGGAATTTACTCCCAGCGCAAGGGGGGGTCAGGAAAAATGTTTGATATTTAACCCCTTGAAAGCGCATTTTCTCTTCTATGTGAACACCACACTCTCTTCTTTCTTTTTTTTTTCAGCATGTCCTGCAATAACTATAAAAGTAGCAGCGCTAATGATTACAGCTTCATCTGTATCTGACATTGCGGACGGATTATCAACGAATTATCAACACCTACGAATTCGTTCATTCGTTCGTGTTCACTCTGATTTAAAAGCACCTTAAGGTGCCTTAAGCTACTGCAGTGTGAGCCAAGCACACTCAGTGAAGCTGGTCAGTGTACTGGTGGGACTGATCCTAATGTGCCCACTTTATATTATGTATACCTTTGTTTTCAATATGTGGTTCCTTTCACGTACCAAGATGTGGCCTGGGGTAAATTGATTAAGACAAAGTAGCTGGGACCTGGGGTCCCCGTTCCGGTTAAATTTTAGTTTTTATTTCGCCAAAATAACTAATTTCCTCAGTCACAATTTATATGTTTACGAAAGGTCTCGGGGGCCCCAGCTTAGCTCAGGCCTCAGAGGCCTTGCATTTTAGTCTAAAAGACTAATTTCCCCAGTGAAAAATTAAAACTATGTTGCGGTCTTTTGAAAATTGTGTCAGTTGAAAATGTTTCGTTGGGATCGGCTTTTAAAATACATATGTTTATTTTCCTCGTTATAATCTATGCACGGGGCCCCCCTTGGTCGGGGGACCCGGGTCACTGCCCCGGTTGCCCCAATGGTAGTCACGGCCCTGCAATAGGTTAATGGTTAATGTATTTAGTTTCTACTAACTAGGTTTAATAACATCAAATAAAATAAATGGTAGTTTTTATTTGCAACTAGAACCAAAACTAGAAATTTATCAAATTTACTAAAATTTTAAAATCCGTAATACATATTTGTAGCATCAAAGACCTGTTGGTTCAAAATGATTATAATAAAATAAATAGTACAAAGTACATTCAGCATCATAAAGTAAATAAAAGTCACCTCTATCGATTAAAATTTAAAAAAAATCCTTTGTATATTTATTATATTTAAAGACTGTTTATTATAGGATTATAATGTTTGTTCTTCTTGTTATAGGTAAGTAATATCAAGTATGAACTTCCACAAAAAAATTACCAGTAAGTATAAGCCTATAATTTTATTTTTAGAATAGTGATGTTCACTAATTTTTAAATATAGTTAAATTCAATAGATTACAAGGTATATAAAAACGTAACAATCATACAACTGTTTAAAAATGTATATTTTTTAAGATAAATGAGTTCATAATGTTGATTTTCTTGGAGGCTAGAAAAACGGTACCCTGCAGCGAGGCTACGGTCTGTGACGTCAGCAGTCGTAACGTCTTTGATCGACGACTAGTTTTGTATACTTATTTACTCAGTGTATTTGAATGTGCGCAGTTTTTTACGTATTTAATTATTAAAAATAAAGCCAAATAAGTGGTGTTTTGTTCCTGGGTGTGTAAATACATCAAAAAACAGTTCTGACAAGATTTTTATTACCGTTCCAGCCAATTTAAAACGGAAAAGGAAATGGTTTGTTGCAGCTAGAACTTAAAATAACTAACTTAAAGAACTAACTTAATAAAATAAACATTATAGAAGTTTTCCAGAGACTTTCGGCCCTTGGTAATAATGTAATTGTTCTTTCTGCATTTACATTTTTCAAAAATACTTATTAGTTTTCTCAGGATTCGAAAAAATGAATAAATTTAAATAGCATTGGACCAAAATTTTGCACCTACCCCCTTAAAGAGTAAATGAAAAAGTTTCCGGACCTCAAATTTGTATTCCTTAAACTGGGATATTCCTAAAAACGGGATTCTAATAATACATACAGCAGAAGTAAACCTTGAAATAACTACATGTGGATGTAGGTATGACTTTATATTATATTAAAATCATTAATAATTTAGTGAAAAGATTGGTTGAAATGAAAATGTATAATACCCAAGTTCAAAAATATTTTTTACCTTGGAACAGTTGTCAACTCGAAATACGAAACAACCGAAATAAGATCTAGAGTTGAAAAGGACATAGCAACATTTAACAACATGCATGAGAAATATTTTCACCCATTGCGACATAATATCTCTCCCACTAAAAACGCGGCTGCTAAAATGTTATTATTTCCGGTCTTGCTATATGGCGCAGAGACCTGGACAATAATGGAAACATTAATGAAAAAGCTAGAGGCATTCGAGATGTGGGTGTACCCACGTATCCTCAAAATATCCTGGGCGACCCACACCAACGTACAGGTATTGCGTCGAATGGGAAAACAAAAAGAAATCTCTTTTACAATTAAGAAACGAAATCTTAAATATTTCGATCATATCATGAGGCATGATAAATATCGTATACTCCAACTGATAACGCAAGGTAAAATAGAGAGCAACCGCGGACCCGGAAGAAAAGACACTCATGACTTAAAAACTTACGCCAATGATTTGGCGATCAAGATTTGACAAAAATCGATCGAGTTATTCAGAAACGCCTCAAATGAAATTAAAATTGCCATGATGATAGCCAACGTCCACAACGGACAAGGCACATGAAGAAGAATAAAACTATTTTTAATACACCTAACCAAGGTAAAGTAATAACCAGCCAATGTATGTATACAATATGCATGCGTACAATGCATGCATACAACTTTCTCTATTTTTTTTTGTGGAGTATTAAGCATTTATTTTTTTAGCTTAAAGAAGACATGGAAAATTGTATGGAATATACACTCAGTAAAGCTGTGGTAGATTTATTTTTTTACAAGATGCCAATAAATCATACACCATTGTTACATCTACACTACAGTCGGTAGTTTATACGAATCGGCTTTCTGAAAACATTCTTCCATTTTATTTGTTTATTTTTGTAAAACCCAAAATATGTCCTTACAAACAGTCTATCCACTTTAAACTAAACAAATTCACTATAAAACTCCACTTTAACCCTGATAAAACAAGAAGAGAACAAAATAAAATGACCTGAAACGTCAAACAGGTAAATGAGAATGGCGCGCGCTTGGGGTATGCAACTAGTGACGTCAGGCCAATAGAGAAGCGTTCTTGAAATTTAAAATAATGCTAGATTTCTAATAAAGATTTTTTATAGAAAGGCTTTTTCAATTTTGTTGACATTTTGGACAATTATTCCTAGGGTGTTTCTTAATCTTTTTACATGTTTGAAATGACTTTTTAATTTTTTGTGAACATCCCTATTCTTTGTCTATTCTTTTTCCTGTTAGTCTAAGATCCGAATATAGGACGATCTGTATTACCCATCTGCTTGCAGGATGAAACATTTTTTTTATTAAATTTCATACATATACAAATAATATTTCTATCATGGGTTGCCTATCAAAATCGTGTCATAGGTATCCTTAAGGGATTGAAATAAATATTTCAAGCACATTTTTTTTGTAAGTATGGTAGAATTATTTTATTTTTAAATTAAATAGGCATGTTCCTATAGGCTGTAGACATTGTATATATTTTCTTTAGACCTTCCTTGAGGCAACACTGTCGAGATATTTCTGGTTTTGTGCTTATTTTTTGTTTAACAATAATAAATATGCTGAGCTTCACCTTCCTTTTTGCAAAAAATTCGTTGTTTTGATTTCTGAGTGATATCAAAAAGTCAAAATTCGATAAAGGTAAAAAACTCGACAGCGTTACCTCAAGAAACTCATAAGCTAATAAAATCTTTTTGAATTTTTTGTTTACCATGATCTAGCGATGAGTTCTGATGTTCACTGCAACATTCGATGTTTTTTGAGGTGTCTTTAAAAATTTGCCACCATTGACTGATTTTTCAATATTTTTTCTTTAATTTTTTTCTTGAATAATTTATGAATTGTACTGAATACACTAAAAAAAATTTAGTTCGTAATATTGATTAACAGTGATTATTGAATAGTATTTCGTTGTAACAACAATTTAATTTTTTGTTTCAACGAACTTTTAGACATTGATCAATATATTTGGTTATTGTCACAATGATTGAATAATAATTGTGAAAATAACTAGAGTACATTAATAAATAACACTCAATTTATTTAAACAAGAAGTTAGTTTCGTATATTTAATAAATAATGGTAATTCTAGCAGCAAAGCATTTTCTTGATTTCGTAGATGATACGTAATTACCTTGGTTTATCTTGACAACGTACAGATTTCATTAAAACAACGAATTGTTGTGACAACGAATGCATTAATCAATCTACTACTGCGTTTAATAACCACACTCGATGCGTTCATGGTAACAATAAACGAGGTTGTTGAAACAATAAATGTTTTGATTGATCATTTGAAATGTAACGTCGTTTCCTTATCGTTCTTTGTTAAACAATGCTGTTACCTCTGCCGAAGTGCTGAATAATTTCATTTCGTTTCCAAGTGTAGTCCATACTGGAAGGTAGTTTTCGTGTGTCTATTATCGTATTCATTTTTTTCGAAGAGAGAGAAAACTGATTAGTATTTTTGAAATTTAAACGCAGAATAAAATATCACAGTATTATCGAGGGTCTGAAGTCCCTGAGAACTTCTATAATTATTATTTTAATAAGTCACAGGGGTGAAAAGGAGAAAATTTACTATGCTTTTTAATTTCAAATATGCAATTCAAAAGAAACTTTTTGTTTATTCTAAGGGACTTTCAGCCCTTGGTAATAATGTAATCTTTTATTCTGCGTTTAAATTTTTCAAAAATACTTATTAGTTTTCTCAGGATTCCAAAAAAAATTAATGCGTTTAAAAAGAATTCGATCAGAATTTCGCACCTGCTCTCTCCAAAAGGACTAAAGTTTTATACATTTTTGGAATCACTATTTCAAACGCTTTTAAATGAGCTGTCACATGATGTACTTTCCCATTAAAAAAAAAACAAAGTTGTGGTTTTCACCTGAAGAGGGGTCGCGTAAAGTTCGAAACATTGATGTTATAATATAGGTACTTTGATTATTTTAAAAATCGACCTGTCTGAGCGTTTTGCTTATGTGCTAAAAATAAATAAGTTATTAAGGGGACAAACTTTTTCCAGCGCACTGTATAAGTGAAATCATATGAGAAATCACACAGTGTAGAGTCCATTAGGTTTAGGAAAAAAAGGGGATTTGCAAAATTATTATTATTCAATTAATATCATATATTGAGCTAATGCATTCAGTAATTATCAATATAAAATACGTTCATAGTAGGGATGAATAGAATTACTTGTAAAAATAACCGTATTTATTGTGGGAATGAACGGAATTAATTGTAAGAATAAACGGAAATAATTGTAGAAATAAACGAAATACGTTAAGAGAAATAACACTGTTATTGACACACCGAATAGTCTTTGTCGGTCAATTAACGACGTTGTTGTTTCAATGAATAGTGTTCGTTGGCTCAGTGAACAGTGTTCGTAATATTAATAAATGGATGTTCATCCATTCAATAAACGTAATACATTGGATCAACTAACGAACATAATGAATTGATGAACATCGCTTTGTTGTTCCAATAAAACCAAGAATTGGACAAATTTTAAGTATTGCTTTTGTTGTCTGAATTAACATTTTTATTATTATTATGTACCTTTTTCGTTGAGTGTATGTCTATTTAATTTAAAAATAAAATTATTCTACCATACTTTTAAAAAAATGTGCTTGAAATATTGATTTCACACCCCTACGCCCCCCTTAAGGATAGCTATGACACGATTTTGATGGGAAACCCATGCTAGAAATACATATTTGTCTATGTATGAAATTTAATAAAAAAATGTTTCATCCAGAAAACAGATGGGTACAGATCGACCTATTTTCGGATCTTTTCTTTTGTATGAAGCCAACATTAATTCAGTATTATTTTCGATCTTATTGTGGTGTTTTTTCTCTGCCATAGAGGTATGTAATTTTTGTCTGTCAAATTGGATAGTTTTCTGAAAATACTTATACTAAAAGTTGTTTAAATGTTGAATGGGTTGCATATGTGAGTTCATTTCAAATGAAGTAAAGAAACACAGACTTACTCACAATCATTTAATTTACTTCGACGACCGGTTTCGATCTCTACAATATACAGATCATCTTCAGGTAGGCGTTACAAGTGATTAAATGATGCCGTTACAAGGGATGCTTTGTAACGGCATCATTTAATAACTTCGACCTGAAGATGATCTGTATATTGTAGAGATCGAAACCGGTCGTCGAAGTAAATTAAATGATTGTGAGTAAGTCTGTGTTACTTTTAGGGGAGTGCAATTAGAACGAGAAGATACAATGTTTCGGAAAAAATCAAACAAGGTTATATTTTTCTAAAACTTTTTTTGTTAGTTTATAAATATGTTAAAGTAAAAAGTTCTACTAACAAATTTCGCCGCTAATTGTATATTAATTGTTTAAACAATAACAATTGTTTTGTATATATAATGTTAAGAATATGGGTGAATTCAACATTTTATTTTGATAAAAAATGTTTTTATTTTAGTTTTGATTATGCTCAATCCGAATCTGACATTACAATTTGCAAATTCAAAATGGCGGATATAAAATGGCGGATTTTTTCCTAAAATTCCTTAAAAAGCAGTTGTAAAATCCGATTTTTTTTTTATAAAACGTGTTTGTTTACATATATGTGGATATTTTTGAGAGGTTGCTGAACCTAAATCAAATTTTGATAATTTAAATTATAAAATGGCAGATCCAAAATGGCGGATAACTTAAAAAATAGTTGTAAAATCATAATTTCTTTACAAAATGTATTTATTTCTACATATATTTATTTTTGAGAGCTTTGATAAACCTAACTTAAATGTTAACATTATAAACTATAAAATGGCGGAATGCGGATTTTCTAAAAAGAACATAAAAAAGAACATTTTTCTAAAACATTTATTGTCTTTATTTTTAACAGGTTGTTGAATCTGAATTAAAGATTAAAAATTTAAATTTCAAAATGGCGGATCCAAAATGGCGGATATGTAAATGAAAAACAAGTAGAATCCAATCAAACAAATATGGAATTTCATTCTTAAAAAAAAAGATAAACAAATAATTTTCACAATAATATTAAAAAATAAAATGTATTAGAAAGAAAGAACAACTTATTCAAAATCTATCTCTTCAATATTCAAAAAATTGTTGCAATGGGATCATAAATAAAAAGTTATTCTTAGTAAAAAGCTCTGCATATTCTAAAACTTTAAATGCAATCATAAAATATCAATTTTTATCAATTTTGTACAAGATATGTCAATAAATAAAAATTTCAGTTAGGAGTAAAATACCTATATTTTTCATAATACTGAAAATTGTTATTATGGAAAGTTGTTCAGAATTAAAAACGATGTGTCAATATGCAATTACACTTTTGTGCAATTTTTTTACATAATACCTCGTATAATATTGATAAAATATAATATTTTATATTTGCATATTAAGTGTTAGACCATGCACAGCTATTTATGACGAATAACTTTCTTCATAAAATTAATCATAAATCAGTTATCATAAATAATAAGTGAAAATTTAATGATGTTTAGTATAATTAATTTGAAACAATATTAAAAAAAAAACAAATTTTCAATTAGAAGGATATAATTACATATTTGAACACAGTTTTTAATTCCAAACAACTTTTCTTTATAAAAATTTTCGATATTGTGAAATATAAAGGTACTTTACTCTTGAGTGAAATTCATATTTTTTGACATACCTCGTACAAAATTAACAAAATTTAATATTTGATGGTTGCATCTTATGTTATATATGCTGCAGAGTATTTTATAAAGAATAACTTTTTTTCTTAAAACTGATATTAAAAAAGTTATCAATAGGTTCCAAGTTACGCAGACATACTGTATAAGAGCTAAAAAAAATTTTTTTGTTGAACATTTATTATAGTTGAAGCTTATTATTAAATTAATTTTAGGTAAGTTTTACAGAAAAAAGTTTTGATCACTCTGTATATACATTTTTTCAGCTGGTAATTTTCGGTTTTTGTATTACATTTTTGTTATCTTTCTTAGTTTTCTCAAAAAGAAATTGTTTATTTCATTTTTAAACTAAAATAATTCAATGTTTTTTAAAGATTACATCCTAGGCTTTAAAAAAATATCAAAAAAATTGTATTAGATTTATTCAAACTTGAGTAATACCGTCTTAAAGTGGTGGGAATTCAGTAGAACTACGAAGTTTTCAAAAATTACATTTTTTGAGACAGCGTATTATATGAACTAAATTTTTGAGATTTTTTTTGAATAAAACATCGTTTAGTAAGATGATTGAAAGGTAAGTTGTGCAAATTTGAGAGCTTTATAAGTAAAATTGTATTAGTTACACATTTTTAAATCATTTTTAAACAAAATTCATGTAAGTCTCACTTTCTGCCCACACCGTACTTATGTCCATACATTTTATTTCTTTTTATTACAACCATAAGATAGCTTATTTCATCTTCTTTCATATCCAATTTGTAAAATTTCTTTTGATCCATTAGTTAAAGAATTACATTTAAAAAACTCAACCGTGCACTTCTTCCAACGCTAGTTTACAGTGCGCCAATGTGTGTGAGAAGGGTGACTTTAGCGTTATAAATAAAAAATTACAGAAGCTAGAGATTTAATTTTATAAAAATCTTTATATAAGGTTTTTTTTGTAAAATTTTCTGAATTTTTCAGTGGTCAAGTCAGTTTTTTTCTAAAAATTATATTTTCGGAGTTATTTAAAAAAACATCTGACTTCGCTGTTCATTTGTTTAATAAAAAATGAAGCACCCACTTCTCGAGTAGAACTTTTTGATATGTTGTTTATTAAACATTTTTTAATGAAATTACAAAAAGTTTTATCTTGTTTGATTTTTTCCGAAGTGAAAATCTAAATGCACTCCCCTATTTACTTCAGTTGAAAGTTGCTTGTTGAATTATATCAGTAGTAATTACACGAGAGCTTGAGAATCTTGAGCGAAAGCATATGATAGAGTTCCTCGAGAGATTCTGTGGTGGGCACTCAATAAGAAAGGAGTCCCTGGCGAATATGTAAAGATTGTGAGAGATATGTATGAGGGAGTAACGACTAGTGTTAGGACAGGTGTGGGAGAGACTGATAAATTTCAGGTGAAAGCAGGATTGCACCAATGGTCGGTGCTTAGTCCTTATTTATTCTCATTAGTTTTGGACCAGATAACAGCGAAACTACAGGGTAGCATTCCATGGTGCCTAATGTATGCTGATGATGTAGTGTTAATAGGAAATAATGAAAGAGACTTTAGAACAAAAACTGGAACAGTGGAGACAAGCTCTGGAGGAAAAAGGTTTAAAACTTAGTAGGACAAAAACTAATGGCACAGAATAATTCTAACCTGGAGACCATATCAACACAAAAGACCCGGAGGCAGACCTCCTATGAGATGGACAGGTGATCTGAAACGAACTGACGGGAAAAATTGGCTACAAGTAGCGTGCAACAAAAAACAATGGAAAGGAAGACTTGAAGAGGCTTATGTTCAGATGTGGACGTGAATGGCTAGACGAAGAAGAAGAAAAAGAAGAAGGACAAAAACAGAGTATTTGGAATGTTCATTTAAATATGGAGTTACTACAAATAAAATGGTATCTTTGAATGTTGAAATCATTGTGAAAAGCAATAGTTTTAAGTACCTATTAGGATCGGTATTACAGAGTAATGGAGAAATAGATGGATATGCATGCAGTAGAATTAGGACAGGATGGATGAAGTGGGTAAAGAGAAATGGGTAAAGAATGCGAAATAATAAACACAATAAAAATAAGAAAGTTACAATATCTAGGACACGTAATAAGGGGACCGCGATATGAAATGCTAAAACTGATAATACAGGGAAAGATAAGAGGCGGAAGGAGTATAGGAAGAAGGAGAGTGTCATGGTTAAAGAATTTAAGGGACTGGTTTAGATGCAGTTCTGTAGAACTCTTTAGAGCAGCGGTGGATAGAGTAAAGATAGTGATGATGATATCCAACCTCCGATTAGGAGACGACACTTAAAGAAGAAGAAGGATGAAGTGGAAAGATGCGAGTGGTGTGTTGTGTGACAGAAAAATTCCAATAAAGCTGAAGGGAAAATTCTCTAAAACAGCCATAAGACCGGCTATGATGTACGGAACTGAATGTTGGGCAGTGAAAAAGAAAGAGGAACAACTAATGCATGTGGCGGAAATGAGAATACTTAGATGGACGAGTCGAGTGACAAAGAAGGATAAAATTAGAAATGAGTACATTAGGGGAAGTCTAGGTGTGGCACCAATTGATGCCAAAATGAGAGCATAAGTTAAAATGGTTTGGTCATGTTCAACGTCGAGACGTTAATCACCCAATAAGAAGAATAGCTGAAGCGCAGATTCCTGGAAGGAGTAGGAGAGGAAGACCAAAGAAGACCTGGGGGGGGGGACGATAAGGCAGGACATGTTGGTAAAGGGGATTAACATTGATATGACCCAAGATAGAATTGTGTGGAGAAATGCAATTAGGGAAGCCGACCCCGCATAGGGATAAGGCAAAGATAATGATAATGATTATTTCATTCATAGGAGATTCTGACCAATAGAAAGCTACAGACATGCAAATTAAGGTGAAAATTTTTTGCTCAATTAGAAATCCAATGAAATCAATTAATTTGTGGTCATCTGATTGAATACAACCAATAAAACCAACATTATACTGAAAACAGATCCCATGGGCTGTTTTCACTCAATCATGTAGCTATGGATACCTACATTTCGTTTCATTTCGATTTTGATATTTCAAATATTCAATATTTCAAAATGTCACGATTTGGTTGTAATACGGATGAGAATATTAATGAAATTATCTTTTATAGATTATTCCTAAGAACAAATCGTTACTGGAAAACCGAAAATGATCATTGGTATGATAATATGCCCATTGGAAAAAATATGATTCAAAATTGGACAAAAACGTCTGCCGAAGCGATTGGCTTGAAAACCAAGGAAAAAAAATTACTAATCACTCCAATAGATCGACCGCGGTCAGTTGGTTGGCCAAAAGTGGTGTTCAAGAGCAAGAGCTTATAAAAATTACGGGGCATAACAATCCCAACTCAATAAAACCGTACTTGAACATTGACGAAGAACATCATAATAAAATTATTAACAGCATGCGTAGTGGAAATACATCTTCATCAGTTATAGAAACTAACATGTCTGGATCTTCATTAAATTTTTCTAATTGTTCCTTTGTTAATTGCACATTTAAATAAATTGTTTCTGCTCTGTATTTTTTTTTTCATAACCAGCAAAAAATTTTCTATCCGAATAACCCTCGAACATTGATAAATGCTTAAAAATTTTTTAACAACTTTCTCAAGCTTGTTGCTTACAGGCAACAGACCTCCGCCTACGGCGTCGGTCTGTTTCCAAGCAACAAGTTTCGAAATCTGTTATAAAATTTTTTCGAACAATTATCAATGTCCTTGGGTTATTACTACTGATAATTTTTGATAATCTCCCGTCGTTATGCATATTACGTCAGATGCCCTTCGTTGCTACGAAAAAATACATTCAGTGACATTAATGACAAATGTTTTAAAAATTATAAAAGTGATGACTTTCAACCGTCAAATACATATTTATAACAACTGTGTGGTTAATTTCACTAATTGGTACTTACATATATAAATTACAATAAAATTTTGGTTTTGAACATTTTTATTCATGAAATAATCGCAACAAATTGCACTCGAACTCTAAAATTAATATAGAATTTTTGCCCTCGTGACACTTTGACATAATTTCACTCGCCTTCGGCTCGTGAAATTAAAACTGCCAAAGTGACACTCGGGAAAAATTCAATAATTTTAGAGCTCTTGTGCAATTACTACTGATAATTACACGAGAGCTCTAAAGTTATCGATTTGTATCCCGAGTGACACTTTAACAGTTTTTATGTTACGACCATAAGGGGAGGGAAATTATAAAGTGTCACTAGGTCAAAACAAATCGATAATTTGAGCTCAAGAGTAATTCGTTAAGATTATTTCATGAATAAAACTGCCTTTTTAAATAATTTTTATAAACATTTTATTGATATCTTCGCCTGAATATTTGCTAAACCTGTTTCTTGTTGTTCTCTGTGAGAAGTTGTGAAACATTAATTGTCAATGTATGTCACTGAATGTATTTTTTCGTAGCAACGAAGGACATCTGACGTAAAATACTTGACGACGGGAAATTATTAATAATTATCGGGTATAATATCAGAAGAGAGTGAGAATAAATTGAAAATAATGCGACAGTTTTTCGAAAATTTGTTGTCTGGCAATAGACACGAGAGCCCGCAGGGCTCGAGTGGCTATTGCCCAATGACAACAAATTTGAGTAAAAATGAAGCATTATTTTCTTATTTATTCTTACTGTCGTGTGATATTCGTAAGAATATTTTTTAATACGTAGATATATTATGGATATTTTCTTAAATGTGACAGCTGTCAAAACTAGGAAACTGGTTGCCATTAAACAGAAACAATCTACTTAAAAAAATTCTATCGGTAATTTTCTACAGTAGATAATTCTCAGTATAATTTTAATCTGATTGGACAGAATTAAACACGTGACCAAATATCTTACTATACGATTGGAAGTTAAAATATCAAAAAATAATCGCTGTAATTTTTATTCTTGTAGGTTTCTATTGGTCAGAATCTCTATGAATGAAATAATCAGTGAATTAACTATTTTATTCTAAAAATTGAGATTGTAAGTCACGTATTTATTCCATTGGATAACGACCATCACTTTTTATGCGCCCTTAGCCTAAATATTGACTTAAATATTCAGAGCTTGCCTCAATATCTGTATTGATCTTTCCTAATATCATTCGCCCCCAGAAAGAATAATATATTCGTAAGAACGCCCCCCTAAATAAAATAAAAAAGAATCTTTTTAATCTGATTCCGCTAATCCGAGAGAGACCCGATTTCCCGTATCATTGGAACTGTGTGACCCAATGTTCCTAAATCAATAGAATTTTGTGAAGTTCAGCAAAAGGACCCTCTGCCATCTGGCCTGCCGCGCTGGGACCGTGTTGGGGAAAAAGGCTCCTCCGGATGTAGGCGAAGCGAAATTGGAGCGTTTTAGAGGTCGTAATAACTTAAAAGTTACTGACGGTCAGCACTGGCACCCGAAGACGGCGAGGTACACCCTGAGGCGGACCGGAAACGATCCCGTTGCTGTGAAAAGGGCGTAAAAGATGTGACTGTCGATGAAAGAAAGTAGAAATTTTTCCTCTTTTCTCGATTGAGTATTAGTTTTTGTTGTACATATAAATTATTACAATCACTGAATACATAGTTAGTGAAAAAATTATCACATTTATTAACTGAATTAATAATTTGCAATTTATACAAATAACAGTTATCCAAGAACATCCAAAAGCCATCTCTTTAAGTTAATGATGACATTTTCAAGTAGAATGACATTCTAATAATGTTTACATATCAATACCAGTGTGAATTTTACTACACGTAATTTGCCGTGTAAAGACAGAAAAAGTAGGGATAGCCGTAAAATATTTGCGAATTATGTACCAATGGCCTTAATTATTAAAATGCGGTACTGCAAGCAAAATACAATCGATTAAATTTAATTTTATACAGGGTGTCCCGAAAAGATTGGTCATAAATTATACCACAGATTCTAGGGTCAAAAATAGGTTGATTGAACCTCACTTATTTATATACAATAGTGCACACAAAAAAAGTTATAGCCCGTTGAAATTACAAAATGAAAATCGATTTTTTTTCATATATCGAAAACTCTTAAAGATTTTTTGTTAAAAATGGACATGTGGCATTCTTATGGCAGCAACATCTTAAAAAAAAATTAAAGTGAAATTTGTACACCCCATAAAAATTTTATGGGGGTTTTGTTCCCTTAAACCCCCCCAAACTTTTGTGTACGTTCCAATTAAATTATTATTGAGGCACCATTAGTTAAACACAGTGTTTTTAAAACTTTTTTGCCTCCTAGTACTTTTTCGATAAGGCAGTGTTTATTGAGATATTTTGAATATTTGTCGAATCCACCACATATTTGTGTATATGGTTAAGTACGATTATAGAGACCTGTTATAATCTGAAAATTTATTTATAATGGACATTTTTGGGTATATTTTGAAAAAGAAGCCGCATCTCGATAAAAACTGACTTATCAAAAAAAAGTCTAAAAGGCAAAAAAGTTTTAAAAACACTGTGTTTAACTAATGGTACCACAATAATAGTTTAATTGGAACGTACACAAACATTTGGGGGGTTTAAAGGAACAAAACCCCCATATAATTTGTATGTAAATATATTAAAAAAGAAGCCGCATCTCGATAAAAACTCGCTTATAGAAAAAATACTAAGAGGCAAAAAAGTTTTAAAAACGTTGTGTTTAACTAATGGTACCACAATAATGAATTAATTGGAGCGTACACAAAAGTTTGGGGGGGTTTAAGGGAACAAAACCCCCATAAAATTTTTATGGGGTGGACAAATCTCACTATAATTTTGCTTGAAGATGCTTCTCCCATGAGAATGATATATGTCCATTTTCAATAAAAAATCTCTGATAGTTTTCGATATATTAAAAAAAATCGATTTTCATTTTGTAACTTCAAAGGGCTGTAACTTTTTTTATGAGCACATTTGTACTAACGTAAGTTAGGCTCAATCGAACTATTTTTGACTGCAGAATGTCTGGTATAATTTATGACCAATCTTTTCGGGACACCCTGTATAATAATTGCATATCATATCAATATTGTGGAGCAACATATAATTTTTCTTCTTCAATGACAGTAGGCATGAAATATACAGCAGGTAGGTACGTCAACAATTTCAATTGACAATATGTATTATTTAAAAAAATTGCAAGGTTTCTCCCCTAATCTCGCACGATCGTTTCTTGTATCCCCTCCAAGTACTTGCACATGGCGAGTATGAGAAGAGCAGCCACAGAAAAACAAGGGTGGAGGCAAAAAATAAAGGAGGCCAAGGCTCAATTTGGGCTGTAGTGCCGTAGAAGAAAAAGAAATGCTTCATTGCCTCTCCTATTTAAATAAGGAATACTTATGTTTCTGCTGTCAAAAATTAAACAAAGTTTCTTGAAAGTGTTCAACTATTTTTTTAAAACCTTGTATTTCAAAAACTATTAACTTAAGTAAAATAGACCCGTGTTGAGCTGCCCCCCCCCCACTTGCAAAAATCAAAAACCAAATAGCCCTGATTTATGAGCTATTTATGAGCTCTCATATTCCGCAAACTAAAAATTTTGAGCTCGTTCCACTGAGCAGGAATTTAGTACTTTAGTAGTGCGGGGGCTGAGTCAGCCCCCCCCACTACTTAAAAATAGGAATATTGAATCGGTTTTTGCGGCAGAATTACGAGCTATTTATGAGCTCTTGAAATTGTATAGTTTCGATTTTTGAGCTCATCCCCTTCACCCCCAAACAACCCTTTAATTGATTTAACTTAAGAGAAAAATGCTGAGAAAACTTAAAATATATCGTATTGCGGTTATAATTCCTATAGCTTATATACTCTAAGAATAAACTATTAAATCACGTGTATTTCGATTATTGAGCTACAACCCCTTCGCAAGAAAACCATCCTATCTTCCCGGCTTAAGAGAAAGTTGTACTTAAAATGCATTAAACTAATTATTTGGCGACAACATATCATTGAATAATTGATAAGCTTCCAAATTACGCGCATTTAGGTCAGTAAATTGCAATTTATTTTGTATAGTGCAGTCACTGAAAGTAAAAATCAACGATTACCTTCAATTTCGGTGAACCTTTATCGATTTTCACGAAAATTGGTCAGTGGTTAGAGGATACGTCAAGAAACAAAGGTGACATAATACTACCTTGCGCCTTTACCCTGAGGGTGCATACCGCCCCTTCTAGGGGGTGAAAATTATTTTATAAAAAATAACTGCACAAATCAATAAAAGAACAAATTAAAACTAAAATTTATTATATAAAGTTAATAAAATAAGTCAATACTAAAGATTAAAGATTTTAATTATTCGTGAAAAAAATGCATGTTATGAAGCGATTTTTCGTAAATCACTGAAAAACTGTAAATTTTTACAAAAAAGTTAATAGTAGTTTAATTCGTATAGCTTATATTCTAAGAATAAACTCTTAAATCACGCGCCTTTCGATTATAGAGCTACAACCCCTTCGCAAGAAAACCATCCCATATTCCCGGCTTAAGAGAGAGTTTTACTTAAAATAATTTAAATTAATTATTTGGCGAATACATATCATTTAATAATAGCTTGCAAAATATACGCATCTCAATTATTGAATTGCCATTTTCTTTCTATAGTGCAGTCACTGAAGGTAAAAATCAACTATGACCTTCGATTTCGGTAAATCTCCATTCATTTTTACGAATTAAAAATAACAATTTGAGGTTTTAACCTGGGGTATATGTCACCCCTTCCTCGGGGGTGAAAATTACTTTATTAAAAATAACCCCACAAATCGAGAGAGGGACAAATTGTAAGCAAAATTTGTTATATAATGTGATTAAAATAAATCAGTACTTTTTGAGTTATTAAAGATCAAATATTTTAATTTTTGTGAAAGAAAATGCATGCTTTAAAGCGATTTTTCATAAATAACTCAAAAACTGTAATAAAAACTCAAAAACAAAAAAGTGTTTATCACTAAAATTGAAGCTAATAAAAAATATAATAAATTGCTTACTTGAAAACCCTTTAATGTTAATTTAAAGTTAGTTATTGGTAATTAAATGTATATTTTTTCTGTGACTCTTCAAATCTAAGGATTCAAGCTTAAATAACGGGGAAGAGATGCATTTTATAACACTTAGGTACTAAATACTTGTCAAAGTACTTAGAAATACCTATCAAAAATGAGCTCTAGAAAAAGTTAATAGCATCAAAATCCGCTCACCAATTTTCGTGAAAATGAATGGAGATTTACCGAAATCGAAGGTCATAGTTGATTTTTACCTTCAGTGACTGCACTATAGAAAGAAAATGGCAATTCAATAATTGAGATGCGTATATTTAGCGAGCTCATAAATTATTAAACGATATATAGTCGCCAAATAATTAATTTAAATTATTTTAAGTACAACTCTCTCTTAAGCCGGGAATATGGGATGGTTTTCTTGCGAAGAGTTTATTCTTAGAATATAAGCTATACGAATAAAACTACTATTAACTTTTTTGTAAAAACTTACAGTTTTTCAGTGATTTACGAAAAACCGCTTCAAAGCATGCATTTTTTTCACGAATAATTAAAATTTTTGATCTTTAATAACTTAAAAAGTATTGACTTATTTTAATAACTTTATATAATAAATTTTGCTTATAATTTGTTCTTTTATAGATTTGTGCAGTTATTTTTTATAAAATAATTTTCACCCCCGAGAAGGGGCGGTATCCACCCTCAGGGTAAAGGCGCATGGTGGTACCATGTCACCTTTGTTTCTTGAGGTATCCTCTAACCACTGACCAATTTTCGTAAAAATCGATGAAGGTTCACCGAAATTGAAGGTAATCGTTGATTTTTACTTTCAGTGACTGGACTATACAAAATAAATTGCAATTTACTGATTTAAATGCGCGTAATTTGGAACCTTACAAATTATTAAATGATATGTAGTCGCCAAATAATTAATTTAATGTATTTCAAGTACAACTTTCTCTTAAGCCGGGAAGATAGGGTGGTTTTCTTGCGAAGGGTTTGTAGCTCAATAATCGAAATACACGTGATTTAATAGTTTATTCTTAGAGTATATACGCTATAGGAATTATATCCGCAATACGATATATTTTAAGTTTTCTCAGCATTTTTCTCGTAAGTTAAATCAATTAAAGGGTTGTTTGGGGGTGAAGGGGATGAGCTCAAAAATCGAAACTATATAATTTCAAGAGCTCATAAATAGCTCGTAATTCTGCCGCAAAAACCGATTCAATATTCCTATTTTTAAGTAGTGGGGGGGGCTGACTCAGCCCCCCCCACTAAAGTATCAAATTCCTGCTCAGTGGAACGAGCTCAAAATTTTTAGTTTTCGGAATATGAGAGCTCATAAATAGCTCATAAATCAGGGCTATTTGTTTTTTGATTTTTGTAAGTAGGGGGGGGGCAGCTCAACACGGGTGTAAAATTGTCATACCTATTGCCGTTCATAGAATTTTATTGTTTTTTTATTTCGATTTCATATTGTAAATTGTGTGGTAGCCGTCAACGACCAGTCTGTTAGCTTTTAATTTATTTCGAGCGAATGGATCTGCGGTAAATGATTAGAAATATTGTAAACGTCCGGTACATGTTAATCTACATTATTTCCGTGTAACAGGATTTAATTATTTTTGGGATAAAAGTAATCAATACGGAAATGTACGGTGAAATGCAACATAATTAACGTGTCACATTCTTCTTTGCATTGATAGATTAAAAACGAAAAGCTAAATTAATACATATTATAATATATTTGAATTTTACATATTGTTATGTTCTACTTTATCTCTTTTATTAGATTGATTAGCAAATTCTTAATTTAATTAATTACTCAATTATTTTAATTTCTGCCTATGTAAAAACAAAACCAAATTCAAATTAAATTTTCTAATAATCTTTATTCTCAGGGCTAATTTTGTATTCGATGCAATAACTTTGATTTGTGGCTTCTAGTATCTGTAGTTGCTTACTCCTTACAGGATAAAACAGGGAAATTATACACATTCAATATCATATAAATGTAGTCTATTATTTACCCAATATGCTGTATAAATAAGATTTGAAAAAAAAATACTAAAATCTAAATTTGTTGCAACAATTTCTTACTTAATGAATCAAGCTTTAATTCTGATGTCTCCTTGTTTTAACAAAAAAAATTATTTAAACAAATTATTGTTTATTCATACTAAATTTAATAAAATTTACTTTTCTCCTTTTGAATTGATTACTTAAAGTTGGAATGACTAACTGAGTTATAAAACTGTTCAATACAAAAAAAAATGAGCATATATGGTGTGGATATAAACAAGCTCTCTCCGTTTCGACAAATGATTTTACTAACCTTTTTGTTTCTTCACTCCTTCTTTTCCCAGATTGCGTTGTCCTTGATTCTCCCACACGTACTCTTTTGATGTTGCGAAAAGGTCCGTCTCGTCCAAACTGCTTCAAAAACAAACAAAACCAGGACTCGCTCGAATTCTCCACTCAGTTTTCTCCTTGCTCGATATCTTGTGCAAATAGATACCAATCAGCTACTCGTTCTAGACAGAACAAAGGAATCTTCCTCGGATACAGGAAAATTTTACTTCTCAACCGGTCAAAAATTTCGTTTCAACTTGATTCTGCTCGCAAACGCCGATTTCACCACTTTACACTGACTTCCCACTTTTCAAAAACTGGACTGCTCTCTCTCGATATTCATCACACAGTGTCTATCTTTTCTCTCTCAAATTCCGACTCCACATTCTCATCCCTTCCATCGATCTTTTCTCTACTAATCAAAAACAAACTCTCTACGCAAAACATCCAAACTTTTCTTTCCTAAGAAAACCAACCTAATTTGTATCCAACTTTCCATTTTGTTAAAATTCTAAGAGACATCAAATTACTATCGTTTTTTCAAAAAACTAAACAAAAGGCCTTACATTCTAAACTCAATAAAATTTGTTTATCGTTTAAACCTTCTACGAATTATTTACAAAATCCTATTGATGTTCACAAAACGAAATAACAGGCACTTTCCGATATTTTCGAACCATTGTCTGTAAATCCTTTCAAAAAACCCATTAACGAAAACCACATTAACGATTTCACCTTCCCCAAAAAAGCACTGTTTATTAACTAAATTATACTCTATACAATTTTTGGTCATATACAGGGTGAAGAAAATCTACGATCTCGTGGTCCATGATATAAATTTATTTTTTGAATTTTTCCAAAAAACCATTCTACAACTGTATATATTCCGTTCATTTCTTTAATATTTTTTGTGTTTTTTTTTGTAGTTTTCACATGTTTTGTTTTTACTTACTTCTTGTGATATTTTAGATTAAATTTGATTTGGGGCCACCACCATCGGCTGACCAAGGTTTCTGCTTTTCAGCATCTTCAGAGCCGCCTGTGGTGTCTCCCGAAGCGAGCTGAATCCAAGCTGTCGAAGTATGCATATAAATAAAATATTCAATGCGTACGAACGCGTTAGCGACATCTATTCAGACATCTGTTAGCGACATACATTCATTCGTTCATGTCTGTTGGTCATTTGTTCATGTCTGTTGGTAGCTACTAGACGTGTTTGCACTCCAGCTAAAGTGATTATCGTTAAAGTATAGTTATTTGAAAAATCTGATCCTTATTTCTTCTATAAATACCTTATTTCTTCTATAAAAATGGTTTTTACAGAAAGACAAAAATCAGAATTAAAAAAACTATCTATAGATATTGTTAATGAGTTTCTGTCAGATAAGAGGTTTTTAGATACTATTATTGAAAAACTTACGGATATGTTCCAAGAGAAATTTAAAACTCGTTTTGATGATATCGATAAGAAAATTAGTTCAATGGAGGCCCAAATATCTGATATACATGCAGAAAATAAGGATTTAAAAAATTCCATCGACTTCTTGGAACAATCCCAAAAAAATTATTCATTAAGAGTATTTGGTTTATCGGAAAGCACAAATGAAAACTTAAAAGACAATTTAAATAATATCTTTAACGAAAAAATGAATGTTTCCGATTGCCAAATTGAAGCAGCATACCGTACTGGTTTTCGTAAAAAAGATGAAATGTCACAAAAAGTAAGACCGGTAATTCTAAAATTTTCGTCACTGGTGTCCAGAAATTATATTTATGCCAATAAAACGAAACTAAAAGGAACAGGTATCTCTATTGTTGAAGAGTTAACGAAACAACGTTATGAACTTCTAAGGGAAGTCAAAGACAAAGTGGGTAAAAAAAATGCTTGGTCCAGAGAGGGGAAGATTTATGCTTTCTTTTCTGGAAAAAAACGCTTAATTAATGGTTCAGATGATTTAGTCGATATTTAGCAGGAGTGAAGAAAGAAGTATACAAACACAGCAGGTGCGCAGTGAACAGCCTTGTTTTTTTTTCTCTTTTTACTTGTTATTATTTACAAATACTTTTTTATTTTTATAAAACCAAATACGTGGTAAGATATGAAAAACTTATCAATTGCTTTTTTTTAATGTACGATCATTAACTTTGCATTTTGTTGAATTTAAATCTATGTTATTGAATAGGCGTTTTGATATTGTAGGTCTTCAGAAAACTCGTTTATCTCCTGACCTATTGTCTGAAAATTTGTTGATTCGGGGATATAATTTTATTCGATATGACAGAACAAGAACATTCCGTAAGTCATACTCTTACAATATTTACAACTTATATAATAGTATCCCTGAATCAATGAAAAAATTACATCTTCTTGAGTCAACACATAATACCCTATAAACATACTTTTCATGTCCTATCACCTGTATTGTTTCTTTTTTATTTTATTTCTATTATTTAAATTTAATTAACTGTAATATAACTGTTATATATTTGATTTATATATGCCAGCAGAAAATGTTATTTAATTGTTAAAAAGGGCCAGAGCTTTGATCAGCAGGCACAGCATTCGTGTTGTGCCATGTTGTTCTCTTGTCCCTTTTACAGAGATTTTTTTTCCTATATTGTTATATTTGGTACTTGTACTTCTTTATTTTGTCTCTGTAATAAAGAGTTTATTATTATTATTATTATTATTATTATTATCTATCTAAAGACAGAGAAAGTTCTCTATAGGTCGGAGTGCAAAATCCTTGGTAACTATCTGTTGCCATATACAGTTCTTTGGTCACGTGAGAGATGATGATAATTTAGATAAATAAATTATTTCTGCAAACGTTCCGGGAAGAAGACAGAGGACGGTCATCAACCAGATTCAGACCACAAATTCAGAAGTCAGTGGGCTACTTAGAACTCTGCGAAACTCTTAGAACAGTGATGAAAATAGAGACCAATGGAGAAAATTTGTTAGGCGTTAAATAAAATTACGATCCTCAGTCTTACTGGGAAAACGACAAGAATAAGTCTGTATTCATATGAGAAAAATACTTCGAACGACGTGACCGAATATTTTCTACAAAAACTTGCCTAGAATTAGACAGCTCCCTGTGTTTGCTGGGTTCACATCGGAATCGGGAGCAGATTAGATGTATTCTGTCCTCTTTTTCGGCTTTTTCCCATTATGAGTTAGCCGATTTTATCCTCCACAGCACACTGTACTCCCAGTCACCTTCTCTGACAGCTCTATCTGTCAGAGCACTTCCTATCTACGTTTTCCATCTTATAGTAGGTCTTCTCCTCCGTTTTATTCCCAGCGGGTACCAGTCCAATATTTTTTTTGGCCACCTGTGCTCTGGCATTTTTTGTATATGCCCGTACCTTTGCAGGGCTCTGTTTTTTAACTTTTTGTAATTGAGCACTTCCAGTCTGTTCCATATTTGTGAACATCTGTGACATCTTCTCGTATTCTGGTGAAATCTTGCTTAGAACTAGTTTTAATTTTACATAAATTTTAAATTCGATTTGATACCTTAAAATTATAATTTCTTTAAAATAATAATTATTATAACTTCTGATAAATACCATAATGTTGGATTATGTGGGATAAGTACATATTTGTAAGGTAATTACAAATATTATATTTAATCTCTAATTAATATTATACTGTCTAATTAGTTTGGCACATCTTAATCTTCACATCAACGGTATACGTTCTAGTTAATCTTTTGATCTAATTATTATAAATTAAGTGATGGCACTTGTGCAAATATTCACCGGAACGAGAATATCAGCCACTCAATAATTTCTGGCGAAATGATATTTCATTCCACCTATAAGCAAAGACTAGAAGGAATTATAGGAGTTTGACAAAGCTATTATCAACTGTTCCATTATATGACCTATCCGCATACGGTCATCCAACGGTCTTTTGCGCCGTATTGCGAGCAACTTGAATGTGATTATTGTCCGGTCATTGTCTGTCGAATACCAAATGAGCTAGATTAACAACGGCTCTTGTGATTTGGCATTATAATCAAGAATTTGAATATGTACTAATTGAAGCGCGAAATTCTCCAATAGTGTGGTAGGTAAATGCCTTATTTCTAATTGATTGATTCGACCGTTACTTGATGGAAGTTCATTTTATCTAACAATAAAACACTGAAAACGTTTGTTTTCTATACTTCCACAAAATTTATTATAACTATGTGACTACAGCTGTTTCGGCAGAGTGCCTTTCTCAAGTGATTTAGTTTACTATGAGTTTGCCTTTTTAAAGTCTTTAACTGAAGAGGTTGAAGAGTGGGGAGCTGTTTGTCTCGAGTTGGTCATTCAGAATTATATCTGTATTTTTTAATTTATTAACTTCCATAGATAAAGCTCTTAAATGGTGTTGTGAGAAACAATGGAACAAAATTGTTGTGTGCAGTGATTCACTATCAGTATTAAATGCATTACAAAACTTTAAAGTCACAATTAACAGCAATATATTTATATTAAAAATATTGCAACAATTACTAAAATTATCAGCTTCAACATATAGTGTTAAATTTGTGTGGGTTAAGGGACATTCAGACATATTAGGTAATAGTATTGCGGATTCAATAGCTAAAAATCCACTAAAGTACCCTCAAATATTGATTGAAGAACTTAACACGTGTGATCTTTTTGCATACGTTAAACAGCATATTAAATGTAAATGGGATAGACGTTGGATTCAGTTCGGTGAAAGTACAGGCACTAATTTGTTTAAATTACAACCAACAGTAGCTGTTAACCAATTTTACAAAGTTGTTGCACTAAGTAGAAATACAGTGTCGACCATCCTAAGATTAAAAGTAGATCATGGATGTTTCCCGAAGCATCTACATAAAATCGGAGTTCTCCCAACAGGCAGATGTGACTGTGGAACTAGCATAGCTAATCTAAATCATATATTTTTTAACTGTCCCTTAAATCTCAATGCAAGTATGTGGCTGCTACAAGAATTGCTGAAAGCAGGTTTAAGTACTCCCCTAGATTTAAATGTGCTATTAAGTGTGGATAACATTAAAATTTTTAAACTAATTATGACATTTCTTCAAAAAATTAAATTAAAAGTGTGAATGTAAAACTAATCGTTTGAATGAATAGGTATTTCTTTTGTATTATGTAATGTATGAATGAGATATTTACTGTAATTAATTATATTATTTTGTAACCTATGTATGTTTTAGTTCTTACCGTAGTGAAAAAAAAATATAGTTGTATTTATTAACATAGTACGTAGGCATTGTTATTTGTAAGCTTTATTTTTTTTATTTTTTATTTTTAAGTGTATACTGGACAATTTTATACTTATGAACGAAGAATAATAATTTTATATGTAGTTACGTGGCTAAAGGTTCTGAACCAAGGCCAGAATAAAATAAAATAAAAAAAACTTCCATAGATTCTAATAAAGATAGCTTAAGGCCTTTATTTTGAATATGCAAAATTTGAAACTCTTCATTAATAGGATGATTATGATCTAGAAGGTGAAGTGCGTATGTAGAAGTGTCTGTTTTTCTATTGTTGAAAGCCCTTCTGTGTTGTGCTATCCGTTTGTCTAAGGTTCTGCCAGTTTGACCGATGTAAGTTTTCGAACAGTCCCCACAAGTTTATTTTGTAGATACCACTCTGTAGTTGTTTTCTCTTTCGATTCTTATTTTTCTTTATATGTATATTTGCTTAAGTTGTTAGTTCTGAAAGCTGGTGTTACTCCTTTCTTTTTTATGTATCTGACTATTTTTGTTGTTATCTTGCCAGTATATGTGATAGAGCAGAAGGTACTGGGTTCTTTCAGTGGTGGTGGATAGACTAATTTCAGGGCTTTCTTATGGAGTTTTTGGTTTAAAATTTTATTAATTGTTTGTTCTTTATAACCATGGTTTATTCGCCATTTAAATTACCCTTACATAATAGATGAATCTTCGACAACCTTACACAATCTGGAAATGACTGACACGTAATATAGATAAACTTAATAAAAGATCTGGAGAAAATGGTAGTGAGACAATGAGAAAGAATGTCACAGTACCGACAAACATAAAAGGCAGTAGTAAACGCAACAAAGACTCACAAAGAGTTATAACGCCGTTGATGATGATGATCGAAAATATGGCGAAGTCGCGGGTGGTAATAATATTTTGATTTAATAAAAACTGACACCAAACAATCAATAGAAACGTTGCATAAACTATTGAAGAAGATACTGGCTGAATAAGAATTAGGAAATAAGTGGAGGAAGAACTATAGACATACCAAAAAAAGGTCTTACTAGCTACAAAAACTGGCATACAATAACTACTTTAAGTCAGGGCACAAAATCCATGATATTTATATAAATATCAAAATATCGGATATATATGATATATTATCCGATATATATATCCAAAATGTGATGTTTATATGATATTTATGATATTTTGGAAAACATTTCAATAGAGAAACTAAATTGACCAAAATAAGACTCTAAATGTAGAATGTAACAATATAATAGCTATTTTCCTAACAAGTGCAGAAAGTCATTCTTTTCCGCACGCGACTGCAGTTTGCCGAACGACGCGAAGCGGGGGTTCGGCAAGCAGTCGAGTGCGGAAATGAGGCTTTCTGCAAGAGTTAGGAACAATATTTTTTCTAAGAGTCTTTAAAAAATTACCAAATATTAATCAATTAATTTAATTAATATGAAAATACATACACAAATTAATTCTTTGACAAGGTTGTCAAAACCAAAGTTTCAATATAATTAGTTAGCATGACGACGATCTTGGTTTCCATGACGATGATTAAAAACGACTGTTATTGTCTACCGATTTGACTTTGGAATATTATGTCAAAATAATTTTATTTCATCGAATTGTCGCGTTAATTTCATTAAAACAGGAACACAATAAGATATATTTGAAACAAATTAGTAAATAATATCTAAATATTAGTTTATTGCATGTATTATAATTACTTTAAGGCCATATTAACATATCTAAATTAACACGCGTGCGAAAAAGTAAAAACTGCGTGCGGAAAAGTAACACGCGTGCGGAAAAGTGAAACTTTCTAAACTAAAATGCGTGCGCGAAATTAGACATTTTTGCACGCTCGTAGAAAAAAGATATATTTTTACTTAAATAGAAAATACATAAATATAAACGTACGTATGGTAGTATGTTACATAAACAGACAACAAAACGATACGAGTATCCAAGTAACAACAAACTAAATTAAGTAAAAATATTGAACATTATTTTAAACATATACGTATGTATTTCTATTTTTCCAAAATACCTTAAAATTCTGAACATTTAAAAAATAAAATAAAAATTTAGAAAATTAATTAAGATGATGGTTTAACAACGGAAGTGTCTGAATCAGAACCAGTAAAGCACCCAAGACTTAATTCTGCCTCTTCATTTTCCCTTCTTTCAGTTTCCTGTTCAGGCCTAATCCATTCCACATTGTCATGTTTTTGGTATGAAGAACTGTTTAAATATTTAAACATGAATACAAGTTTAGCAGCCTTTTCGGTTCCTAAATTATTTCGTAATTTGGAATGCACAAGTCCAAAGCCTGAAAAGCACCTTTCAATGCCTGCCGTTGAGGCTACTGCTGTAAGTAATTATTGGTTAATTCGATAAATATGTTTTTATCAGGCCAAGCAGATTCAGCGATTGGAACAGACTTCCGCCATAATAATGGATTTTTTTTTTGAAATTTGGACCATACATGAAAGACTGAAAAGGTTTAGACTTCGAAGTTAGGGCCATTAAAAACGGAACAAAATCTGTGTTGGTTGAATTAAAGTATTCATAACCCTGTTCTTTTTGTTCGGCAGTAAGTCTTTCTCCCAAAAAGCGATGGTCCAGTAAGTTTCCAAAAAAATTAGGCAAACCTAGAGCCATATTCCTCCTTTTGTAATAAAAGTTCTTAATTTGAATTTTTTTGATCACTCAGATCTTCTTCCAGTTGAATCCAAATTTCTACGGCGACAGCAATTACATATTGTCGTTGGTTTTAACCTTCTTATGAAAAAATTAGTACGAAATAAAGTATCTTCCATTAATGCTTGTGTTTGGGGGCTTATTCTTTTGTTATGTCATGTCTTTTGGCATATTCTGGCTCTCTTCTATAGCTTCTATTATAATGTCATTAAGGGTGTTAACATTTAGGTCTGTATTCCTATTGCTTTCGAGAATGCTGTTGATATGTTCTTCAAATGCATTTATATTTTTAGGCTCGGTCCAGGTAGCTGTGGACTTCTTTTTGATCATGCTGTATCTCTCTTGTAGTAATATAAAGAATATCATATTATAGTAGGAAGATAAAATTATTTAGAAATTAGGCTAACAATTAAACACTGAAAACGTTTGTTTTCTATACTTCCACAAAATTTATTATTTACAACTATGTGACTACAGCTGTTTCGGCAGAGTGCCTTTCTCAAGTGATATAATTTACAATGTGTTTGCCTTTTTAAGTCTCTAACTGAAGAGGTTGAGGAGTGGGGAGCTGTTTGTCTCGAGTTGGTCATTCAGAATTATATCTGTATTTTTTAATTTATTAATTTCCATAGATTCTAATAAAGATAGCTTAAGGCTTTTATTTTGAATATGCAGAATTTGAAATTCTTCATTAAAAAAATGATTATGATCTAGAAGGTGAAGTGCGTATGTAGAAGTGTCTGTTTTCGACCAGTTGTTAAAAATTGAAAAATTTCATAACTTTCATAACAGTGCACCATTTAAGCCGACGCTTTTATATTTTTTAATCCAGATCAATTGCAAATTGATAAAATACAGCATTTTAGTTATTTCTCGGATATATTTCAATTTAATCCGACGCCGACGTGTAATTTGACAAGGAAGTTTTCATGAGATTTTTCTGATTAATACTTTTTGTAATTTCCGCTTTAACCGTTTTAGATGGAAATTCAATATCATCTGATTAAGATTTCAGTATCTGATCGTTATTATTAACATATAAAAAAGGGTAAAACAGTCAGTTACAGTATTTAATTATTTCATGCTTCCCTTAACTTTGAATTCCATTCGAAACTGACAACCTTTAACATGTAAATCGAGCTAGTGGTTTCCGTTTTGACCTACCCTCAGTAATCTAATATTCTGAGCCGGCACTGTGTTGGGAAATGGCGGAAATGAGAAATTGTGCAGCCATCGAAAATATAAACTCGGTATACCGAGCCCCAGGGGTTTGACAGTTTCAGTATCTAAGACGTATGGAGAACCGTTGAAGGGTTAAAAAGTTTCCAGAGAGATTACGGAAAGTCAAAAGTGTTTCAGACCCTCGACAAGCCTCTAATTGGCCCGCTGTTTTATTCATTTCATAAATGATAATGACAAATCGACGAAATAACCGAAGTGGGCTCAGTTTTCTTTTGGGGAATTTGTTAATTTCTTAATTTCTTAATTTCAAACAAGGAAGGGATTTCTTGAATTCTAGCAATAAAAAGTTGGTCGATATGTTAATGTAATAATTGCAGTGATACGGAACTTGGGATTAGAATTTTCTACGACGCACTGTGGTTCCAAATGCCGAAAAGGTGGGCATGAATCTTTAAAAGCGTATGTTGTTCATACACTTCGGAATTCCTTTCGTACTCAAGAGTTTTTGGCATCGCTGATTACGAATCTGACATTATTTTTTTTTTGAAAAAGAAAATGGCGGATCCAACCTATCGGAAAGAAATTGAAAATGTCAATCAAAACGCAAAAGTTTTTGTCAAATTTGGTAGTCTAAGGTCGAAGATTACTAATCTAACATTTTTTTAAACAAAATGGCGAATCCAATGTGGCCGGAAGAAATTCTAAAATTTTATTTTAAATGCATTTTTTTTGAAATTCTAAATAATAAGTGACTTTTGAAATTGCTGACTACCAATACATTTTCTTTTTGAAGTACAATATTTAGAACCTATTGCCTAGGTACAACCGCCCATATACAGGGTGTTTCATAAATAATTGTCCATATAGTAACTGGAGAAACCTTAGCACAAAATACGAAGATTTAACCTAAAACACTTAAATAAAATGTGGTTGGTTACTGCGTTACAGGGTGTTTTATCTAAAGATTTAAAAACTATTTTTGCTCAGCATTTTAAAACTATTCGACGTATCCTTTTCATACTTGGCAGAAAGTGCGACTACTAGACACCCTACCAAATTATGATAAACAAATGTTTCTAGCTACTACCAGAGGCGTACGACAGGGGATAGTAAATGGTTGACCCTTCTCAAATTCTACGTCACTGGTGGAATTACTATTTTAGTGCCATTTTTAGATTCTCCAATACTTTCTACGTAAATAATATACTCTTCATTCCTAACGATAAAGTCATTAGTTTTCGAGATATTTGAAGTTGAATATGAAAGGGCACAGTTATTTTCATTAATTTATGATATGATTCATAATGATTAAAATTTAAAAATTATTTGTACCCAGTACTTTAAAACTATTTGGCGTATCCTTATTATACTTGGCAGAAAGTGTAGGTATTATACACCCTACTAAATTCAGATAAATAAACGTTTCTAGCTACTACCAGAGGCGTACGACAGGGGATAGTGGCTGGTTGACCCTCACAAATTCTACGCCACTGACGAAATTACTATTTTAGTGTAATTTTTTGATTTTGCTATACTTGTGTAAATAATATACTCTTCATTCGTAACGATAAAATGATTAGTTTTCGAGATATTTGAAATTAAAAATGAAGCGACGCAATACATTAATCAAAATAACCGTGTCGTTTCATTTTTAACTTCAAAGATCTCGAAAACTAATGACTTTATCGTTACGAATGAAGAGTATATTATTTTCATAGAAAGTATTGGAGAATCCAAAAATTGAACTAAAATAGCAATTTCGCCAGTGGCGCAGAATTTGGAAATGGTCAACCATTCACTTTACCCAGTCGTGCTCCTCTGGTAATAGCCAGAAACGTTTGTTTAACATAATTTAGTAGTTTGTACAGTAACTATACTTCCTGCTAAGTATGAAAAGTATATGTCAAATAGTTTTAAAATGCTGAGCAAAAATAATTTTTAAATTTTTAGATAAAACACACTGTAATTCAGTAAAGAACCACATTTTATTTAAGTGTTTTAGGTTAAATCTTCGTATTTTGTGCTAAGGTTTCTCTAGTTACTATATGGACAATTATTAATGAAACACCGTGTATACGCCAGAATCGCCAAAATCATGTAATATGCGTCATTTCACACTTTTGTATTCAAACAACTGCCAGCAATGCGTAGGCAGTTAAAGGCGGCTAAACCAATGTGATTCTGTATCTTCTGAAGAAGGAAATCTCTTAAAACCAACATACAGATAGCCAAATAACAAGAAACAATCACACTTACCTTGTATGCTCGTTTAGAAAATCTATTAGCAATTTGAGTTACCAACCTGTTGGGCAACCTGTTAACTATTTCTTTGGGCCAAGAGAAAAGAAGATTGTCAGAGAAAGTAAAAAATGCAAAATTGTCACATCCTATTATATTTATTTATAGCTTATTCATAGCTGAATCATAAATTTACTTCTTAACAATCTTCATGTATATTTAATAGAACAATAATTTATTTTCCTTTAATTACAAGAGTATATACAAAAAAAAATAATATAAAATAGAAACCCACGCAGATACGCATTTTTCGGATTTTTCACAACACTACCATTAAACAATGACAGGTTTTTATTATTTGTTAAAAAAATTGGCTTAACCAAATATTTCCATAGAAAATTTCAGCTTCTATTAAGTTGTTTCATCAAAAAGAAAAACGGAACAAAAAATATTATAGCTCATAGTTTGTCCTGCTTTCATCACAAATTACAACTAGCACTCACTAACAAATAGACAGCAACTTAAACACTTTTTACCGGCATATTGCAACAGATATCTGAAGACCATTTAGAAGGTAATATGGAGGTTCAGATCTGATTCCCTGCTTTATAACTTGCCGGAAAATATTAATAGTCCAGGGCGCATCTGTTTTGAGATGGACGTTGAGAGGTGACTCAAATTTTTTTGCAGGAATTGCTTGAAAATAACTTAAATAATAATATTTGAGTTATCCTCCCACTAAAAAAGGTCCGGAACATTGTTTAAATAATCAAAATGTCAAAATATGAAGGAAAAATTCGATTTTTTTATTGGTTTTTTGATTATAAGTTTAAAACTATTCATTTCTGAGAAAAGTTGTACTAACATAAAAGTTGCGTAATTAAATTTCCTACAATATAGAATTGATTAAAAATTTAAAAAATAGTCACCCTTGTTGCAAAATATCAATAATTGCGAAAAGAACCATACAAAAACAAGTATTCGCATTTTACGTTTTTCAACCATCTATGCTGCACTTAGAACCTTCTTATTTTACCCAGAGAAACATTATAATATAGTAAAACAACACTGTAAATTTTATTAAGATCGTTTGAATAGATTTTGCAATATAAATTTTGCAATCCAGCTTCGAAAAAAAATCATTTTTTTTTAAATGTTGCAGGACTGAAAATAAAGCAGATAGCAAGTTGAATTTTATTTTGCTTATAGAAGTCTATTGTACATTTCATTTGCAATTTGCAAAATTAAAATCGATTAATTACCACGGCGTCAGGAAACTTTTTAAATAAACATTAATTTTTGGTGCTACGCGCAGGACAGGACAGAAAATTTTTTCCAACCTTTATCTAATTATTATTTTCTTACTCTATATTTTGTTGTATTTTAATATTCTAATTCCACAAAAATCAAACTAAAATTATTATTGTTTATGCAATATTGTTTAAACAATTGCATATGTTTAAAAATAATAAACTTTTATTTTCTAAGTTAAAATATATGAACAAAGAAAGTTTTTGCTAAAAAAAGTGTTATTTCAAAGGATAGAGTATGTGTTTTATTTTGCAATAAACAAATTTATTTATTTATATCGAACTGTAATAAAAATTAAAATGTATCAATCATTATCAAAGGTCATTGGAATGCCCAATCAGAGCAAACTATCCGCTGTCCTGCGCGTAGCACCAATAATTAATGTTTATTTAAAAAAATTCTTGACGGCGCGCCGTGGTAGTTAATCGATTTTAATTTTGCAAATTGCAAATGAAAAGTACAGTACACTTCTATACGTAAAAAAAATTTCAACTTGCTATGTGCTTTATTTTTAGTCCTGTAACATTTTGAAAAAATGAACTTTTTTTGCGAAAGCTGGATTGCAAAATTTATTTTGCAAAATCTATTGAACCGATCTTAATGAAATTTACAGTATTGTTTTACTGTATCATAAAGTTTTATCTGGGTGAAATATGAAGGTCCTAAATGTAGCACAAATGGTTGAAAAACGTAATATGCGGATACTTGTTTTTGTATGGTTTTTTCGCAATTATTGCTATTTTGCAACAAGGGTGACTATTTTTTAAATTGTTAACTAATTCTATATTGTAGGAAATTTAATTACACAACTTTTATATTAGAGCAACTTTTCTCGGAAATGAATACTTTTAAAGTTATAATCAAAAAACGAAGAAAAAAATCGAATTTTTCCTTCATTTTTGACATTTTGATTATTTAAACAGTGTTCCGGACCTTTTTGAGAGGGAGGATAACTCAAATATTATTATTTGAGTTATTTTCAAGCAATTTCTGCAAAAAAATTTGAGTCACCTCTCAACGTCCAAATGTACTAATATTTTTACAGATGCGCCCTGGTCTATAATTACCTCATACTATTTCATTGACTGCTTACTATCACCAAACAACGCTACCGCCAAAGATACTTTTGATCCCAAAAAAATTTTAAACATCGCGCATCGCTTGTATCGGCGAAAAGCCGGTACCACATCACGTAGTGGACCGCTATGTAATCTATTTAAGATCTCATTCGGGAATGAATTATACAGGGTGTTAGTAAATAAGTATGAAAAATTTTTATGGGCTAATTCTACATAAAAAATTAATACCAGTTTGCTCAATAAACATATGTCCGCAAATGCTTTGTTTCGGAGATACGGTGTGTTGAAATTTTTATTTTAAACTACCAATTTACTTATTGCTCTAAGACCAGTTGAGCTATAGAAATGAAATTTGGTGAGTTTTAGGAGGTAGTTATTACGAATTTTTTGACATACAATTTAGAATTTTGTAAAATTTAAAGAAAAAAATAGTACGCCACTGAGATATTTCGAATTAAAAATTATTTTTAAATTTCACGGCTAATTTATGATAAAAAACCTTTCTTGCCTTTTTTTCATATGATGCACCGTTTTTATGCAGAAAAATAAAACATCTTGGCGCATATTTTTCATTTCTTAATACATCATCAAGAACTATCCAATAGAATAATACTAAACTAGAACAATAACAGAAAATATTACTAATACCATTTCAACTAGGTGCAAAACTGCAAGAAATGTTTAAAATGATCTCCGTTACAGGTAACAGAAGAATTTTATATTCATCATTGGCGCGCGTACGGGTAATGGTCTGAATTTTTTGAAGAAAAAAATAGTACGCCACTGAGGTATGTCAAACTAAAAATCATTTTTGAATTCCTCGTTCAATTTACGACAAAAAATCTTTCTTTCCTTTTTTCATACGAGGCGCCGTTTTTATACAAAAAAATAAAACATCTTAAGAGGAAACAGTAGCGATCAACAGGTAGCAAAAACGCGTTCCAAGATTGCGGCTGTAATTATGAATATTTTTTCGAGATATTTGGCACACGTATTCGTAATATAATAAATAATGGCGGTACAGAGCCCAATTTTAAAAATATATTAATATGTGGAAATTACTCTGTAATTAAATACAATATTAAAAAAACGAGCCTGTACCGCCATTAAGAAGAACAAAAAAATACACTTTCTTCAAATAAACTTTTTTATCCGATGCACAGATTTTGTGTCATTTTGGAACTAATAAAATTTTTTATTTCATTAGTAGTTCCAAAATGACACAAAATCTAGGCATCGGATAAAAAAGTTTATTTGAAAAAAGTGTATTTTTTTGTTCTTCTTAATGGCGGTACAGGCTCGTTTTTTTAATACTGTATTTAATTACAGAGTAATTTCCACATATTAATATATTTTTAAAATTGGGCTCTGTACCGCCATTCTTTATTATATTACGAATACGTGTGCCAAATATCCCGAAAAAATATTCAAAATTACAGCCACAATCTTGGAACGCGTTTTCGCTACCTGTTGATCGCTACTGTTTCACCTTAACGCTTACCAAGTATTTGAGGTAGTTTCCATATGCATAGAAACTTAGTTCAAATACTTTGTAAACTTTAAGATGTTTAATTTTTTTGCATAAAAACGGCGCCGCATTTGAAAAAAAGGCAAGAAGGATTTTTTGTCGTCAATTGAACGAGGAATTCAAAAATGATTTTTAGTTTGACATATCTCAGTGGCGTACTGTCTTTTTCTTCAAAAAATTCAGACCATTACCCGTACGAGCGCCAATGATGAATATAAAATTCTTCTGTTACCTGTAAGGGAGATCATTTTAAACATTTCTTGCAGCTTTGCACCTAGTTGAAATGGTATTAGTAGTATTTTCTGTTATTGTTCTAGTTTAGTATTATTATATTGGATAGTTCTTGATGATGTATTAAGAAATGAAAAATATGCGCCAAGATGTTTTCTTTTTCTGCATAAAAACGGTGCATCATATGAAAAAAAGGTAAGAAAGGTTTTTTATCATAAATTAGAGATGGAATTTAAAAATAATTTCTAATTCGAAATATCTCAGTGGCGTACTATTTTTTTCTTTAAAATAATTCAGACCATTGCCCGTAGGCGCGCCAATGATGAATACAAAATTCTTAATTGCATGTCATAAAATTTGTAATAACTACCTCCTAAAACTTACCAAATTTCATTTTCGTAGCTCAACTGGTCTTAGAGAAATAAATAAATTGGCAGTTTGAAATAAAAATTTCAATATCCCGTATCTCCGAAACTAAGCATTTGCAGACATATGTTTATAGAACAAACTGGCATTCATTTTTCATGTAGAATTATCCCTTAAAATGTTTCATACTTATTTACTAACACCCTGTATATCTCACACATCACTGCAACTTCAGCGGTAAAAAATCCCCCATGGGCTAAGAGTGCTCAACAATATCGAATAGCCTGATCAGTGCTTTTTAGACGCAATTTGTGTCGAGCAATATAAACATTTGGATGTTTATTCTATTCCAAGAGAAACTAAAGTGTTTTTTTCGTCGGAGAGTGTGAGATGTTTATACAAAACTTTCGTGAATAGTCAATGTAAGACACCGAACTTAACTTACAGGTTTAAACTTAACTTACAGGTTTTTTGGATTATACAGTGCGGTGGAATAAGTGTTGCCCCCTCCCTGTTAACTTGTTTATTTTAAGAACATAGGCAAAATGTTCAGACAGGTCGATTTTTAAACTAACCATAGTATATTATAGCATCAACGTTTCGAACTTTACGCGATCCCTCTTCAGGTGACAGCCATAACTTTGATTTTTTTGAATAGGAAAGTACATCATGTGATACCTCATTTAAAAGATTTTAAAATACTGATTTCAAAAATGTATAATAATTTAATCCTGTTTGAGAGCGTAGGTGCAAAATTTCGGTCGAATTCTTTCTAAATGCAATCATTTTTTTCGAATCCTGAAAAAACTAATAAATATTTTTAAAAAATTTAAACGCAGAATGAAATATTACAGTATTCTCGATCGTCCAAAGTCCCCGAGAACTCCTGTAATGTTTATTTTAATAAGTCACAGTGGTGGAGAAAAAAAGAGAAAATTTAGTGTGATTTTTCATGTCAAATATATCATTTAAAAGAAACTTTTTGTTTATTCTAAAGGACTGTCAGCCCTCGGTAATAATTTAATCTTTCATTTTGCGTTTAAATTTTTCAAAAATACTTATTAGTTTTCTCAGAATTCGAAAAAAATAAATACGTTTAAAAAGAGTTCGACCGAAATTTTGCGCCTACGATCTCAAAAACGATTAAAGTATTATACATTTTTGAAATAAGTATTTCAAAATCTGTTAAATGAGGTGTCACATGATGTACTTTACCGTTTAAAAAAATCAAAGTTATGCCTGTCACCTGAAGAGGGATCGCGTAAAGTTCGAAGCGTTGATGCTATAATATACTATCGTTAGTTTAAAAATCGACATGTCCGAGCGTTTTGCTTATATTCTTAAAATAAACAAGTTAACAGGGGGGGGGGCAACACTTATTCCACCGCACTGTATAGCTGTTTTATACAGTGCGTCCATAAAGTAACGCATAAATTCATTATTTCGTAAACCGGTGACTTTAAGGAAAAATTCCGAAACAGGTCGATTTTTATTTTTAATTTTCGATTGTTTGGCATATTTATCATACTCGTGACGTCATCCATCTGGTCGTGATGACGTAATCGATGATTTTTTTAAATGAGAATAGGGGTCATGTGATAGCTCATTTGAAAGGGTATTCAATTCTCTATACATTAATGTAAACATTAACATAATTATTTATACGGGGTGTTCAAAAAAACATTTTTTTATTTAAAATAATTGAGACAAAAAGAAGAATGTATGTAATTTATTTAATTCAGAATGCGTTTTACTATTGTCAGAAAGCAGAAAAAAAATTATTTGACAAATAAACATTGATTTTTGCTTAAACGAAATGTTCAAACTATCAAGATGCAGGTGGGTGGCACCTTTAACATTGTACTTAAGCGAAAAACAATATTTATTTATCAAATAAACATTTTTTTCCTGTTTTCTGACAACAATAAAACGTATTTTGAATTAGATAAATTACATACATTCTTCTTTTTGTCTCAATTATTTTACTTAAAAAATGTTTTTTTGAACACCCTGCATAAATAATTATGTTAATGTTTACATTAGTGTATAGAGAATGAAATACCCTTTCAAATGAGCTATCACATGACCCCTATTCTCGTTTAAAAAAAATCATCGATTACGTCATCATGCCCAGATGGATGACGTCACTAGTATGATATATATGTCAAAAAATCGGAAATTGAAAATAAAAATCGACCTGTTTCGGGATTTTTCTTTAAAGTAGCCGGTTTACGAAATAATGAATTTATGCGTTACTTTATGGACGCACTGTATTGTATAATTCATATTTCACAATAATTGCATTTCTTTGCATTTTACTGTGTAATATCTTCGTATTAATTGATATATTTTATAAATTCTATATTTTATCTACACTCAGGTGCAAAAAAATCGATCCACTTAAAAATTTGGTCAATTTGATGTCACGAATTTCCTAAACCCTTTGTCTGATTTAAGTAATTTTTTACCATGTTATAGCCTTATTCATTAACAATATCGCTGTAATAATATTATTGCTAGACAGGTAAACTGTAGTTGTATACCGGGTGTAGGAATCAAACTGTGTTTTTTCTCAAAGTTCGCATCACTCTGTGGACTATTCTAGCATTTATAAAATACTGAAATTAAAACCCAACTATAGCCTCAGGTCTTCTTAACATTCTGTTTTTAGATTCATTCGCTTATGATGGATAATAAAAAAGTTAGGTACTTTAACAACTGGCCATGTTCATCATCAGTACAGGGTGTTTCTAAATAAGTGCGACAAACTTTAAGGGGTAATCTTACATGAGAAAATAAAGACAGTTTGCTTTATAATCATATATGTCCGCAAACGCTTCGTTTTTTTTATAATCTGACGATTTATTTATTTTTTTAAAACCAGTTGAGATCTGCAAATCAAATTTGGTGGGTTTCAAGACGTAGTTATTGCACATTTTTTGACATACAAGTAAGAATTTAATATTTACCATTGGCGCACAAACGGGTATTATGACCGATCATATTACCCGTATGCACGCCAATGGTGAATATTAAATTCTTAATTGTATGTCAAAAAATGTGCAATAACTACGTCTTGAAACCCACCAAATTTGATTTGCAGATCTCAACTGGTTTTAAAGCGTCAGATTATAAAAAAAAAACGAAGCGTTTGCGGACATATATGATTATAAAGCAAACTGTCCTTATTTTCTCATGTATAATTAACCCCTTAAAGTTTGTCGCACTTATTTAGAAACACCCTGTACTGATGACGAACATGGCCAGTTGTTAAAGTACCTAATTTTTTTAAACGATTTTATTTAGTTCAATCTTCTTCTTCTTTAAGTACCGTGCCCAAATTTTTAGGCGTGGGTAGCTTCCGTAACAATTTGCCGATATCGTTCTCGATCTTGTGCGGCATGTAACAATTGATCTGCTGATAAGCCAGTCCATTGACGAAGGTTTCGGAGCCATGAATATTTCTTTCGACCAATTCCTCTTTTTCCGTCGATCTTTCCATTGAGTATTAACTGCAGCATCCTGTATCTGCTACCTCTCATTATATGCCCCAGATATTCAAGTTTTCTCTTTTTTATCATCTTCATTAAGTCACCTTCGCCTTGACCTGCTCTGTTTAAGACTTCTCTGTTTGAAATGCGTTGAACCCAAGATATTCTGAGCATTCTACGATACGACCACATCTCAAAGGCTTCTAATTTGTTCATCATGTTAACCTTCATGATCCAGGTTTCACACCCATATAGTAATACAGGATACACATAACATTTTAGGAACTTGATTCTTAGTTGTAAGTTCAGCTGAGAGTTGCTCAGAATAGATCTAAGTTTCATAAATGCTCCTCTTGCAATTTCTATACGAGTTTTAATTTCTTCATCCGGATTTAGTGTCTCGTTTATCCAACATCCTAGGTATTTAAAATGGTTAACTTTTGTTATTGATTCATCATTGACAATTAGTTGCATAGGGCCGACGTCTTGTTTACTAACCACAAGTAACTTTGTCTTTGTTGCATTTATGTTAAGTCCGTTATTGGAGCATTCTCTAGTGACTCGATCTATAAGGAATTGAAGATCTTCGATATTTTCAGCCATGATCGCGGTGTCGTCTGCATATCTGATGTTGTTAATAGTTTCTCCCCCGATTCGAACTCCACATTGTCCTTCCAAGGCTTCATTAAAAATTATTTCTGAGTATACGTTACAATATAGGTATGCAAAGTCCGCAGATAGTGTGCTACTTTTTTTATACACAAAATGGCGCCCGAAAATCGTGTTTTTTTCAATTTTTGCTCTATAACTCCAAAGATTTTAATTTTACACCAAAAATACTCAAATAAAAATTCACCGCAATTAAATTCTGCATAGAGACGTGTTTTTCCGATTTACTTTGACGAAAGCTGTCCCCGGAAAAAGCTGGTTTTTCCAACAAATTCTTTAATTTTCAACTAAAATTTTAGATAAGTAATTGTTAATCAATAATTAAATAACTTGGTAATGTAAAAGCCCTTTTTGTATAGATTATAATTCCAGAAGCCAATGGAAATTGAATAAACAGTTTAGTAACAATTGAATTGTTAATTAAAAATTTACGGTCGCTATTATAACGACAATAATTATGATGCATAAGAATAACTGATTTTTTCATAAAAAGACACTATACTTATCTAATGTATTTTACAGAATTGAAATTGAACTATTTAAGCGGCCTCAGGAATGTTTTAAAATTATAAAGAATTTTTTGGCTTATAAACAAATAGAATATCTCGGGAAATATTAAACTAAATTAAATTGTAAAAACGGTATTCGAAAAACAGTGGCAGGACGCTTCTTTTAAAAGAAAAAAAGTTTAATTATGATGAGTAGTTCCTGAGATACAATCGGTCAAAGTTGACCGGAATTTACGGCAAAGATATAAACAATAGGATCATAATTTTCAAACCATCACCTTGCTATTTTTGTCCTCTTTCTCCATACTAATTTTCATATCCTTAAAATACTCATAACATATATTATTATAATAAAAACTATCGATAATACGTGTGAAAATTGTCAAAAATAGCAAAATTGCAATCAAAAATTAGGTTGGAGAAAATGTAACCCTCAAAGTTCAAAATCGGTATACGTTAAAAAAATGCATTTTCTCGGCTTCCCGTGGAGCAATTTCCTTCATTCTTTTTTTGTTCCCAAGTAACTCGAGTAGAGCCATCGAACTAACGCATTATTAAATGTCAGACTTGCTTTTGTTTGGTTATAATAAATTAATTTATTTATTATAACACAAAATTTTAATTTGTTTAAATAAAAATTGTTTAAATAATTATACAGCTTTCCAATGAGAATATTTATGTTTTTAACTTTAAAAGGTACACTTGTAGTAAGTTTATCTAAAAAAAAGCCAACAACTGGAAAAAATATGTAGTTTTCTGTTCTTATAAATAAATTAATCTATTATAACAAAACAAAAGCAAGTTTGACATTTAATAATGCATTAGTTCGATGGCTCTACTCGAGTTATTAGAGAACAAAAAAAAATGAAGGAAATTGCTCCATGGGAAGCCGAGAAAATGCATTTTTTTAACGTATGCCGATTTTGAACTTTGAGGGTTACATTTTCTCCAACCTAATTTTTGATTGGAATTTTGCTAGTTTTGGCAATTTTCACACGTATTATCGATAGTTTTTATTATAATAATATATGTTATGAGTATTTTAAAGATATGAAAATTGGTATGGAGAAAGAGGACAAAAATAAAAAGGTGATGGTTTGAAAATTATGATCCTATTGTTTATATCTTTGCCGTAAATTCCGGTCAACTTTCATCGGTTGTATCTCAGGAACCACTCGTCGTCATTAAACGTTTTTTCTTTTAGAAGAAGCGGCATACAACTTTTTTTCCCATGCCGTTTTCACAATTTAATTTAGTTTAACATTTCCCGAGATATTCTATTTGTGTATAAGCCAAAAAATTGTTTATAATTTTAAAATATTCCTGAGGCCGCTTAAATAGTCCAATTTCAATTCAGTAAAGTAAATTAGATAGGCATAGTGTCTTTTTATGAAAAAATCATAGTTATTCTTATGCATCATAATTATTGTCGTTATTATAGCGACCGTAAATTTTTAATTAACAATTCAATTGTTGCTAAACTGTTTATTCAATTTCCATTGGCTTCTGGAATTATAATCTATACAAAAAGAGCTTTTACATTACCAAGTTATTTAATTATTGATTAAAAATTACTTATCTAAAAGTTTAGTTGAAACTTAAAGATTTTGTTGGAAATACCCGCTTTTTCCGGCGAAAGTTTTCGTCGAAATAAATCGGAAAAAACACGTGTCTATGCAAAATTTAATTGCGGTGAATTTTTATTTAAGTGTTTTTGGTGTAAAGTTAAAATCTTTGGAGTTATAGAGCAAAAATTGGAAAAAACACGATTTTCGGGCGCCATTTTGTTTATAAAAAAAGTAGCAGACTATCTGCGGACTTTGGATACCTATATTATTAATACATACAATAATAAGATTCGATTCCAGCAATAAAATTGCTGGTGAATAACTTTTCCTTGTATTTTGCTAATTAGCCCAGAGTATAAGTGGATTGATTTTTTTGCACCCGAGTGTATGTATTTCGCATACTGTTATTTCCCTAAACGTTTTTAATATATTTTACTTCTAGTAGGATTACTTTCCATTTTTTATTATTCCTAAACATAGGAAGTTTTTCATCACGTCACCTTTGAATCAATTTATTATTTCATACATCACACGGAAAATTAGATTCCCCATCAAATTCGCCTAAAAGCTCAGCTGTTTCGAGAGAAATAACAAAGGCGAAACCTCTTTGAAGAGGGCGACCGAACCACCGTGGAAAGAAGCTATCTACAAAAATGCATTAGAGCAAAAAATTGGAATGTTTTCTTGGTTTTACGGCGAATTTGTCTAGAGGCGTACGCGTATCTTTTTTGCGGCAAGCGATGAACTAATAAAAGTTAAATATGGTTTCGTTCTTTTTTGTGTGCTTTCTTTATTGGACTCATAAGCTAAAAGATATATGAAAACGGCTAGAATCCGTAGACTGTTAGGTGTGATTATAGAATAGAATTTTAGTTCAGATTACACTGCAAAAAATACGAAAACGGAATACTACATTAATTGATTTAGTTTTTATTTTAATTTATTTGCACTTATTTTTAATTTATTTATACTAAACTATTTACACTAAAAACTTGAACTTGAAAACTGACTTGAAACCGCCTACAATCAATTCCGTTTATTATTCAAAACTTTAGAAATCGGCCCACTTAAAAATATGGTCATTTTTGATGTCTCATATTTCCTAAACCTGTTGGCCGATTTAAGTGATTTTTGGAACATGTTATAGCCTGATTCTTTAAAAATACTATTGTAATAATACTGTTGCTAAACAAGTAAATTTTCATTATATACCGGGTATACCAATCAAACTGTGTTTTTTCTCAAAGTTCGCATCACCCTGTGAAATATTCTAGCATTTATAAAATACTGAAATTAAAACCCGACTATAGCCTCAGCTTTTCTTAATATTCTGCTTTTTGATTCATTCGTTTATGTTAGATAATTAAAAAGTTAGGTACTTTAACAACTAGACATGTTCTTCATCATTACACGGTGTTTCTAAATACGTGCGGCAAACTTAAAGGGGTAATTCTGCAAGAAAAAATAATCACAGTTGGCTTTAAAAAAGTATGTCTACAAATGTTTCGTTTCCGAGATACGGGATGTTGAATTTTTTTCTTACAAACTGATGATTTATTTATGGCTTTAAAACCAGTTGAGATATGCAAATGAAATTTGGTAGGTTTTACGAGATGGTTATTGCGAATTTTTTGACATAAAATTAAGAATTTTATATTCACCATTAGCGTGCATACGGGTAATATGATCGGTCCTAGAGTATATTTTGTGCTACTTTTATTGAACCAAAAAGATTTTTCGAGTTTAAAGGGTTGTGGCCCAAAGTCTTCATTTAATCATTGTTTAAGTCTCAGCATAGCAGAATTAAGTTTTGAACAATCAATTATGCCGAATTTATTAAGGGTTCAATCCATTTAGCTATAAGAATTTTTCATGTAGTATGTGAATATATTTTATTTGATATTTCCAAAAATATATCAACATCTGTTCTATCTTCATCCTTCAAAGTTGTCTAAGTTGTAAGTTCTACAAATTGATGGCTGTATGTTCATCGTTTCACCGTGCAATAACAATTTATGGTATTCGTAACACTCTTTGAACTGTTTATCACAACTTGGATAATAAACAAAAAGTTTTGTTTGGGTATGTCTAGCAGAGTTGGGTATAAAGGCCGCAATGAAACATAAAACGGACACACGACGACCACATAATGTAACAGAAACTTTAGTAAATTATGGCGATGCAGTGACCATTTGTTGTTTGTAGAAGTTTTAAAGTTTCAGATCTTTAGAAACAACTTTAAGCAGGTTAAGGGATTTCAACTATTGCATTGTACTGATAAATTGTTGCCTGTAAAATTTCATTTAATAACAATGGACATTTGTTCGCGGTTGATTTGTTGTTTTTAAAATTGAATAACTTTTTGGCGGCAAAAGTACATAGACAGGTATACATTTTTACGTTGTACAGTGAACTGGAACTTTAAGAATATCAAAATTATTAAACTTTGATATGTCATTCAATCAATCTTTGATAGACTAACTTAGTCTAGTCGCAACATAGGGGGTCCCTTGGGCACTTTTAGCTCGCCGCGATTTGAGGGTGGTGTTATAGGTTTTTTGAGTCGCTCAATCCAATGGAAGTGGGTTTAATTGTTATTAACAAATTATGGTAAAATTAGGTGTTTTTCAGGAATTATTAGAAGCCCAGTAAATAAATTAATAGTGTTAAGGTCTTCTCTGGTGTATTTTTGGTCGCTGAATGGAATGCGACTAGTCGTGATTACTCAAAATCTGTTGTTATTTTGTTAATAACAAAATAATTGTTTATTCGCCGAAAACCTCGAAATGCGTTACCTACAGCAAGTTTGTAGTCTTTTTCATAGTATTTTTATAAGCTAAATCGATTGTCACTAGTCGCGATAGCTTAAACCACGTCCCGACTTTGTTATTAATAACTTATTGCAAAAATAACGGTTTATAGTCGTTCACTCACGGTTTTTGCTCTAAATTTTAAAAAACCACTTGGAATGACATGAAATTTGGCATGTACGTAACTAACATGTCAAACAAAACAAATGATATTGTGCCGATGTGTGCTTTTACCCTGGGGGTGAGTTTCACCCCGTTTCGGGGGTGAAAAAAATAAACCTTTAAAATAAGTCCGGAATTGGATAAACTGATTAATTCTAAGCAACTTTTGATCTATACAGTTTTTTCACTAATTCAATACTTTTCGAGTTATTTGCGAGTGAATATGTTCATTTTTAACAAAAAAACCAAATAACTGGAAAAGTATTGACTTAGTGAAAAAACTGTATAGAACAAAAGTTGCTTAGAATTAATCAGTTTATCCACTTCCGGACTTATTTTAACGGTTTTTTTTTCACCCCCGATAAGGGGCGAAACTCACCCCCAGGGTAAAAGCAGACAATATCACTTGTTTTGTTTGACATGTTAGCTACGTGTATACCAAATTTCATGTTAATCCAAGTGGTTTTTTTAGAATTTAGCGCAAAAACCGTGAGTGAACGTACTATAAACCGTTATTTTTCTAATAATTTATTAATAACAAAGTCGGAACGTTGTTTAAGCTATCACGACTAGCGGCAATCGATTTAGCTTATAAAAATACTATGAAAAAGACTACAAACTTGCTGTCGATAGCGCATTTCGAGCTCTTCGGCGAATAAACAATTATTTTGTTGTGATAGAGTTGTGACTGCATAGCTTCACTGAAGATGCATGGGATGCTGAAATAGCTATATGGAGATGGTGGTCCAACTCTGAATCGAATAAAAACAAAAACTGCCTTTATTATTAATTATTTTGTTATTAACAAAATAAGAACATATTTTGCGTAATCGCGACTAGTAGCATTCGATTCAGCGACTAAAAATACACCAGAGAAGACCTTAATAACACTATCAATTTATTTACTGGGCTTCTAATAATTCCTGAAAAACACCTAATTTTACCATAATTTGTTAATAACAATTAAATGCATCACATTTGGGCTTCCAGACCACTTCCATTGGATTGAGCGACCCAAAAAACCTATAACACCACCCTCAAATCGCGGCGAGCTAAAAGTGCCCAAGGGACCCCCTATGTTGCGACTAGACTAAGTTAGTCTATCAAAGATTGATTGAATGGCATATCAAAGTTTAATAATGTTGATATTCTTAAAGTTCCAGTTCACTGTACAACGTAAAAATGTATATCTGTCTGTGTACTTTTGCCGCCAAAAAGTTGTTCAATTTTAAAAACAACAAATCAACAGCGAACAAATGTCCATTGTTATTAAATGAAATTTTACAGGCAACAATTTATCAGTACAATGGAATAGTTGAAATCCCTTAACCTCCTTAAAGTTGTTTCTAAAGATCTGAAACTTTAAAACTTCTACAAACAACAAATGGTCACTGCATCCCCATAATTTACTAAAGTTTCTGTTATATGTGGTCGTCGTATGTCCGTTTTATGTATCATTGCGGCCTTTATACCCAACTCTGCTAGACATACCCAAACAAAACTTTTTGTTTATTATCCAAGTTGTGATAAACAGTTCAAAGAGTGTTACGAATACCATAAATTGTTATCGCACGGTGAAACGATGAACATACAGCCATCAATTTGTAGAACTTACAACACTTACACAACTTTGAAGGATGAAGATAGAACAGATGTTGATATATTTTTCGAAATATCACATAAAATATATTCACATAAAAGAAAAGATACACTTACGACTAAAATCGAGTACGAATTAATATTGTTTTCACTAAGTTTGAAAAAATGTGAAAACGTTGAATTGTCCACGTCCGTCTGTCTGTCCGTCCGTCCGTCTGCCTGTCTGTCCGTGAACTCAACACCTCCGTCATTATACTAGGTAGAATGACAAATGAGGTGTCAAATGAACGCTTATAATCCAAGGATGGTACTAAAGGTGAGAAATTTGACCTAGGCTGTCTGTCCGTCCGATCGCGAATATAATTCAATGTTATTGTTTGTTTGTTACGAATAATTATAGTTTTAATAAAAATGATTATTTTTCCAAGATGAAAGTATTTTATTCAATTTATTATTTATATTAAGCCGTATCAGTTTGCTGAATTACTTTCTTCTTCTTGGCTTTTTCCCATTATGAGTTTGCCGTTTTCGTCTTCCATAGCACTCTATTCTCCCAGTCGCTATCTCTGAGGTCTCTATCTATCATAGCATTTCCTATGTGAGTTTTCCATCTCACAGCAAGTTTCCCTCTCCGTCTTCCTCCCCGCGTGTCCCAGTCCAGTAATCTTTTCGGCCACCTGTGCTCCGGCATTCTTTGTACATGCCCGCACCATTTCAGGGCTCTACTTTTACTACCACAACTTTTTTGTAATTGAGCATTCTACTTTTATTCTGTTTCATATTTCCTCTGTTCTTATTCTATCCTACATGGTAATTTGTAGACACCTTCTCATAAACTACAATTCAACTGTTGAAGAAAATGACACTAAAATATCTTAAACATTTCTGGATCTCACAAGGCGGCCCAAATTCTACTACAAGATTACTATTGTTTCTAGTGAGATAAATGTGACAATCTACATGGGCATGTATAGGCTAAAATTTTGTTTAATGTATAACAGACACTGCATAATATATTCCACAAGGTAAAGTTAAAATTTTTAAAGCTCTAAAGGAGTTTCTATAATTTGCTCTATAACCGAGCCCAGGGATAATACGAACACAGTTTTTGATTACTAACAGCATAAGTAAGATCGAATGAAAGTTACTATAAGCTGTTAAATCTGTAGGCTGTAATAAGCTGTGGTAATGTGTCTATGGTTAGGAGATTTTAAGATTATCTGACCGCCACTATTCGCTAGCCCATTTAGCGTTACCCAGGGTGCACCACGTGAAGGTGAATTAGCTTTACAACCCTAGGTAAAGGTTTATGTTCCTTTTCCGTTCGTTATCATTATCACTAAAGGGCGGATTATTTGTATGAAAATGTATAAAAATATGTACATATATATGTAATTTTTTTTAATATATGTAAGGATTCGTCGAAAATATGTATTATATAAATTAAAGCAATAATTATATAATTGATATAACTATCCAAATAATGAGTTAAAAACAAACAACATTAATACTTAGTGTGACCAACTCCAATTCAGTCTAATTCGGGACAAGGCTTAAAAAAGACCTAAAATCCGGGACATTCCCATGAAAATCGGGCCATTTTTTTTTAAATATAGAACTTTAATCATTTTATTGATTATTTATCATTTTTATGTTGAAAACATTTTTTTTGAGATGGGTTGTAATGATAATATCACACTTTTGTTAGTTTTTGACGTTTCGGATTCAAATCCGAAAATCGTTCTCAAAGAAGGAAAAATTAGAAAATCAACTGATGTTGGACTTCAATGTAAATAGAACCTTAGGTTAATATAAAAATATAATTATCATAATTACATTGTCATGTTTTTAAATCGTCTTTTCAGAAGACGATAATTAAAATACAGAAACGGAAAAACCCCAGAGTTACAGTTAAAATACCCCCACGAAATAAAATGCATGCGTTTTTGATGTGGTATTAGTTTTACACTTTACACTAGACAGATAGTTTAGGTCGACTATTAGAAATTATCGACTTTTTTTCGTCCCACCAATTCAGTTTGATGTGAATTCTTAAAAGAATAACGTGTTCAAAATTTGAAAATAGAATTTTACCAAACCGCTGAAAATTCGGATGACCCGGAAGCCTTGTCCGGGACGCCGGGACACGACTTCGTAATTCGGACCATGTCCCGGATTTTTCGGGCTAGTTGGTCACACTATTAATACTCAGCAACTTTATTTTTACATATTATACCATATATCTTAATTATTGATATTGTAAAAGGAATTTACATATTTTCCAAAATTTTTTAGGGTAAAGGTTTGTCTTTTATCAGAAAACATATGTTTATATAAAGAGAAGCTTCGCTCCACCTCTACTGAGGTAATAGGGGCATATTTTAATTTTGGCAACAGGTTTACATCAATACACGTTTCTATATCAAAGTTGCCTCTAAAAATGGATGACACATTCTGGATAATTTTGAAACCTTCATTATTTTCTAAAACCTGCTTAAGCTTCCCCAAAACTTTTGTACCAATCTCGCCTTTTACTTTTTGGCATTCCTTCTGAAAATTTTCAATTAGTTCCACATAATCAACTAGAAGTTGCGGCTTCTTTTCTGGTAACGTAATTGTTTCCGGGATAAAACTATAATTCGTTTTAATAAATATCAGACTTTTATGCACCTCCTTATTATCTAAAACTGCTTTTGATGATATGACATCTTGTGAAGAGTCTGATGTCTTTTATTACGTCCTTAATTCTATCATAATTTTCAGCGTAAAAAATAGCTGCACTTAGCCAAGCACATCGAGTTAATACAGGTTGGGAACGTAGCGGTACGTCACGAAGCCTCTCTTTATATATATTTAAACTCGCAAAGGAGCCTTAAGGAACACCTTCTTTACATTGCTAATTAATTCGTTCACAAGAGGAAATTGAGTTCTGATAATCTCTGCAACTCTGTTAACTCCATGAGCTAAACAAGTAATATGAAAAAGATTCTGATTATATATTTTTAAATTTTACCCCACTTTAAATATATATGGGGCAGCATTCGATAAGAAAATCACAAATTTATTTAATGGAATGGTATCTGGCAAAGAGAAGTTTGTCAAAGTATCTTAAATGAATTGTGTAACGGTCAAATTGTTGGCTTTTTCAAGTTGTTTTGAAGATATTAAATATGAGTTTCCTGGACCATGTTCCTCTAGTGCGCCAATTAGCAAATGAACAATATATCTTCCACAGGCGTCTGTAGTTTCGTCCACAATAACATAAAAGTAATTATCACGTATGACTTCCCGTATTTGGATCATTGTTGATTTATATATAGAGTCGACACTTGTTTTCCTCAACGTGGATTCATCCGGGATATTAAACTTGCAATATTTTTCCAAAATTGATCTTAGATTAATGTTATTCAATTTTTTTTAATGGAATGTTAGAAGCAACCATTGCCTTGCACATATCTTCATTAAATTGTGTTTTATCGTTGCTTAATGAACCCGAATTAAAACACTTTTTCAATGATTGTTGACTTTTTTCCCCATTTCTAATCCTTTTTGTATTTGCAGTATGTTTGGCTGTTTTGACATGCTGATGCACGTGAAATTTTGTACCGACGTTAATCTGAAGCAAGGAGAAATTAAATAAATATTTAGAGTGATGTATGTTTAATAAATACGTGAATTAAAAATAAACGAAATGCAAACTTTTGTTTGTACGGTTTAATCCACAGCACATTCAATTTCACTTTCGGCATTTTCTTAACAATTTATTAAACACGTTTACACCCAACTAAAAGCAGCGCTGAACTGAAGTCCAAGAAAGCTATACTGATTCGTTCCGGGAGCTGTCAGTCTATTCAAATTATAAATGAAAAATAAATAATATGGGCCATTCCACGAACATACGCCTGTTTTGGATTTCTTCGACAACGAATATTTTACTGTGCAACATAAGAAGTACGAAAGTAAATGGCGCTAATAATTATTCCAATAAACAACAATGTAATTTGCAATTTACTTTCGTTCTTCTTATTTTGCACAGTAAAATATTCGTTGTCGAAGTAATCCAAAACAGGCGTAGGTTTGTGGAATAGGGTATAGTTCATTTTATGACTATTTCTGGTTAATGCCAGGCCCCACATCCAAGTCGTTCAAGTCAATTTGCGGAGATTAAGAATTGTTAAGATCTCAGGTAAATAGTACCTAGAAACATTGATTAACCCATTAGCGCCCAGCGTTACCATATGGTAACGTAAATCACATGATTTTTAAAAATTCTGCGGAATGCCCATGGAATTAGTCAGCCATATATTTTGAGAACTATCGTTTCTAGGAATACTTCAGGCACCCATAAAACGTAACGGATTCGTATTTTAGCCTATAAATTGTTGTATTTTATCAACAATTAAATGTAGCGAATTCGGTAGGAATAGTCAAAGTACGCCGTTACCATATGGTTGCGGTGGGCTTACGGAGTCATAATCTTATTTTTTTTTCAGTCGTGGATTTTTGTTAGCAGAAGCGATAGTGTTACTGGTGCGACGAAAAGATAACTCTGTTGTTACAAGAGCATCTACGAGTTGTGGTGGGTCAGCATTGGGCACGGTAAAAAGATTTTCTCATGAAGAAAAAGGCCACATTCAAGTAAGTTGGCCTCACTATATTGCTGAATACAACAAAATATGGTGGGTACCGACTGGATGGATCAAGGTGTTTCAACCTACCGAGTAGCAATTTGCAGTAAAAAATGGTACTGGCAAATTGTAACATGGTTGTTGGATGTTGCAGTCCATAATTCATGGCATTTATATAAAAAATTTTAAAAAATATATCCTTGCTATCGTTTAGGAGAGAATTGGCTCAAGTTCTTCTCGGAAGATATGGAAGTCGTCCCTTATATACAGGAAGACCTAGTCTACATAGACAGAACTTGCCAGATCTTCGTTTTGATCGCTTCGACCATTTCTTACATCAAGCACTAGAAGGCGATGTGCTGGAGACAGATGTACAACATCTGGACGAACAATGTGTAAAAAATGAAACGTTGGTTTGTGTGTTAATTGTTTTATAGGATACCATACCAGACGATGAAAATATTCTCAAATAAATTATAAAAAAAATTAAAAATTTTGGTTTCAACTATCCTAAAAATTACTTAAGCGCCCAGCGTTACCATATGGTAACACCATATAATTTAAAAAAAAAGGACAGGAAACCGAAAAACTTGTTTTTTTGGATTAAATTATTAACATTTTCATCAAATCAACCCTAAAAGTAAAGATTTTTAAATAAAAAAAACTTGGGCGTTAATGGGTTAAAAACTTCCCAGCTAATGCTAGAAATAAACGGACAGGCCCTGCATAATTACATCTTAATGGTTTTTGGGGATTTCCATTGCAGAGTAAAGTGACGAAAATATGTAAATATATGTATTTACCACTTAAATATGCACTTTTTTCAAAAAATCTATAAATATGTAATATATGTAAAAATATGTAACTTACTATCGTTACAGCCTCCCGAAGTTATGACTTTCATTTGAACAGATCAAATTGTATACTATTAATTCTTTTATAATACATTTTTCATAGTAGTTGAATGATTATTTTTTTTTTCTTTAATATTTCTTCGGTAAAATTATTCAAAGATTATTTATGTTTTCTATAATCATGAATACCATCTAAAAGTATTAATATCGTGGCTTCAGTACAATACAGCTTGAGGCAGACGCAATTAATCTGTTGTGTTTTGCTACTGTTTCAGTTGGAACAGTATCTAAGTAATTACTTTGCCGGGACTCGAATGCAAAAGCGTTATTAATAATCTGTAATGGAGTAGTTGCAATTAGTAATGCCAGTGGCCCCAACGAAATCTTTATTAAGGGAGATATGTACGTGGAGATCGATCCGTAAGATCTAATTACGTTTATGTAATTGGTAGCCATCATAACATGTACCTACAGTTTGTGATCGATATGGAAAAAGGATGGTTATGGTTTGGATTTAGAGTTCCTTAACAAACCATGTAAGAATTAGTTTCAATCCCGTGTTTTTTTTCTCATAACTTTGTATGCTTTAGAATAGAAATATGCTTTATTGTCATGAAAAATTTAACAATTTTATAGACAATGGTTACAAGAATCATACATAGAAACAATAACAAATACAATTTACTAAAATTATATAAATCGTCAATATAAATAAAATATAATTAAGTAAAACAAAAAACAGTAACAATATATTGCAAAATTTAAAAAAATTTGCAAATTGCATAATCTACCTTAAGAAATTTAATAAGTTAAGTTAAGCTGCTGCATATGACACTCAAATATAGATTAAAATTCTACTTATACATAAGAATACTGTAATTTCTTAGTTATTGGTTAAGAAACTCTCGGGGAGTTCGTTAAGGGGGGTCCGAAAAAAATCTATCCTTAGAAAAACTCGAAATCGTCAGATTGAGATAAGGTAAGTTAAGTACATGCAAAACAGTGTATATTTCAAAAATCTGACGATTTGAGCGGGGCGTAAGGAAATGGGTGAGTCACAAAGTTTCACAAAAAAAGCGAATCAGATCGAAAAACTGCAAAATACACGTATTCAATATTTTTGAAAAATCTATTGAATGGCACCAAACACGACCCCCACGGAGATGGGGTGGGGGTTACTTCTTAAATAGAAGCCTCCAATTTTCATTGCAGATTTGGATTTTTTACGTAAAAATAAGAAACTTTTATTCGAGACATTTTTTCGATTTATGGATAGATGGCGCTACAACCGGAAAAAACGATTGTTGGAAATGGAAAATTAAATTAAAAAATGGAAGGTCCCCCACTTTATGGAAAACTTAACTTAACTTTTTTTGGTGTTAGGACCTACTCTTCACAACCCAATAGGTTCCCATAACGCTCGAGTAACTGCAAATTTAGCATACTTTCCTCCCCTACTATAATGACATTACAATCTGATCAAACAACAAAATCGATGAGCTACTTTTTTCTAGCTTAAATTTAGAACATGCAGAACTTTTTATAAAGAATAACAACTTTTTTTATAAATCTAAAAATAAATAAGTTTTCCATCTGGTGCCGACTTAATTGGACAATCTGTATATGTATGTATTCATTTGCATGTTATACAAATTTTAATTTATACAGGGTGTTTCATTAATAATTGTCCATAAAGTAACTGGAGAAACCTTAGCACAAAATACGAAGATTTAACCTAAAACACTTAAATAAAATGTGGTTCTTTACTGAGTTACAGGGTGTTTTATCTAAAAATTTAAAAATTATTTTGGCTCAGCATTTTAAAACTATTTGACATATACTTTTCATACTTGGCAGGAAGTATAGTTACTGTACAAACTACTAAATTATGTTAAACAAACGTTTCTGGCTATTACCAGAGGCGCACGACTGGGTAAAGTGAATGGTTGACCCTTTCCAAATTCTACGCCACTGGCGAAATTGCTATTTTAGTTCAATTTTTGGATTCTCCAATACTTTCTATGAAAATAATATACTCTTCATTCGTAACGATAAAGTCATTAGTTTTTGAGATCTTTGAAGTTAAAAATGAAACGACACGGTTATTTTGATTAATGTATTGCGTCGCTTCATTTTTAATTTCAAATATCTCGAAAACTAATCATTTTATCGTTACGAATGAAGAGTATATTATTTACGTAAAAAGTATTGGAAAACCAAAAAATTACACTAAAATAGCAATTTCGTCAGTGGCGTAGAATTTGGGAAGGGTCAACCAGCCACTATCCCCTGTCGTACCCCTCTGGTAGTAGCTAGAAACGTATATTTATCTTAATTTCGTAGGGTATACAGTACCTACACTTTCTGCCAAGTATGATAAGTATAGGCCAAATAGTTTTAAAGTACTGGCTACAAACAATTTTTAAATTTTAATCATATGAATCATATCATAAATTAATCAAAATAATTGTGCCGTTTCATATTTAACTTCAAATATCTCGAAAACTAATGACCTTATCGTTACCAATGAAGAGTATATTATTTACGTATAAAGTATTGGAGAATCTAAAAATGGCACTAAAATAGTAATTCCTCCAGTGGCGTAGAATTTGAGAAGGGTCAACCATTCACTATCCCCTTACGTACGCCTCTGGTAGTAGCTAGAAACGTTTGTGTACCATAATTTAGTAGGGTGTATAGTAGTCGCACTTTCTGTCTAGTATGAACATTATATGTCGAATAGTTTTAAAATGCTGAGAAAAAACAGTTTTTAAATTTTTAGATAAAACACCCTGTAACTCAGTAAGGAACCACATTTTATTTAAATGTTTTAGATTAAATCTTCGTATTTTGATCTAAGGTTTCTCCAGTTACTATATGGACAATTATTAATGAAACACCCTGTATACGTAAATTATTCCATCTGGTGCCGACTTATAGCCCGATCAGGAACACAAAATTTTACGAAAACCTCCAAAAAAATAAAGTAAGGATGAAAATTTGGGAATAGGTAGTTGAAATTGTCTATTATTATATAAGAAAAAGTTTACAATTCTACATCCCCTGCATTTTACAAAAATTGGAAAATACGGGGTGAAAAATATTTTCTTGGGAGTGAAAAAATATACGTTCAAAATTTAGTCCGGAATTGGATAAAATGACTAATTCTAAGCAACTTTTGTTCTATAGAGTTTTTTCACTAAGTCAATACTTTTCGAGTTATTTACGAGTGAATATATTCATTTTTAACGAAAAAATATAGCTTATAAAAAATTAAAAAAAAATGGTGTACACTTGAGGTCTGCAGACCCAGCAGAAGCAGATTTGTAGCTAATGAAAAGTAGGTTCTTCTTCATCAAATTCCAAATCGAATATTTCAATGTGAAATAACCAAAAAACAGAGCACTTTTCGGGGAAAATTCATTACAACTTTTTTAAAGTGTTTAAAAAAGGTTTATTTTTGTTTTTTAAAAAAACTTCTAATATTAAAAATAAGTGAGTTACGCTCAAAATATTGTTGGTCCTTTTCATTTTTTGGTACAAAAATCGCGAAAATCACCCCCTAATTAGCTTCCCAAAATAAAATTAATCATTACCGCTTCACAAGTTACTTTACTTATGTATTTTTTATATTATCTATAAGTTTCATTGGTTCAAAGTGCTCATTTTTGAAAAGAATTGGGTTTAAAATAAAACATTTTTTTAATAAATGGAATTGTTCATGAAATTAACTTAAAAATTATAAGTTATATCAAAAATCTTAAAGAGTAATAAAATGTTCGTTTTGCTTTTCTGAATATTTGTGCTTTTTTGTTTTCTTGTTAGACAAAAATTGGTTATGCTATGGCTGTTCAAAATTTGCTCAAACTCGTGATTAGTTACTCGTTCAAGCAATTTGAACTACAGCTTTTTCAAAAATAAGCACTTTGAGCCGATGAAACTTACAGATCATATAAAAAATACATAAGCAAAGTAACTTGTGAAGTGGTAATGATAAAATTGAAATGAATTTTCCCCGAAAAGTGCTCCGTTTTAGGGTTATTTCACATTGAAATATTCGATTTGGAATTTGATGAAGAAGAACCTACTTTTCATTAGCTACAACTCTGTTTCTACTGGGTCTACAGACCTCAAGCACACACCATTTGTTTCAGTTTTTTATAAGCTATATTTTTGCTAAGGATATTTTTTTCGCTCAAATACTTACTTTTTGAGTTATTTCTGAAAAACCGTCCAAAAACATGTTTTTTTCTGTTAAAAATGAACATATTCACTTGCAAATAACTCGAAAAGTATTGACATAGGGAAAAACTCTATAGAACAAAAGTTGCTTAGAATTAGTCATTTTATCCAATTCCGGACTTATTTTGAATGTATATTTTTCACCTTCGAGAGGGGGTATTCCCCTCGATTTTTTTTAAATGGAGGGGATGTAGAATTGTAAACTTTTCTTATATAATAATAGACAATTTCAACTACCCTATTGTTATCCTTCCTTTATTTTTTTGGGGTCAGATTGTTCTTTGATCGGGCTATTAATTGGACATCCTGTATAATCAACGGCGGATCCAGCAACCTTGCAAGGAGGGGGCAATGAAATAAAAAATTTCTCGTCACTCGCGTATGCATGATTCTTTTTCGGTATGGGCTGTTACTTTATTTTTCTTCATGTACCATGTCAGAACGTTGGTTACTATCATAACTATCTTAATTTTCTTCACTGCCACACTAAATCGACCACCAAGGCTTTTTCGTCCTGGACTGCGTTTGCCTTCTATTTTCGCTTTAATAAATAATATTTGCATAATATTTTGTAGCAACCTATATTTGAAACTTCTCATTACATATCCAAAATACTCCACTTTTCTCTTCTTGATGCCTTATATAATCTCAGTAGTCTTGCTGAGACGTTCTAGTATTGTGGAGTTTCGAATCTTCTTCACCTAAAATACTTTTAAAATTCTTCTATAGAACCACATTTCGAAAGCCTCAAGGTGATTAAGGTAAGTAGATCGATTTCATTCACAGTCCAAGACTCGACACCATACAGTAAGACCGAGAACACGTACTTTGGAGAAGGAATTCTGTTTTATGTTTCATTCCGTTATTCAGTTGTCAACAGGACACAAAACTCACGATTTATTTTCAATCGTAATTATCTCTTGCTTAAAAAAAGACCACACCAGGCGAAGTCTCAAGGAGGGGGCAATTGACCCCATTGACCCCCCCTTGGATCCGCGCCTGTGTATAATATGTATATATGTACTCATTTGCATGTTATATAAATTTTAATTTATATACGTAAATTATTATTTTGATGCTACATTATCCACGTTTTACGAAAGATTATTAAGGGACGGAGTAAAAAATATTCAGAAATCACCAATCAGTAACAAAGGACTGTTTTTATAACAGACTTAAAATTGATCTAATTTGTATAACTCAAGAAGCGTACGAAAACACGATTATGAGGAACTTAACGAGGAACTACAGAAATCTCGAAATAAACAAGCAAAACCAAATTAGCGTCGTTACCGTCATCTTTGAAAAATTATACCAAAGATTTCCACTGAGATACTCGTCTACGGTTTCTTTTTACGAAAAGTTCTGTGCTGATACATTTTTTGACATTTGTGAATTTTTCCATTTTTCAGCGTACAACCGAGGCCGACGTTTCTATTGACTGCATAATATTTTGCCGAAGGTCACATAGATTCAATTGGTGTGTAAAACCATGTATTAGGGAAAAAATCGGAAAAATCATTTCAATATATTGTGCTATTTGATGTGAGACAAGTAATAATATTATTAGTCCAGAGAAATAAGGTTTTTGTCGGGACCCTTGAGCAGCCAGGTTGCAAATGAGTTTTTTGGGTACTATATACCTAATACATTATACGTACAAAAATGCCCGTCACAGTTCGGACGAGAATTTTAGTTATTAACAAATAAGGGTCAAAAATGGCAGTTTTTTTGTTTAAATCGCTACAGATAAAAATAGGATAATTAAATATCTTATTTATAGTATTCTTCTTTTAGTAGATGAACCAATGTTTAAAACGGCAGGTTTTTAATTTTGTTCCGATCATTTGTTGCTTCGAAAACTGCAAAATAAAACTAAAATTTTGAAAATAAAAAATTTGCTTTAACTTTCGCGAAAGTGACCTTACGACTTTTATATTTCACAAAAAGCTGACTCGAAGAGGCCATATACCGCACAAAATTTTTTAAGACGATTCGTCAATTAGTTTAAATTTTATTCAATTTGTTTATCGCAAAGAGCTTTTTTGTCGCAATGTTATTGTTCAGAAAATAATAATTATATAGAAATTCTGTGAAAACCACATGAAAGAACAATAGTCTTGTTTTCAAATTATTGAAGAAAATCATTAAAAAGTAATTTTTGTCACTACGAAAACATTTTACTAAAATAGAGTCATTTTTGGCTTGTAAACAATTTGAATGGCTTTATTAATATTTACTGTAGAGTAAATTTACCTTGGAATTTCAAAAGCTGGTATTTTTACACAAATTAAAAAAAACTTTTCGCCTAGGTTAATTACGGTCAAAGTTAGCCACTTTTATTATTTAATTCACAGTTACTTCAATATACATAAAATTCTCCTGTAACAGTGTTACTTACCTTACTACTCCGAAACGGCTTGGCCGATTTTTATAAAATTTTACAAGTATATCCTATGGGACTGAGAATAGGTTTTAATCCATTTTTCATACCCATAAGTTATAAGGGGGGTTGCCCCCTGACATTTTTTTTTATTTTTTTGGACAATATTGTCTATCTTAATTTTATATGATGTAGGATTAAAAAATACGTACAACCCTTAATTTACACTTTTCCATCACCAACCCCTATTTGTTAATACCCATCTATATATTTGCATCTATAAAATTCTCCTGTCACAGTGTTAGTTGTCATACTCCTCCGAGACCGCTTGACCGATTTTATGAAATTATATATGTATATTTGGTAGGTCTTAGAATCGGTCGTAATCTATTTTTCATATCCCTGAGTGATAAGGGGAACTCCCCCTAACATTTTGAAATGTTAGGTGGGGATTTACGTACATAACGTACTCTACAAGACTACCAGTACATACAATTAAAAAAAATATGATCAAAATCCATCAACAAGCTCTGGAGATATTAATCGCAGCATATGTTTGAAGAATCAGTTTCATTTTTTGAGTGCACGGATTTTCATAATTCAGTTCCACCGACCACAAATCGATTTCGTTAGAAAGTTATTTTTAAAGCTTTATTAACAACTCTGTTGAAGTTTAAAGTTTACTCAAACTTTTACACATAAACTATATACCTTCAACTTCGAAATGGCGCTAATTGGGTTGCTTAATTGTTATAAACAAAGTAGCTGTCAATTAAATAAAAAAAGTGGCTAACTTTGACTGTAATTAACCTAGGCAAAAAGTGTTTTTTTGAAAACTCATAAAAAAATACCAGCTTTTGAAATCCCAAAGTAGTTTTAATCTACAGTCAATATTGACAAAGTTATTCAAATTGTTTATGAACTCAAATGACCCTACTTTAGTAAAATGTTTTCGAAATGATAAAAATGACTTTTTAATGATTTTTTTAAAATACTTTGAAAATATGACTTTTTTTCTTTCATGCATTTTTCACATAATTGCTATATCATTACTATTTTCTGAACAATAATATTGCGAAAAAAAAACTCATTGGGATAAACAAATTGAATAAAATTTAAACTAACTGACGGATCGTCTTAAAATTTTTTGTGCATTATACTCAACTTTTCATGCAATATGAAAGTCTTAAGGTCATTTTCACAAAAGTTATAGCAATTTTTTTATTTTCGAAATTTTAGTCTTATTTTGCCATTTCTGAAGCAACAAATGATCGAACCGAAATTCAAAAACTGCCATTTTAAACCTTGGCTCATCTACTAAAACAATAACAGTATAAATAAGATATTTAATTACCCTATTTTTACCCGTAGCGATTTAAACGAAAAAACTTCCATTTTTGATAATTGTTTGTTAATAAATAAATTGCTCGTCCGAACTGTGACGGGTATTTTTGTATGTATAATTTATTAGGTATATAGTACCCAAAAACCCATTTGCAACCTGGCTGCTTGAGTGTTCCGAACATGGTATATTTTTGCCTTACTTCCCTGGAGTATATTGCCAGTAACAAGTATTATAAATAACAACAAAATAGATACTACTACAATAACGACTGGGTACAGAGTGCGTAGAAAAGAAAACAAATTGAATAAAAAATAATTACTCAAAATCAGTGAACACAGAAAATAATAAACAATGTTATACCAAACAATAAATGATAAAAGAATGTCTGTGATAACAGTCAATTGAGAAAGTATCAATCAAAATATTTATATAATAAAAGTAATATATAGTGCTTGTATTATAACATTAATCCGGACTCGATAAGAACCAATGTTTATTGGTCCCCAATTTATTACCAAAATATTAATATAATAAAGGTAATAAAGCATTGCTTGTACTAGGGCGTCTCGATAAGTACTTAGCCTTCAAAAGAAAAACGAAAATTTTGGAAAAGTGACGATTTATTTCTGAACGTAGTCTCCTTTGTGAATCCAAGAAAATGGTGGTAACCGCCTTTCTGGCCGATTGGACAGTCTTCACCTCCTCGGAGCACGTTCGCGGGATGACTTCCACTGTATTGGCTGTTCCTTTGAGTCTGGTGTATACTAGTGGAACCATGTTTAGTAGACGGTTATGAAACAATGTAGAAACTCATTTGAATTACGCTTAAACAGCATCAGATACTGCTCTTAAGGGTCTCATGGTTGCGTTTATTGTTCGAAGTTAGAGAAGGCGGCAGCCATCGCGCCGACCGCTATTTTATTCCCAAAATTTCATGCAGGATATGACTAATGAGATCTTGTAAAATGCCTACTCCTACTGTCTTAGCTATCTCAGGGACCTTCAGTCGGCGGTATACCAATATCAGATCGTGGATTTCTTTCACTTTATCCTCAGTAATAGCAGTTTTAGGTTCAAAAACCGACGTGCCACCACGTTGAAACTCGTTAGACTATTTTTTGACGATTTTCTTCGAAGGATAAGAGTCACCGTTTACACAGTTCAAGCACTTTTTGATTTCACGGCGGGATTTCTCTTCTAAAAACAAGAGTCTAATTACCGACTGATATTGCTTTTTTTTCATTTTTCTCCAAATAAGTCCTCTTACACACGCGGTCAAAACACAACTACGAGTCCGATTTGGCTAATATTTTGACATAGGCCGTCTACAAGAATGTATTATTACACGAGTGTAGATTTCCCTTGCGACAGTGGCGCCATCGAGCGGAGAGGGTAGTACTTATCTCGGATCTTCTTCTTGCAGCACCGTCTCCTATCGGAGGTTGGCTACCATCACAGCAATCTTAACTTTGTTGGCTGCAGCTCTGAACAACTGTATTGAACTTAAATTTCGCAACCCGGAAATCCTCCTACGTCCCACATTTCTCTTTCCCGAGATTTTTCCTTGGATTATGACTCTTAGCATAGAGTACTTTTCTCCTCTCATTATGTGGCCTAGATACTCCAGTTTTTTCGTTTGTATGGTTTTTATGAGTTCGCATTCCTTCCCCATCTTCAGCAAAACATCTTGATTTGTTACTGTTTCTGTCCATGGTTCACCCATGATATCTCGGATCACCCATGTATTATTACATGAAAAGTAAAAAAAAAATAAATTTAAAAAATGTTATGCAACGTGACCAAATTTAATTATATAAATTAAGAAATTAGATGTATTATTTACGAGGTTTAAGGTTTGCACTTAGAATTCATTTTCTGAGGTTTTTGAAATAAGAATTTTCTTCATATAATTTTTTTTATGGCATAAACTTGGGTGTCATTTAGCCAGTCACAACTTTTTTTGTTTTCTGTTCATACATAAGGAAGGCAATGAGGTCCTTAGAGTTCCATAGCAAACTCTTCTACAGCTCTCTACTCAGTTCAAAAGCTGGCCGCTATGGACTGTCCAAGTTGCTCACCACATTTTCCATTATGTATCTTCTTCTTCTTCTTTTTTCATATGTACATAATATACCAAATTATCAGGATTAATAAGTTTAGAGGTTAATTTTAGTTTCACAGATAAATTTCATTAAACAATCATATATGTTCTTGCTGTTCAGAGACAATAGATAGGATACATTGAAAGGTGGAAAAACATTACATTTTATTAAATCTTGGATTAAATTATATGTGCATGGAATATATTTTGCGCACTCAAAGAAAGTATGATTTAAGTCACCAACCTTCTGACATTATATAACATTATATAACATTATATAACATTATAACATTATATAACATTATATAACAACCTTCATATAATTTATTAGCTTCAATTTGAGTAATGATAACTTTTTTGTAACACTTGTAGTTTTTGAGTTATTTATGAAAAAGCTCTCTAAAACATGCATTTTTCACGAAAAATTAAAATCTTTGATCTTTAATAACTCAAAAGTATTGATTTATTGTAATGATTTTATATCACCCCGACGTATAAATCTTATAAATGCTTAATTTAGGCTGAGGTACGTACCAAAGATATGGAAGGTGGCAGAAATTATAATGACACTAAAACCAGGAAAACCTCCACAAGAAGCTTCTTCATTTAGGCCTATTTCACTGTTACCTGTCATGTCTAAATTATATGACAAGCTACTCTTGAAGAGACTAAAACCGATTATAGAGGAAAAAATCTAATTCCTAATCATCAGTTTAGGTTTAGAGAAAGCAACTCAACGATAGATCAGGTGCATAGAATAACAGATATAGTAGAAAAGGCTTTAGAATAAGGAAAAGTCTGTTCTGCAATTTTCCTCGATGTAGCGCAGGCTTTTGACAAAGTGTGGCATGACGGATTATATCATAAAATGAGATGCTACTTTCCAAAACAATAAAATTCTGAACTACTAGAATCATATATATCCGACAGATACTTTCGGGTTAAAAATGAGGAAGCATATTCAGAATTAAGAGAAATAAAAGCTGGAGTTCCACAAGGAAGTGTCCTGGGGTCAGTACTATACCTGCTCTATACCAGTGATATTCCATCATTAGAACCTAACACAATTGCGACATTTGCAGACGACACATGCATTCTAGCAGTCGGACAAAACCACGAGGAAGCAGCAACCATGCTACAGAATTCTGTTGAACAAATTAACATCTGGACCAGGCGATGGCGTATCAAATTAAATGAAACAAAATCTGTTCATGTCAATTTTACTAACAAAAGAGAACAACATATCCCAGTTAGTATAAATAGAAACCAAATAACTTATGCAAATACGGCAAAATATTTGGGTATGACATTAGATTCCAAGCTACGTTGGAAAGCGCATATTAAGAAAAAAAAAAGGAAAAATTAGAAATTAAGTTCAGAAAGATGTACTGGTCGATGGGAAAAAATCCACTCTGTCTACTTATAACGAATTGTTATTGTATAAGCAAGTCCTTAAACCGATATGGACATATGGGATACAGCTATGGGGCTGTACAAAAGAAAGTAACATCCAAATTATACAACGATATCAGAATAAAGTATTAAGGAACATCGTCAAAGCTCCATGGTACTTCAGAAACTGTGATCTTCATCGAGACCTCCAGATGGATACGGTTATCCAGACAATAAGTAAGTTTGCTGAGAGTCATAAACAAAGGCTCTCCAACCATGTGAATGTCGAGGCCATCAATCTCCTAGACAACGCCAACCAGATAAGAAGACTTAAGAGAACGAAGCCGTTCGAGTTAGTGCAATAAGTTCAAGTGCGTGAAAGTGAAAAAGCAGAGCAAAGTGCGGCTAAAGTGTACACGTTAGCTAGTAGTACTGTAATGTATTAGAGCCTAAGGAATATTGTTGAATATGACCTTAGATAAGTTTTTTTATAATATTTTGTATATAGAACTAACTTGCTTATTGATCATAGTTATGATCAGATAGCAATAATTATAAGATTCCTGTTGGAGTTTTATTAAATCAAAAAAAATATCACCCCGACGTGGTGGCATCCACTCTCTGGTTAAAAACGCAAGTTGGCACTATGTCGCTTTTGTTTCTTGGAGTATCCTCTAACTACTCTCCAATTTTAATGAAAGTCAATGGAGATCGCCACTCATCCTGATGCGTTCATATGAGGAATTCTGAAGGAGGCAGACGGAGTCACCGCCTGACATTCTGGAATTGCGGACTATAGTTAGGCTATATCATGTATGTATATTAAATATATAAATAATCATAAACATTTCAATATTCATTTCAGCACTGTTTATTTTGCCGCGTACTGTAGTATAATTTTTCCATTTTTCAGCGTACAACCGAGGCCGACGTTTCTATTGACTGCATAATATTTTGCCGAAGGCCACATAGATTCAATTGGTGTAAAACCACGTATTAGGGAAAAAATCGGAAAAGTCGTTTCAATATTTTACCACGTATTCGTTTTATTGGTATTCGAATGATATCTCGTCGCGCCGGTTGTTATGGCCGACACAACAGCGATTGCGATTTTGACGTAAATAATTGAAGATAACAGCAGTGTACGCAGGAAGTGTACAAAACAGATACTTTTTTGAAAAAAAACGTTAATGCAATTGACAGCCATGTTAGTAAAAATTCACTAGCTGTGGACTGGAGATAAATACACTCTAAACGAGTCGTTAGGATTCGGGTACAAAACTGAAACAATGTTACGAGGATAGTTCGATAAGAACATGTTCACATATACCTATTTACATCGCATTGCTAACACATATTTACATTGCTTTTTTCCATTGCTTATTCCTTCGTTTAACTGCTTTATCTAGAGTTCCATTATTTGATATATATATATATATATATATATATATATATATATAATGTCCGAAATACGTTGGTGGTCCATAAGTACTTACCATCTTCTCCAGATGGCGCCACAATTGGAAGAGAAATCTACTGTCGTATAATAAATTCTTGTAAATAGCCTATGTCAAAATTTCAGCCGAATAAGACTCGTAATTTTGTTTTGAACGCGTGTGGAAGCGAGCGTGTTTGGGGGTTTTAGAAAAATTAAAAAAGAGCAGTATCGGCCGGTGATTCGATTCTTGTTTTTGGAAGGTAAACCGCACAGTGAAATCAAAGAGCGCTTGAATGCGGTGTACGCCGACTCTTCTTTCACCCCTCGCTGAAGGGGTAACTTTCACCCTTAAAAAATAAAAAGCGCCCGTCGTCGGTAGAATATAGATTTTGAAGAAGAGAGTAAGTACATTGACCATCATAAAATCAATAAAATTCACCACCATCGATTAAAAATGAAAAACTTCTTTGTATTGTTATAATAATTAACGACTATATGATTTTTTATAGGATTATAATGTTTGTTTTTCCTGTTACAGGTAAGTCATCTCAAATATGAACTTCACAAAAAGTAAGTGTAAGACTAGAATTAGATTTTTGCCATTCTGTTTGTGGCAAATCACCACCTATTCAATATTATTTTCGACTTTATTGTAGTATTTCTTCTCTGTCACAGAGGCAATTTCTTTTCAGAGCAGGAGCCACGAAGAGAATCAAAAGTACCGTCAGATCCATATTAGATACCAGTCCGATAGATCGGTTCTGGCTCAGTCAGTCATAGACGACTCTCTGGGGCAAAGATGCGCACCCAAATATTCGCACAGTGGAAATTGAGTATCGGGCGCTCTTCTATGCAAGATCTCCAGACGGCGAAGAAACAATCTTCTATCAAAAGGAACCGCTAGTGATTAGCACTGCTGTCGTAAAAGCGGAAATCCTTGGGGCATTGCCTTGAAATATCAAGAAGCAGGACCCAGAAGAATATTTTTACGTCGCCAGTGGAATCACGTCCCGTTCACGTTCACGATACGGTCCCGGATGGGTGCGAATCGACCTTTAAACAGCAATGGAGACGGCGGATCTCCTTGTCCCAGTTCAGGATTCACGCAGAAAGCATTTGGTATTTTTCCTCCTATTCTAACTTATGCAAAGGATGCACTTTCTTTCAAACACAAGTAATTTTTTTTCTAGTGACTGAAGCTAAGATCTGCAATAATTTACCAATCTATTCACAAAACCAAATAAAAAGTGCTGGTTTTAAAATATTATCTGCCCTTTATGGCGGTAAAAGAGGGATTGGAGTATATTTGAATGAACTGAACTAAGTATATAAGTTTGATAAACGTTGTGAACGCTCCATTTCACAATATATCGAGTATTTTATAATAAACTTTAATGAAAATCCAGGTCTTAAGACTATAAAACAATGCTGAAATAACATCGTATTCACGATACAACAGATACTTACACGAAAAAAGATCATTTGATAGCAAGGGCATTTTCCACATCTTCTTAGTCTTCTATCGTCCACGTTTTGACATGCGCCTCTCCCAACTTCTTCCGTCGGTCTCTATCCTGAGCAACATACAAGGGTGACGCATTAGTGTGACAAAGTCCAATTACTCGTTTGTCGTAAGAGATTCGAAAAAAAGTTATTTACATAAAAGTTACGGCATGGATAGGACCATAATTTAAAAACATTTTCAGATATGCAGGGTCACCCGTATTGACAGGGTGATACAAACTTATGTTTTTTTTTAAATGGAACACCCTGTATATTTCTACATTTATGGATTCTCCTCGATGTCTTCTTTCTCAAAATATAGGGTTTTGTAATATTATACGTATTTCTCTGTAGTCGTGACATAAATCTTGATCTGAGAGTGCGTATGCTGCGGTGTTATATCTTCTCCACCTTATTATATGGAGTTGAATCATGGACCATGAAGATGGGCAGCATTAAAAACATTGAAGCTTTTGAGATGTGGTGTTACCGTAGAATGCTACGTGTATCTTGGGTGGACCACGTGACGAATGCCGAAATTTTACGTCGGATGTATTTCAAAAAATATGAATTTCGCTCAAGAGTAAAGTGCCTTTATATTTCACAATATCGAAAATTGCCATTAATAAAAGTTGTTTGCAAATTAAAAATTATGTTATAATCTGCATTTACACTCTTCTAATTGAAAAAAAAAAAGAATGAAAATTTTCCTCAAATCACGGACACCTAACATCATTATTTTTATTTATGATAGCTCCGTTGTTATTAATTTTACGAAAAAAATTATTCTTTATAAAACATTCTGCATAGCCTAGCAACTAAGATAAAATTATAAGATATTAAATTTTGTCAATTTTATACGAGGTATGTCAAAAAATATGAATTTCGCTGAGGAGTAAAGTACCTTTATTTTTCACAATATTGAAATTTGTTATAATGAAAAGTTGTTCAGAATTAAAAACTATTTTTCAATGTGCAATTGTATCCTTCTAGTTGAAATATTGTGAACTATAAAGGTATTTTACTCTTGAGCGAAATTCATATTTTTTGACATACCTCGTATAAATTTGAAAAAAAAAATGATATCTTATGATTGCATCTAATTTTTTTGACTATTCAGACATTTTTATTAAGAATAATTTTTTTTGCAAAATTAATAGTAATAAATTTATCTTAAATAAAAATTATGTTGGGTATCTGTAATTTGAGGAAAATTTTCAAAAAAAAATTTTTCAATTAGAAGAGTGTAAATGCATATTATAACATAGTTTTTAATTACAAACAACTTTTCTTAATAACAATTTTTGATATTGTGAAATATAAAGGCACTTTACTTCTGAGCGAAATTCATATTTTTAGACATACCTCTGAGTATGTGAAGTTGTACTTACTGTTAAAAGAAGAAAGCTTGAATACTTTGGCCATGTTATGAGAGGTGACAAATAGTCGCTGCTGAGACTGATCATCCAGGGTAAAATCAGGGGTAAGAGAAGTATCGGTAGGCGCAGAATATCTTGGTTAAGAAATCTGAGGGAATGGTTCGGCTGCAGTTCCATCGACCTATTTAGGGCGGCCGCCAGTAAAATAAGAATAGCTGTGTTGATTTCCAACCTCCGATAGGAGACGGGCTTTAAGAAGAATATTATACGAGGTAGTTTAAAAGATAATTACGTTTTATTGTTAATTTCGTAGCAATATTCACACCCTGTGGAATTGTGGTGATTTGACATCAAAGTTTCTATTTATGGTCAAACGATTTTTAATATAGTCTACTATTGTTAAACATTAATAATATAGCGAAAAGTATAATATTAATATACGGAGTTGGTCAAAACTCGGAATGAGTATTTTCTGAGTTTTCTTAAATGGAACACCCTATATTTTAGTATTCTAATGAATTGATATTTTATGGTACTTTTTTATTTCTTAAGCATTCCCTGTAGCTAAGTGCTTTAATTTTTGAGTTATTTGTGATTATTTAATCCAAACATTAATTGCAACAAAAATTACGTGAAATTTTATTAGGTGGCTGTGCAAATATTCAATCAAAAATAATTTTTCAAAAAAAAGTAGATACTAATCTAGACTGATCCTTAATTTATTAATTTTGGATGAGGTATCCAAATACCTACGGAGTTGAGATTGTTGGTGCGTAAAATATTAATAAAAACATACAAGATTTTACCTAGTTGGCTATGACAATAAATTTGCTAAAACAGTTGACATTATACTATTTTAATAGTTCCAGTTGCTTTCTTACCATTACTAATATGAATTTTTCAAATGAGTAACTGATGAGTAACTGATCAAAATGGTTTTTGTGCTAGGAGAGTATATCAAAAATATGTTACTACCAATAAGAATTTTTCATCAGCAATTCCTGATAGAAGAAAACCAAGAAGAGAAACTTTTGAAAGTACACTAAAACGCTTTCAACAGTCTAGGTCTACATAGTTTATAAGATTAGAATATAAGATAGATTATAAGAACGTTCTTCCTAATATGCAGATCCTCAGTTACACTAAGGATTACATTTAATCAATTTTATTCATTTACAATAGTTTTTATTCGATCAGGTTTCTGGTAATTTAAGTATCCAGTCCGTTGAAACCGTTTTAGTATACTTTCAAAGTTTCTCTTCTTGGTTTTCGTGTATTAGGGAATTGCTGATGAAAAATTATTATTGCTAGTAGCACATTTTTGTTATACTCTCCTAGCACAAAAACCATTTTAGTCAGTTACTCATCAGTTACTTATTAAAAAATTAATATTAGTAATGGCACAGAATAACTAACCATACAGAAGCGAAACACAGGCCGAAAACGGTAACATAAATTTCATGCTCATGCGTCACGTAACTGGTGCAACCTCACTTTTGCGACTGACAGTGACAGTTGTTTATAGTTAAATTTTATATTTATATATGTTTTATTTTATATTTTATTTATTTTTCTAGTTAAATTTTATATTTCATATTTAATTAACAACTATTTGTCAAAAATATTACATCATTTGAAATGGTCTATTCCTTAGAACATCAAGTTCTATTCTGTAACTGGTGCACAAGGTCAAATATTTCGTTCCAAACAAAATCAATGGAAACGACAGTCAGATTCGCTTCTGTGTGGTTAGTTATTCTGTGGTAATGGTAACAAAGCAACTGGAATTATAAAGATAGTATAATGTCAGATGTTTTAGCCAATTTATTGTCATAGCCAACTAGGTGGAATCTTGTATGTTTTTATTCATATTTTACGCACCAACAATCTTAACTACGTAGGTATTTGGATATCTCATCCAATATTAATAAATTAAGGATCAGTCTAGATTAATATCTACTTTTTTTTTGAAAAATTATTTTTAAATGAATATTTGCACAGCCGCCTAATAAAATTTCACGTAATTTTTGTTGCAATTAATGATTGGATTAAATAATCACGAATAACTCAAAAATTACAGCACTTAGGTATAGGGAATGCTTAAGAAATAAAAAAGTACCATAAAATATCATTTCAATAGAATACTAAAATACAGGGTGTTCCGTTTAAGAAAACTCAGAAAATACTCATTCCGAGTTTTGACCAACCCTGTATATTAATATTAAATTTTTCGCTATACTATTAATGTTTAACAATAGTAGACTATAAAACAAATTAACAATAGTAAATTAACAATAACAATTAACAATAAAACGTAATTATCTTTTAAACTACCTCGTATAATATTACAAAATCCTATATTTTGAGAAAGAAGACATCGAGGAGAATCCAAAAATGTAAAAATACACAGGGTGTTCCATTTAAAAAAACATAAGTTAGTGTCACCCTGTCAATACGGGTGATCCTGTATATCTAAAAATATTTTTAGCTTATGGTCCTATCCGTGCGCCAACTTTTACCTAAATAACTTTTTTTGTATCTCTTACGACAAACGAGTAATTGGACTTTGTCACACATATGCCCCAATTTGTTCCGACTCTTTTAATATCATCAACCCATCTCATCTGTGGTCTTCCTCTCCGTGGTTTACTTTCGTAAGGTCTCCAGTGTTGTATTGTTGCATTCAAACGTTGGTTAGTTTGTCTAGCAGTGCGGATTGCGAAGCTCCATTTAAGTTTGACAACTTTTGTTGTTATGTCCCCGACTTTTGTTTTTGATATTACCCAATCGTTCCTCTACGACACATTTGGCGTTACTGCAGCCAGTTTCTTGGATATGCCCAGCTAAACCACTGCATTCCATAGTCGTAGACGATTAACCCTCGCAGGACCAACCTTTTAGTAGAAACAGCCAGGACCAAGGAGGGTCAATAATTGTTCACACATAAATTAATCAAAAACATGCTTCTTTATTGAAACTAATTTAAAAAATAACACTTTTATATTATTCCTAGACGTTAATGGAACAGTTAAAAGATACGAATTTATAATTTACCCGCAGTCTTCGGCTTCAGTGGAATTGGCATCATCGTAGGATACAGAAACATTTTTGACTTCTTGCTGTGCTTACCGCATACATACTTGCATTTTGAACAAACTATGGTTGTTTTTGCCAACTTATTGACCTTTTTGAATTTATACTTCTTTAGGCACGAGGGTAAATTTTTACATTCCCAAGCGCATGCGCACACCGACAGTATGGTATTAGTCGCTACATCTTTTAAGTTATGTAGCGCAAATAAGGTGAAAAGAATATATTTTATTAGTGTTTTTAGTAAATATATTTATTATAATTTTTATGTCTGTGGATTTGTCTTCCTCCTAATAAGTATTATTGAAAATGTTTATTTTCAAAATGTATCCGTCACCGTGATTGTAATTATGTCCGAAAAATGATCGACTGAATACAAAAACGGTGGTAGCTGATCGGTAGAGCATTCGCCTAGGGATCGAGAGGTCCCCTGTTCAAATCCGGACAAAGTCATATCTTTTTTTTTTTTTAATTTTTGGTATTCTTTTTGTTCTTTCTAAAATTAATTTAATATTTAAATACAAAAAAACTGTTTAAAGTAGATAGGTATATTGATTTCGTTGAAATCGTAATATGAAGTGAGATTATATTATAATAGAAGTATAACTTCTTACGTGCGTACACAATACACAAACGTTCTTTTTTTCTTTTAGATTTTGCTGATTTGACACATGAATGATATCGTCCCTTTCCATTTTGGGATGGTGTTGAAGGTATTCAAGGGGATTATTTATAGTCACTGTCAAGTTTTTATAAAAGTATGAGGAAATATTAAATTATAGAAATGCTAATTACGCCATCTAATAGGGCAGTAGTACGCCGACAACTACTAGCTCAGTAAATGAACGGGAAATTCGGCGATACCGTGTAATTTTCAGGGGCAACTCCGAGTTGGATGAAAATTTGGATTTAGGTTCTACTTACCCTCCACTTCAAAGTTGAAATTGTACCGTTGGTTGCTTTTACTTGGGGGGTGACAGTCACCCCTTTTCGGGGGTGAAAAAACACGTTCAAGATAAGAGCGGAAATGGATAAATTGACTGATTTTAAGCAACTTTTGTTCTATAGAGTTTTTTACGTAAGTCAATTCTTTTCGAGTTATTTGCCATTGAAAATGTTGATTTTTCGACAAAAAAAACTACGTTTTCAGGCGCTTTTTCGCAAATAACTCAAAAAGTAAATATTTTATCGAAAAAAAATTTCCTTAGTAAAATGGTAGCTTATAAAAACCCAAAAAAATGGTGTATCAGTAAAGTCTATCAATCACATAAAAACAAAGTTGTAGCTCATGAAAAATACGTTCTTATTCGTCTAATTCCAAATCGAATATTTCAAGGTGAAATCACCGAAAAATTAAGCACTTTTCGGGAAAAACTCATTTAAACTTTTTTAAAGTGTTTATAAAAAGCTTTGATTTGATTGTTAACAAAAGTTTTAGCATTAAAAATAAGCGAGTTACGCTCAAAATAAAGTTGGCCCTCTTTTTTTTTGTAAAAAATCATGAAAATCTCGCCGTGTTTAGCTCCCCAAATGAAATTAATCGCTACCACTTTACAAACAATTTACTTATCTATCTATTTGTTATATGATCTATCAGTCTCACCGGTTTAAAGTGTTTATTTTTGAAAGGGTTATAATTGAGAAAGCTTGAATGGGTCACTAATCACGAGTGTATGCAAATTTTGAACAGCCATATCTTAACCAATTTTTGTCTTACGGAGAAACAAAATAAATTATCATATTTATAATAGCAAAACCTACATTTTTTTACTCTTTAAGATTTTTCTTATCACTAATACTTTTAAAGTTATTTTGAAAAAATGAAATTTAAAAAAAAATTAGAAATTTTTTTTTACTATAAAACCAAATGTTTTTAAAAATAAGCACTTCAAACCAATCAAACTTACAGATCATATAAACAATACACATACAGTTAAAATAGATGGTAAAGCCAAACGATTAATTTCATTTAGGGTGCTAAATAGAGGGAGGTTTTCACGATTTTTTTTACCAAAAAAAAAGGGGCCAACTTTTTTTTTTCAGTGTAACTCGTTTATTTTTGATGCTGTAAACTTTTGTAACAAAACAAATATTAAGCTTTCTTTCGATACTTTAAAAATGTTAATAAGGTTTTCCCGAAAAACGCTTCTTTCTTCGGTGATTTCTCGTTGAATTATTCGATTTGGAATTAGACGAATAAGAACGTATTTTTCATGAGCTACAACTTTGCTTCTACTCAATTTGTAGGCTTCACTGGTACACCATTTTTTTCGTTTTTTTATATGCTACACTTTTGCTAAAAATATTTTATTTGATAAAATATTTACTTTTTGAGTTATTTGGGAAAAACGGTCTGAAAACGTAGTTTTTTTTTTGTCGAAAAGTCAACATTTTAAATCGCGAATAACTCGAAAAGTATTGACTTACGTAAAAACTTTATAGAACAAAAGGTGCTTAAAATAAGTCAATTTATCCATTTACGGCCTTATTTTAAACACGCGTTTTTCACCCCCCGAGAAGGGGTAAATGTCACCCCCCAAGTAAAAGCAACCAACGGCACAAATTCAACTTTGAAGTGGAGGGTAAGTAGAACCTAAATCCACATTTTCATGCAATTCGGAGTTGTTCCTGGAAATTACACTCCAAAACGGTCATTTATTGGGCTATACTAATTATTTGAGATTTTTAGGAACAAAGGTATTTAGAAAGTTGGATGTAATGCAATGTTGTGGATACTTTTTAACCGTCCTTGGTCCTTCTAGGGTTAATTGAATCAGAGTCCGGTTTGAAATCTATAAAGATCTGATGTACGTCTTGATTCCACTCCCAATACGTTTTTAATGGAGATCATGTAAAATGAAAATTGACGAACTTATGAATTACTTTTCTGCGATTGCAATTCTGCCGTTTCTTTAGTAATATATTATCGTGTAAGATAGTCCATCCATGAAAAGTAGACATTACTATTCAGATCATCTCTATCAGTATTTCTTTTCAGAAACAGGTCACCTATGCCCAACGTGGGGCAAAGCCGTTAACCGGAAAACGCATTTCCATCAAGTTAACATTTAAATCCAATTCCTTTGATGGAAAAATACTACAGTCGAAGGCTCGAAACACCTGTAAAAATAAATCATATTCTTTACTTCTTAACGAATTTCTTTTCACGTCTGCTTTTACTAAATTGGTTTTTCAGCACCTCCAATCCCCTTTGTTTTGTGTTACTTTTTAGATTTAAGGGAATTTGTAGGAACACAACGTTATATACCCTGAAAAGAAACCTGAGCGTAATGCGTCGAGTGAGAAAAATACTACACTTCGAAATAAAAACAGAGGCGTTACGAAAGAAAGTACATTTGCTCCATGAAATAGAAGTATTTGTAAACTCACACGAAGGAAATGAGTCTGGTTGAGTGTTCTCTATTTTTATGTTATTTTTATCTTTATATCTTAATTGTTTTTCTTTATACGTTTTAAGTCAGAATTCTACTTATATTTTGTTACCATTTTGTTTTATATTGTTTGGTTTTCTCATTGGCTGAATTTATTTTGTTAGAATTACAATTATTATTATCACTGTTTCATCTATGCCTTCGTCAGTCAATAAGTCTCGGGCATAACTAATAAAACAACAGTTTTGTGCAAACATTATTCTTTATTCTTTAAAACAGTCTCCTTTGGCGGCGATACACACATTCCAGAGCTTTTCTAAATTTTCATTGCTGTACTTGTAGTCTTTAAAATAGGCTTCAGTTTCGGCAATTACTTACTCATCGAAAAAAGGTGGTAGTCTCTGGGGGCCAGATCTGAACTATACAGTGGGTGTGGAAACAATTCAAAGTCCAATTCGTCCATTTTTGCCATCGTTTTCATCGACTTGTCATGCGGTGCATTGCCTTGGTAAAACAAAAAATTTTTCTTCAACAAATGAGGCCGTTTCTTTGTGATTTCGGTTTTCAAATGCTTTAATAAACCAATAGGTATAGTAGTCGCTTTTGATTGTTTCTCCATGTTTCAAATAGTCAAAGGAATTAATTCCTTGCGCATCCCAAAATACAGAAGCCATAACCGGCGGTTTTTTGCGTTTTTGTTCGCTTTGGACGGGTTTTTCTGGATGCTTCCATTCAGATGACTGCAGATTTGATTTTGGAGTGAATTGATGAATCAATTTTCCATCCATTGTCGTATACCGATGAAAAACTTCGACTTATTCCGATTAAACATGTCCAAACAGCACCGAGACTCATCCAATCGTTGTTGTTTTTGTTCTGGTGTGAGAAAAAGCAGCACCCATTCACCCATTTGGATAACAGCTTTTTTTATATCAAAATTTTCGTATGTTATAGTAACAACGATACCCATTGATAACTTTAGAGTGTCAGCTATGTCTCACAATTTCATTTTTTTTTTAAGTTTTCGGGAATACCTATCTCATTTGGCATTCCAGAGCTCTCAGCATCATTGGTGTCTTTACGACCGAGTTTGAATTCAGAAAACCATCATTCAATGGTTGTAAACGATAGAGCAAAGTCCAGATAGCACTTTTCGAGCCATTGCTCAATTTGGACGCCATTTTTCCCATCAATTAACATTGATAAATCAACACACGGAATTGAATCCATTTTTTATAAAAATCACAAAAGTAGTGTCACTTCAAAACTCTGTAACTCGGCAAATAATAATCTGTATGACAAAATTTTGACAGGTTGCTTTTGAAGATTGAAAATACCGAAATGTCATGTAGATATTTCATTAGCGTCTCCATCTCATCTTTGGCAAGTCTGGCAAATAAAATCCAAAACAGATCAAGTGTTAAAAGCCTCAGAAATTGACTTTTGGTGAAGATCCTCAGAAAAGTCCAGGAGAGAACAAATAACAAATGACCGTATCGGAGAAAAAATGAAACTAGATTACAGAAGTAATTCAAACACAAGCGATAATTTTCACTTCCTATCTGTTTTGAATAACAGTAATTCGTGCCATAAGTCTTTTGTCCAGCATGTGGATGGACCTAACATTGGCTTGCATTGAAATGAAATCGTCTTTAATGTATGGGCTAAAAGGTATCACATGGTATTGAAGAATATCTCTGATGTACCCTTCAGCTGTTAATGCTCCACGATCAATCAACACTAAGTCTGTGCCCTCAAAACATATCATTGAACATTCACCAAACGGTGCAGTAGTAGCAAAATTAAAAGGTTTTATTTCTTCTTGGCGTCGCGTCGATACAATCTTTCCTTTCTATTTTCTGTCTATCGGACAGTTATATGATATCTCATTATAAAACATCAATGATCAAACCGTACTAAAAATCCTGACAAGTAAATAAAGATCAAAAGAACAAGTAGTGGAAACCATAATTCAACAAAATATTCGGTATTTTGATTAGGTATATTAACGAACGAAAGATTAAAATTTAAAAATTTAAAGTTCTGTACCAGAAAAAATCTTTTTCTAATGCCGTCTTTCTCTCTACACACACATAAGAAAAAAACGTTTGTTTCTTTTTTCGCCACATCAGCTAAATCAACTTTAAATGTTGTAAATCGGCAAAATTAACACAAAAAACGTTGTACTAAATCTTCTACATCCATAATACTTGACAACATAATTTTTATTCATCTCAGGGACGTTATCTTAAACGACTTGATAAAACGTAACAAAACACCCTCATACATCAATATAATAATAAAAGGGAAAACTTCCACCTTACCATGACCTGATAAAAGCCCATCAAAAAGGTAGTTTACGCAACACGGTTACAAGTAATTGTTTCCATTATATAGAGCAGTTGGAAGGAGGTAGAGCCGGAGTAAATAGAGCAGGGCACGTTATTAACTTTAAAACAAATCAATACTTGAAGGATATTACACTGTTAGATAACAATGTGATAGGGGCTAAGGCTAGGAACGCTCGTTGGTCGTTGTCGACGCTCCGCTCCTATTCAGCAGTGCCCGTGGTGCTTCACCAAATTAGTACTGAAATAACGGCCGTTTCAATCAAAATCGATAGCGGTACAGATAACTAAGAAAAGTTCTTTTGTGATAATTCTTTTCATTTGCTAAAATCTTTACAGACTCAAAGTCCATAGTATGGCTTTTATACACAAAATGTGTAGCTAAAGAGTACCTATTTGGGTATAGTCTACAATCGCTTTTATGAGAGGTAATACGATCTTTAACTCGTCTAGTGGTTTGGCCAATGCATTGGCCAATCAATACATGGTATACTGTAAACCAGCGTTTCTCTATCTGTGGTACATGTACCACTGGTGGTACATATTATTATTTGCGGAGGAACGCAACACGCAAAAACACAGCCAAAATCAGCACCACTATTATAGTTAATTAGATTACCTAGCTAGATTACCTCAGGTAGGTGGTACCAAAAAATAAAAAGTATTTTATGGTACATGGCACAACAAGGTTGAGAACCACTGCTGTAAACTACATTAGACAACAGCTCCTTTGGTAATCTATCTTTCATCCCTGAAAACAGTTTATTAATAGTTAACTCTGGTTTACTAGTTATTTTGATGTTTAAGCTGTTTTTATTAAATATTATAAGAGCTGAAATATTAAAATTTAAAAATTTAAAGTTGCCTGCCAAGAAGAAACTTTGTCTTATGGCGTATTTCTCTCTACACACACATAAGAAAAAAACGTATGTTTCTTTTTTCGCCATATCAGCTAAATCAACTTTAAATGTTGTAAATCGGCTGCAAAATTACCACAAAAATCGTTGTACTAAATCTTCTACATCCATAACACTTGACAACATAATTTTTATTCATCTCAGGGACGTTATCTTAAACGACTTGATAAAACGTAACAAAACACCCTCATACATCAATATAATACTAAAAGGGAAAACTTCCACCTTACCATGACCTGATAAAAGCCCATCAAAAAGGTAGTTTACGCAACACGGTTACAAGTAATTGTTTCCATTATATAGAGCAGTTGGAAGGAGGTAGAGCCAGAGTAAATAGAGCAGGGCACGTTATTAACTTTAAAACAAATCAATACTTGAGGGATATTACGTTGTTAGATAACAATGTGATAGGGGCTAAGGCTAGGAACGCTCGTTGATCGTTGTCGACGCTCCGCTCCGATTCAGCAGTGCCCGTGGTGCTTCACCAAATTAATACTGAAATGACGGCCGTTCCAATCAAAATCGATAGCGGTACAAATAACTAAGAAAAGTTCTTTTGTGATAATTCTTTTCATTTGCTAAAATCTTTACAGACTCAAAGTCCATAGTATGGCTTTTATACACAAAATGTGTAGCTAAAGAGTACCTATTTGGGTATAGTCTACAATCGCTTTTATGAGAGGTAATACGATCTTTAACTCGTCTAGTGGTTTGGCCAATGCATTGGCCAATCAATTCATGGTATACTGTAAACCAGCATTTCTCTATCTGTGGTACATGTACCACTGGTGGTACATACTATTATTTGCGGAGGAACGCAACACGCAAAAACACAGCCAAAATCAGCACCACTATTATAGTTAATTAGATTACCTAGCTAGATTACCTCAGGTAGGTGGTACCAAAAAATAAAAAGTATTTTATGGTACATGGCACAGAAAGGTTGAGAACCACTGCTGTAAACTACATTAGACAACAGCTCCTTTGGTAATCTATCTTTCATCCCTGAAAACAGTTTATTAATAGTTAACTCTGGTTTACTAGTTATTTTGATGTTTAAGCTGTTTTTATTAAATATTATAAGAGCTGAAATATTAAAATTTAAAAATTTAAAGTTGTCTGCCAAGAAGAAACTTTGTCTTATGGCGTATTTCTCTCTACACACACATAAGAAAAAAACGTATGTTTCTTTTTTCGCCATATCAGCTAAATCAACTTTAAATGTTGTAAATCGGCTGCAAAATTACCACAAAAATCGTTGTGCTAAATCTTCTACATCCATAACACTTGACAACATAATTTTTATTCATCTCAGGGACGTTATCTTAAACGACTTGATAAAACGTAACAAAACACCCTCATACATCAATATATTACTAAAAGGGAAAACTTCCACCTTACCATGACCTGATAAAAGCCCATCAAAAAGGTAGTTTACGCAACACGGTTACAAGTAATTGTTTCCATTATATAGAGCAGTTGGAAGGAGGTAGAGCCAGAGTAAATAGAGCAGGGCACGTTATTAACTTTAAAACAAATCAATACTTGAGGGATATTACGTTGTTAGATAACAATGTGATAGGGGCTAAGGCTAGGAGACGGTCGTTGGTCGTCGACGCTTCGCTCCGATTCAGCAGTGCCCGTGGTGCTTCACCAAATTAATACTGTAATTACGACCGTTCTAATCAAAATCGATAGCGTTACAAATGACAAAGGTTTAATTTCGGAGAGTATTCTTTTATGCCCAGAGAAAGAGTATTATGTGTGGAGGTCGCTATTATAAGTGATGTAGAGAGTAATAAGAAATTTTACTTTAACCTAAATTAATATTAAAATAAACACATACGATTTCGTTCCAATTCAATTCGAGTCTCTTACCATCCTCTGACACCTGTTTCTAGATCTACCCGTCATCAGATAGGCTTGTAAGAAGACTGAACTGAATCAAAATGCACCGACTGGTTGGCAATTATATTGGGAACAATGTACCAACGAGGAAAGATGAAATGAGTGTCGGTGAACTTAAAGCCAAGCATAATTACGCCATTCGGAGCGGTGCTCGGAATATTTATATTCCACTAATGCATCAACAGTTTACCCATGTAAATCAACATCATTTTGTACTCTGTGTCGAGTAAGAACGAGAAAGAAAATAAACATAGACGGTTGTGTTTCTATTCAATTCAAGTCTCTTACCATCATCATCACAATTATTCAGACAATCGCGTCCACTTCTGGACATAGGCCTCCCTCAGTTATTTCCAGTGTTCTCTACATTGGGCCACTTGTAGCCAGTTTCCCGCCCCTCTTTTGATGTTATCGGTCGATCTAGTCGGTGGTCATCCGACTAGATGGACGATCACCGACTCTTATCATCCTCTGACAGATTATCTGGGCTTTATCAGATATTATCTCGAACTGATTCTCCAAGGGAAGGCAAATGGTAAAAGAGGACCGGAAAGAAGACGCATTTCCTGGCTTCACAATTTACGAAAGTGGTATAACACGACTACCTTTGAACTGTTCCGCGCTGCGGTAAACAAAGTCAAGATAGCCATGATGATCGCCAACATCCGGAACGGATAGGCACTTTAAGAAGAAGATCAGATATTGGTAGGTCGAAGACAAACTCGGAAGGACCGGTCCTCCATATTTTGTACTATGGACTGGATTACTTAATTGTTTATTAAAAAATCAAATTTGTCAAAATCGGAATTTTAAGCTAAAAATGAAAAAAAAAATGAAATCACGGTAACTCGCTACAACTCTGTTCCATTTTAATATTTTTTTTCTGAAATTTTTACAGCACATATCTCTTATAATTGTGAAGACTATGAAAATTGTTGTAGACTTTCAGTCTTCTTCTCGTAAAAGTTATGAATTTTTAAAATAAAAGGTGAAGATTCGTGAATTGCAAAGTTAAATCGCAAAAATTAAGCGAAAAAATTTAACATTTATCTATTTGATCACGTCTATGTTAAACTATAGAGTCCAAAGAGAAGTGTATGGGGAGTTTTAGATCTAGACGTGTTATAGAAAAAAAAATGGTGAAACTTTTAATTTTAAGAAAAACGTTGTTTATTTTTATGGTAAAATTGAGATTTTGACAAATTTGATTTTTTAATAAAAAATTAAGTAATCGTGTGGGGAAAAAAATAACTATGCCATTTTAATTGCCTGTTTGTCTAATTTGTAAAATTCATATTAGAGTTTTCAAGAAGCGTATAGAGGGTGAAATTTTTTCTAAGACCCAAACGAACTAATTTTTTAAAGCCGGACCTGATTATTTTCTAGTTTGAATAAATCAGTTGATTGAATGGTAACATAAATTAAATATTTGTTTAAAAAAAATTAATTTTTGTAATAAAAGTTAATTTTTTTAAATCTATGGTTCACTTTACCAAACTTTTAATTCATAGTCAAATTTGATTTTTTTATAAAAAATTAAGTAATCGTGTGGGGAAAAAATAAATATGCCATTTTAATTGCACTATTTGTCTAATTTGTAAAATTCATATTAGAGTTTTCAAAAAGCGTATACAGGGTGAAATTTTTTCTAAGACCAAAGCGAACTAATTTTTTAAAGCCGGACCTGATTTTTTTCTAGTTTGACTAAATCAGTTGATTAGGTCGTAATAGTGTAACGATTGACCAAAATAAGAGACACATCGATCTGACCGTTCAAAAATTATGACGAATCCAAGTTTCTGTCAAAATGCGAAACTCGCCCTGTATATTATTAAACAATGGGAGCAGACACTTTTTAATGGTCATTTGTTATTCCCCATAGGGGCCTCTATACGAGGTAGGAGTATGTTCAGTTCCTCATGACTCACCCTGTATTGTGCATACATTCAATTTTTATCAACAAATCTAATACCAAAATACCGGTATTTTTAGATAAATACCGGTTTTTAATACCGGATAAAAATCGTCCGGGATTCCGGTATTCGGGATCCAGGAATCCCGGTATTGTAAGCCCTAACTGCTAAGGACACCAACTCAATAATTAATTTTTTTATTAGTTAGGTTAGTAGGAATCTACCACAAATCTTATCGCCCTAAGACTACTTTTGCTGGGTGTGCGAATGAGATCGTTCGGTTCGAATTTGTAATTTGAACAAAATTTGCTTAAAGAGCACGGCTAATATTCAAAAGTAATGAGATAAATTAATAACCGATAATGCCGGCTACCGTGTAAACAAAATACCGAAATATTTAAAGTAACGAAGTACTTAACGATATTATAATTCTACTTTGGTATTTAGGGGAGTGCAATTAGAACGAAAAGATTCAATGTTTCGGAAAAAATCAAACAAGGTTATATTTTTCTAAAACTTTTTTTGTTAGTTTATAAATATGTTAAAGTAAAAAGTTCTACTCACAAATTTCGCCGCTAATTGTTTATTAATTGTTTAAACAATAACAATTGTTTTGTATAAATAATGTTAAGAATATGGGTGAATTCAACATTTTATTTTGATAAAAAATGTTTTTATTTTAGTTTTGATTATGCTGAACCCTAATCTGACTTTACAATTTGCAAATTCAAAATGGCGGATTTTTCCTAAAAATCCTTAAAAAGTAGTTGTAAAATCCGAATTTTTTTATAAAATGTGTTTGTTTACATAATATGTGGATATTTTTGAGAGGTTGCTGAACCTGAATCAAATTTTGATAATTTAAATTATAAAATGGCAGATCCAAAATGGCGGATAATTTAAAAAATAGTTGTAAAATCATAATTTCTTTACAAAATGTATTTATTTCTACATATATTTATTTTTGAGAGCTTTGATAAACCTATATAATATACAGGGTGTAACGAAAATACAGGTCATAAATTTAATCACATATTCTGAGACCAAAAATAGTTCGAATGAACCTAACTTACCTTAGTACAAATGTGCACATAAAAAAAGTTACAGCCCTTTGAAATTACAAAATGAAAATCGATTTTTTCCAACATATCGAAAACTGTTAGAGATCCTTTATTGAAAATAGACATGTGGCATTCTTACGGTAGTAATATTTTAAGAAAAAATTATAGTGAAATTTGGACACCCCATAAAAATTTTATGGGGGTTTTGATCTTTTAAACACCCCCAAACTTTTGTGTACGTTCCAATTTAATTATTATTGTAGTACCGTTAGTTAAACACAATATTTTAAAAACTTTTTTGCCTCTCAGTACTTTATCGAAAAGTCAGTTTTTATCGAGATATTTTGAATATTTGTCAAATCCACCACATATTTGTATATGGCAAAGTACGATTATGGAGACTTGGTAATAATATGAAAATTTATTTATGATTTACGTTTTTAGGTATATTTTGAACCATATTAAAAAAGAAGTAATATCTCGATAAAAAGTGCCTTTTTGAAAAAATACAAAGAGGCAAAAAAGTTTTAAAAACATTTTGTTTAACTAATGGTACCGCAGTAAAAGTTTAATTGGAACATACACAAACATTTGGGAGGTTTAAAGGAACAAAACCCCCATAAAATTTTTATGTAAACATATTAAAAAAGAAGCCGCAACTCGATAAAAACTGCCTTATCGAAAAAATACTAAGAGGCAAAAAAGTTTTAGAAATATTGAGTTTAACTAATGGTACCACAATAATAATTTAATTGGAACGTACACAAAAGTTTGGGGGGGTTTAAGGGAACAAAACCCCCATAAAATTTTTATGGGGTGTCCAAATTTCACTATAATTTTTTCTTAAAATACTACTACCGTAAGAATGCCACATGTCTATTTTCAATAAAAGATCTCTAATAGCTTTCGATATATTGGAAAAAATCCATTTTCATTTTGTAACCTCAAAGGGCTGTAACTTTTTTTATGTGCACATTTGTACTAAGGTAAATTAGGTTCATTCGAACTATTTTTGGTCTCAGAATATGTGATTAAATTTATGACCTGTATTTTCGTTACACCCTGTATATTCAAAAACGACCGCTTTAAAACGTTAACAAATTGTTGTCTTAATAATTTTTCTATTGATGAACAAAATATGTATTTTTTTGCTCTTAATATGAATCGTTTCGTTCGCTCTTAATTAAATTCGGCCTTACTCGTAATGATGTGAAAATTGTGCTTCTACCTTTTCAAAAAATTGTTGCAATGGGATCATAAATAAAAAAGTTATTCTAAGTAAAAAGCTCTGCATATTCTAAAACTTTAAATGCAATCATAAAATATAAATTTTTATCATTTTCTATAAGATATGTCAATAAATAAAAATTTCAGTTAGGAGTAAAATACCTATATTTTTCAAAATACTGAAAATTGTTATGTAAAGTTGTACTGAATTAAAAACGATGTGTCAATATGCAATTATTACACTCTTCTAATCGAAATATTGTGAACTATAAAGGTACATATATTTATCGCGCGAAATATAATTTTTTTACATACCTCGTATAATATTGATAAAATATAATATTTTATATTTGCATATTAAGTGCTAGACCATGCACAGCTATTTATAACGAATAACTTTCTTCATAAAATTAATAATAAAGCAGTTATCATAAATAATAAGTGAAAATTTAATGATGTTGGGTATAATTAATTTGAAACAATATTAAAAAAAAAACAAATTTTCGATTAGAAGGATATGATTACATATTGGAACATAGTTTATAATTCCAAACAACTTTTCATTATAAAAAATTTCGATATTGTGAAATATAAAGGTACTTTACTCTTGAGTGAAATTCATATTTTTTGACATACTTCGTACAAAATTAACAAAATTTGATATTTGATGGTTGCATCTTATGTTATATACGATGCAGAGTATTTTATAAAGAATAACTTTTTTTCGTAAAACTGATATTAAAAAAGTTATCAATAGGTTCCAAGTTACGCAGACATACTGTAAAAGAGCTAAAAAAATTTTTTTTGTTGAACATTTATTATTGTTGAAGCTTATTATTAAATGTATTTTAGGTAAGTTTTACAGAAAAAAGTTTTGATCACTCTGTATATACATTTTTTCAGCTGGTAATTTTCGGTTTTTGTATTACATTTTTGTTATCTTTCTTAGTATTCTCAAAAAGAAATTGTTTATTTCATTTTTACACTAAAATAATTCAGTGTTTTTTAAAGATTACATCCTAAGATTTAATAAAATATCAAAAAAATTGTATTAGATTTATTGAGACTTGAGTAATACCGTCTTAAAGTGGTGGGAATTCTGTACAACTACGAAGTTTTCAAAAATTACATTTTTTGAGACATCGTATTATTTAAATTAAATTTTTGAGATTTTTTTAAATGAAACTTCGTTGAGTAAGATGATTGAGAAGTAAGTTGTGCAAATTTGAGAGTTTTATAAGTAAAATTGTATTAGTTACACATTTTTAAATCATTTTTAAACAAAATTCGTGTAAGGCTCACTTTCTGCCCACACCGTACTTATGTCCATACATTTTATTTCTTTTTATTACAACCATAAGATAGCTTATTTCATCTTCTTTCATGTCCAATTTGTAAAATTTCTTTTGATCCATTAGTTAAGAAATTACATTAAAAAAACTCAACCGTGCACTTTTCCCAACGCTAGTTTACAGTGCGCCAATGTGTGTGAGAAGGGTGACTTTAGCGTTATAAATAAAAAATTACAGAAGCTAGAGATTTAATTTTAGAAAAATCTTTATATAAGATTTTTTTGTAAAATTTTCTGAGTTTTTTAATGGTTAAGTCAGTTTTTTTCTAAAAATTATATTTTCGGAGTTATTTAAAAAACATATAACTTCGCTGTTCATTTGTTTAATAAAAAATGAAGCACCCACTTCTCGAGTAGAACTTTTTGATATTTTGTTTATTAAACATTTCTTAATGAAATTACAAAAAGTTTTATCTTGTTTGATTTTTTCCGAAGTGAAAATCTAAATGCACTCCCCTAATTCGGTACTTAGGGTATTGGATAGTAACGAGTAGTTACTTTTTCGGCATCACTAAACTTCATTCCCATATGAGCTTTCCTTCGAGTCTAATGTAATAATTGCTTTTCATTTAATTCTTATTGTTCTCGGGTGTCAGTTGTTTAGACATCAATTTGGTTGGTCTTTACTATGGCTATGTTAATTCATGCTTTAAATTTACCTACTCTGTTACGTTGTTCCAAGATCTAAAGTAACGTTTAATAAATAGCAATAGACTAATGGGTAACTGCGAGACTTGCAAGACTCTTTCTACAAGACCAAGACCAAGACCGGGAGCGCAATATCAAGACCAAGACCAGGTGTAGTGGCATAAGACCAAGACCAGATGTAGCGGCGGAAAACCAAGACTGTCTAAGTCTCGTCTTGTTCTTGCATTTGGACAACACCAGATATTGGTAGGTCGAATACAAACTCGGAAGGACCGCTCACCCATATTTTGCACTATTGACTGGACACAGACGCAAGTTATCTTCGATGGTAGAAACCAGAAATTGTTGTACTTCTTTGAACTAGCTAGCGACCGTAAACAAATTAATGTAATTTGTTTTTATAGAGAAAAGAAAGCCTAAATTCACTGTTATTTCTGTCTCTTCTCTTAGGGCCAATTTCTCATATCGAGTTCAACTCCAGTTTAACCTGAACTTCTAGTAAACGTCAGTTTAAAGTCAAAATCGTCTTTCTCAATTCACGTTCAACCGATGGTAGTTTAAACTTGAACGATGCTTGAACGGTGGAATTCGGTCGTTCAAAGATTTCAGAACTCAGTTCAGATGATTTCATGGACTACGCATGCGTTGTATTAACACGAAACGCTGTCATAATATAAATATATCCTATTTTATTATATTAAGCCTAACGATAAACGATAACATTATATTTGTTTTTTTAATATTTATCTATAATTATTAAAATGACTATTTGACTATAAATACTTAAATTTAACCTTATTCAAAAACAGCATAAAAAAGGTAGTTCAAAATGGCGACAGTTTTTTACCTTTTGCCATCTATTGGCATTTCTCGAAAGCTGTAGAACGAGCACTAACATGAACGTGCAATGAGAAATGCATTCCAAACAAAACAGAAGATCACCGGTGAACCTGGTTCAACTGAACCATAGATTACCGCAGGTATGAGAAATCGACCCTTAGCGTGCTTCAGCCAATATAGCAGTGGAGATTGTCATGTATGGAGAAACAAGGCAAAACCGCAGCAAACAGGGTAAGAACTGGTACTCAGACGGATCCAAAAGCAGAGAGGGTATGGCGGCAGGAATATAATGGCTATTGCCAAATATATCGGTGGACTCTTTTGAGAGGTCAACCCTGTATAATCATATATCAGTAGCTTCTGTCAATTAGTATCTGAATTGGTATTTTTAATACCGATAAATGCCAATTTACATAATTTATAGGTTTATATTTTTATTAATTTGTATCTATTACGCAATCATTTTATTCGGGATTTAATAGGTTTCCATTTTACATCGATGCCATTTTAAAATACTCGTATGTTTTTAACAAATACATATATTAATGTAGACAATCAAATGAGTATTAATGATAAAATGAGCGCATCTGGCTATTTCACATTGCATGTCTGTTTTACCAAAGCAATATTTTAATCAAAATAGAAGTTGATAGAGTGTGAATATTTTGTTAATACACTGTAATTTTTGACACCGAGCGCTATTATGCCAACATGTGGTCGATCTCACGTACATTTGCATTTGGTCAAAATTATTGATGCATTGTACTACTTAAGTGGAGTAACATCCTTTATCGGAAATTAAAAAACTACAATATACCCAAAAAACGATCAAAAACTGCGTGGCTAGAAGAAGAGAAGTTAAAAAATTTGCATAAGGAGGAAAAGAGAACAGCTAGAAAAGCAATTGAAAAACATAGAGGTCTACAAAAACAAAGAGGTAAAAAAAATTCTACCAAAAAGTTAAGGAATCCAGAGAAACTAAAAAGAATCATTTACCCCAACTGTCATTATAAAATCATTTTATATTCCACATCTTACATAATTAAGGTAAATGTAATTATAGCCACAACTTTGTTGATGTTTGTTATTACTGTTTTAATTTAAAAAAATCTTTTATTACAATTAGTTGGCTGTAGTAATACTAGGTCTGAATCCCGCGTATGAAAAAAAAGTTGATTAATAGCAAGCTGAAAATTTGTTAATAGCTTAAGGGTGTCCAGTCGGATAAACTTTGATATATGGGAACACTGTAACAGGGGCAGTTTTAATTGTGGAACAGGTTAAACATTTGGAACGGTCAAACCACGAAAACGGCACATATATTTTGTACGACAGAACAGACTTAAACTCTCCGAACAGAGATTAAACTCTCATGCAAAAATCAGACTGCTATTTATCTTCTTCTTCTTAACGTGCCCTATCAAGTCCCCTTGACGTTGGCGATTAACATGGCGAAACTGTCTCTGTCTCGAGCTATTCTAAAGAGGTGTTCTGCTTTCTTTATTCCTGTCCACTCCCGGATATTCTTCAACCAAGAGGCCTGCTTTCTACCAATTCCTCTGCGTCCTTCGATTTTACCCATCATAATAAGTTGAAGAATATTATACCGGTCTCCCCTTACTACGTGTCCAAAATAGGCCATCTTTCTATATTTGATGTTATCAAGCAGCTCGCGGGTAGCATTTGCTCTCTTAAGGACTGCCACATTTGTCAGCATAGCCGTCCATGGTATTTTTAGAATACGTCTGTGCAGCCACATTTCAAAGGCCTCCAAACGGTTAATGGTGGATATTTTTAATGTCCATGCTTCGACACCATACAAGAGGACTGACCAAATGTAGCATTTAATCATGCGCTTTCGAAGTTGAAGTTGTAAGGTATCATTACAGAAGAATGACCTCATTTTTAAAAATGTCGTGCGGGCTACCTCGATTCTACATTTTATCTCTTTATCTGGATCTAGTTGTTCAGTAATATGGCAACCAAGATATTTAAAACTGGGTACTCTTTGAATCATATGACCATCAACATATAACCGTGAATCTTGATGGGCCAAACGGCTAAATACCATGTACTTTGTTTTTGAACAGTTTATATTTAGGCCAAAATCTCTTCCCACTCTGTCAATGGCATTTAAAAGGTGTTGTAATCCATTCATATCATCACTTAAAATAACTGTATCGTCTGCATATCTGATTGTATTTATCAGAATTCCATTAACCTTCACACCCCATTCCAAATTATGCAGCGCTTCCTTAAATATTCTATCTGAATACAAATTGAACAACAGTGGGGACAGTATACAACCCTGTCTGACGCCTCTTTGTATTTTGCATATTTCTGTTGATTTTCCATTTATGCAAGCTTATCAAAACCCCCATAAAATTTTTATGGGGTGGACAAATCTGACTATAATTTTGTTTTAAGATGATCCTGCCATAAGAATGATACATGTCCATTTTCAATAAAAAATTGATTTTCATTTTGTAACTTCAAAGAGCTCTAACTTTTTTTATGAGCACATTTGTACTAAGGTAAGTTAGGTTCAATCGAACTATTTTTGACTCCAGAATGTGTGGTATAATTTATGACCAATCTTTTCGGGACACCCTGTATATTACATATGTACTTTTCTGTCGATTCGACCACTTGATTTTGGATGGTTAGCTGTTCGCTGGGATCTAAATTTGTCATAAATTTGATCTTACTGAGGTTCATTTTTAGACCTATTGTTGAAGATACGTTTTCTAAGTCTTGTAGCATTTGTTGTGCTTCACCCAGATCTTCGGTAATAAGTACTATATCGTCGGCAAAACGCAGATGATTGAGCATTTCCCCATCTATTTTTATTCCTCTATTTTCCCACTTTATCATTTTAAAGGGGTGTTCGAGGACCATTATAAATAATCTGGGTGAGAAAGTGTCGCCCTGTCTCACTCTCACACCTCGCTTGATATGAATTTCTCTGGTGGTATTATGTAGTTTTACACACATTGTGGCGTTTTGTTACAGTGTTTGTACTAACTTTGTAAATCGGTAGTCTATTCTACTATTATTCAGAGCAGTTATAATGCTGTCTAATTCCACGGTATCGAAGGCTTTCTGAAAGTCTACGAAGGTAAGTAGCAGTGATCTGTTATATTCTATTAATTTTTCTATTAAAGTTTTTACTGTGTGTAGGTGATCGTTTGTTCCGAATTTTAAGAGGAAGCCAGCTTGTTCTCGAGGCTGGTAGAAATCTAACTTTTTTCTAGTTTTGTCATAACTATTCGGGTAAACATTTTATAGATGTGGTTCAATAAGCTTATTGAACCACATCCATACTAAAAACATCGGGCACCTTAAAAATGGGTCATTTTTGATGTTTCGATTCTCCTAAACCTGTTGCCGATTTTAGTGATTTTTTCAATATGTTATAGCCTTATTCTCTAAGAATATGGATGTAGTAATAATGTTGCTGAACAGGTAAATGTCATTGTATACCGGGTGGAACAATAATACTGTTTTTTACTGAAAGTTCGTAACACCCTGTGGAATATTCTAGCATGTAAAAAATATTAAAATTAAAACTCAATTATACCCTTAGCCTTTCTTAACATTCTGCTTTTTGACTCATTCACTTATGTTGGACAATAAAAAAGTTAGGTACTTTGACAACTAGCCATGCTCTTCATTAATACACTGACGATTTATTTATTGCTCTAAAACGGGTTGAGATATGCAAATGAAATTTGGTGGGTTGTAAGAGTCAGTTATTGCGCATTTTTTACATACAATTATGTATTTTATATTCACCATTGGCGTGCATACGGGTCATATTACTCGGCCATATTACCTGTATGCACGCCAATGGCGAATATAAAATTTTTAGTTGTATGTCAAAAAATGTGAAATAACTACCTCTTAAAACCTACCAAATTTCATTTGCACATGTCAACCGGTTTTAGAACAATAAAATAAATCGTCAGTTCGTAAGAAAAAATTCAACATCCAATATCTCGGAAACGAAGCATTTAAGGACATATAAAGCAAACTGTCATTATTTTTCATGCAGAATTAACCCTTAAAGTTTGTCGCAGTTATTTAGAAACACCCTGTATTGATGAAGAGCACGGCTAGTTGTCAAAGTACCTAACTTTTTCATTTTCCAACATAAGTGAATGAGTCAAAAAGTAGAATGTTAAGAAAGGCTAAGGATACAATTGAGTTTTAATTTCAATATTTTTTAAATGCTAAAATATTCCACAGGGTGTTACAAACTTTCAGGAAAATACATAGTATTATTGTTACACCCGGTATACAATGATATTTACCTGTTTAGCTACACTATTACCACATCCATATTCTTAGAGAATAAGGCTATAACATATTGAAAAAATCACTAAAATCGGTCAACAGGTTTGGGAGATTCGACACATCAAAAATGACCCATTTTTAAGGTGTCCCGATTTTTTTGGCCAGGAGTGTATATAGAAGATCAATCAGTATGGCAAAAACGAGCCAATATAGCCTGGACACATTATACGAATGCCACAAAAAAGGGAAAATGTTAAGAGAATACGGAAGAAGGCAGTAATGAGTTATTGTATTAATTGTAGAGTGTATCACACTCTACAAGTGTGAATATTTTGTTAAAACACTATAATTTATTTTTGCCACCGAGCGCGATTATGCGAACATCTGGTCAGTCTCACGTACATTTGCATTTGGTCAAAATTATTGATGCAAATTGCATTGTACTAAGTGGAGTTACATCCTTTATCGGCATCAAGTGATCGATTTGGTGCATTTATGCCAACCCTAATTTGGCCGTAATAATAGCTGATTCGATTATTCGTGCTCGAGGTCTAGTTTACGATTAGTGCTAGACACGGCTTAATATAAAAATGCGACCGATTTAGTTGTAATTGTATTCTGATAGCTGTAATACGGACACACTCAGTGGGTAAATTTGTATCATTAGTTTAATAGTGCTTTCTAATGTTTTTTTTTTCAAAACAATCTGATCTTTATCTGTTATATAGTCCATGTGGTGAAACCGCTCCCGTCTGAAAAAATTTCTGATTCGGTTTCTTTTAAAAAATGTCTCCTTTAAACAAATCTGAAGGGTGCCGTGCGGAATTTTTGGGCAGAAATTGTTTAAACAATTTTTTTAAACAAATACAAAAGATCAGTTTTTTTGCTCTGGAGCATATATTTTTAGGTTTTTTGGTTCATTCTAAACAAGAAAGGTATCATATTAAAGTCTTCTTAGTATTACTCCTATAGAGTAACTAGGTCCATTTTCCGTTGGAACTTTACCAAGCTGCAGACGGGGGTTGTGAATTGCATAGTGTAGAATTCCTTCCCTTTTGTCTTCACTGCAGCATCCATCTGGCTTGCATATTGTAGAAGCCTTGGAGGTGTCACCAGGAAAATGGGCCATTAAGTTTTTCAATTAAAAATCTTTTAAAAATATTTTATTTTACAAATATTTTTATTACGTTGAAAAACTTAGTCTTTCATTTAGCAGATGCCGCTACGCACCTACTACCTTCACGTCAGTTGCAATGGGGGACTAATATGTCGAATAATTTTTACCTGGACTAGGGAAAGCAGCCTATGCATTCTCTGAAGAGCCTCTAACAAGAGGTGAAATCGTCGATAAGAGTGCTGGCTGCACTCTCTAGTCTAAGTAAAAATTAAGACGGTTTTGGCTTCCCATTGCAACTGAATAAAAATGGTATACATTTTTATTTTATATTAGTATTACTCCTATAGAGTAACTAGGTCCATTTTCCGTTGGAACTTTACCAAGCTGCAGAGGGGGGTTGTGAATTGCATAGTGTAGAATTCCTTCCCTTTTGTCTTCACTGCAGCATCCATCTGGCTTGCATATTGTAGAAGCCTTGGAGGTGTCACCAGGAAAATGGGCCATTAAGTTTTTCAATTAAAAATATTTTAAAAATATTTTATTTTACAAATATTTTTATTAGAGTCTTTAAAGTCTTCTACTTTAAAATGTATAATATGCGTCTGAATTGCCAATATAAATGAGTCAGATTAAATAAATTATTAGAAGAATTTTTTTACTTAGCAACATTATTTTTGTTTATTTTAGTAGTATTTTGTCAACGAAACCCGATTTGGGCTTCGAAACGTTAATAAAATCATTTTTTTTGTAAAATTGTGGCTTATTTCCCATAAAAGTAATTGATTATAAAAATGCCACAAGAAAATAGCTTCAGAACAACATTAAGAAAGGTATCTTGTAATTTTTCTTAAAAATTGATAGTTTTCGAGTTATAGGCGATTCTGAAAAATGCGAAAATACGCATTTTCGAGGCTTAAAAACTCATATTTAAATTAGTATTTTTGAGGTTGCCTGATACTTAAATTGAAGATTAAACATTCATCTTCAAGATTCTGAAGAGTGATCGCGTCTAACCTTAATTTATACCGTTGTTTTTTAATTGTTAAATATGCGTGTTTATCCGATTTTTTTGCCGGTGCGGCGCGTTCTATTTCAAAAATCTCCTATTTTCTTAAAATAGCGAATAAATCGAAAACTATTAATTTTATCAAAAAAAAGTATATATTTTTTGCTTAGAATGAATGTTTTTATCAACTTTTGCTGTCAAAATATAATAAAAAATTTCCAACCCCGAGATGGTGGCGACCACCCCCATGGTAAAAGCGCCTTTCGACATCATATAGATTTTGATCATTGGACTATCCTCTACTTATTCTCAAATTTTCAAGCAAATCGATCCATTCTGTAAAAATTGCGAGGTGAAAAGCTTTGGTACCTGGACTATTTAAAAACATTTGTTTTTTATTTAATTAGTCCGTTCTCAAACAATTTGAATTTCAAATGATGTAAGTACAGTCATTCAGTGGCGGCTCGTGACCTCAGTATGCGGGTAGGCTACACATATACTTCGGGTAGGCGACAAAAAATATCCTACAGTTTGTAATACATTTTGAGCCGTCTTGCAATACTAAATGTAATCTATGAGCGCAACAATGTGTAAAAATTGCTTTTGGAGCATCTACTTTAATTTTTGATTGTAATCCGTTTAAAGAGCCAGCCATTATACTTGCACCATCGTAAAATTGAGCAATTAATTTATTTTTGTAATCATATGGCTCAAGCACGTTTGAAATTAAACTATATAGAGCGTCTGCAGATCTATTATCGCTAACATCAAAAAACCCTAAAAATCTTTCTGTTACCTGACCAACTTTGTTAACAAAACGGATTGTTAAAGTACACTGATTTTTCGGTTATATCAGTAGTATCGTCAGCTAGTATAGAAAAAAATTGACTTTCATTAATTTCTGTTGAAATTTCATTTTTTACGTAATCGGCAAGACAATCTATTAAATCATTTTGTATTGTTTTTGACAAACCCGTGAACACCCCTTCTATTTTTTAACATGATCCTGGATTTCCTGATCGCGTTTAACTACTAAATTAAAAATTTCTTTAAAATTATGGCTCTCATCACGACCGCGAAATGTAAGTTCTTGTTTTGCTAAAAGAATTGTAACATCAATTTCTTTAACTTCTTCAATCTTTTTCAACTTCTTCATTATATATCTTATTAGATAGAGAAATATGTCCAGCGAAAGCACTGTCAGTAGTTTGTTTATTTTTTTCTAACCGTTTTAAATCTAAGCAATTGTTTAAATGTTCTTTCGAAGATTCATGTTTTTTTACACTAGCTGATAAATTTTTCAAATCTGAATATCCCTGACTCACCCAAACATTTTACTTCAAATTTGAGAGCAACAGACAAGGCCAACAGAAAAGTGAATTTTTAAAATAACTTCCGCTTAGCCATTTATGATTTTCATACCATATTGTTTTAAACGATCTCGAAAATGGTTGATTGTCTTTTGTCTTATCTGTGGATAAAATTGTTAAATTTTGTAAAGGCCGGCCCATTGAAATAATTACTAATCTTTCTTGATTTTGGCGCCTTGAAAAAGGCGTCTCGATCAAACTGCATATTACATCGTTTAAAATATTCATATTCGATGACTAAAGTTTTTCCACCAATAAAACTAACACACCTACGTTTCAACAACGTCAAATATTACTTATTTTATTTATGTATCAAATAATAATTTACTATTCGAATAAATTGATAAGTTAACAGTTAACAATTAACCTCGCTTTAAATTTTTAATTATCTATATAATCTAATAACACATTATTCAGTTTTCATAAACAAATTTAAATTGTCCTACCTAGTTTTATTCAATACTTAACCTGCTAATAACAGCCAAAATCAAAAAACAATTATTTTAAAACAGTTTCACAAGACACAAGAGAAGCAACTGATAAAATTTTGTAGGTCCGGCTATAAGACTCTGTGCCTATCCGCCCGTTCAAAATCGTAGAATACGGTCGCTATGAGCAGACCTGCAGCAGGTCTGCTCGCGTAAACAGAGAGAGATCGCACGTCAATTCGGTGTTGGCGTCGTTCTATTTCAGGTTACGTTCCCGAGTGCCTGACCAAGGAGAATATAGAATCTATACAGTACTACTGATACTACAAAGAGCGTGCAATAATTATAGCTACGGAGAACATTTTTTGGATATTTTTAAAAATAATTTGGATAATTTTTGCTATTTTATTGTAGATATTGTGTCAAAATTTATTAATTGCAATTTTGAAATAAGTAATTTATATTAATAATTTATATTATTGTACTACATTTGAAGAGGGTAGGCGGCGCCTACCTTGCCTACCCCTACGGGCCGCCCCTGCAGTCATTTCATACTTTGTATTTGAATATACTTGTGGAAGAATCCATGCACCATATTATATCTTACTGTTTCCTTTGCACATTTCTAACAGCATACTTGGCCGAATTTTCAAAGTAGAATTAAATAGGATCTAGTCGACTGAATGTACTGTACTTTAGAAATAGAATTCTAAACCCCAAAATGGGATGAAATGATAATCAAATTTAAATGTGAATTATACCGTTACTTGAGATCTCTTGTAGTATATGCTATCTAGCTTTAGCGAGAATTTAAATGATGGTTTAAGACCCTCAAAGGAACGACACAAGATACATGCCGTTTTTATAAAGTGTCTTTGAGGGTTCTCTGCGGTTGTTACAGAGACGTATCTTACGATTTATTCAAAATGGGTGGGCTATATTAACATTTTACTTATTTGCCAGATTTCACTAAATAAAATAAATGTAACGATACTTTATAGTCGGGGTTTGTAGACCGTGGAATTAGTCTGAAGTTGTTTTTTTCATAAATTCCAGACTATTAGTATGGATTAGGTCTTCTGGAGAATTTGTCAGTTTTTATTCGACTTCATTAAAGGTTCTTACCACAAACCATACATACTCATAGACGTTTCACGGCTATGTTAATCTTTCGCATCGAATTAGCGCCATCTCTTGATTGGAATGAGAACTCAATTGACAAATTTTAGTTACGCGGGAGTTTCAAACAATAAATTTTGTGTGATTTTTGAATTAAAAGGTAGAGATAAATAACAGAAAGGCAAATCAATGTTTTATTCAATAATTATACAATAAAATAAATGAAAATGAATGTCGACACAATTATACAGTAAATTAAAATTATTTTAAAAGTACTATCTACGTAAAAAATACTAAAAATACATAAAAACGTTGGTTCAAGGATTTTTAACCTCACATTTTTGCCATGGTCAACGGAAATCATAATATTTACACCTTAAAAATGAACCTCACTGAAAATTTAACTAATAAAGGATATTTTCTGGAAACGATAAATATTGTAGAATCTTTTAGCATCCAGCACTTGATTTTTTGTGGTCCTCTCCGATATTTGATTTAGCTTCACTTTTTACTTCAATGTCCAGAACAAAAAGCAGCTTATGTTGTTGACTTACTGTCTCACTAACTATTACCTTGCAGTCCTTGCATTCACGTATGTCTTCTAAATAGTCTATTTGGGATTGATGTTGTCCACTTTTGTACGTAATTAGATGAGTTTCTCTCTTTTTAAAGAATGTGTTAACAATCGCCATATCTAGTGCTTGAATATTAGCTACAGCAGAATTCCAATCTGTTTTCAATTATTAAGGTGATACAGTAGCGATCAACAGGTAGCAAAAACGCGTTCCAAGATTGCGGCTGTAATTTTGAATATTTTTTCGAGATATTTGGCACACGTATTCGTAATATAATAAAGAATGGCGGTACAGAGCCCAATTTGAAAAATATATTAATATGTGGAAATTACTCTGTAATTAAATACAATATTAAAAAAACTAGCCTGTACCGCCATTAAGAAGAACAAAAAAATACACTTTCTTCAAATAATTTTTTTTATCCGATGCCTAGATTTTGTGTCATTTTGGAACTACTAAAATTTTTTATTTCATTAGTAGTTCCAAAATGACACCAAATCTAGGCATCGGATAAAAAAGTTTATTTGAAGAAAGTGTATTTTTTTGTTCTTCTTAATGGCGGTACAGGCTCGTTTTTTTAATATTGTATTTAATTACAGAGTAATTTCCACATATTAATATATTTTTCAAATTGGGCTCTGTACCGCCATTCTTTATTATATTACGAATACATGTACCAAATATCTCGAAAAAATATTCAAAATTACAGCCGCAATCTTGGAACGCGTTTTCGCTACCTGTTGATTGATACTGTTTCCTCTTAAGCGATTTTTATTAAATGATTTAAGTGATTTTAATACCGCTGTAATAATATTGTTACTTAACAGGTTAATTTTCATTGTATACCGGCGGCATCAAAAATGACCAAATTTTTAACTGGGCGGATTTCTATGAATGCAAGTTTATTTAGTTGAATGAACATTTTTGAAAGTATAACTTGTAGGAAGATTTTTTAGATAAATACCTTACCTAATAACTTTAAAGTCGGAATTGCATTTGCGTGTAATCTTTTACAACCTTCCGAAAAATATATTCGATCGAAATGCTGATGACACACTCGTTTATTCGAATAAACTCTTTTAGGATTCATTAAATTAAGTTCATGATTATTTATTTTCTGCAACCAAAACTGAAGTCGATGACGGTGCTTTTTAGGATTTGGAAATCTACGGAGCAAAATATTGTTTTTTTTTACAATTAAATTAATTGTCAAATTTTAAATATGACAAGAGAATTTACTGATAGCGACATCTCTGGATTGAAATGGTTACTAATTTGCTGTCTTGATCTTGCAAATTTACGTGAAACGTCTATGAGTATGTATGGTTTGTGGTTCTTACTAGCATAGCTTTATCCGCGTAAATATATTGTCTTGTTTGTTGGTTTATGGGCTGGCCATTAACGTACATGTTGTATACAATCGACGCGAGGATACTTCCCTATGGAACATCATTTTTTTGGTCCTTCCACCGACCTTCAGTTAAAGGCATTTCACAAATCTCGTGAAACGGAAATTCTATGTAGTTTCGTAGAGTTTTGCCAACAGTCAATGATGGTTAACTGTCATAGAAGGCAGTTAGGTCTCTGAACGTTGTCCCTGTAATTTCTTTCCGTTAGAAACCATCTCTAGTTAAAACTAGCCTACTTTATGGAGCCGAGACATGGAGAATAACGGAGAAATATAAGAAAAAGGTCGAAGCCACGGATATGGATGCCATCAGAAGATCGATGAGAATATCAAGAGCCGAAAGAATAAGGAATGAAGTAATAAAACAACAAATGGGTGTAGAGGGCACTATAGTTGAGGATATTGAAAGAAAACAGCTCATATGGTATGGGCATGTGAGCCGAATGGGGGACGAAAGATTGCCTAAAAAAACTATGATGTGGCAACCCCCAGAGAAGAAAAAACGAGGAAGACCACCACAGAGCTGGAATCGGGGAGTTAGGAAAGCGATTAGCGCTCGAAATCTAAATGAAGACCTAACTAGCGACAGAATACAGTGGCGTTTGGGAGTCGGACAACGTCGTAAGACGTTATGAAACCGAATATATGTATGTATGTAGAAACCATATTCAAGTGTTAAGCGAGGTTAAGGATTTGTCTGCAGTAATAATTCCGCGTCTGAATCCTGCTTGCTCTTGAATAATTTTCTTTATAAATAGAAAGCTTTCAGGATCAGTATAATTCTTTATATTCTTTATTTAATACCCTTCACTACATAATGTGGGTCTACCGCCATATTCTGATCAGTTGAGTAGACAGAGTCACAAACGTTTTTTGTGACTACGCCAAAGCTTTTGATTGTGTAAATCACAAAATTTTGATAGAAAAACTAAATTTCTACGGAATTCGAGGTATTTCTTTGAATTGGTTCCAATCCTACTTGAATAATAGGAAACAACTAGTTAGAGCAAATGATACTGACTCTAGTCGCAAAAACATTGTGTGTGGAGTACCACAAGGTTCAGTATTGAGTCCTCTACTTTTCCTTATCTTTATTAATGACATCACTAGTTTAAAAATCGATGGAAAAGTCTTTCTTTTTGCTGATGATACCAGTATCACTTGGAGCAACTCAAATATTGCAACTCTTTATGCTACTATAACTTCTGATCTACTTACAATAAAAACCTGGTCTGACTCTAATTTACTCTCATTTAACGAAGATAAAACAGTAGAATTGTCTTATAAAGGAGCTCTTCAACCCTTACCTCTTAATAACAGCCAGATCAGTACCGTTGATTCTGCAAAATTTCTTGGTATTTTTTTAGACAGCAACCGTAAATGGTCCCAAAATATCGATTTGTTAAGGAAGAAACTATCCTCAGCTTGCTATGAGTCCAGAAAGCCACTGCGCATCCGCTAGGAAAAATATTCTAATTCGGATTTTTTGCACAATCTTACTCAAAAAGGACCCCTTTTAACAAATTTGCATGTTGCCAGGGCCGAAAGGTGGTCAAAAATTTTTTAAACGTTTTTTTTTGTTTTTTTCCTAAAATTATTTTTTTTGCATGGAACAAAGTTTTTTTAGATTTTTTGGATCATTCCAAACAAAAAAGGACTTTAGTGACTTTTCTCTAAAAATGATAGTTTTTGACATATAAGCGATTAAACATTGAAAAATTGCGAAATCGGCCATTTTTAACCCTCAAAAACTATGTGAAAAAGTTAAAATTTGAATGTTGCCAAAGTAAGTAGATATTTTTTAAACATCGATTCATGAAATCCCGAAGAGTTTTTTGCAATACAATATTCAAAACTCCTTTGTTTTTTAATTGATAATCAAGCGTGCGCGACACTATTTTCCACCGACAGTATGGTGCAAATAAAAGGAATAAATTCGTTATTTCGTAAACAGGCGACTTTAAGGAAAAATCCCGAAACAGGTCGATTTGTATTTTTAAGTTACGATATTATGGCATATATGATATACTAGTGACGTCATCCATCTGGCCGTGACGACATAATCGATGATTTTTTTAAATGAGAATAGGGGTCGTGTGCTAGCTCATTTGAAAGGTTCTTCAATTCTCTATCTAGTAATATAAACATTTATATAATTATTTATACAGGGTGTCCTTCTAATTCTTTTTTGTCAAATAATTTAATTTAATAAAAATTTTTTGGACATCCTGTATAAATAATTATGTAAATGTTTACATTACTGAATAGAGAATTGAAGAACCTTTCGAATGAGCTACCACACGACCCCTATTCTGATTTTAAAAAATAATCGATTACGTCATCACGCCCAGACGGATGACGTCACTAGTATACCATACATGCCACAATATCATAACTTAAAAATAAAAATCGACCTGTTTCGGGTTTTTTTCTTAAAGTAGCCGGTTTACGAAATAACGAATTTATTCCTTTCATTTGCACCATACTGTATAATACACATGCAACAACGGTGGAAAATAGTGTCGCGCACGCGTGATTAGAAATTAAAAACAAAGGAGTTTTGAATATTATATTGCAAAAAACTCTTCGGGATTTCATCAATCGATGTTTGAAGAATATCGTCCTACCTTGGCAACATTCAAATTTTCAGTTTTTCACATAGTTTTTGAGCGTTAAAAATGGCCGATTTCGCAATTTTTCAATTTTTAATCGCTTATATGTCAAAAACTATCATTTTTAGAGAAAAATCACTAAAGACCTTTTCTGTTTGGAATGATCCAAAAAACCTAAAAAAACTTTGTTCCATACAAAAAAAATAATTTTAGGAAAAAAACAAAAAAAAAACGTTTAAAAAATTTTTGACCACCTTTTGGTCCTGGCAACATGCAAATTTGTTAAAAGGAGTCCTTTTTGAGTAAGATTGTGCAAAAAATCCGAATTAGAATATTTTTCCTAGCGGATGCGCAGTGGCTTTCTGGACTATATGCTATAAGATCTGTTTTGAATGAACTCAATTTAGCATCTTCCATATTTTTCTTTGTTCGAGTCACATCTTCGTTATGGTCTTCCTTTTTGGGGCTCTGTTACAGCTGCCCATTTCGATGTTATTTTCAAATTACAAAAAAGAGCAATAAGATATCTGTTTGGCCTCAGAAGAACAACATATTGCAGAAGTTACTTCAAAGATCACGGAATTTTAACCCTTCCATCTTTGTATATCTTAGAAACTGTTAGCTTAATTCGTAATCACCTACATGTCTTTCCACCAAGACCTAATCATGACTACTTCACGAGAAATTTTACGTCAGTAAAGAAATCTATATTATATTCCGCAAAAAAACTTTACAAATATCTCCCTGTACAACTTAAATCTGCAGCATCTTTCCCCAAATTTCGTAAACTGACAAAAGCCTACCTATCTGAAAGACCATATTATTCAGTAGATTTTCTTAATCAATAACTAAGAAATTACAGTACCCTTTGCAGGAAATGTATTTTTACTGTTTTTTTGTCTATATTTGGGTGTCACATGCAGCAGCTTAACTTTTAAACTTATTAATTACTAGGTAGACTATGCATTTGCAATTTATTTAAATTTTGCAATTGATTATTTCTGTTTAACTTCATTATTATTATTATTGTAAAAATATTGACGATTTATGTAATTGTAGTAAATTCGATTGTTATTGTTTTGTTTTCTTGACTTTTTATAAGCTTTGTCGATAAAATTGTACAATTTTTCATGAAAATACAGCATATTTCTATTATATTCTATTCTAAAGGGTTTTGCAACGTTTGAATAAAAGTTGTGAAGTAGTGCACACGGTTAAAAGGCGTAAATTGGAATACTTTGGTCATATAATGCGTCACCCAGAAAAATATGACATACTTCACCTTGTCATGCAAGGTAAAATAATGGGAAGAAAATTTGGGCCTCCGCGCCGTAGAACTTCTTGGCTTAAAAACCTACGCCAATGGTTTGGGAAAACTAGCACTGAACTATTTCGTGCGGCTGTAAATAAGACAATGAATTTTTTTAATAAAATTTAATCCATTGAAGCAATATAAAATAACTGCAGGTGTAGTGCAGTTTATTATTAATAAAGTACCTATTCCGCTGGTAATTTTGCATGGTTCATGCGGATAATTACAAATAAAAAGTATATTCTAAATTTACTCCAGCGAAACAGCCGTTATATTGTAATCAATAATAATAATTAGTAATTAGAAAAGGTTTTAAATTCTTTAGAAGACATTTCAACAGATGCATAAAAGAACATAAAACGAATGTATTTCTTTGTTAAACTGTAACAAAAAACGTCAAAGTCGCCTTTTAGTGCCAGCCAGACATTAAATAACGAACACAAATTGTTAACTTTAAGTAACCATTTTCTCCAAACCGTATGTGAAAGAACTCTTTATGACACCATTCTTTCTCTACGAATGGGATTCCCTTAGTAACTATAAAGTTACATATACGTGTAACAGTTTTGCGTTCAAATCATGATTACATCAGAGCCAGATACAGGCCCTTTTAACCGTAAAAGCCACTTACATTTTATAACTCTTTGCCTCGGAAAATACATATTTTAGTGTTTGTGAATGACGTCAAAGGATTTAAGAGCTCTTTGTGTATTCGACCATTACGCGTGTGCACCAAACGATCTCTCCGTTGCTAATGGAAATGAAATATACGCCTGGACGGACGAGTAGACGCTATCATCGAAATTATCCCTTAGGGAGAGACTTTACCTATAAATTGTTGGTTTGAACAAAAAGTACAAGAAATATGGCGCGGTTAGTTACCGCAAACAGACTTTATTTTTGCTATCCGATATTTTTATGGAACATTTTCCATTTTTTTTTTAATAAAAACCCAATATTGTTAGATTCTACTCTTATAATTCTATTAACTAAGAGAGTTAGAAAAAAGAATATTTATTTGATCGGTACTGGTGTTACGTATTAAGGCGAGATAAGTTAAAAGCAAAATTTATCAAATAATGGAATATAGTCCTGTAGTCCTATAGAATAACTTTTGATTATAAAATAAAATAGCAATTCTGCTTAGCGCATTTGAAAGTTTAAGTCAAATTAATTAAGTCAAAATTCCATTTTTTTTTAATAAAAACCCAATATTGTTAGATTGTACTCTTATAATTCTATTAACTAAGAGAGTTAGAAAAAAGAATATTTATTTGATCGGTACTGGTGTTACGTATTAAGGCGAAATAAGTTAAAAGCAAAATTTATCAAATAATGGAATATAGTCCTGTAGTCCTATAGAATAACTTTTGATTATAAAATAAAATAGCAATTCTGCTTAGCGCATTTGAAAGTTTAAGTCAAATTATATAGGTTTTGATTATTTGCGTTGCTAAAAATTTATTTTTTTATTGTTAAACAAAGCTATAAACACATAGTGTTTCCCGTGCCTAATACATGCGTTTTAATGCATGCTACGTAGTTATTGCCTCGCTTGCACTTGTAGCTACTCTACCTACTCGTTCGATTTTAAATGAGAAATCATTGAAAACATCACTCACGCACTAGGTGTTTATAGCTTTGTTTAACAATAAAAAAATAAATTTTTAGCAATGCAAATAATCAAAACTTGACAAATGCAGTAAGCAGAATTGTTATTTCATTTTTAATCAAAAGTTATTCGGGTTCAAAAATTGCAATTTTTCGATTTTTTGAAAGTTCAACCTCGTTTATCTCGAAAACTATGCATTCTACGAAAAAACTTGTCAGAACATTTATTGCTTAGAATGACGCAAAAAATACAAAACAATGTTTTGTTTTGCGAGAAATCGCTGTTATGTAATTACTCAAGTTCTTTGTCTATAACAATCTTATCGACATCCGGATCAACTGTTATCCCAAAAAATTCGTATTCTACGGGTCAAAATACATAAAAAAACTTGGGTAAGTCCATCTGAACAAAGGAGGCCGTTGTACCCCCCTGGCGACAGGACTAATATGTCAAATATGTGTGTATGTATAAATATGTTACGGTACCACGTCCATCAAGTTAGCAGAACAAAATCAGTAGAACACAATTATTCTTATACCGTACTTAAGTGTAAATTAAATGCAACTTTAATGTTCCAAGAAAAAATTTATTGCTCTTCTTTTTTAAAAGTTATCGCATGTTCTGCTAACTTGATAATCAAGCTAGCAGAACAGTAGTTCAAGAATTTGATAAATCATTTATAATTGAATGCCAATGTATTCTCTGAATTCAATGCAAATTTAATGTTCCAAGAAAAAAATTTTTGCTCTTCTTCTTTAAAAGTTATCGCATGTTCTGCTAGCTTGATTATCAAGTTAGCAGAACATGCGATAACTTTTAAAGCAGAAGAGGAATACATTTTTTCTTGGATTATTCAATTTGCATTTAATTCAGAGAATACTTTCGCATTCAATTATAAATGATTTATCAAATTTTTGAACTACTGTTCTGCTAGCTTGATTATCAAGTTAGCAGAACATGCTATAACTTTTAAAAAAGAAGAGCAATACGTTTTTTCTTGGAACATTAAATTTGCATTTAATTCAGATAATACTTTGGCATTCAATTATAAATTATTCATCAATTTTTGAACTACTGTTCTGCTAGCTTGATTATCAAGTTAGCAGAACATGCAATAACTTTTAAAGAAGAAGAGCCATAAATTTTTTCTTGGAACATTAAATTTACATTTAATTCAGATAATACTTTTGCATTCAATTATAAATGATTTATCAAATTTTTGAACTACTGTTCTGCTAGCTTGATTATCAAGTTACCAAAACATGCGCTAACTTTTAAAAAAGAAGAGTAATAAATTTTTTCTTGGAACATTAAATTTGCATTTAATTCGGAGAATACCTTGGCATTCAATTATAAATGATTTATCAATTTTTGAAGTACTGTTCTGCTAGCTTGATTATCAAGTTAGCAGAACATGCGATAACTTTTAAAAGAAAAGAGCAATAAATTTTTTCTTGGAACATTACATTTGCATTTAATTTACACTTAATTATGGTACAAGAATAACTGTGTTCTGCTGACTTTGTTCTGCTAACTTGATGGACGTTACGGTACCTTTGATGACGAATCGTTCGTCCTCTTCTCCCAGATCACTGGACTCTGCAATTGAACTGTTTTTCTTGCTATTTTTTAATGGATTTGAAACTGTTTATCAAACTGTGTCACTCACTTATGACGGTTAAAACATAACTGAGCGTGTATGGCTATGTCGAGGAAGCTTGACTCCCTTAAGTGTGTTACGGGGCAGTGCCTACAGGACTGTATTGGTAACGCAGCAAATCATCATCATCATCCAACCAACTTACGTCCACTGCTGGACATAGGTCTCCCCCAATTGTTTCCACACTTCACGGTTTTCTGCCGATGGTTGCCAGTTTTTACTAATCCGCCTAATATTAAATTCGTAAAAAACGCAGCAAATACTTGTAAGTTATTAATCAAAATTCACAGTTTTCGCAATGATATGAAATGATTACAATTTCGAGACGAATCTATTCATGTAAATTTTATTGCATTTGAGTTGCCCTACATTTTCCATAAGATGTGTGCGGTGTCCTTTAACTGAATGACATAAATATTCAAAAACTCAATTTCTACTGCAATTAAACTCTAAACTTCCTGTGTTTATATCCATTTTCTGACGTTCCAGACTTTTGGATTTTTGAGATTTTCTTTTTCTTACCCCTTATTCACCTACAATTTAGAGTTAGTATAGGCAAACTTGACAAAGGGAAATACTTTTCTCGTTCAGAGGTAACGGCCGAGCATTACACAATCCCGAAATGTTGCCTTATAGATAGGTGTAATGAAGAACCCAGGAGATTACAGAATGTTTATCGAGTTGTTACTTTACCTAGATTCGACGACATCTCGAACATTCTAGATTTTTAGTACTTCTTAGACCTTCTAGTACTTCTTCTAAAGACCTGGACCAGACACAAATATTTTATTATGGCGGAAGTCATATAGTAGTGCTTTCCCTGTTTTATCTCGGTTGGCTAGGGGATATTTTGTGTGTCCAAGCGCCGTCCGTACCAATCGATCGGTTTTTTTCTGAAGCAGCTCCGTTATAACAAATAAAAGATGCTCTTTAAAAGATAAAAGTATCAAAGAACTCTTTTGTTTGAACAAATGGATGTAGAGCTCTTTAAAGAATAATATTTGTGAGGTTACAATGTAATTTATCCTGTTTCTTGTATATTTTAGGAGATTTTTTTAGAAAAGATTGGCATAACCAATACAATACCTACTCAATACTTAAAAAGTAACGATATTGTATCGTATCGTGAAGTTCTAATCTTAAAACAATAATGAAAATATAATACGTCTCAAGGCGAATAAAGGTGAACAAAGACTGGGTGGCAATATCTATTGAATCGATCAATGCGATAGAGATACAGGAGTTTTAGGAGTTTTATTTACAATAGGGTTAGAACATGATGCGATGTTGTCCCTGTTTAGGATTTTTAGTTATCCTTTTTAGGGTTTGGGGTTGTCGATTTTCTGTGTGGCACGTACGAGAGTTGTCATGGGGTTTTGGATAACATCCTTTTTTTTGAGTGTAGTTGTAGGTTGTTTACAAATGGTCTTGTATCTGTGTGTGAATAAAAGGAGAGAGGAGCTTACTGTTTATCGGTTTTGTGTATAATCGGCTCTTTAATCTCGTGTGTGGTATATAACTGGATTTAATTTAGTATTGTCCCTTCTAAGAGACTTCTAAAATCCTTTTAATAAAAATAGATTAATTATTGTTTAATACGATTGTTTAGGTTACATAATATTGAATTTTTAAATATATATCGATGTATTACAATGAAAGTAGAACGCACGCATTCGGCGATTTTGACCCAGAGAATTCCGCTGATTAAACTTAAAGCATATTAGGGGAGTGCAATTAGAACGAAAACATGCATTGTTTCGGAATAATTCAAACAAGCTTATATTTTTCTAAAACTTTTTTTGTTAGTTTATATACATGTTAAAGTAAAAAGTTCTACTCGCAGATTTGGCCGCAATTGTTTATTAATTGTTTAAATAATAACAATTGTTTTGTATAAATAATTTTAAAAATATCGATGAATTCATTATTTTACTTTGATCAAATATGTTTCTATTTCGTTTTTGATTATGCTGAATCCGAATATGGCATTGCAATTTGAAAATTCTTATACAGAAGCTCTTATACAGTGTGTCTGCGTAGCTAGGAACCACATGGAAAACTTTTTTATTATCAATTTTACGAAAAAAAGTTATTCTTAATAAAATGCTCTGGATAGTCAAAAATCTAAAACTCAACCATCAGATATCAAATTTTATCAATTTTATACGAGTTATGTCAAAAATATGAATTTCGTTAAAGAGTAAAGTACCTTTATATTCCAGAATATCAAAAAATGCTACTATGAAAAGTTGTTTGAAATTAGAAACTATGTCTAAATATACAATTACATCATTCTAATCGAAAAAAAATTCAATTTTTTCTCAAATTACGGATACTCCTCATTTTATTACAATTCTGATAACTATTTTATTATCACTTTTACGAAAAAAAGTTATTCTTCATAAAATGCTCTCCCTGGTCTAAAATCTAAGATACAATCATGAGATGTCAAACTTTTTTAATTTTATACGAGGTATGTAAAAAATATGAATTTTTCTTAAGAGTTAAGTGCCTGTATTATTCACAATATTTTAATTAGAAGGATGTAATTGAACACTAAAACAAATTTTTTAATTCCAAACAACTATTCTTAATAACAATTTTCGATATTGTGAAATGTAAAGGTACTTTACTCTTGAGTGAAATTCATATTTTTTGACATACCTCGTATAACATTAATTAAATTTGATATTTGATGATTTCATCTTAGATTATATACGATGCAGAGTATTTTATAAAGAATAACTTTTTTTCGTAAAACTGATAATAAAAAAGTTATCAATAGGTTTCAGGTTACGCAGACATACTGTATAAGAGCTAAAAATTTTTTTTTGCTGAACATTTATTATTGTTGAAGCTTATTATTAAATGTAGTTTAGGTAAGTTTTACAGAAAAAAGTTTTGATCACTTTGTATAAACATTTTTTTAGCTGGTAATTTTCGGTTTTTGTATTACATTTTTGTTATCTTTCTTAATTTTCTTAAAAAGAAATAGTTTATTTCGTTTTAAAGAATACATCCTAAGCTTTAATAACGCACTTATAAAACTGTAATAGATCTGTGTAAACTTGAGTAATACCGTCTTAAAGTGGTGGTAATTCTATAAAACTACGAAGATTTCAAAAATTACAATTTTTGAGACGTCATACCATTTGAATTAAGTTTTTGAGATTTTTTTTTAATGAAACATCATTTAATAAGATGCTTGAAAGGTAAGTTGTGCAAAATTGAGAGTTTTATAAGACGAGTTGTATTTGTTACACATTTTTAAATCATTTTTAAACAATATTCATGTAAGACTCACTTTCCGCCCACACCGTACTTATGCTCATACATTTTATTTCTTTCTATTATAACCATAAGATAGCTTAATTATTCTTCTTTCATGTCCAATTTGTAAAATTTTATTTTATCAATCAGTTAAAGAATTACATTAAAATAACTCAACCGTGCACTTCGCCGTACGTTAGTTTACAGTGCGCCAATGTTTGTGAGAAGGGTGACTTTAGCGTTATAAATAAAAAATTATAGAAGATACAGATTTAATTTTAGAAAATTCTTTATATAAGGTTTTTTTTGTAAAATTTTCTGAATTTTTCAATGGTCAAGTCAGTTTTTTTCTAAAATTTATATTTTCGGAGTTATTTAAAAAACATCTAATTTCGTAGTTCATTTGTTTAATAAAAAATGAAGCACCCACTTCTCGAGTAGAACTTTTCGATATGTTGTTTATTAAACATTTCTTAATGAAAATACAAAAAGTTCTATCTTGTTTGATTTTTTCCGAAGTGAAAATCTATATGCACTCCCCTATATTATGATATTATATTTACAAACTGAACTGAAGTGAAAACATATTAACAAAACACGCATCTATAAAAAAGGGGTAATAGCATACGAAATAACGCAAGATTAATATTAATTCTAATTGAGTCAGTCAGCTATCGTCATCAGCTGAATATAGTTTATTGCATTTAAGCAACTAATAAAATAGAGATGGGTAACTAAGTGCATATTTGGTAATCAATAACTAAGTGCATATTTGGTAATCAACCCTAAACGAAGGGGTTAACTACCCCAACAACCACCATAGATATATTTTTGTGGATGGTGTGACGGACGTAACGTATATAAATTTAATCTAAATTTAGCACTTGCATTTTTAAATTAGATTATAAACAAACGGATTTTACTAAAAATATATGAGGAGTTCATTGGTATTTTAAAATGTATCATAGTTTTCGAAATATTTTTAATAAAAAAACTATCGTTAAGTAATCACTAAGGCAAATTATTTATAATCGTTTAAAATTGGAAAATTTTAGATTTCAATCTTCCACTTAAATTGCCGCCCACACTGCCTCAGGCATGCAGCGTTTAAAAAAATTATATCGTAGGAAATTAACTCGTAGTATTATGTTAGAAATGTATGCTAATTAGTGTTTTTAATAATGCAATTTGTTTCAGGTAAGTTAACGTCAAATATATACCAATATCCATGGATTAAGTAAGTACATACTAAAAATTCTACATTATCCAAATCAATTATCTGCATCAAAACTTCTTTAATTCTTATGTATGAATAGTTACGACTTTCATTCTTTGAGGCCATCGGTACATAATTCGCAAATATTTTACTGCTATTCCTACTTTTTTTGTCTTTACACGGCAAATTACGTGTAGTAAAATTCACACTGGTATGGAATGTAAACATTACTACTTGACAATGTCATGATTAACTTTAAAGATATGGCTTTTGCATGTTCTTGGATAACTGTTACTTGTATAATTAATTGCCTTAATTATTAATTCAGTTAATTAATATGATAATTTTTTTCCTAACTATGTATTCAGTTACTGTAATAATTTATCTACTGTACAACAAAAAATAATACTACTCGAGAAAAGAGGAAAAGTGATAAAGTGATTTTTTAATAATATATTGTTACTATGAAACGCTTTTACATCTTTAACAACAAAATACTTGGATCACTGAATATATCCTGGTGTATTCTCTGCTTGGATCTTCCATAAATAATACACAATACATAACTTTTTATTCACGTCTTAAATCAATTATTTATCAAATACACTATCAATATTATTTAATCCACAACTCAAAATATTCCCGATGCCATGTTAAATATTTAAAATTGTCACTGTCTTGTCACCATATTCTATTCGACTCAGTACGTTCTAAGACAAAGAGAGCAAATGTTCGATGTGGAAAATATCACCACCGACATAGTGTCCATTTTTTTGAATCCTGAAAAAACTAATAAATATTTTTAAGAAATTGAAACGCAGAATGAAAGAATAAATTATTATCGAGGTCCAAAACTTCCTGAGAATAAATAAAAAATTTTTTTTGAATGAGATATTTAAAATTAAAAATCACACTACATTTTCTCTCAGTTTTACACCCCTGTAACTTATTAAAATAAACATTATATAAGTTTTCAGGGACTTTCGGATCTCGGTAAGAACGTAATACTTCATTCTGCGTTTAAATTTTTCAACAATATCTATGAGTTTCCTCAGGAATCGAAAAAATGCTATTTAAACAGCATTGAAGCCGAAAGTTCGTACCCACTCCTTAATATAATAAAATATAATTAATATACAGTGATGAGCGCGCTAATAACCGGCAAAATAATGCAAAAGATGAAAACTAGTCGAGGTGAAAAATTTATCGATCTTTTGGAATACAGCTACTATGTGATTGTGATCAGACTCGATATCACCACTTAAAAATAAGTTTTCGCTGATTTAATCCAGTTTCTAAATCGGTTTTTTATTAGAATGAAGTCGATTTGGTTCCTATAGGCCATCCCACGAATATACGACTGTTTTGGATTATCGCGACAACGAATATTTTAGTGTGCAACATAAGAGGTATGAAAGTAAATGGCTCTAATAATTATTCCAATAAGCAACAACGTAATTTTCAATTTACTTTCGTTCTTCATATTGTGCACAGTAAAATATTCGTTGTCGAGATAATCCAAAAAGGTCGTATATTCGTGGAATAGGGTATAATAATTTTGTCATCTGATTCTGCATTAGACTTACAGGGTAAGGGTAAATTCTTCTCGGTGGTAATTTAAAGTGAGTATTCGATATAATGAAATCGTGTTCTTGTCAGAATTGGACAAGTCGATCTCCACGTTCGTTTCTTTTTCCCAAGCCATAATCCCCCACAATGTTCAAACAGCATCCTTTGCCGACTTTGGCGTTAAAATCTTCGAGGACTATGGTATTTTCTGCTGCTTTAACAAGATCTAGAATCTAGAGCATTAGTAAGATATTTGTAAAATTCTTCTAAATTATCTTATCACTGGACGATGTTGGGGCATAGACCTGAATTACGTTTGTAATGAACGGCTTTGAATTAAATTTTACTAGCATTACTCTGTCAGATATGGGGATATAATTTATTACTTATTGAGCTAAGTGTTGGCATTATAGTTATTGGCATCGTTATTTTTTTCATAGTACACTTAATATCCGTCAACATCACATACTCCTGCTCCAGGCCACCACATTTCACTTCCGAAGATGCTGATTTGCATTCTTTTCATTTCTTTTATAGTATTGTGTATTTTACCCGACTCAAACTAGGGCTTACAATACCGGGATTCCGGGATCCCGAATACCGGAATCCCGGACGATTTTTGTCCGGTATTCGATACCGGTATTTATAATAAAAATACCGGTATTTTGGTATTAGCTTAATTTATAAAAAGTGAATTGATGCACAATAAACTTTCTTCTAAAATATTTTTTGCTATTACAAGAAATTATTTTTGAAGATAAACAACCAATATCATTGTAAAAAATATTTATTAAACACGTTTATTACACATACAAGTCAAGTATAGCTCTTTCTAAAAGCGTGAATGTCGATAATTTAAGGCGAAGGGTTATATCAGTTTCTACAACCAAATTATTAAATGTCGTCTATACAAATACATAAAATGAGTTATATAAAAATTCTTAAATTTTTAAAAAGCCGTAAGATTTATCAATCAGAATTGTTTTTACATTTTTAGATCTATTTTTCATTTTTTTTGTGTATTGTGGTGTATGAATTAGGCTCACTTATTTTCTGAATTATTTATAATAATTGAAAATATATAGCAGTCTAAATACAGAGTGTAGGAGAATACAACATTGAGGGTGTAAAAAACTTTACATACTTGGGATCCCTAGTCACGTCTGATAATAACGTAGCAGAGGAAGTGAAGAGGCGAGTATTTATTGCCAATAAAAGTTACTATGGCTTAATTCGGCAAATAAGATCAGATAACGTCGCAAGGAAAACAAAATGCCAAATATACAAAACCTTAATAAGACCGCTACTCACATACGGCTCAGAAACCTGGAAACTCACTAAAAGAGAGGAAACATTGCTAGCCACCTTTGAAAGAAAAATCTTGCGACACATATATAAGGGCACAAAAGAAAACGGAATTTGGCGAAGAAGGTACAACTTTGAACTATACGAAATATACCAGGATCCGGATATCATAACATTCATTAAAATAGGACGGCTGCGTTGGATGGGACATGTAGAAAGAATGGAAGAAGGCGAAATACCAAACAAAATATTCAAACAGATGCCAGTAGGAAAAATAACAAGAGGAAGACCGAAGTTGAGATATTTAGAACACATAGAAAATGATATAATAACCTTAAAAATAAAAAACTGGACAAAAAGCACGAAACAGATCAGAGTGGAGAAGAATCCTGGAACAGGCCAAGACCCAGAAAGGGCTGTCGAGCCAGTGATGATGATGATGAGGAAATACAGAGTAATCTATATTAAATATATGTCACAGTAAGTTAATCTTTGTATCAATATATTTTAAAGTTAAATTAATTTACAAATAGGAAATTTCATAGGTAAAGGTACTATCCTATTATATGCAAAATTTATCCTAGAATCAAATATACAGTGATGAGCGCGCTAATAACCGGCAAAATAGCTCAAAAGATGTAAAACAATACATTGCGAAACAAAAAGAGATGAAACTAGTGGAGATGGAAATGATCGTCATAAACGTATAAATTAACATTAAATTACATAGTTTCCGACCTTTAGACGTATCAGAGGAGTATGACAACTGTCACTGTCCTGTCCACAGACGTCTAAAGGTGGGAAACTATGTAAAGTAATGTTAATTTATACGTTTATAATGATCATTTCCACCTCCACTAGTTTCATCTCTTTTTGTTTCGCAATGTATTATATTTTCCATCTTTTGTGCTATTTTGCCGGTTATTAGCGCGCTCATCACTGTATAGTTTTTTCTATTTGCACATTTTTTGTATTCTATTCTATTCCTACTATCTATTCCTACTCTCTATGTAATATTATAAACAACATCTACTCATTTAAAAACAAAATGTAATAGGTTTCATATATTATTTAATGATATAACAACTGAGTCGATATAACAACTGAGTCGATATAACAACTGAGGATAGTATAAATTATAACGCGTATATTTTTTATTCATAATACCGGTTTTAATACCGGGATCCCGGTATTTGAAATTTTAAATACCAAATACCGGTATTGAGATTTTGGCTCGGTATTGTAAGCCCTAACTCAAACGTGCTTCTGACGTTCCGTCTGGCTATTTTTCAAGGATTTCGCATATTAATGACCTGAGAGGCCCTGCAGTCATGAGATTGTCCTCTCCTCCCGGATCTTGAGTTCCAAGATCCATGATCATTAATGTTTCGACTTAAATTATTTACAGCCACGACAGTTATAACTAGGAGTGCCAATAGGCTTTTAATGCAGTAGTTCTCCTGTGCTTTCTGCATCCTTGTGCGGTTGACCAATTTATAGTTTTAAAGTTCTTCCGCCTTCGAAATCAATTTCTCAGTTCCAGGAATAAATAGTGCCCTACCACTTACCAACTCGTACGCCCGAAACCGTTGGTCAGTAAAAATGGGGGATTGCGTATATCGGCAATCACTCGGACGCCAGCACACGTACAGGTGAGGTTGACATTTTAATAGGAAAGGCTATATATTGTGAATCACTATCCCTTGCATCCCAAAATTATCGATAGAAACCTATAAATTTACATTAAATTACAGAGATTCCCACGTTTAGACGTATGTGACAGGAGAATTTTATAAATTTATAAAATTCTCCTGTCACAGTGACAGTTGTCATACTCCTCCAATACGTCTAAAGGAGCGAAACTATGTATTGTATTGTAAACTGTATTCGCGGTGTGCAAATACTCGGAAGGGATGCGCGAAACGATCGTGCGCGAATAGCGGAGAAATATTGCAACTTTCTTAAATAATTCATATTGTCAATTGAAATTGTCAAATTGACGTACATTTCATACCTATTGTCATTTAAGAAGAAAAATTATGTATTGATCCACAATATTGATATGATATGCAATTATTATATAAAGGTAAATTTAATTAATTGTATTTTGCTTGCAGTACTGCATTCTAATAACTAATTTTATTTACTACATACAATTGTTTACGTTTTAATAACATAACCTAAATCTTATTTTTTCTTCTTATTATTTTTTTTGGACTATGGCCTTGACAATTATCCAGTAACCAGGACCATATGATTGGCCAATATAATTAAAAGTGCGAATAAAAGTGCAGAGCGAAGAAACCAGGTGTCGCTTTTCCGAACTTGCACGGTCCCAATAGCTTCCGATCGATAATTTAATACCGCATTTACACTCAGTCCTGTTGGACAGGGAAGTGGGCACCGTGAATGCGTAAATAGCTCACTCGCGCTGCTGCTCTTCATGCTACTGCCATTGCACGGCGCTCCCTCAAAAGTCGGTTTTCGAGATGGAAGTCAAAGGACTGGCAGCGCGAGCGCGAGTGGGTATTCACATTCAACTACTCTCTCTCTCACTTGCCGCCGGTAAAGGGGCAAGTGAGTAAGGGAGCAAGACGACGCTGTCGTCACATTCCATTCTTGAGAGTCGTTCGGTAAATGAGTTGTGAGGACATTGGCGAGGAACTGATGTGAAAACCTCACTCGCGTCGCACAGTGGTTCCAAATGCCGAAAACGTGGTCATGAACCTTTAAAAGCGTATATTGTTTATACATATTGGAATTACTTTCGTTCTTAAGGGTTTCTGGCATCGCTGATTATGAATCTGGCATTATTTTTTCTGAAAAACAAAATGGCGGATCCAACATGTCGGAAAGGAATTGAAAATATAAATCAAAAAGGAACATTTTTTTGTCAAATTTGGTAGGTTAAGGTAGCTGATTACAAATCTAACATTACCTTTTTTTAAACACAATGGCGGATCCAATATGGACGAAAGAAGTTCGAAAATTTTATTTTAGCCGCATTTTTGTTTAAAATGTTATACTATAAGGGACTTTTGAAACTGCTGATTACCAATACATTTTATTTATGAAGTACAATATTCAGAACCTGTATCCCGAAATAACCAAAGTACGTGCCTCCTAGCGGCGGGATACGGGCAACAATACATTGGCTTATAGGGCAGTCCTTACAGTAGGGATCCTGGCCTATACAGAAAAATGCAGGCGGGTGTGGGGTAATACTGCACTTTGGTTGCATTGGTGGTGTATTGGCTAAACGTGCAGGGCAGGGTATGGTGCTGATAGAAAAGGCATTCAGGCATCAAATATCCAAAAATCTTTTCAGACCATAATAATGAAAAGACCTTCTCCAAACGCAGTAAAAACTTATACTGAAATGATGGCATCTCCTGAGGTAAAATGTTCCGGAAGTAAAATGAGCCTCCGTTCGGATCTCCGGGTGAGGACTATCTCAGGGGGAACACCATTGCAGGTTAGAAAAATCAGGATAGGGTCTTGGAATCTTGGTAGTCTTACAGGTAAGAGTCTGGAGTTAGTGGATGCGCTCAAACGAAGAAGAGTTCAAATTGCTTGTATTCAAGAAACTAGGTGGAAAGGACAAAGGGCGAAAGAAATAGGTGAAGGATACAAATTGTGGTATGTAGGGAGTAGTAACACTAGAAATGGAGTTGGTATAATTGCTGATAGTGAAATGAAAGGTAACGTAGTAGAAGTTGTAAGAACGAGTGATAGAATGATGTCAGTGAAATTTGTAATTGATAAAGAGGTATTGAATGTTGTTTGTGTGTATGCTCCCCAAACAGGTCTGGGTGAGAATGAAAGAAGAGCTTTCTATGATCAATTAGGAGACGTACTGAGTGATATTCCAGCAGAGGAGAAAGTTATAATTGGAGGTGATTTCAATGCACATGTGGGCCAAACCAAGACAGGATATGAAACAATACATGGGGGATTAGGCTTTGGAACTAGAAATGAAGCTGGAGATGACATGCTTGAATTAGCAACAGCATTGGATATGGCGATTGTTAACACATTCTTTAAAAAGAGAGAAACTCAACTTATTACCTACAAAAGTGGACAACATCAATCCCAAATAGACTACTTCATGATAAGGAAAGAAGACATACGTGAATGCAAGGACTGCAAGGTAATAGTGAGTGAGACAGTAAGCCAACAACATAAGCTGCTTGTTCTGGACATCGAAGTAAAAAGCGAAACTAAACAAAAATATCGGAGAGGACCACAAAAAATCAAATGGTGGCTGCTGAAAGATGAGAAAGAAGGTCTATTCAGGAGAAGAATAGTAGAAAAAATATGTTGGAACATGAAAGGAAGCCCTAATAAAATTTGGAGAAAAATGGCCAGTAGTATTAGAGAGACTGCTATTGAAATACTTGGGAAAACGTCAGGAAAAAAGTTTGAGGATAAAGAGACTTGGTGGTGGTCAAACGAAGTACAAGGAAAAATAAAAGAGAAGAGAAAATTATATAAAAAGTGGCAAGAAACCAGATCCGACACAGATCTTCAAAACTATATGGTGGCGAAAAAGGAAGCGAAAGTAGCAGTAGCAAAAGCCAAAGCAGAAGCGTATTCAAACCTATATGATCAACTTGATACCAGGGAAGGCGAAACGAAGATATATAAAATAGCCAAACAGAGAGCAAGGAAAGCAAAAGATTTTAATCAGATTAGATGTATCCGAGATGAAAATAATAAAATACTAGTTCACGAAAGGGAAGTCAAAAAGAGATGGAGAAAGTACTTTGACAGCTTATTAAATGAAGAATTTGACAGACAGCCTGTAGAGTCAACGGAGACAGTAGCAGCAATGGTCACCAAAATAACCAACGAGGAAGTGGCTCAAGCGCTTCAAAAAATAAAGAAAGGAAAAGCGGTAGGACCAGATGATATTCCTGGGGAAGTATGGAGAGCATTGGGAGAGACAGGAACAAGGTGGCTAGCAGGTCTATTTAATAGAATTATGGAAGTCGGACAAATGCCAGACGAATGGAGAAGCAGTATACTGGTACCTGTTTACAAAAACAAGGGAGATATATAACAATGTACAAACTACAGGGCTATAAAACTGCTTAGCCACACCATGAAAATATGGGAAAGAGTAATTGACAGACGGATACGTGAAGAGACCGAAATATCCGAGAATCAATTTGGCTTTATGCAGGGTAGATCAACAACAGATGCAATTTTCATTATAAGGCAGTTGATGGAAAAATACAGGAGTAAAGAAACAAACGCTCATATGGTATTCATTGATCTTGAGAAAGCATATGATAGAGTTCCTCGAGAGATTCTGTGGTGGGCACTCAATAAGAAAGGAGTCCCTGGTGAATATGTAAAGATTGTGAGGGATATGTATGAGGGAGTAACGACTAGTGTTAGGACAGGTGTGGGAGAGACTGATAAATTTCATGTGAAAGTAGGATTGCACCAAGGCTCTGTGCTTAGTCCGTATTTATTCTCATTAGTTTTGGACCAGATAACAGCGAAACTACAGGGTAACATTCCATGGTGCTTAATGTATGCTGATGATGTCGTGTTAGTAGGAAATAGTGAAAGAGACTTAGAACAAAAACTGGAACAGTGGAGACAAGCTCTGGAGGAAAAAGGTTTAAAACTTAGTAGGACAAAAACAGAGTATTTGGAATGTTCATTTAAAGATGGAGCTACTACAAATAAAATGGTATCTTTGGATGGTGAAATGATTGTGAAAAGCAATAGTTTTAAGTACCTAGGATCGGTATTACAGAGTAATGGAGAAATAGATGGAGATGCATGCAGTAGAATTAGGGCTGGATGGATGAAGTGGAAAGAAGCGAGTGGTGTGTTGTGTGACAGAAAAATTCCAATGAAGCTGAAGGGAAAATTCTATAAAACAGCCATAAGACCGGCTATGATGTACGGAACTGAATGTTGGGCAGTGAAAAAGAAAGAGGAACAACGAATGCATGTGGCGGAAATGAGAATGCTTAGATGGATGAGTGGAGTGACAAAGAAGGATAAAATTAGAAATGAGTATATTAGGGGAAGTCTAGGTGTGGCACCAATTGATGCCAAAATGAGAGAGCATAGGTTAAGATGGTTCGGTCATGTTCAACGTCGAGACGTTAATCACCCAATACGAAGAATAGCTGAAGTGCAGATTCCTGGAAGGAGTAGGAGAGGAAGACCAAAGAAGACCTGGGGGGAGGCGATAAGGCAGGACATGTTGGTAAAGGGGATTAACATTGATATGACCCAAGACAGAATTGTGTGGAGAAATGCAATTAGGGAAGCCGACCCCGCATAGGGATAAGGCAAAGAGAATGATGATGATGAATATTCAGAACCTATTACTTATGTACAGCTGCCCATACATACTCAACAATCGCCAGAATCATGTAATATGCGTCATTTCCCACTTTTGTATTTAAACAACTGCCAGCAACGCATAGGCAGTTATAGGCAGCTAAACCAAAGTGATTCTGTATCTCCTTACTATATATTTTAAGATTAATAAACATTAGTCGCAGAATTATGCAGAATTTTGTACTTTTGGAATGCATCTTTACAAATTTTTAATTATTTCAAGTATATTTTCACTATTTATGCATTAACAAATTTAAGGCATTTATTGTTAATAAATGTTGATTTAAGTTATATCTTACACTACTACATACTTAAAAAAGAAAAATCTGCTTTACAGCAATAAAATTGATAAACTACAAAACGTTTTACAGCGTTTTCAAATACGAGTTCGTTTTCACTTTCTCTGCCGGCCAAAATAACCCCGGACATGGTCCACTTGTTCCTGAGTTGTGAACCAGAATACATCCAGTCTGATCCTCATACCTGCGTATTAGGACTCTACGATAGTATGAGAAAACAACTGTAAACATGAAAATCCCTAAATAGGGACTCCTTTTTTCGCCTCATGACCACGTTTTCAGCATTTGGAACCACTGTGCGTCGATATCGTATTTCGAGCAATATTTCCGGCAGCAACAGCAGCAGTGGCAATGGCTGAGTATAAATCCGGCATGACACACATCTACTAGTTTCATCTCTTTTTATCTCACAACTTATTATGTTTTCCATCTTTTGGGTTATTTTGCCGGTTCTTAGCGCACACATCACTGTATTTTTATGTACTTTTTTTCTGTAACAAAAAATAATGCTATTGGGAGCTTCTCAGATAATAAAATTAGATAACAATTTCGTTTGGAATTTCTCATAATTGTGGCTCTTTTTTTTGGTACGCGATTGATGTAATTGGTGAGTCACGTTCAGTTTGATGGCTTGGCATTTCAATGTATTTTTGCGTAGTCTAGTCGCAACATAGGGGGTTCCGTGGGAAATATTAACTCGCCGTGATTTGATGGTGGTATTATAGGTTTTTTGGGTCGCTGAATCCAATGGAGGTGGCCTGGAAGCCCAATTGTGGTGAGTTTAATTGTTATTAACAAATTATGGTAAAATTAGGTGTTTTTCACTAATTATTAGCAGCCCTGTAAATAAATTGATAGTGTTAACGTCTTGTCTGGTGTATTTTTGGTCGCTGAATCGAATGCGACTAGTTGCGGTTACTCAAAATGTGTTCTTATTTTGTTAATAACAAAATAATTGTTTATTCGCCGAAAACCTCGAAATGATCTATAGTCCAGGGCCCATCTGTTTTGAGATGGACGTTGAGAGGTGACTCAAATTTTTTTGCAGAAATTGCTTGAAAATAACTCAAATAATAATATTTGAGTTATCCTCCCTCTCAAAAAGGTCCGGAACATTGTTTAAATAATTAAAATGTCAAAAAATGAAGGAAAAATTCGATTTTTTTCTTCGTTTTTGGATTATAACTTTAAAAGTATTCATTTCCCAGAAAAGATGTACTGACATAAAAGTTGCGTAATTAAATTTACTACAATATAGAATTAGTTAAAAGTTCAAAAAATAGTCACCCTTGTTGCAAAATAGCAATAATTGCGAAAAAAACCATACAAAAACAAGTATTCGCATTTTACGTTTTTCAACCATTTATGCTACACTTATGACCTTCATATTTCACCCAGAAAAACTTTATGATACAGTAAAACATTACTGTAAATTTCATTAAGATCGGTTCAATAGATTTTGCAAAATAAATTGTGCAATCCAGCTTTCGCAAAAACAATTCATTTTTTCAAAATGTTACAGGACTGAAAATAAAGCAGAGAGCAAGTTTAATTTTTTTTTGCGTATAGAAGTGTACTGTACCTTTCATTTGCAATTTGCAAAATTAAAATCGATTAACTAACACGGCGTCAGGATTTTTTTTAATTAAACATTAATTATTGGTGCTACGCGCAGGACAGCGGTGTTTGATTCACATGAAGTTGATTTCCACCAAAATTTCTTCCAATCTTCATCTAATATATTATTTTCTTACTCTATATTTTGTTGTATTTTAATATTTTAATTCCACAAAAATCAAACTAATTTTATTATTGTTTGTGAAATATTGTTTAAACAATTGTATATGTTTAAAAATAATAATTTTTTATTCTCAAGTTAAAATATATGAACAAAGAAAGTTTTTGCTAAAAAAAGTGTTATTTCAAAGGATAGAGTATGTGTTTTTATTTTGCAATAAACAAATTTATTTATTTATATCGAAATGTAATAAAAATTAAAATGTATCAATAATTATCAAAGGTCATTGGAATGCCCAATCAGAGCAAACTATACAGTGTCCTGCGCGCAACACCAATAATTAATGTTTATTTAAAAAAATTCCTGACGCCGTGGTGGTTAATCGATTTTAGTTATGCAAATTGCAGATGAAAGGTACAGTACACTTCGATAAGCAAAAAAAAATTCAACTTGCTATCTGCTTTATTTTCAGTCCTGTAACAGTTTGAAAAAATGAATTTTTTTTGCGAAAGCTGGATTGCAAAATTTATTTTGCAAAATCTATTGAACCGATCTTAATGAAATTTACAGTATTGTTTAACTGTATCATATAGTTTTTCTGGGTGAAATTTGAAGGTCCTAAGTTTAGCACAAATGTTTGAAAAACGTAAAATGCGAATACTTGTTTTTGTATAGTTTTTTTCCCAATTATTGCTATTTTGCAACAAGGGTGACTATTTTTTAAATTTTCAACCAGCTCTATATTATAGAAAATTTAATTAAACAACTTTTATGTCAATACAACTTTTGTCGGAAATGAATACTCTTAAAGTTATAATCAAAAAAACGAAGAAAAAATCGAATATTTTCTTCATTTTTTGACATTTTGATTATTTAAACAATGTTCCGGACCTTTTTGAGAGGGAGGATAACTCAAATATTATTATTTGAGTTATTTTCAAGCAATTTCTGCAAAAAAATTTGAGTCACCTCTCAACGTCCAAATGTACTAATATTTTTACAGATGCGCCCTGGTCTACTACAGCACGTTTGTAGTTTTTTTCATAGTATTTTTATACGCTAAATCGATTGTCACTAGTCGTGATAGCTTAAACCACGTTCCAACATAAGTCCGGAATTGAATAAACTGATTAATTCTAAGCAACGTTTGTTGTATACAGTTTTTTCACTAAGTTAATACTTTTCGAGTTATTTGCGAGTGAATATGTTCATTTTTCAACAAAACAACCAAATAACTCGAAAAGAATTGACTTAGTGAAAAAACTGTATAGAACAAAAGTTGCTTAGAATTAATCAGTTTATCCACTTCCGGACTTATTTTAAAGGGTTCTTTTTTCGTCCCCGAAAAGGGCTGAAACTCACCCCCAGGGTAAAAGCAGACATCGGTACAATATGACTTGTTTTGTTTGATATGTTAGCTACGTGTATGCCAAATTTTATGTCAATCCAAGTGGTTTTTTAAAATTTAGAGCAAAAACCGTGAGTGAACGTACTATAAACCGTTATTTTTGAAATAACTTATTAATAACAAAGTCGGAAGATGGTTTAAGCTATCACGACTAGCGGCAATCGATTTAGCGTTTAAAAATACTATGAAAAAGACTACAACCTTGCTGTAGATAACGCATTTCGAGGTTTTCGGCGAATAAACAATTATTTTGTTATTAACAAAATCAGAACATATTTTGAGTAATCGCGACTAGTCGCATTCGATTCAGCGACCAAAAATACACCAAAGAAGACCTTAACACCATCTCAATATATTTACAGGGCTTCTAATAAGTCCTGAAAAACACCTAATTTTACCATAATTTGTTAATAACAATTAAACGCACCACATTTGGGCTTCCAGATCACTTACATTGGATTCAGGGACCCAAAAAACCTATAATACCACCATCAATTCGCGGCGAACTAAAAGTGTCCACGGGACCCCCTATGTTGCGACTAGACTATCCGTAGGTATACGTATTTCTGCTTTAAGGGGGGGGGGGGTATGATTTAAAATCAACATATCAACTTACATGTTTGCGAATTTTTTTTCGAAGCTATGGTACAATTATTTAATTTTTAAATTAAACAAACATATTAAGTACAATTCAAGGAATATTTACAAAAAAATTCAATCCAAAATATTGAAAAGTAAGCCATTGGTGACAAATTTTGACAGGCAGTTCACAAAAAAAATGGATTTTGCGGTGGACATCAGAACTCGTCACTAGATCATACGAAACAAAAAATTCAAAAAGATTTAATTAGCTTATGAGTTTCACGAGGTCACAACGTCGAGTTTTTTTTATTTTTAATCATTTTTGAATTTTTGGCATCAATCAGAAATAAAAAAAATGAAAGTTTTGGTAAAACTTTTGTAAAAATCAACAGATTTAATATTGTTGAACAAAAAATAAGCAAAAAAAGAAAAATATCTCGACGTTGTTACCTCATGAAATGTCTCAAGAAAATATGTGCAAAATATCAGGTAGATCGGCCAAGTAGTTTTTCAGTTACAATGTCCACCGCATTTGAAAAAGCAGTTTTGAGAAAAATGCGTTTAAAATTTTGACAACTGCATCTTCATCTTCTTATTTGTCTGCCAAATCGTAAAGTGATGCACATTGAAATATGTTTTTTGAATCGAGGAGTAATCTACAAAAGAGAAGGCGAACAGTTGTTTAACGTTTCTCACTACGCTCAAGCGTGCTGGCGCGAAGTCGAGGCAAAGCGAGTCAAAGGTACGAATATTCAACACGCTGTATCTCTGGTAATTTTACTCCGATTATTTTGAAATTTTCAGAGAGTATTCTTGAAAGTATGCACTTTTATTTGAAATAATAAAAAAAAAAATATTTCAAACCATACCCCCCCCCCCCCCCCACATTCAAATCTGAATCATCTTTACTTTCATTTTATTTGCCTTCACTTTTGTGGGTATAAAAAGAATAATTATTGTCCACGACCTGTCATAGCTCGCCTTGTCGACTAATTCATCACTCTGTTTTGCTTTATATTTACATCTTAAAAGGTATCAGAGGATAGCAATTCGAATTTTAGTTGCTGCCTCTTTTGACTAAATATTTTTTTAAGATGTTTACTAACTTTGCTTTTAATTCTATACAATTAATGCGATGCTATCCGCAATGATTGTCATTTAATTTAATAAGGATTTTTCTAAACTCTTAAACAGAATTAAAAAATGTAAGTAAAATAATAAATTTTAAAAAATAAAGCAAAATATCTTATTAGTACCGGTTTTAGGTTTTATTTCCGCATCCACGTGATGTTATATCTTGGAACTATAAAGGACTGTAAACATTTTAAGACATCTCCGTATTATGTCCTAGAGGTACTGTAAGCAAAAAATTGTTAAAGTCTGGACAGGATAAAACTCGGGTAAAATCACCCTATAAAAGATGGTTTATTTTTCAAATAAATTATTAATAAGACAAAAAAAGCAAAAAATTGTCCTATATAAATACGTTCATTTTAAAATATTAATACGAATGCAAAATTTTTCACTCGTGGCGGATGTTTTTTATGTAAATCCCCGGCATTCATTAAGCAGTTCTATCAAAATTTAAATTTTGATAATGGTACATATTTGGTAATGTATACATACCTACGATTATAGGCTTTCTGTAAAAAATCTGGCATTGTTTTTTAATTATTAACAATTTAGTGCAAAAAATTGCGATTTTTTCGAACTTTTGATTAACATTAAACACGTTTTTCTCTTTACTTTTAAATATAAACATTTTATTTGTTAATGGACGTACCTTTAATTTTTTTATTATTTCATTTCTCCTGACTGAGCACGTAAATCGGTATATAGTATTTTTACTACAAAAGCGATATTACGTAGGTCAAAATTTTTGACGTAAGAGAACTATCAAAACATTAGAATGTGACTTTTCATTATTGCCATTTTTATTGTACAGTAAGAAGCTAGGCATCATTACTTGTCAGATATATTTTTCTCTGTTATTGTTTATTGAACAAATAATATCCATAATTCTTTATTTTAATTATCGATGTCAGTTGGATTTCTATACTTGCCGAGATATATTAATTAACAACAATATTATCATAATGTATAATCAATAAAATAGACAATTTAACTATGTGTTCACAGGTACATTGTTATTTTTATTTATATTACTAACTTAACATAAAAAATACTAGATCTAAATATAGTTATTGAAATAAAAATACTTTTTATTCGTATATTTTATATTTAATTCGTATTAAATACTACTCAGAATATCCATCTGTCATTTTTAGCCTTAAAATATATTATTAAATGATCTCTTTTATTGATTATTATATACACTCAAAATTATTATTTTTTGGGATATTGAACTTAAATAATTGGTTTAGAAAATTTATATTCTTGATAATAATAAATGTTTTTGGTTATTTAATTAATATAATTCTAAAATTCTCAATGCAATCGCGATTACGGTTTTCTTATTAAAATACCATGTGGACGCTTATACAAGATCGGACAGATCCGTGTTGATGTGGTATTTTAGCTGTGCTAGAGAAATTCAATTCTATTAGAGTTGATGTTATGGCATATCATTATGTATTTTCGTTAACATTAAGAAATATTTTGGGATATGAATAATATATTTCCGCAATTGATGAAATCCAATTGACATCATTAATTAGAATAAAGAACTAGAGATATATATTATTTGTACAGTAAACAAAAACAAAGAAAACTATCTGACAAGTAATGACATTAACGTGGTCATGATGAAAAGTCACATTCTAATGTTTTGACAGTACTTTTACGTCAAAAATTGTGACCTACGTAATATCGCTTTTGTAGTAAAAATACTATACATAAGTTGATAGTGTAGAAATCACGGCTTCTTTGATATAATTAGAAGTAAATACGATTACCGAACTAGAAGATACTATTATTGTGTAGGTCAAACTTGGCAACAGGTGTATGTTCTCAAATAAATTTGATAATGTGTAAAATTATTTATTACATAAAATCAGCTAAGTACCTACTTTCAGCATGTCACATGTCATCTTCAGAGCTTCGTCTTGTAGGAGTGATAACGAGGCAGCCATTGTATTTTAAGCACATTTAAATGGGACTTTTATAAACTTAACTAATAACAGAGCCTTTGGCCCTGTAATGTTTTGAATATGTTTTGTCTCGACAATTGTTCTTCCATTATTCATTTATAACCTCATACGAAGCTCTAAAGATGGCATGTGACATGCTGAAGTACTTAGTTGATTAATAAATAATTTTACACACTGTCAAATTTATTTGAGAACATACACTTGTTGCCAAATTTGATCTAACTATATTTTAGAAGTGTTTACAAGTCTTTTTCAAAATTATTATTGTGTTGTTATTATTAATATAAGGTAAAGATACTTCCTTATAATAAACATCAAGAAAAGTAAAAAAAAATGTATAACCGAAAATTGTTTTGTAACTTTCCTGTTATTTTTAACTTAAAAACAATTAAAATAACGTTTAAACTGGTACTCTTAAACTAAATATTTTTTCATGTTTGAAAATCTGATATTGTTTACACAGATTTAAAATAAATAAACAAAATGGCTAAAGTCTAGACAGGATAAACTCGAGGAAAATGATCCCTTATAAAATAAAAATGTTTTTTTTTTTCAAATAAAATATTAAAAAGGCAAAAAAGCAAAAACTGGTCCTATATGTGCTACGTTCAGTTTAAAATATTAATACGAAGTTGAAATTTTTCACTCGCAAGTGAGGGTTGTTTTTTTATGCAAATCCCCCCATTCACTACGCAGTTCTATCAAAATTTCAATTTTTGGTAATGGTCTTTGTTGACAAACCGATTGTTTACGTAGATTCGTCATGAAAGCATGGAACGAAATCAATTTTAACCAGTATGTTGATTGATCCCGTAATAATGGATTTATTGCAAAGTTGATAATATTGGGAGCGGACTTTATTTGAAATTATAAATTGAAAATTTAAATCAACAGTACATTAATATTAATGCCCTTTATTGTTTAGTTTGTTGCAGTTTTTGCTATTGTAGGATTTATTAAAATATTTCATTAGTTAAACAATGAATTATTTATTATTTTCTTTAATTAAACCCCAAAAACCGATTTTGCTTTTTACATATTTATTTGATGTAAAAACAATGTTGTATTGTGTTGGGTTTTGTAAATACTGAAATCCGTCAACAATGTTTTTCACCTTAACACTAACTACATGCAAACAATGTAAATACGCCATTCACACCTTATCCTTACCTACAAACTGCTGCATTTTCACAGTTAAGACCATAGCCATCTTGGTCTTAATTTTCTTCAAAACGCATAGTGAAGAAAAATGTGTCATTGTCACAGACTTCATATGTAATGTGTCTTTAATGCCTGGTTGCACCAACAGATCTTAGCTCCAGCTTAGCTAAGATCTGCTTATAGATAGGACCAACTAATTCTTAAGATAATCTTAATTCTTATGATATTCTCGGCTTAAGCCTAAGATCTGTTGGTGCAACCAGGCATAAATGCCCTATTAGGTGTAAAAGAAAGATGCCCTACCAATCTTATTTATCTGCTACAAACTGCAAAGATAAATCTTAACCAAATATTTATAAAGGTTCATATTATTCATATCGTATATAAGGTTTTCGTTATAACATATATCAATAATTACATAAGTCAAACTATTAGGGTTAATATTGTTCTGAAGCTATTTCCTTGTGGCATCTTATGTAATTTACTATTTGATTTGGGAATAAGCCACAATTTTAGTTTAAAATTAAATTGATTTGATGGTTGGATTTCCACTTTGGATTATTATTTTCCAGATTTAGCCATACGGCCCACACTCCATCTAAGGGGAAAATTCACTCATCCCAGATACCTGAGGTACCTATCAAAAGAATTGAGCTCTGGTGGGACTCTTTCCGTGTTATCTAGCCCTAGGTGACTTGATTTGCCGGAGTATCTCCCAAAAATTTTCCCAGTATAGCTTGCAGTTGTCCTTTTCAAGAGATGGTCGGTCTGGAGAAGTCCAAGCTTGCTAGCTAGGTGAAGAATCTTTCCTAGTGAGTCATGGCGTTCTGTATAATCAGTTCCGATCAGTTTATTATCATCAGTTTATTATTATCCAGATTTAGTCGTACGGCCCTCACTCCTTCTAAGGGGAAAATTCACTCAACTACGGTATCAAAAGTATTGAACTCTGGTGGGACTCTTTCCGTGATATTGTTATTAGGATAAACATAGTCAAAAAATTAAAGCCTAAAAAATAACTAAAGAACATTGTATTTATTAAGTACTGTTGAAAATGAGCCTATATACAGACAACAATAAATTAATATCTAAATAAACTGCGGTCCTCGATCAAATAAAAATAGGTGATTCTTCAAAAGAAGCAAATTAATTACTATTTAAATTTTCAAAATTGAAAAATAATGGGAATGGACCACAATTTTTCAACCGGAAAAGCTTTTTGTTAGTAAACAATACTCGTAATAGTCTCAAAAAATTATGTAACTTCATAATGACAAAAATAAAAAAAGACTTACCGTAAATTCGAGTTATCACCACAAAGCTGTATTTAAGAGACTAATAACTTAATAGCTGTTGCCATCGCATAGAAAATCTAAGATGCCTCAAATTTTGACACCGGAATATTTTATAACCTATAGCCAGACCACTTACTAAATGTTAATATAAACATTTTTAAAAAGAACTTCGAGAAAGAAAGTGCGTCTGTGTTTATATACTAAATCGGTTACACGGAAGAATAAATAAAGAATAATTAGACGTACGAAGAATACGAAGTAGTGTAGGAATATCTTGGTACAGCACAATCAAAATTTTGAGGGCAATTATTACAGAAAAATGAAAACGATATATTCTTTTTCTACAACCACTATTCAAAATCCACTTTTCTGCACAGTATTATGTTAACAAACTTGATATTTTCTTACAGTATAAGATATATGACATTAGTGTGCAGAAAAGTGACGTTTCTCTTCATTCTGAGGTTGACTACCTCATTATGAGTAACGTTATATTCTGTTTACATCCGCGGTTAAAGTTTAGACAAATATATAACCTACAAGACAATTATTGTATTTAACTAAAGAATAGAAATTGAATTATGGATGTTACAACTGTTTTATTGTACAATTTTTTTCTTAATAAACATTTTATAATTATCAAATAACCAATAAGAATTTAGCAACCGCAGCAATATACGTCGAATGAAGTAGGTTTGGTGGAACTCCGTGACTGCATAAATATAACGTCAAATGTGACACTATTATTTAATAATTTTTTAAAATAATTTAAATTTAAACAAATTAAGGCAGTGCATTAATTTTTTAACTGATTTCTGTGCAATTTGTTTAGGTATAAGGAATTTAAATTGATTGGTATTAACTTGATCAATATTTTGAGTCAAAAAACTTCTTTAGTGGTACTCAATACGGATTTCGACAAAAACGTTCCACGGCAAATGCTATTATGAATGTGGTCGCTGACAGTGTCGAATCTTGAGGATGGTATACAAACCGGTATTACTCTCTGCGACCTTTCTAAGGCATTTGACTGTGTCTCGCATGATATACTTTGGGAGAAGCTGGGTTACTATGGGGTCAGGGGAATCGCCCTGAAGCTTATAACATCGTATTTGTCAAACCGTTCTCAAGCTGTAAGTATACATAATTATATTTCTAATTTCAAACCTATTAATTATGGCGTTCTCCAAGGCTCTGTCTTGGGACCACTATTATTTATAATATATACTAACGATCTAAGTAACTATATGCATCCTGTGGAAACAGTTTCCTTCGCAGATGATACTACTTTTATTTATCCTGTCCCACTTTCCTTAAGGAAAGTGGGACAGGATCATACATTTCAAATTTTGTCGAAAATAAGACACAAAATTGAGTTTTAGCGAATAAACTTCAGCTTAATAAGGGCAAATCCCAACATTTATGTTTTAGGTATGACAGATACCTCAAACTTGGATAACGTAAAGTTGCTTGGGATAACAGTGGATAGTAACTTGATTTGGAGGCCTCATATAATTAACTTAAGAAATAAATTAAGTTCTACTTTGTTTCTCTTAAGACAATTAAGGAAAGTTACTACTATAAATACATTAAAAACAACTTATTATGCATTATTTCATTCACATATTAGCTATGCTACTATCCTTTGGGGTGATTCATCTGACTTCTTGGTGATTTTCCGTCTGCAAAAGAGAGCAACACGAATTATATCTGGCGTGAGCTATTTGGAGCATTGTCGCTTCTTGTTTTTTAAACTTAGTATATTACCTTTACCGTACCTATATATTTTTAGTGTTGTTGTTGAAATACACAGGAGATCTGTATCTCTTGTGAAACAACATGATCTTCATAATTACAACACCAGACAGGCAGATAATATCAGAATTAATCGTTACCGTCTAACTAAGTCCAAAAGAAATGCTTTTAAAAAACCGTGAAAACAATGCTGAATAAGAACTGTTTGTATTCAGTGGAGGAATACCTTGAATATTTCAAGTTTCATTGAAGTTCATGGAAAGTACTCATCTATCTAATATCTTTTACTAATACTGATCTGTGATACAGTACTTACATAATTTTATACTATTTAAAATTGAAATTTTTGTGATATACTTGTGTGTGAAATTATTATTTCTATATTTTAGGTATTTTTTGTGTATTTTAGGTATATTCTAATATTTTATGTATACATAGGTTTTTGCTAGTTTATTTTAAATCATTTAAGTCTGACTTGCTACAAACCTTGTAATTGTGTAATGTAGTTAAATAAATTCATTCAAAAACATATCACACATTATTATAATTAATCTTCGTTTGGAAATTGTGATTTTTATTTTTAGGAAAAACTGTGGTTGTAGAAAAAGTACAGTGTGTAACACGTGCAGAAAGGTAATTTCTCTCGTTTGAATTGCGGCACTCGCTTGCGCTTGTATCGCAACTTTTCAAACTCGTGAGAAATTAGTACCTTTCTTCACTTGTTGCACAATATACTATAGTATCACTAGAATACATTGTTATTAGTCCATTCTTTCACGGTTTTTGCTCTAAATTTTAAAGAACCGCTTGGATTGACATGAAATTTGGCATACATATAGCTTACATGTCAAAGAAAAAAAGTGATATTGTGCCGATATGTACTTTTGCCCTGGGGGTAACTTTCACCCCCTCTCGGGGGTGAAAAAATATATGTCCAAACTAAGTCCCGAAATGGGTACCTAATGACTAATTTTAAGTAACTTTTATTCTATAGAGCTTTTTCGCCAAGTCAACACTTTTCGAGTTATTTGCAAGTGAATATGTTCATTTTTCAACAAAATAACCACATTTTTAGACGGTTTTTCGCAAATAACTCAAAAAGTAAGTACTTTGTCGAAAAAAGCGTTTTTAGCAAAAATATAGCCTATAAAAAAGTAAAAAAAATGGTGTACGCGTTAGGTCTCTGGATCTCGTAGAACCAGAGTTATAGCCAATGAAAAATATATTCATATTCACCAAATTTCAAATAGAATATTTCGACGTGAAATATCCAAAAAAATTAAGCACTTTTTGGGGAAAACCTATTATAACTTTTTTAAAGTGTTTAAAAAAAGCTTTATTTCTGTTGTTACAAAAAGTTTCTAGCATTAAATTTAAGCAAGTTATGCTCAAAATAAAGTTGGCCCCTTTTGTTTTTGCAAAAAAAAATCGGGAAGACCACCCCCTAATTAGCAACTTAAGTTAAATTAATCGTTACCGCTCCACAAATTATTTTACTTATGTTGTGTTTATATGATCTATAAGTTTGATCGATTCAAATTGCTTATTTTTGAAAAAAATTAGTTTCAAAGTAAAATTTTTAAAAATTTAAATTTTGAAAATAACTTAAAAATTGTTAGAGATACCAAAAATCTGGAAAAATAAAAAAAAGTCAGATTTGCTTTTCTGAATATCATGTATTTTTTTGTTTTTCTGTTAGACAAAAATTGATTAAGATTTGGTGTTTCTAAATTTGCATACATTCGTGATCAGTGACTCGTTCAACCCCTTTTAACTACAGCCCTTTCAATAATAAGGACTTTGAACCGATGAAACTTACAGATCATATAAACAATATATACACGAGTCAAGAAACTTGTTAAGTTGTAACGATTAAGTTCATTTAAGATACTAATTAGGGGGTGATTTTCTCGATTTTTTACCAAAACCAAAAGGGACTAACTTTATTTTGAGCGTAACTTGTTTAATTTTGATGCTAGAAATTTTTTTTATGAAACAACAATGAAGCTTTTTTTAAACACTTTAAATAAGTTGTAATGAGTTTTCCCCGAAATGTGCTTCATTTTTGGTTATTTCACGTTAAAGTATTCCATTTGGAATTTGACGAATATGAACCTATTTTTCATTAGCTATAACTCTGCTTCTATTAGGTGTAGAGACGTGATATACAGGGTGAGGCAGATAACTGGCCTATTAGAAATATCTCGAGAACTAAAAGCAACAGAATCATGAAAATTTGAATTAAGTGGTTTTAAAGAGTCATCTATTTAATGAAAATATTTTCATCTATTTGCTACTTCCGGTTATACCGGAAGTTGCTTATAATTTCGTTTTTTTAAATGGGACACCCTGTATGTTTTTACCTTTTTGGATTCTCTTCGATGTCTTCTTTTAAAAATATGAGGTTTTGTAATGTTATACAGAGTATTTTAAAAGATAATTACGTTTTTGTATTAATTTCGTAGCAATATTCACACCCTGTAGAATTGTAGTAGTTTGACATATAAAACTCTACTTACGATCAAATGATTTTTAATATAGTCTACTATTGTAAAGAATCATTAGTATAGCTAAATTTTTAATTTTAGTATACAGGGTTGGTCGAAACTCTGAATGAGTATTTTCTGAGTTTTCTTAAATGTAACACCCTGTATTTTAGTATTGTAATTAAATGATATTTTATGGTACTTTTTTATTTCTTAAGCATTCCCTACACCTAACTGCTTTAATTTGTGCTTAATTGTTAATCGCATCAACAATATTAACTACGTAGGTATTTTGATAGCTAAACCATTATTGGTAAGTTTAAGGATCAGGCTGGATTAATATGTATTTATTTCTGAAAAAGTATTTGTGATTGAATTTTTTCACGACCAACCTAATAAAATTTTACGTATTTTTTGTTGCAATTAATGTTTAGCTTGAATCACCAATAACTCACAAATTAAAGCAATTAGGTATAGGGAATACTTATAAAATAAAAAAGTACCATGAAATATCATTTCATTACAATACTAAAATACAGGGTGTTCCATTTAAGAAAACTCAGAAAATATTCATTCCGAGTTTCGACCAACCCTGTATACTAAAATTTCAAAATTAGCTATACTAATATTTCTTAACGATAGTAGACTATATTAAAAATCACTTGGTTGTAAGCAGAGTTTTTAATGTCAAACTGTTACAATTATACAGGGTGTGAATGTTGCTACGAAATTAATAAAAAAACGTAAATATCTTTTAAAATACAAGGTGACCCATTTAAAAAAACGAAGTTATAAGCAACTTCCGGTATAACCGGAAGTTGCAAAGAGATGAAAATATTTTCATTTAATAGATCATCCTTCAAAACCCCTAGATTCCAATTTTCATGGTTACGTTGCCTTTAGTTCTCGAGATATTTCTAATAGGCCAGTTATCTGCCTCACCCTATATACACCATTTTTTTAAATTTTTTACAGGATATATTTTTGCTAAGAATGTTTTTTCGACAAAATACATATTATTTGCGAGAAACCGTCTAAAAGCGTGGTTATTTTGTTGAAAAAATGAACATATTCACTGCCAAATAACTCGAAAAGTATTGACTTAGTGAAAAAACTCTATAGAACAAAAGTTACTTAAAATTAGCCAGTTTATCCATTTCCTGACTTTATTTGGACGAATATTTTTTCACCCCCAAGAGGGGGTGAAAACCACCCCCAGGGCAAAAGCACATATCGGCACAATATCACTTTTTTCTTTGACTTGTTAGCTATGTGTATGCCAAATTTCATGTCAATTTAAGCGGTTCTTTAAAATTTAGAGGTTTTGCAATATTTTACCGTTAAAGAACGGACTATATATTGTTATCCGCAGTTTTCATTCTAGGATAATATAGTTTGCACCTTCAGAGGACAAAATCGTTTTATTTTTCACTTGATCTACAGAAATCTAAAATAAACTGAATACAACAGTTTTAATAGTCAAAACGCAAAACAAACACAAGAGACTAAAAGCCGTATAGAAATAGCAAGAGCAAAATGAAACATCTATTATGTAGTACATACCTACTGATCTGAGATTAAATTATAAATTAAGAAAATGGAAGCTTTTGAGCGTTAGAGTTATCGAAGAATGCTGCTAGTCGAGGAAATGAAGCATTTTGGCTCGCAATTTTTTCGTCCAGCATGAATTTACTTGAAATTTTCACAGAAGGTAGGAAATAGTCCAAGGATCATTTTCTATATCATGCTGATGTACGCTAAAACCTTGGGGGTAGTTGCCACCCCATCTCGGGGGTGGGAATTTTTTATTACATTTTAACCATGTAAATCGATGTAAAAAGTCGTTTTAAGAAAAAAATGTTTTTTACATTTACTGTACCATTTGGTCAGACGGTGCTAACTGCATATTTGGTCATTTTGGGTTTATTGTGCAAAAATAATTAAAACAACATTCTTTTCGTTTAGTCAGATGCTGCTAAATGCACGACAAATATAATTTGATTGACAACATTGGTTATTCAATAACAAGCGCACATTTTTTTGTCTATGCGTGATTAGATTATTATAAGTATTCTTATCACACAATGATCAAAATACATTTTTCATTTTTTATGGTCAAATAGTGATAAGTGTTAGCACAAGTCACTTTTTCACAAGTCACAAATAGGTATTTTTGGGGAATTAAGTTTTATTAATTCATTGTTTAGTGCATTCAATAATATGAAACAAATATTTTGTAGTAGAGACCTCAGCCTAAATTTTAGAAAGCGAGTATTAAAGTTTTAATGTGGACATATCGAATAATGCTGAGAATCTTCTGGACAGACAGAATAACCAATGAAAAATACTAAGAAGAATAGAGAACAACAGGGAGATACTGGATTCCATCAAAATAAGAAAATTACAATATCTGGGTCATATAACTCATGGTGACAGATATGAATTCTTAAAATTAATAATGCAGGAAAACATTCAAGGAAGGCGCAGCATAGTAGAAGAAAAATATCCTGGTTTGTATGCAGCTCAACTGAACTCTTTCGGGTTCGGGCTGTAGTGTCAAAAGTTAGAATAGCAGTGATGATTGCCAACCTTCATCACGGATGAAGACATAGTGAAGACATGAAGATGACATAAAGAAGAAGAAGAAGAAGAAATTAAACTAAAAAATTAAATAATTCCAGCATAGGAAGATTAAAAGTGATATCCTTTGAGAATAATCATTTGGTCAAAACATGATAATTTGCAATTTTCTCTTTTATTTTGAAATTTTTGTTGTGATTTTTCGAGTCCCTAAATTAAATTATAACATATCACATAAATTTATTTATCTATTTATTCTGAAAATTGCTAATTCATAGGTAAAACCTTAAACACAAACTCCTATAAACGGTTTTTTGTCTCTCCTATAAAATAGTAAAAATGGACATAACATCATCTGATCAAATGGTACAGTTTCGAATGGTACAGAAAAATCGACTTTTTTAGAGGGTTTTGTTGAGAATAACTCGAAAATTATGCATTTAATCAAAAAAAACTGTAGATATCAAAATTGTATCTTTTAGTAACACAAACGATACTGTTTTTCTATAATATCTTTACGACCAATACAAACCGAGATATGGCATTTTCGTCAAATGCATAATTTGAAATAATCAAAGCCAAATAACGGGAAAACTTTGCATTTTTTCAGGAAAATTTACATGATGTTTTTTCAACCATACAATAAGATCTTTCAAAAAAAAAATAATAAAAAGTTTTTAGCATACAAATTGAGCAACTTATGATAAAAAAAAATTCGGTACCTGTTTTCCTCTACGAAAAAAAAAAAACAGTGAAAACAACCCCCGAACTACCCTTGTAACTAAAAATTGGTCTTCGCCTTTCTGTAATTCCTTTTATATTTATATTATCAATACACCCAAGAAGTTTGACCTATTTAAAAGGCCTAATTTTAAAAAAATTGAGTTTAAAGAAAAATTGATTTTTTGCAATTTTGCATTTTTTATCATTTTCTTCAAAATATCTCCGAAAATACTGGAGATACGAAAAAAATGATAGACTACTAAATTGTAGCTTTTTTAATAGCTAAAATTTCCTTACATAGATTTTTATTACAGTGAATAGTTAGTAGTCGGAGAGATAGAAGCGGATTTTGTGCGTGATAAGTAATATGGAAAAACTATACGGGGATATGTTGAATTGGTTGTGTACATCACTTTCACCAACGGCCGGAAACCAGAGTTGGGGCCGAGGGTAGTTATAAGGGGTCAAAGTCGCGGAATTTATTATTTTTTTTATGACGCTTATGATCGAGATAGTGCACCAAAATTTGGGAATAAGTAGGTCATGACGTAACTAAGTAAAATCTCTAGGGGCGGAACGCTGCGTGGCCGACAAAGGGGTGGGGGTAGGGGTGAATATAAAAAATATAAAGGGTTTTTTGCGACATTCTTGATTGAGATAGTAGACCAAAATATGGGAATAAGTAGATCATGACATTACTAAGTAAAATCCCCAGAGCCGGAAACCAGAGTTGGGGATGAGGGTAGTTATAAGGGGTCAAAGTCGCCATTTTTATTATTTTTTTTTGTGACGCTCATGATCGAGAGAGTGCACCAAAATTTGGGAATAAGTAGGTCATGACGTAACTAAGTAAAATTTCCAGGGATGGCACTCTGCGTGGCCGACAAAGGGGTGGGGCAGGGATGAATACAAAAAATACAAGGGGTTTTTTTGCGACGTTCGTGATTGACAGAGTGCACCATAATTTGGGAATAAGTAGACCAAGACATAACTAAGTAAAATCCTCAGAGCCGGAAACCAGAGTTGGGCATGAGGGTAGTTATAAGGGGTCAAAATCGCCGTTTTTATTATTTTTTTTGTGACGCTCATGATCGAGATAGTGCACCAAAATTTGGGAATAAGTAGGTCATGAGGTAACTAAGTACAATCTCCAGGGGTGGAACGCTGCGTGGCCGATAAAGGGGTGGGAGTAGGTGTGAATATAAAAAATATAAGGGGTTTTTTGCGACGTGCTAGATTGAGATAGTGCACCAAAATTTGGGAATAAGTAGACCATGACTTAGCTAAGTAAAATCCCCAGAGCCGGAAACCAGAGTTGGGGATGAGGGTAGTTTTAAGGGGTCAAAGTCACAGTGTGTATTATTTTTTTTTGTGACCCGGCACAACATTTGTCCCCCACGCAACGTTCCGCCCCTGGAGATTTTACTTAGTAATGTCATGATCTACTTATTCCCAAATTTGGGTGCACTATCTCGATCACGAACGGCAAAAAAACCCCCATATATTTTTATACTCACCCCTGCCTACCACCCCTTTGTACCCCAAGCAGCGTTCCGCCCCTGAAGATTTTACTTAGCTACGTCATAACCTACTTACTCCCGAATTTTGGTGCACTATCTCCATCATGAGCGCCACAAAAAAAAAATAATAAAAACCGCGACTTTTATCCCTTATAACTACCCTCGTCCGCCACTCTAGTTTCCGTCTCTGGGGATATTACTTAGTTATGTCATGGTCTACTTATTTCCATATTTTGGTGCACTATATCAATCACAAACGTCACCAAAAACCCCTTACATTTTTTTATATTCACCCCTGCCCCACCCCTTTGTCGACCACGCAGCGTTCCACTCCTGGAGATTCTACTTACTTACGTCATGACTTACTTATTCCCAAATTTTGGCGAGCTATCTCGATCATGAGCGTCACAAAAAAAAAAATAATAAAAAACGGAACTTTGACCCCTTATAACTACCTTCCTTCCCCACTCTGGTTTCCGGCTCTGGGGATTTTAATTATTTATGTCATGGTCTACTTATACCCAAATTTTGGTGCACTATCTCAATCACGAACGTCGCAAAAAACCCGTTATTTTTTTTATATTCACCCCTACCCCCACGCCTTTGTCGGCCACGCAGCGTTGAGCCCCTAGAGATTTCACTTAGGTACGTCATGACCTACTTATTCCCAAATTTTGGTGTACTATCTCGATCATGAGCGTCACAAAAAAAATAATAAAATCCGCGACTTTGACCCCTTATAACTACCCTCGGCCCCAACTCTGGTTTCCGGCCGTTGGTGAAAGTCATGTACACAACTAATTCAACATATCCCCGTATAGTTTTTTCATATTACTTATCACTCACAAAATCCGCTCCCAGCTCTTAGACTATAGCGAGATATAGCTGTTTAAAACATCTATTTACGAGCACACATCCCCTTAGAGCACACATCCCCTTAGAGCACACATCCCCATAGAGATGTAAGAAGAAGACCAAGCTCCTGGTTACGAAATCTAAGGGAATGGTTTAGTCTGAGCTCTAACTATTTAGAGCTGCTGTAAGTAAAATGAAAATTGCAATTGCCTTGTTGATGTCCAACCTTCGATAGAAGATGGAAACTTAAGAAGAAGAAAAGTTGTAACAAAGGTTAAATTCACAGGCCTACAGTGTTTTTGGTGCCAAAGTGTTTATAGCTGATTTTAGGTATATTTGGAGTGCTGATTCCGAATATGGCTTTCGTTTTGCGCTATCAGCTTTAGTTTTCAAGATAACGTAGGTCATGCCAGCTTTTATGCATTAAAATACGAATATGCTGATATGGATATACTAAATTGAAATAAAAACCACACAATTAAAAAATACGTATATTATAAGCCATTTCATCATTATCATGATCATCCAGACCTTTGCGTCCACTGCTGGACATAGGCCTCCCTCATTTTTGTCCATTGCGCTCCATTTTCAGCACTTGGCATCCAATTTCTTGACATTTTCTTGAGATCGTCAGTCCAACGAGTAGCAGGTTTTCCTCTACTACTTTTGTCTAATCTCGGCCTCCACTCAAGTAATCTCTTCGTCCACCTCCCATCACTGATTCGGGCGACGTGCCCGGTCCAGTTCCATTTCACAATGGTGACAATTCGGGAAATTACATCGGTAACTTAATTTCCAACTCGGTCACGAAGCGATATACTCAGCATTGACCTTTCCAATTTGAGCTATTCTCTGAGCTATTTGCAGCACTTTAGAACTTGTAGCTGTCAATGTCAAAGTTTCGGCACCATAAGTCACCACAGGCAACACACATTGGTCACATGTTTTACGTTTTAAAGAAATTGATACATATATCGCTTTTAAAGATGTCTTTGAGTTTTCCATAGGCTGCCCATGCTAGGTTTATTCTTCTTCGTAGTAAACATGTTGGGTTGTGACTTGTGATCTTTATTTCGTGTCCAAGGTATATGTATTTTTCCTCTAGCTCTACTTCGTTGTCTTAAATATTGATATTTCCGCTAGTCAATAGGTTTGTCATGAATTTTGTTTTGGAGATGTTTATTTTAAGATCTACACTGGCACACAGTAACTGAAGTTCATGTAGCATTGCACATATCTCCTTGAGGTTGTCAGAAAACAAAACTATGTCGTCTGCGAATTAAGCCATTTAACTACAATAAAACCCTTTGTACAATGAAACAGATATACAATTAGTTTTGAGAAAAAAACCAACAAAATAGAAAAAAAACTTCACTTGACGTCACGAAAGCTTCGCTTGCGTGATTTCCTGGAATGAACTTTTAAACAGTCTCCCTTCAAATCCCAGCAAAAATCTGCCATCATATGGGTGTCCCATCTTCCTTGGTAGCGGTCCTCAATGGTTTTTATCTCTTGGTGAAGTCTCTCACCTTGCTCCTCACTTGTGTCACCTAAGTTTTCAGGGAAACGGTCCAGCTGGCTGTGAAGATAGTTGACTTTGATGCTCATATTCCATCCAAGTGATTGGAAGTTATTCAGTAAACGGTTTACCAGATCAGCATAGTTTTCACTTTTGTGATTTCCCAGAAAATTTTTCATAATGTCCACAAATGAAAGCCGAGCTTTTTTCTCTACCTTATTCATTGACCCCACAAAAGCCGGATCCTTTGTAAGAAGTCTGATCTGTGGTCCATCAAAGATTCCAGCTTTAAGTTTTTCCATACTTATCTCGCCCAGCTTCCTTCCTATGTAGGCGAAGTATGGTCCATGGGCTATGAGCCCTTATTAGGTGGAGGCTGAATGGATTTACAAGTGGTAAATGTATCCTTCCTTCCTATGTAGGCGAAGCATGGTCCATGGGCTATGAGCCCTTATTAGGTGGATGCTGAATGGATTTACAAGTGGTAAATGTATCATTTTGAAAGTTTAAAAATACTCTCCAATCTGTTTTATTTCCTTATAAAATAGTAATGTAACGACATTAAAGTATTATTTCTTGCATAAATAAGGCATAATACAGTGAGAACAACAAATATATACTGAGGAATAAGTTTAATTAACAATGTATATTCCTTTGAATAGCATATTCTTCATTATCTCAAATGTTAAAACTCGTAATTTCGGAATTGGCCATATCCATAAAACTAGAGCTGATACAAAAATACGAAATCCATATTTCGATTTATCGCCCCTAATATAGTAAAAATCAGCTTAAAGATTCACGGCACCAAAACAATTTTTTTTTTCTGTAGGCCTGTGAGGATACGTTTAAAAAAATACAAAAAAAAAACACTGCGTACAAAATTATTTTTGTTCGATAATACGTCAACCGAAATGTGAATATCCAAAAATAATATTTTCGAATCTACACAGCCCTTTCAATTCAGTGATCTATGGGCAGTTTCATATCAGTATAATCGAACAAATGCAAACGTGTATTTTTCGGATCAAATAGCAATGCCAACTGTTTCAACGCAGTCGGATACGGTTATCTACATTGCCATTATGAATTTTAATAAGCTATATATAGCCTATTTCAGCGTTCTTAACATCATAGAAATTGATTTATTACACAGTATTATTTCCCATTCAGTTAAAGTATGTATTTATATATAGTGATAAATGCGCTAATAACCGGCAAAATAACGGAAAAGACGGAAAACATAATACGTCCTGAAATAAAAAGAGATCAAACTAATAGAGGTGTCAAATTATCAATTGAAACCTATAAATTCACATTAAATTGATAGATTTCCACCTTTAGACGTATCGGAGTTAAACTGTCACAATTCTATAAAATTCTCCTGTCACAGTGGCAGTTGCCAAACTCCTTTGATGTGTATAAAGGTGGGAAACTATCAATATCATGTAAATTTATAGGTTTCTATTGATAATTTCCCACCTCTAAGGGTTTCATCTATTTTTATTCCACAACGTATTATGTTTTCGGTCTTTTCCGTTATTTTGCCAGTTATTAGAGTATCCATCACTGTATAAAAAGTGAGTTTTACAAATTATGGAACGTCTCAATTATCTTGGAAACGGCTTGCAGAGATACTTACAGTGTTTTGAACACATCGCCAGAAGCACAGGCACAATGGAAAAACGTATCATCGAGGGCAAAGTTGAAGGAAAAATACCGAAAGATCTCCAAGCTATTGGGTGAATCAAACAAAAGCACTGATCAACCTAGGAATTCAAAAGGCTGAACAACTGGCCCATACATCAAGAACAACTGCAAAAAAAGCAATTACATGTCCCATCCACAAGAAGAGAGACTAACTTAGCTGCAAAAACTACAGGGACATATCCTTACTCTGTGGTGTGCGCTATAATGTGTTTGCATGGGTATTAAACAGGAGATTGAGTCACTTCATACTTAGAGCAAATCATAGGAGAATACTAGTTGGGATTCAGTGCAGCTATTCTACGTAAACAAATATTATCTAAAGCCTGGGAGCAAATATAGATATCTATAGATACCAGATGGTATACCAAATCTTCGCACATTGTTTGGCAAGCCTATGTTAACATAAAGAGAGATAAAATATATATTTAATTATGCGAGAATTTGGTATATCAATAAAACTGGTACTAGGTAGTGGTAAAAGTACTAGTCCAATACAAAGTATTTAAGTTGCATAAATTGAATTTGGTTCTTTGCCCACTCCTCAGTGACTCATATCGAAAATGATGGATGGTATTTTAAACACCTTGGGTTTTAAGGCGAATATAAGGCGCATATCAAAACCTTATACAGGGTGTCCAGTAACTCTCCCGACAAACGAAGACCGGAGATTCTTCAAATAATTTTAAGACAATTTAACCCAATTCACCTAGTCAGAAAATGCTTCCTAAAGGAGCTAGAGCTCTTTGAACATGGCGTCTTGGAATTAGCTTTTCTCAGATATCTCCAGAACGCTTCTATTTAGGGAAACGAAAACTGGTACGCTTATTTAATTTCCAGAGACAAATCGACTCCATCAATTACCAATTTCTAGTACCAATCATAGGCGCCCGTTTTGAGTAGGGCAACGGTTATTTTATCGCATTACTTTTTTGTCTTCAACATCTAAGCATTGCTGAAAAAAACAAGAATGTGTGTGTACTTTGTACGCACGTAAGAAGTTATACTTCTACTACATATTATGTGATTTTTAAAACAATACCAAAAATTTTAAAAAATAAAAGAATAAAACGCACACAAACACATTGAAAAATGCCACAAAGAAAATATGATTTCTGAACGATAATAATTGTTGGCAAAAATTTTAAATACGCATTTTCTGAAAAAAAAATTATATAACAAATATACTTACAATCATAACATGCATAAAAAAATAAAAAAATAAAACTTGCATCGGGAATTGAACCCTTGAATTTCGTGCCGCTTTGACTCGTAATCGAAGCGTAGACTCACTCGTCCAATCCCACATTATTTATCATGTGGAAAAATACGGTAACTGAACGTTTTACTGTTTGACAGTTGTTTTGAAAATTAAATTATGTAGGTTAAATTTTGTGGAAGAAAATATAAAAATATAACAAAACAGTAAGAAAACAATATATTAGATGAAGATTGGTAGAACTTTTGTTGGTAATCAAATTAAGTATGTAAATCAAAGCATTACATACCTACTAGATAAATAAATCTACGCCAAAAAATCATAATTTAAAAATAAAAATCGAACCTAATTTGGGATTTCTCTCTAAAATCCGCATTCTTGAGAAAATAAATGTATGTATTTCAACCTAATACAAATGTATAATTACAATATGATTATAATAAAAACTACTTACCAAATTAGAATGAGTTTTCCTTGTCCAAAATAGTCCAAAAGTCCAAAAATATAGGTATATGAAAACTATTTAAAAAGGCAGTATAACTATTAACTAACTTTTGTTTGTTGTTTCTTTTCACACAAATTTTAAAACGCAACAACCATAAATAATCTAACTACAGCTGTGCCACAGCCGCCATATTGAATAATTTTTGACATGTCATTTGAACATTCAATCAGAACAAAGTTATAATGCGCATGCGCCCGGTCGCTAGGTTTTCCCATATAAAAATTTACCCTCTATCGCCGGTAAAGAAGTATAACTTCAAAAACTATTTGAAAAACGAAAACTGGTACACTTATTTGTCTTTCACAGATAAATCGATTTCCTTAATTGCGAAATTCTAGTACCGGTCATATGCGTCCGTTTTGAGTAGTTCAACGGTTATTTTATAGCATAACTTTTTACCTTTAATTTTTGAGCATTTTTGACACTTGATGATTAAATTATGAGGTATTCTAGTACTAAAAGATACTCTTGCTTTAAGTCGGTAAAATAAACCGTGTTAAAAAAAAAAATTAAAAATTTTTTCCAATTCAGAAAACGAAAAATTTTCAAATCGATTTTTCTAGAAAACGGTGAATACTACCGACTTAAAGCCAGAGTACCCTTTAGTACTAGAATACCTTACAATTTAATAATCCAGTGTCAGAATGCTTAGAACTTAAAGACAAAAAAGTTATGCGATAAAATAACCGTTGCCCTACCCAAAACGGCCGCCTATGACCGGTACTAGAAATTCGTAATTGATGGAATCTATTTATCTCTGGAAATTAAATAAGAGTACCAGTTTTCGTTTTTCTAAATAGAAGGGTTCTGGAGATACTTATGAATAACTAATTACAAGACGCCATCTTCAAAGAGCTCTAGCTCCCTTAGGAAGCATTTTCGGACTGGGTGAATTGGGTTAAATTGTCTTAAAATTATCTGAAGATTCTTCGGTCTTCGTTTGTCGGAAGAGTTTCTGGACACCCTGTATATAGATGGAAAATTTAAATACATGAATTAAAACTTATAAGATCTTTGAATCGTTACAAAGTATAGATAGCTGAGATATACTACAGATACATACATCTCTGAGAATCTAAAACCTAGACGATGATAACTCAAAGAGGTAGGTATATGCAATCGTGCACTGTGCACGGATAAACACTTTTGAGGACTTATACTAATAAGAGAATCAATATCTGTTCAGACAGCCAAGCGACCTTGAGGGCTTCAAAGAACCCAAGAATAACCTCAAGGCTTCTGTGGGAATGCCGCGAAGAACTTGACACCCTGGCGGAACATAATGAGGTAAAACTCATTTGGGTGCCTTGACATCAAGGGATCGCTGGCAATGAGAAAGCTGATGAACTTGCTAGACAGGGATCGGCAAATGATACTTCGGTCCAGAACCGGCACTGGGAGGGCACAAAAGTACAATAAGAGACCGATTAAGAGGCTGGATCGGAAGACAATACAAAGAATACTGGGAAAAATTCCCACGCAAAAGCATGCGAGGAGATTTATACCTCAGACATGCGCAAAAACAGCTGAAAAACTGCTCAAAATGAACAAGAACCAGCTCAAAATTACTACAGGTTTCCTAACTGGACACTTTCCAGTAAAAAGACACTTACACACGATTGGACTATACAATGGAGATCTCAGTTGCAGACTATGCAATAGAGAGACCGAGACAGTCAGACATATATTGTGCGATTGCGAGGCTCTGGACCGCAAGAGACGAGCAACATATGGAGACTGCAGACCAAGTCCGAAAGTATATGACATTAACCCAATATACCTTTACAGGCTAGTGAAGGGCACTACTATATTGGATTGGGTGTCATGAGAACAAATGGAAGAAAGCACAATAAGCCAAAAGGCTGCAGTGCGACCGGGTTTCATGCACGGACAGTGTGATGTTTACTAGCAGCAGGCATTGAACGAAACAATTAATAAAATCAAAACAAGCAATAAACAGTAATCATTACAACACCTGCTTTATCCTTTCTGATAGCTCTAATATGGAAAGAAAGCGGAATTTTCTCCATAAGCGCAAAATACACAAACTCAAATTAATCCGATTGGTAAATATTTCAAAAAACGAAGCAAAGGAGATATATAGGTAATAACAAAAATAAGGTAAAAACTTAAATCAAAGCACAACGACGAAGTCAACACTATTTCGCGTCTGTACACATTCGAGTTCTGGATGCATCTCTTCCTTATGTCATAGGGGTAGAATGTTTGGATCTCAAGTGGTCAGCGTCCCATCCTCTTCTTCGTGACACATGTGAATTTCGATAACAAAGAACAACACAGGCGTCGACCAGGGTAAAAAAGGGATATGATTTCGAATTATTTAACCTTTAACTACCCGCGCATCAAGTTAGAACATAACTACACGCGTGGCGTACTTTATACGCCACAAGAAAATACCCTTAAAAACAGCGGATTTGTTTTTTTTTTTTTGAAAAAGTACACTTAGTTGTTTGTTATAAACCTTATTCGGCATCAGTGAATACTTCGAGTTCCTCTTCAGTAAGCCAATTGGATTTATAACTGGAATCATGGAATAACTGGATTCCATGATAAATAAAATTACTAATAAAAAATTTTTTGAAATGTGATTTTTTACAGGAGAAAAAGTATTGTTTATAAAGAAAAATATATTTTGTGCCATAATGACTAAAAAACAATTGAAATATGCACTTATATTACAACTTAATATAATCGTGGCGTATATTGTCCACCATCCGAAACAACAAATAATAAACTGTAAATTACGATCTTCCCAGAACGCCGATTATAACGAAACTAAAACCAAATTGTAAAGCACATTCCAGTGATAGGTTAGAGAGATAAACAAGCTCAAAAATTAAATTTTTAAATATATTTGCAGTAGAATTCCTATATCTGGCGTACAAAATACCCCAGCGCGTGTAGTTAAAGGTTAAACAACCAAATCAATTTTATGGGATTTTCATCAGACATCTTCCAGGAGGGAAAAAGAAAAAAACTTTGCCGGCATCTATATCTTGATTTTTCATTTCAGTAAATAATTTATTTCCTCCAATACAGTCAAGGATACAGTTGGGAATTTAAATACGCGAATTAAAACTTGTAAGATTTTTGATTCGTTACAAAGTATAGAAAGCTGAGATATACTACAGATAGATACATCTCTGCGAATCTAAACATTGCGCTGAATCAAATTGTATTGACGTATGTACTGCATATTATGTTACATCCTAAATTGTCGCGTTTCTGATTAATAGCATGTCACATGTAATATTCACTAGCGTGCAGGATATCGCTGATATATCTCTTGAATAATTATGCGAATAAATTAATATTATACCTAGACGATGACAATTCAGTTTTGGAACTAAGCTTCTGGAATTTGTGAAGACGAGACTGAAATAACGCCTCTTGATAAATTGCAAATGCAGTAAAGTGTCATCTAAGCCGTTGTTTGAATAAAGCAGAAGTTACTGGAGTTTATAGACACCACCAAAAAGGATATCGCGAAATTACTTTACCTTATATATCCTGTTCTGTGGATGGTTTATACTGGCATAAAAATTAGTTGCTCATTTACTGCTTTAATCATACCATACGTTCTTATCTATTAATTATAGAATTAAAAATAAGTCGATAATTTATTTAGAGGCGCTGTAATAAAGTAACCCGCACAAACCTTATGGAAATTAGGTCCCAGTGGATTTCGTTCATACTTTGGGAAAATACTCTTTGAAGCATCTTGATAAAAAGTTCTCATGGGCACAACTGAATGTGTGAAAGATTTTCAAGATATAGATGCACAAATTCGGAAAATTATAAGATTTACTGAGTATGTATTTCAATACCCTGAGTTACTGGTTATCTCGCAACATGTATAAGTTTGGATCAACGAAAAGTACTAATACTCTAGGATTTTTTCCTGGCTACCCAATGACTTTAACCTTCATCGGACGTCATCTTCTAGAGTTTCGAGGGTTTTCGGCAATAAACTGATATAAACAGATTACTCATGGGTTTTTGGGATCGCTAAACACTAATATGCCATCAGAATTGACTTCCGGAAGGTGTGAAGGCGACGTTGTGGTCAAGGCCACTGCAAGGGGCGTCATCTTCTAGAGTTTCGATGGTTTTCGGCATTTAATTGATGCAACTGAATTACTGGAGGGTTTTTTGAAGTCACTAAACACGAATATGCTACCAGAACCGACTCCCGGAGTGATTTCCAAGGTCAATTAAAGGCGCTCCTGGAGTTTCGAGGGTCTTTGGTACTACATTAATGCAAACGGATTAGTTATCGATTTTTGGGGTTGCCGAACACGAATACGTGATCAGCACAGACACAGGAGCACCTGGTGCCTAAGACAGCTTATATTCTGAAGTTAAAAACCTAAGAGTAATCCATTTGATTCCTCCGAAACTCCAGAAGATAACTTGTGTTAGGCACCAGGTGCTCTTGTGTCTTTGCTGATCACGTATTCGTGATCAGCAACTCCAAAAACCTATAACTAATCCGTTTGCATTAATATAGTACCAAAGACCCTCGAAACTCCAGGAGCACCTTTCATTGACCTTGGAAACCAGGTGCTCCGGGAGTCGGTGCTGGTGGCATATTCGTGTTTGGCGACCTCAAAAACCCTCCAGTAATTCATTTGCATCAATTAAATGCCGAAAACCATCGAAACTCTAGAAGATGACGTCCCTTGCAGTAGGCCTGGCCACCACGTCATCCGGAAGGTAATTCTGATGGCATATTCGTGTTTTGCGATCCCAAAAACCCATGAGTAATCTGTTTATATCAATTTAATGCCGAAAACCCACGAAACTCTAGAAGATGACGTCCGTTGAAGGCCAAGGTCAAACTAAAGGTCGCCTTTGGATAACCAGGAAAAAATCCTAGATTGGTAGTACTTTTCCATGATCCAAACTTCTACATGTTGCCGGATAACCAGTAACTCAGGGAATTGGAATACCCAGTAAATCTTATAATTTTCCGAGTTTGTGCCTCTATATCTTGAAAATCGTTCATACGATTCAGTTGTGCACATGAGAACTTTTTATCAGGATGCTTCGAAGAATATTTTCCCAAAGTATGAACGAAATCCACTGGGACCTAATTTCCATAAGGTTTGTGAGGGGACTTTATAAATTTATAAATTTATCAATTAATTGAAGTGTGCGTATTCAAGTTAGATATTTGTACGGTACCTTTATGATCAATAGCTCGTCTTCTTTTCCCTAGTACTAGGCTGGCTTTCTGTTTGGTTTTCTGGGACTTTGGATGGGTTTAAAACTATTTATAAAACTGTGTTATTTCACTGAAAGTCTATACATATCTGAAGAATGCGTGTGTGTGCTTTGCTTGCCTAAGCCCACTTAAGTGGGTTTGGGCTTGGGATAGTGCCTACAGGACCTATTGGTACTCAATTAAGACATACACACACAAAGTTAAACCAAATATAAAATGAACAGGAATAAAAACTTATGATATTAATTACTAATTAAAATATAAAGAAAATTATATGTGGAGGGACGGAACACTATACTTGTTGTCTTTCTGTTCTGTATCTTGACATCATCAATTCAACTATTTGTTATATTTGTCTTATAGCCGTTTCTATCCACTTCCATAATTTTCTATGCGTTTTTTGTCGTTTTAGTCGGTTTTCGTACACTTACACTAATAGTTGAAGTGTTTTACATTTCTGCTTTTTTTTTGTTGTCGTTTTGACCCAATTAAGAAAACGTCCATTTTTCCTTAATATTTCTCCTTTGCCAGTAGGTTCTTCAATCGAATTCTTCTACTTCCTTTTTTGTGACCACTTGCTGATAGGGCGAAGAGTTGTGATAGTGAGAGGTACAGTTCTTGAGTAGATTTAATCTTATTTCTAAGACCTTAACGATTCTGGAGGTCACCAGTTGTTGCAAATATTTTCTAACCTTGCCTGCCCATTTTGAATAAGATGTAAGAAGATAATAAAGAATAAGATCTTGAGATTGGAAAGTAACTGATGGGCAAGTATTTCAAGAGTCATACATTCTAGTCTAGGTGACCATAAAACATCATTCTCTGTTTTTTTGCTGGAAACAATGTCTCATAACTAATAATTAGGTCTGCGGGGGAGTTTATGAGTTTATGCTTTGTGCTTAGTGATAATACAGATGATGATTCAGAACGGTCAGAATGCTAATTTATGTAAATTTTCAATTATCAAGATCAAATTGTATTCAAATTTTTGGCGAATGCGAATGCGAACATATCCACCAAAAGTTTAAAAACTTATTGATTTAAATAAGACCAAAAAACTATTTTAATCAATATCTGTTGAGACATATATGTCCCGACAGTAGAGAAATGTGAAGCTGAAGTTACCACAAAAAGACGGTGATTTTTTCAAGAAAAGATAGGAGTTAAGAGATAAAAAAGAAAAGATTAACGGTTTTTATGAATTTTATTCTAGAGTACCTTTTCCAGATAGGAGTTACAAAGGGTTAGTATTTGAGAACTCAAACGGAAACTAAAAAATAACAAAAGAGCACTGGAACAAAATCCATAAAGAACCTTTTGCAATTTAATTTATATTCCGTGTTCACTGTATTCCAATGCAAAAACATTCAACCTCATTTAATTTCAAACGAATAAAAGACATTTTTATTCGTTATTCGTTTAAAAAACACAAAAAATAAATGCAAATTGTCCGGGCTTACTTTCCTCTGATTGCCTGTTCAGTTTTTTTTTTAAAGTAGAAAAATGTGTTGGGGTATTATTTTCAGAAAGTAGTCGCTCGCTGGGAAATTAATTGGATTTTGAGCAATGGACAAGAATTTAATTATTGAAGAGGAAATGGTCCTCGACGACATTATTAGCGACGAAATTAGATCCAGACACAATGATATTCGCTTAATTGTTTTGATGCACTCCGCAAACGTAATTAGTTCTGTATAAATGAGTTTGCATCTGAATGTTATTAGGACCGAAACACGGCCATATTGTATTATACGGGTAGCACTAATAATCCCCGGATTTGGAGCATCGATGAAATACGCTTGTCGAAGATATTTACACTAATATATTGTCAATAGGGCCTTTGAGGGCTTAGTCCTTCTTATCTCTAAATTTAAATAAAACAAAGTGAGCGTGAGATCTCATCGAAATTTTGTATTCGTTTGAAAATGCCTCTCGGTGCCACAGAGAGATAAATATATCACGAATAATTTTTACAAAATCTTAATTTACAAATTCTTTAAAATACTTAATAATTAATTACGGTATTATTTATAGATTGTTAAATAACAAAACATGTGATCAATTGTTTACTTGTGATCTAGGGCACACACAACGATGTGTATTGTGATGACATAGTAGTTTCTGCTAGGTAAGCAATAACATATTATATCACACTTGACACAGTAACTAAAGAAATATAAATACAAACATATTGATGTAATAAATAAGAAGAACGCGAATAGTTTGAGGAGTGTTAGTTAGATTTGAGGTTTGCCTGAGAGTGCCATCTTGGATAAAGTACAATGGTGACCGTCATCAACTAAGTATCAAATGTATTCATTAAATAATGTATTGGAAGAAACAATAAAAGATTGGGAAATACGGTGTTTCTGATTACCAACCCTTGTTGGAGAAATAAATTCCCAACATTAATATTTAGTAAAACTATATTTTGTTTCAATATTTTATTTAGTGGTTTGCGCCTTGTGTACACTTCACAAAGATGTTTCTATGTTTTTATGTTCTATAATTCAAAGTGTACACAAAGGCGCAATATTCAAAAAAAAAGTTCGTTGCCAAGGTGTTGTTATATAGAATAATAAGATAATAAAAAACGGGAAAGTAGGGCGTGTGTCCGATCCCACACAAAAATTACTTTAATACCAAAAGTTTGTGTTATTGTAATAAAATATTAGTTGTGAAAAGTGTCTTTAGTTATTCCTAGCTTCAGAAGTGTAAAACCAGTGTAAAATTATTTCCTTGGTGTTGCAAAAATCCAACATCAAGTTTGGTCCTTCGAGCCGGATATAAAAAGAAGCTAGGAATTACTCAATTTCCAGAAGGTAAGAAACACACCTAATAAAAAAAAAGAAGAAATTATTGAACAAAAAAGAAATTATTAGAAAAGAAATTACAAAAAAGAAAAATCATTAAAAAATTAATTTTGTAAAACGTCAAGCTCATACAATAGCGCCATCTATGTAAAAGAGGGCGAACGACCGACGTCGAATGGTTATCAAGCGATCGAGAGAAATAATCGATGTTTTATGAAATCGATCATATATGAAGTGACAGAAAACTGACATTGACAGTGAATACAAAATTAAATAAATTGACTGTTTGTGTTTTGGTTTGTAAATAATCGTCAACATTTTTGTTATTTTGATATTTAAAATAGTTTTTTTTACCTTTTAAGTTTTAGGTAGATTCATATAAAAAAAAAATGCCCGCTAAAAAGGATATTGAAATGCTAAAAACTAAAAAATCTCAAGAAATTCAGTCTATTAAAACTATTACAAGGTTTGTTGAAAAACATTTGGACAAAGAAATTTCTGAATTAATAATTAATCAATTACAAACTAGGAAAGACTTACTAATAGAAAATTTTAATAAACTTCAAGATCTTCATTGTGAAATTTTATGTTGTGAACAGGGGTATGCAGATTCCATTGATAATATTAGAGAGGAATACTTTGACACATTAGCTAAAATTAATAGTCAACTCTCAAAAACAGTAATACAGAGCGTAAGTACTAATCCACAAGATGTAAATAATTCTTTTTATTCTTCAAATATTCCACGAATAGAAATTCCTTGTTATGACGGCAAAGATTTAACAAGTTATAGACCTTTTATAGATTTATTTCTAGCTGTTTTTGATAGAAATAAGTCACTGCAAAATGTTGAAAAACTTTTTCATTTAAAGAATCATTTGGAAGGAGAGGCAAGAAGCCTAATAAATGATCTACCTCTAACAAATGACTCTTATAATGATGCATTGAGAATATTAGATAACCGTTATAACAATGAAACAATATTAATAAATTCTCACATTTATTCACTACTTGACATTCCCTCCATTCAAAAAGGAACTTCCACCGCCTTACGTGAGTTCATTAGTAAAGTGAGACAGCAGTTAGGTGCACTAAAAAACTTAAAGCAACCCGTAGAAAGTTGGGATATGATCCTTATTTGCATTTTAACTAAAAAACTAGATCACTATACTAATAGATCATTTCAAATTGATAGGGACAACTCAAAATTGCCAAATTTAAAAGATTTCTTATCTTATATTGAAAATAGGGCTACAGCTTTAGAAACTGTAACCACTCCAGATAAAAAATGTAGCACTAACAAAGAAAGGTATCAAAAAACTCACTTGGCTACAAGTAAAGTCAAATTAGAAACCAGGTGTAGCTTTTGTTCATCCTCAGGCCATAAAATTTATAATTGTTCCAGTTTCAAATCTGTTTCAGTAAATGATAGAGTGTCTTTTATAGACAGTCATAAGGCTTGTCGAATTTGTTTGAATAATCATCCTGGTAGGTGTAAAATGAGTTTCAGGTGTTCAGTTTGTCGAAAAGAACATAATTCTCTTCTGCATGTGGACAGACAAACTCCATTAGACAGCACTGGACAGGGTAACAGTGGTAATGCAGACGATAGGGTGACTACATTTGGTTCAATAAATGAAAACATTAATAATGTTCTGTTACCAACAGTGAAGGTAAAAATTAGAACAAAAAGGGGTGATTATATCACTGCCAGAGGTCTCCTGGATACAGGATCTCAAATATCATTAGTAACAAGTAGATTGGTAAGTAAATTAAACTTAAAAACATTTAATAATAATGTCAATATCTTAGGTATTTCTGAGAATATTACCAATGTGCAAAAGGCTGTAAATTTAAAAATTGAGTCATGTGTGTTTGATTATAGCACAAATATAAAATGTTCTGTGGTTGATAAAATTACTAGTGATATACCACAAACAAATTTCAATGTTTCAAATTTAAATATTCCTAAAAATATTAAATTGTCTGATGATGACTTCAATAAATCTGGCACAATTGATATATTGTTTGGGGCAAATATTTCATTTCATATTTTGCTCTCCGATAAAATACAAGTAGACCAGATTATATTACAAAATACTCTATTTGGGTTCATAGTTAATGGTTCTGCTCCATCACTACAAATTTGTAATTTTTCTGCTTTTCATTTAAGCATGAAAAATAATTTAGAAAATATTGTTTCTCAATTTTGGGAAACCGAGAAGGTTCCAGAAATTTTTCCGGAATATTCGACAGAGCAGGAAGCTTGTGAGATTAATTTTGAAAATTCTTTGCAAGTAATAAATAATAAATACCAAGTTAATTTACCATTAAAACAAAATCTACCTGATTTGGATTTAGGAGATTCATTTTCTGTAGCATTAAAACGCTTTGAAAATCTAGAAAAAAGATTTAAAGTCAATCCTGAGCTGTACTCTCAATACAAAAGTTTTATTGATGAATATTTAGCTCTAAAGCATGCAAAAATAGTAAGTCTTAGTACATATGACTTAAATAGTGGTTCTTTATACTTCATGGCTCACCATCCAGTGATACGTGAAGACAAAAAAACAACAAAATTAAGAGTAATCTTTGATGGCAGCATGAAATCAAAAAAGAAAAAATGCATCAATGATTATCTCTATAATGGTGCTGTAGTTCAAAATGAGCTCTTCGATATTCTTGTTCTTTTTAGAAAATATAATTACGTCCTTTTGACAGATATTAAACAAATGTATAGAATGGTTTTGGTACATCCAGACCATTGCCAGTTACAAAATATTTTGTGGCGAGAGAAAAATGGCAGTTTACAATGTATTCAACTTCAAACTGTAACATATGGTTTAAGAAGTTCTTCCTTTTTAGCTACCAGATGTTTGGTAGAATTAGCCCGAACTGAAGGTAAACGCTATCCTTTGGCTTCTAAAGCTCTTCTTAATAACACCTACGTTGATGATATTTTGTGTGGGTGTGACACAATCGAAGAAACGATAAAACTAAAAAATGAACTTATCTCGCTGCTCAAATTAAGGTCCTTCGAGTTGCACAAATGGTGCTCAAATAATTTACAAATTTTAAATGATATTCCTAAAAATAAACAAAATTTTGATGAAATTAACATCAGCAAAAACGATTTAACGGTAAAGACTCTGGGATTGACTTATGATACAAAAACAGATAATTTTAAATTTAGTTGTCCAAAAGTTGATATAAATGAATGTGTAACTAAAAGACAGATTCTCAGTTTTGTTTCCAAATTTTATGATCCTTTGGGATTAGTGGGCCCAGTTTTAGTAGCTGCTAAGGTAATTATGCAAAAACTTTGGTTAAGTAAGGTCAAATGGGATGCTATAATTTCCAGTGAGTTACTTGACACTTGGAAAAATTTTGTTGAAAGCTTAATGAGCATGCCCACAGTGACTGTCCAAAGAAATTTAAACTTTACTGGTGCTCTTCATATTGAAATAGTTGGCTTTTGTGACTCCTCCTTGATTGCATATGGAGCTGTTATTTATGCGAGGACTATTTTTGAAAATAAAGTACATGTAAATTTGATTTGTTCCAAATCTAGGATTGTTCCTATAAACAAAAAACTAACTATGCCAAGACTTGAACTGAACAGTGCTTTGTTGCTTTCAAAACTATCTCACAAGGTTTTTGAACTGTTAAAAGATAAAGTCAGTAAGGTATTTTTATATTCAGATTCAAACATTGTCTTAGCTTGGATAAAATCCGAACCTTTGAAATTGAATCCCTATGTTGCCAATAGAATTATTAAAATTCAAGAAATGACATCCGAATTTAAATGGTTGTATATAAACACTAAGGAAAATCCAGCAGATTGTCTTTCTCGTGGACTTGAACCTAATGAAATTAATTCAAACAATCTTTGGTTTAATGGTCCTGAAATTCTTTCAAATATTGAATTCTTGCACTTTGAAATTCCATTTTCTACTCCAGACCATTTGCCTGAATATAAAGTTGTCACTTTAGCTAAGGTCAAACCAGAATCTTTCTTCATAAAATTCTCTAGCTTAACAAAACTTCAAAAAATAGTGGCTTATTGCCTACGATTTGTAAATAATATAAAAAATAAAAATAAAAAGATTACTGGAAGTTTAACAGTTGTAGAACTAGAAAATAGCCTTAAAACCATTATTAAGTATGAACAAAGTTTTCATTTTTCTGAGGAAATAAAATGTCTAACCAACAACACAGCAATTAAGTCTAATTTAAATTCTTTATATCCTTTCTTGGACTCTCAGGGACTGTTAAGAGTTGGTGGTAGACTGGAGAACTCAGATATTTCTTTTAATAAAAAACATCCTTTGATCGTTCCCAAAAACAATCATATCACTGATCTTTTGATTCACAGAGAGCATTTAAGACTTTTACATGCAGGTCCGAAACAAGTTTTAAGTTCATTAAATCAAAATTTTTGGATTATTAGTGCCACTAAAGAAATTAAAAGGATTTTGCACAAATGCGTAACCTGTTTTAAATGTAAGGCCAAGTGCAGTGAACAGTTAATGGGATCTCTTCCTGAACAAAGGGTACGTTCATCGAGGGTCTTTCAGAATGTTGGTATAGACTTCTGTGGTCCCTTCCAAATTAAACAGTCACGGATTAGAAAGTCTATAACGACAAAGGCATATATAGCATTGTTTGTTTGCTTTTCTGTGAAGGCAATTCATATGGAGTTACTCTCTGATCTAACAACAGATACTTTTTTAGCTTCATTAAAAAGATTCATTTCTAGAAGGGGTAAACCATCCAAGATCTTTTGTGACAATGGTGCCACATTCAAGGGAGCAAATAATCAACTTCAAAAACTTCTAAACGACAACATTAAGTTAAACAACTTTTGCCTTGATGATAAAATTGAATTTTGCTTCATCCCAAGTTATTCTCCAGTATTTGGGGGTCTATGGGAGGCCGGGGTGAAGAGTGCTAAATATCATATAAAAAGGGTGATGGGAAATAATATTTTAACATATGAGGAGTTTAATACTTTGATTACTCAAGTTGAAGGAATATTAAATTCAAGGCCTCTTATGGCAATTAATAATGATTCCTCTGACTTAGAATATTTGACCCCAGGTCATTTTCTAATAGGTGCTCCTTTGACAACTTTCCCTGAAACTAATTTAACTGAGATTCCTGAAAATAGATTAAAATTTTGGAGGTTGTGTGTTCAAATGCAGCAGCATTTTTGGCAAAGGTGGTACCAAGATTATCTAACACAACTTCAAAACAGACCTAAATGGAGAAAATCGTTGCCAAATTTACAAGAAGGCATGCTTGTGCTTGTAAAGGAGGACAATGTTTCTTCTTTTGGGTGGCCTATAGCAAGGATTAATAAAGTTATTCCTGGTAAAGACGGAAAGGTAAGAGTGGTGGAAGTAAAAACTAAAAAGGGAACATACTTACGTTCTGTCACAAAAATTGCTGTTCTTCCAATTAACGATGAACAAATTTAAATTATTTTTTTTTTTTTTTTTCAATTTGTAATAATAAATAAAATTTAACTTTATAACTATTTCTATTTAAATTTAAAACTTTGTAAAAGTTTTATACTTATATAAGCAATAAATTCTTTAAAAAATGTGTAAAAAAAAGGGGTGGAATATATTGTTTTGGTATCAAAACCAAGGCCCCCCAGCATGTTGGAGAAATAAATTCCCAACATTAATATTTAGTAAAACTATATTTTGTTTCAATATTTTATTTAGTGGTTTGCGCCTTGTGTACACTTCACAAAGATGTTTCTATGTTTTTATGTTCTATAATTCAAAGTGTACACAAAGGCGCAATATTCAAAAAAAAAGTTCGTTGCCAAGGTGTTGTTATATAGAATAATAAGATAATAAAAAACGGGAAAGTAGGGCGTGTGTCCGATCCCACACAAAAATTACTTTAATACCAAAAGTTTGTGTTATTGTAATAAAATATTAGTTGTGAAAAGTGTCTTTAGTTATTCCTAGCTTCAGAAGTGTAAAACCAGTGTAAAATTATTTCCTTGGTGTTGCAAAAATCCAACAACCCTTTCCAAGACTTGAGCAACCCTTAGTCTATCATAGTAGTGCTATTATTTATGGAATATTACATATTTGGTCGAATTTGACCGATGCATCAATTATGCTGGCTTTAAAGACAGCTGTAGTTTGTGGCTTCATCATAATATTATCGTCTAGCCTTAGGCATCCAAAATTGAATATTAGTCCAGGGCGCATCTGTTTTGAGATGGACGTTGAGAGGTGACTCATATTTTTTTGCAGAAATTGCTTGGAATTAACTCATATAATAATAATTGAGTTATCCTCCCACTAAAAAAGGTCCGGAACATTGTTTAAATAATCAAAATGTCAAAAAACGAAGGAGAAATTTGATTTTTTTCTTCGTTTTTTTTTATTATAACTTTAAAAGTATTCACTTTCGAGAAAAGTTGTACTAACATAAAAGTTGCGTAATTAAATTTCCTACAATACAGGATTGGTTAAAAATTTTAAAAATTGTCAACCTTGTTGCAACATATCAATAATTGCGAAAAAACCATAAAAAAAGAAATATTCGCATTTTACGTTTTTCAACCATTTATGCTACACTTAGGACCTTCATATTATACCCAGAAAAACTTTATGATATAATAAAACAATGCTGTAAATTTCATTAAGGTCGGTTCAATAGATTATGCAAAATAAATTTTGCAATCCAGCTTTCGCAAAAAAATTCATTTTTTCAAAATGTTGCAGGATTAAAAATAAAGCAGATAGCAACTTGAAACAGCGGTGTTCGATTCACACAAGTTGATTTCCACCAAAATTCCTTTCAATCTTTATCTAATATATTATTTTCTTGCTCTATATTTTGTTGTATTTTAATATTTAATTCCACAAAAATCAAACTATTTTGATTATTGTTTGTGAAATATTGCTTAAACAAATGTTTAAAAATCATAAACTTTTATTCTCTAAGTTAAAATATATGAACAAAGAAAGTTTTTGCTAAAAAAGTGTTATTTTAAAGGACAGAGTATGTGTTTTTATTTTAAAATAAAAAAAATTTATTTGTTTATATCAAAATTTACTAAAAATTAAAATTTATCAATCACTATCAAAGTTCATTGGAATGCCCAATCAGAGCAAACGTATCCGCTGTCCAGCGCGTAGCACCAAAAATTCATGTTCATTTAAAACAATTCCTGACGCCGTGGTAGTTAACCGATTTTAATTTTGCAAATTGCAACTGAAAGGTACAGTATTCTTCTATATGTAAAAAAAATTGCAACTTCTATCTGCTTTATTTTCAGTCCTGCAACATTTTGAAGAAATGAATTTTTTTGCGAAAGCTGGATTGCAAAATTTATTTTGCATAATCTATTGCACCGACCTTAATGAAATTTACAGTATTGTTTTGTTATATCATAATGTTTTTCTGGGTAAAATATGAAGGTCCTAAGTTTAGCATAAATGGTTGACAAACGTAAAATGCAAATACTTGTTTTTATGGGTTTTTCACAATTATTGCTATTTTGCAACAAGACTGACAATTTTTGAAATTTTTTGCTAATCCTTTATTGTAGCAAATTTAATTACGCAACTTTTATGTCAGTGCAACTTTTGTCGGAAATGAATACTTTTAAAGTTATAATCAAAAAACGAAGAAAAAAATCGAATTTTTCCTTCATTTTTTGACATTTTGATTATTTAAATAATGTTCCGGACGTATTTGAGTGGGAGAATAACTCAAATATTATTATATGAGTTATTTTTGAGCAATTTCTGCAAAAAAATATGAGTCACCTCTCAACATCCAAATGTACTAATATTTTTACAGATGCGTCCTGGTCTATATAGGTGTTTCCTAATTCCTTCCAGTTCTCTAGTCCTTGATCTACCTGCAGCCAATTCACAGTGTTTCTTTTGACATTATATAGGTGTTCTACCTCCAGTTCTTCTATCTGCTCGTGGTCTTCATATCGTAATTTTTTGGGTCCACCTCTTGTCATTCATTCTGGCCATATGGTCCGCTCAATTTCACTTCAGCCATGGTATTCGCTCTAAAAAAGCTTTTGCGAATGCGTAGAAAAGTGCCCCATGGCCGATTGACGTATCTTTGATTTACAAGTGATACTGCAAGCATAAAGGCAACAAAAATAGTGTGCTAGTTTAATTTTTATTTAGATTTTCTCTTGATAGTCGAGGAAATGAAGCATTTTGACTCACAATTTTTTCGTCCAGCATGGATTTACTTAAAATTTTTACAGAAGGTAGGGAATAGTCCAAGGATCATTTTCTATATAATGCCGCTGTACGCTAAAACCTTGAGGGTGGTTGCCACCCCATCTCGGGGGTGGGAATTTTTCGGTACATTTTAACCAGGGAAATCAACGTTAAAAGTAGTTCTAAGAAAAAAATGTTTTTTACATTTTTTTCGTAAAACTAATATTTTTCGAATTATTCGCGCTTGAAAGTAACAGTTTTTCGACGAAAAAATCGACTTTTTTTAGAGGGTTTTTTGAGAATACCTCGAAAAATATGCATTTAATCAAAAAAACTGTAGATCTCAAAATTGTATCTTTTAGTAACACAAACCAAATTTCTTTTTTTTTAATATTTTTAAGACCAATACAAACCGAGATACGGCATGTTAAAAGTTAGCTTTTTTCGTCAAATGCATAATTTGAAATATTAAAAGCCAAATAAGGGAAAAACTTTGCATTTTTCGAGGAAAACTTAAATAATATTTTTTCAATTATACAGTTAGACCTTTCAAAAAATAATAATAAAAAGTTTCTAGCATGAAACTTAAGTGACTTATGATCCAAAAAAGGTCGGTACCTGCTTTTCTCTATGAAAAAATCAGCGAAAACAACCCCGTTACTACCCTCCTAATTAAAAATTGGTCTTCACCTTTCTGTAATTTCTTTTATATTTGTATTATCAATACACCCAAGAAGTTTGACCTATTTAAAAGGCCTAATTTTAGAAAAATTGGAGTTTAAAGAAAAATTGATTTTTTGCAATTTCCTATTTTTCACCTTTTACTTCAAAATATCTCCAAAAACACTGGAGATACGAAAAAAAGATGGACTATTAAATTATAGCTTTTTTAATAACTAAAATTCCCTTGGGCATATATTTTCATTATAGTGAATAGTTAGGGAGATATAGCTGTTTAAAACCTCTATTTACGAGCAAACACCCCCTTATTCGAGCCCTTTAAACCCACGCCAATTAAAAACAAAGGGATCTTAAGGAATTTAATTTACACAGTCTTATAGCTCTTCAAAAATTCTACAAAATCGTTTTTGAAAAAACTTTTTATCGCCAAAAATGAAGGAACCATGTTAATAAAACGATTTTTTTTCGAAAAATTCGAATAGTCCGCCTATGGATCATTTTCAATGTTTGTATAATACCACAGAACCGGTTCGTATACTGGAAGATGACTAAAAAACTCATTGTATTTGTATTTGTACATATTTGTAAATTCGTATTTTTGTGTAAATAAATGTTTTTGTAATTCTTTAATTCTACTTTTTTTCTGTATAGATCTATTAAATTATCTACTTATAAAAATTGTAATGTTATTAAGGGTGGTTTTTAAGGGTTGAAATATTATGATATTATATCCTAAAGCATAAAACAATCATTATTTAACCAATCAAAACCAAATTTTACCCATATTAAAGTTTACAATGTTTTTATATAATTTTTTACAATAAGGGGTAGTTTACACCCCTAAAAATAATCAACCCCCTTAAGGATGATATAGAATATGAAGTTAAGGGTGAGATGATCCTAATCCCAAATTTTTATGTAAATCGATGCAAGCCGAAATTATTCTTTTAGGATAAGTAATTTTTTTATATACAGCTCCAAAAAGGGTGGTGTTAAGGGTTGAAATATTATGATAGTATATCTTAAAGCATAAAACAATCATTATGTAACTAATAAGAACCAAATGTTGACAATATTAAAGTTTAAAATGTTATTTTATAATTTTTAATTAGGGGTAGTTTTCACCCTTAAAAAACCAAAAGCGTACAACGGCTCAATAGAGAAAATAAACTAGAGGGTGTAATGAGCCTAATCCCAAATTTTTGCACAAATCGATTCTGGACGAAAAAACTGCGAGGTTTTGCCATTTTTTCAGTTTCATTTCCTCGACTATGAACACTGTTTAGTCATAGAAAAAAGCATTTTTAAAATTTACGTATACAAACTGTTATCAAAACAGTTTTTTATTTAAATTAATTCAGTTCTATTAAAAATTAGCCTCTCTGGCAACTACCAAACCCGATAACAAAGCCCAACCGACCAAAATGAGCCGGAACGATAAAGCTGAATTGCTGCGAAATCACAAGTGGTCGTAGATTTAGTAAGTGCCCTTAAATTTAAAATGTGGCGGGAGAAGCGGTATATTCGCCTTATTTATTGCGAATTTAGCGGTTGTGAAAAATTGAAAAATAAAATGCAAATGACTTAACATAAATTTGCTGTAGTATTATTCTGCCTCTGGCCAGCGCAGCGCCACAAAGAACTATCAAATTGATACATACTGCGGTGTGATGATATTGAGATTGATAATAGTAGGGGAGCAAAGTATGCTAAATTTGCAGTCGCTTGAGCGTTATGAGGACATATTTAGTCTAGTAAAATAAGATTACACTACATGTAAATCAAAATGTAAATTCGTACAGATTGAAACAAATTTTATATCAAAGTTTAGGTGAGTACAAAAGATATTTTCAAGAAATCCAAATCATATAAGGGGATCATTGTTTAAATAATTAAAAAGGGGTCATTTTTGCACAATATTTACTTTTTTAACTGCTGAGGTAATTTACATTTTAATGAAGGACTTTAGGGCTTTTTTCTACAAATCTGAGGGGCAAATGTTTCACCTAAGACTTAATAAATAAAATTTGACGCCCTATTTATTTAAATAATTATATATAAAATTTAAAAATCAAATTTGCAAAGAAATATTTGCGTTTTAAATAAGCATTATAAATTATTTTATTTAATAGGAGAAGTTGCACTATGTTGCCTGTATTAAGCAAAAAAAAATGATTAAAAATATTCAATAATTTATGAGATATTTAATTTGTTGGTTAAATGTTACTATATTTTTAAGTGCAAAAACGCGGTTGTTACCCAAAGAATATAAATCTGTGTAAAATCTCATTATTTTTATTTTTATGTATATTTTCAATAAATGTATTGATAAATTCAAATTTCAATTTAACTCCCCTCTAAAATGGCATTTGAAGATTGCCCTAATTTGTTTATAATTTGTTTTTTAATAACGTCACGGGAATTAAACATTTTAAATTGCTGTTCCGATAATCGGGTTTCTGGGAATTTTTCACTAATTATCAAATTTTTTTGTCGTCTCTTCTTCTTTTTTTTCCTTATAGTAAAAGATAATATAGTTTTGCTTATACAGGGTGTTTTAAAAAAGGTAACCCCGTCTCTAGGGTAGGTAAAAAACTGAAAAATAATTGGGGTTTGCTTAGTAAAAAATTTTTGTAACGCCATCCGTTTTCAAGATACAGGGCGTTGAAGAAAAAAAAATTACGCATTTTTTACGATTTTGCCGAAACTACTGGCAACATTGTAATGAAATTTTATACGAATATGTTTTGGAAGCTGATACATCCCATGAATTTGTTTATATATCTGATTCTCATAGAGGGCGCTAGTTACACGGATCGTACTAAGTATTAGTCAATATAACTTTTTTAAGAGTACAATTATTAATCAAAATTTCAAGTAAACTTAACATCATTCAATTTTACACGAAAAAGGTACTCTTGGTAAAACTCGATACTGTGTACCGTTTTCGGAATATTTTGATTTGAAAATTATGAAGTAATAATTAATGCTTGTAGTAATGGTAAAGTTTTAATGGGTATACCTCTATTTTCTCCAAGTGTGCCACGGAAATCTGACATTTATTGATTGTTATGACGATAAATCAACAATAATTAGAGTTTTTAAACCTTGTTTCAATTTTTCAATTTTCAAAAATGCGTAAAATGTTTTTTTCTTTAACGCCCTGTATCTTGAAAACGGATGGCGTTACAAAAATTTTTTACTAAGCAAACCCCAATTATTTTTCAGTTTTTTACCTACCCTAGAGATGGGGTTACCTTTTTTTGAAACACCCTGTAGAGGGAGCTTCATTAAGAATGTCCAATCTCTGAGTTGTAGATTCTAGACCTCAAAATATTAGGATTTAACCAAAATTAAAAACTTAAATAAAATATGGCTCCTTATTGAGTTACAGGGTGGTTTATTTAAAAATTTGAAAACTATTTTTGCTTAGTATTTTAAAACTATTCGACGTATCCTTTTCATACTTGGTAGAAAGTGTAAGTACTATTGTACACCCTATGAAATTATGTTAAATACAGGTTTCCGGCTATGACCAGAGGCGTACGACAGGGGAAAGCAAATGATTGACCCTTCCCAAATTCTACGTCACTGGCGAAATTTTCGTTTTAGCACAGTTTTTAGATTCTCCAATACTCTCTATGTAAATAACATACTCTTGATTCGTACCGATAAAGTCATTAGTTTTCGAGATATTTGAAGTTAAATATGTAACGGCACAGTTATTTTGATTAAGGTTTTGTGCCGCTTAATTTTTAATTCCAAATATCTCGAAAGCTAATGATTTTATCGTTAAGACTAAAGAGTATATTATTCATTCTTAACGATAAAATTATTAGTTTTCGAGAAATTTGAAATTAAAAATTATACGGCACAATACATTAATCAAAATAGCTAAATAACGTGCCGTTACATGTTTAACTTCAAATATCTCGAAAACTTATTGTATTGGAGAATCTAAAAATTGTGCTAAAATGGCAATTTCACCAGTGACGTAGAATTTGGGAAGGGTCAACCATGTACTGTCCCTGTCGTACGCAGTCGGAAACTTGTATTCAACATAATTTCATAAGGTGTATAGTACACTTAGACTTTCTACCAAGTATGAATAAGATACGTCGAATAGTTTTAAAATACTATGCAAAAATATTTTTTTTAATTTGTAAATTTTTTTTTTTTATTTAATGTTGTAATATTTACAATCTGTCCTCAACTGAGAACAATAGGTAAATTATTTGACAAAAATTGAAAATTTTGACCTGTAGAGGGAGATCCAGTGATCACCCTCTTTACATAAATTAAATTAAAACAAATTAAAATAAGTTTAGTTATCACAGATTATTCGAATCTTCTTGCTAGATCCACTACTTTGAATCTCTTCAGGCGTCGTACATCATTGTGGTCATCAGTAAGGTTGCTGGCTAACTCATTTGGATGAGATTCTAGTCTCTTGGAATATTTTTTGTAATATTCCGTTATTACTGTTTTTATGGATGGCACATTGAGGTCTTGCTCTATCACATAGTTTGGCACGTACCAAGGGGCATTCAGCATTGTTCTAAGGACTTTGTTCTGGAATCTCTGCAATATTTCTAGGTTAGTTTGACTGGCTGTCCCCCAAAGTTGGATACCATAGGTCCACACTGGTTTTAATATAGTTTTATATATCAGCAGTTTGTTTTCAAGTGATAGTTGAGATTTACGACCGATGATCCAGTACATTTCTCGAAATTTTATTCCTAGTTGTTTTCTTTTTGTAAAAATGTGTTTTTGCCAAGTTAATCTCCTATCAAGATGGATTCCTAGGTACTTGACAGTATCGGTTTGTGGGAGTTGAGTTTCATTTAGTGTTACAGATGGACATGTTTGTCTTCTCATGGTGAAGGTTACATGGATGGATTTACTCTCATTCGCCTTTATCTTCCATTTTTTAAGCCATATTTGTATATTATTAAGGTCTTTCTGAAGGGTTCTGGATGCTGTATTTGGATCATGGTGAGAGGCTAGTACAGCAGTGTCATCAGCAAAAGTTGCACACGTTGTTTTGTTACTTGTGGGTAGGTCAGCAGTGTAGAGCAAGTACAATATCGGTCCCAAGACACTTCCTTGTGGTACTCCGGCTTTTATTGGTCTTAGGCTTGTGTATTCATTATCCTGCTTGACTAGGAAATGTCGGTTGGAAATATAGCTTTTTAGGATTTGATAAAAAGGATGAGGAAGGTTTTTCTTTAGTTTAAAGAGCATACCAGCATGCCATACCTTGTCGAAGGCCTGACCAATGTCCAGGAATGCAGCAGAACAATACCTTTTATTTTCTAGATCACTTCTGATGTGTTTTACCAGTCTATGTACCTGTTCTATCGTTCCGTGTTGTGTTCTGAACCCAAATTGGTGTTGGGGAATTAGTTTCCTTTCTTCTATAACTGGGGATAATTGTTTAAGGAGAAGTTTTTCCAAAATTTTTGATAGAACAGGTAGCAGGCTTATTGGTCTGTATGAAGTCACCTGAGTTTTATTTTTCCCTGGCTTAGGTATGAGAATAATTTGAGCAACTTTCCATTGTTCTGGGTAGTAACCTAGCCTAAATATTGCATTAAATACTTGCGTTATCATTTTCAGACCTTTGCATGTCAATTGCTGCAGTACTTTCCCGTTGATCAGGTCATACCCTGGAGCTTTTTTTGGACTGATTTCATGCTGGATCATATTTCTAACTTCTTTAGTGGTGATTTTTTGTATAGGTAAATCCATCTGGTAGGGCGATTCCAGGAAGTCATTTATTTCTTCCTCTGTGTCACCATCTTCCATGGGATGTGGCTGGAATACATTAGTGAGGTGATTTGCAAATGCTTCGGCTTTTTCCTTATTATTTCTACACCAGTTTCCCTCTTGGTTTCGTATTGGTGGTATTTGTTGTTTCGGGTGTTTGATTTTTCTCGTGGCCTTCCAAAGGGTATATTCACTATCTGCGTTTGCTGATAAACCTGTAAGATATTCTTGTATTTTGTTATTTTTGATATTATGCAATTGTAGTTTAATTTCCTTGGTGATTTTATTTAATTTCGCCTTGTTCTCATGTGTTCTTTTTCTTCGCCACTCTTCCTTTATTTTTCTCTTTCTAGCAATCATTTCCTTTATTACAGTTGGGCAATTCTCTTTCAATTCTGTTTGGTAGCAGTCAGGGGTAGCATACCAAGCAGCTTCTTGTATAGATTTCTGAAGATTTTCTACTGCTGCGTAGATGTCACTTTCTGTTTTCAATGGGATGTTTATGTCAATTAGTTCATCTAGTTTAGTCTTGAAAATGCTCCAGTCTGTTTTGTTACTGTATAGTGATGGTTGTTTAGTACTGTTTGTTATTTGTGCATACCATGTCGCGATTACGCTAGAGTGGTCAGAGGGTAGATCGTAACAAGATTCTACTTTTGCCAATTTAACATTAATTCCATTAACAATATAAAAGTCGAGTAGATCAGGTATTTTTGCATTGTCGGTAGGCCAGTAAGTTGGTTCCCTTGTGGTGAGGTAATTTGCATTGGTCGCATTTATAGCTTTAAGAAGTTCTCTGCCTTTTGTGGTAATAATTCTGGATCCCCAGGTAGTATGCTTAGAATTAAAATCTCCTCCTGCTATAAATCTATTTCCTAATGTTTTAAAGAAATTTTCAAACTGTTCCGTTTTGTTATTGTGCTTTGGCGGACAGTATATAGCTGATACTGTTAGTGGGCCTAGTTGATCTTCCACAACAATGCTGGTGGCCTGTAGATAGTCGCATTCATGTTTTTGTATTTCGTAGTGCTTTAGTTTATTACTAACTATTATTGCAGTGCCTCCATGTGCTTTTTCGTTGGGATGTTGCGTATGATAAGTTGTAAATCGTGGAATATTGATGTGGTTTTTGGATGTAAAATGAGTTTCTGTAATCAGCATTATGTCAATTTTTTGTGTGTTAATAAATAGTTTTAATTCTTCTACATGTTGACTTAAGCCATTGGCGTTCCATAATACTAGCTTTAGTAACTGAGTCATTTCTGGTTGAGAATCATGGTCAGGAGGTTGAGCATAGTGCTCATTTGTTCCGTCAGTTTTTTTAACATGTCTTTCAGTTCTGACATGTCTGTGTGGTTATTAGTTTGATTTGGTATATGTTGTGTAGTAGTTTGGTTGGAGGCTTGCTGGTTAACTGCTTGCGTTGCTTGTGCGTATGTTATTCCAGGTTGCACATAGTTGACTGTTGTAGTTCTATCTTGGTTTGTCCTCGCGTTGTGTCGTCTCAAGTTAGGGAATTTAAGTTTTTGTAATTGTTTGTGAACTTCACACCCTCTATAATTTGCGGGGTGATTTTCACCACAGTTAGCACATTTAACATTACTGTCTCTGGTTTTCCTTGGACATTCTTTAGTGTAATGAGGTTCTGCGCATTTGACACAGCACGGTTGTTTATTGCAGAAGTTTTTTGTGTGGTTGTATTTTTGACATCTACTACATTGCGGAATTATTCTCTTGACATGCGGTGCTTCGAATTCTACTATGGAATGCATTACTTGTTTAATGTTATAGATGTCCTTGTTATTATCTTTTGTTTCTAGATCAATGTAGAACATAGGCAGCGATTTTTTAGTTTGGTTGTGTAGTATATTCCATATATTTATAACATTATGGTTTTTGGTTTTAAGATCTTCTTTTATCTCTTCTAAATTTGTCGTGGGGTGCATGCCTTTAAGAACCACTCGGTAGTGTCTTTCACTTTTAGGTTTATAAGTGTGGAAGTCCGTGTTTTTTGTTTTTAGAGCATTTATTATGGCGGTGTATGCTTTGTCTGATTTTGGTTGAATTTTTATTTGTTCGCTGTTGATAGCTTTAGTGATAAAATCATTTTCTGCTACTTGTTGCAATAGATCGATAAGAGGCTTGCAGATCTGCACGCCTGATACAAATATTGGAGGTGGTTTTGGTTTTGCATCTGTATTTTTAACTGTGTCTTCCAAATTGTCACTTTCGTCTATTGAACTTAGTGCTTCAAATTGATTTTGTGTTGTTATAGGTTTACTTAACCAGTACTCACCAAGTTTTGTTTGTCTTTTGTTACTTCTAGGCATTTCTGGACTGCTTCTTAATCTTTTTCCGGTAACCTCATTCCATTGCTGTTCTTCAATACTGGCTGTTTGTTCATTTGTTTGGTTTATTTGTAGTGAATCATTAGGTTGTTGGGAACAAGTGGGAATTTGTATAGGATTTTGGATCATTGGAGCCATGGTTTTTACATTTTGTTCATAATTTGGTTGGGAATAAAAGCCTGTTGAAAAGTTGTTCATGTTACCTGCTCGGTTGATACGCCACTGGAATCATTGCTGACGATAACTCGCTGCTAACAGCTTTCAATGAGCCAATGTTCTTTTACTTATTAACGTTAAAAATTAAAATGTTATTAATAAAATATAAACACTCGTAAAATCCGCAATAACTAATTGCTTTGTTTAAAAACTTTAAATACATTCACGAATTTTTAGACACAATTTATTAGTTTTCGAGATATTTGAAGTTAAATATGTAACGGCACAGTTATTTTGATTAAGGTTTTGTGCCGCTTAATTTTTAATTCCAAATATCTCGAAAGCTAATGATTTTATCGTTAAGACTAAAGAGTATATTATTCATTCTTAACGATAAAATTATTAGTTTTCGAGAAATTTGAAATTAAAAATTATACGGCACAATACATTAATCAAAATAGCTAAATAACGTGCCGTTACATGTTTAACTTCAAATATCTCGAAAACTTATTGTATTGGAGAATCTAAAAATTGTGCTAAAATGGCAATTTCACCAGTGACGTAGAATTTGGGAAGGGTCAACCATGTACTGTCCCTGTCGTACGCAGTCGGAAACTTGTATTCAACATAATTTCATAAGGTGTATAGTACACTTAGACTTTCTACCAAGTATGAATAAGATACGTCGAATAGTTTTAAAATACTATGCAAAAATATTTTTTTTAATTTGTAAATAAAACACCGTGTAGCTCAATAAAGAGCCATATTTTATTTAAGTGATTTTGGTTAAATCTTAATATTTTGAGGTGTAGAATCTACAACTCAAGAGATTGGACATTTTTAATGAAACACCCTCTATAAGCAAAACTATATATTTTACTATAAGAAAAAAAAAAGAAAAACGACAAAAAAATTTGTTAATTAGTGAAAATTCCCAGAAACCCGATTATCGGAACAACATTTGAAAATGATTAATCTCCGCGACGTTATTAAAAAACAAATTATAAACAAATTAGAACAATTTTCAAATGCCATTTTAGAGGGGAGTTGAATTGAAATTTGAATTTATCAATACATTTATCGAAACATACATAAAAATAAAAGTAATAAGATTTTACACAGATCTATATTCTTTTGGTAACAAACGCATTTTTGCAATTGAAAATATAGCAACATTTAATAAACAAATTAAATATCTCATAAATTATTAAATATTTTTAACCAGTTTTTTTTGCCTAATACTGGTAACAAAGCGCAACTGCTCTTATTAAATAAAATAAATTTATAGTTCTTATTTAAAACGCAAACAATATTTTTTGCAAATTTGATTTTGAAATTTTATATATAATTATTTAAATAAATAGGGGGTCAAATTTAATTTATTAAGTCTTAGGTGAAAGATTTCTCCTTCAGCTTTGTAGAAAAAAACCCTAAAGACCTTCATTAAAATATAAATTACATCAGCAATTAAAAAAGTAAATATTGTGCAAAAATGACCCCTTTTTAATTATTTAAACAATGATCCCCTCATATGATTTGGACACTTTTTTGAAAATATCTTTTGTATTCACCTAAACTTTGATATAAAATTTGTTCGAACCTGTACGGAATTACATTTTGATTTTTTTTGATTTCATTAGGCTAATTGGGTTGTGATTATTAGGTCCTAAAACAAAAAGTTAAGTAAGATTTTCCATTTTAGTGGGAACTTTCCACTTCTTAATCTGTTCCCTTAGGAACAGATTATAAATATTACAAAAATCAACAAATATATTTAAGAACAATAAAGTCCTTTGTCCTTCTTTTTATTTAAATACACACCATAATAATTATTTGTATCGTGTTTCCACAAAACCCAAAGCGCTGAATGATAGACAAGCGACGCATTGTTCGGTTGCCTTCACCTTCGAGGCCCTCGAATACGTCTGAGAATATCTCTTAATACCCTCAGGATACGACGTAGCACGTAATCTCTCAGACTAAAACCCACACGCAAAAAAATCGCTTAATTAGTTACCAAGGCCCTTCAGGATTCCGTGGTGGTATCTGAAGTTGAAAGGAAGCGTGAAGAAGGTATTACGCGAAATATGTCTGATGCCAATTAGACCTGCGGCATGCGTGTAAGTACTCTGTTTACATGTATCCCATCCCCATCTTCGTCCGCAGTATATTTTGTTAATCCGTCAGAAGTGTTTTGTTCATGATGTGTGGAAGAAACAAATTCCGAGGGAATTAGGTAGGGTTAATTGTTTTCACGAAAAGGGGTCTAGAGCTCAATTCTACAGAGAGGACTGCAAAAATGTGGAATTTACTATTACATGTGAATGTTTTTATATAATTATTTTTGATGATTAAGACATAGTCTACTGTAGCTTGCATTGCAAGAATAAGTACAAGACAGAAGAGGTCCTGGAAGATAAACAATTTCCCTTCATCAACACTGTGTGCTAGACATTTATGGTTAGTCAGTTTATCACGTGTACCCTTTCCAACATTTTTTTGGCGTTATCAATAAGGTCTGCTGTTAAGATTATGTTCAATAATTAATGATCAATTAGTCACTGATTTATTAGAATATCGCTGTGTGAATATGCCTTTCCATGTCATCATTCTCTTTGCCTTATCCCTACGCGGGGTCGGAAGAATGTTACCCTGTAGTTTCGCTGTTATCTGGTCCAAAACTAATGAGAATAAATACGGACTAAGCAGCGAGCCTTGGTACAATCCTACTTTCACATGAAATTTTTCAGTCTCTCCCACACCTGTCCTAACACCAGTCGTTACTCCCTCATACATATCTCTCACAATCTTTACATATTCACCAGGGACTCCTTTCTTATTGAGTGCCCACTACAGAATCTCTCGAGGAACTCTATCATAAATATGCTTTCTCAAGATCAATGAATACCATATGAGCGTTTGTTTCTTTACTCCTGTATTTTTCCATTAACTGCCTTATAATGAACATTGCATCTGTTGTTGATCTGCCCTGCATAAAGCCAAACTGATTCTCGGATATTTCGGTCTCTTCTCGTAACCGTCTATCAATTACTCTTTCCCATTTTTTCATGGTGTGGCTAAGCAGTTTTATAGCCCTGTCGTTTGTACATTGTTGTATATATCTCCCTTGTTTTTGTAGACAGGTACTTCTCCATTCGTCTGGCATTTGTCCAACTTCCATAGTTTTATTAAATAAACCTGTTAGCCACCTTATTCCTGTTTCTCCCAATGCTCTCCATACTTCCCAGGAATATCGTCTGGTCGTACCGCTTTTCCTTTCTTTATTTTTTGAACCGCTTGAGCCACTTCCTCGTTTGTTATTTTGGTGACCATTGCTGCTACTGTCTCCGTTGACTCTACAGGCTGTCTGTCATATTCTTCATTTAATAAGCTGTCAAAATGCCTTTCCATGTATTATTTCATATATAATCACAATAGAAAGTATATCGGTATGTCTCGCAACAAGGAAGGAAAAATAAAATATGTATATAAGGTGGAAGGCAACCGTAAATTTCCGACTAGTTTGTCGTCATCAGTACGATTTAGTCAAGTAAGAATAGGAGTATGTTAACTTGGAAAAGGATCACTACGGGAGCAATGCAACCTATTTGTGGCAATACTGGCTGAGGATTCCAGAGCTACAACTAACCCATCCACGGCCGAATCTACAGTTACCCCAGAAAAATATTGCAAAACGTTCAGAACGTTTCAAACAAGAAAGAAAAGTCTCTCTTTCAAGTAGAGTTCAGTCTGTTGCATTGAAGTTAAATATTTTTACATTGACTGCTACACAAAAAAACTACTTATTGTCAAGATTCTCAAAATAGTGGGAGACGGAAGCTAAGAAAGATATGCAAGATATAATAGAAGCTTAAGGAGAAAAGTAATTAAGGAATCAGACTAATGTAGTCCAAGTCATGAAGCTTAAAATAGGACAAAGCCTCGCAATTTTTACAGAATGGATCGATTTGCTTGAAAATTTGAGAATAAGTAGTGGATAATCCAAGGATTAAAATCTATATAATGCTGAAAGGTGCTTTTACCATGGGGTGGTTGCCACCCCATCTCGGGGGTGGAAATTTTTTATTTTATTATATTTTAATCGCAAAAGTTGGTAAAAACGTTCATTCTAAGCAAAAAACGTTCTATATATTTTTTTGATAAAATTGATTTTTTTGATAAATTCGATTTATTCGCTATCGAAAAAGTTAGTTTTATATTGAAAAAAATCAATGTTTTTAATAAGTTTTCTGCTAATAACTTCAAAAGTTTTCGTTTTATCAAAACAACTTTACTTAACAAACATGTACCTTGTGAAAAAATCAACACAACCGTTTTTTTTTAATTTTCTTTAAGACTATGCATTTTTCGAGGATAAAATGTTTAAACTAATTTGAAGTATTTAAAAATATATATCTCCAGAAATAAAAATAAGTCTTTAGCTCAAAAATTAAGTGGCTTATAATGAAAAGAATTTCAGTCCCTATTTTTTCAGCGAAAAAGTGATCGGAAGCAAAGCCCTAGTCACCACCCTAATTAAAATTAGTCATTGGCCTTATTTGGTCTTCTTTATTTATGTATTATTAACAGGTTCTAGAAGTTTAACCGGCTTAGAAAATAGAAAAATTAGTTTTTTCTAAATGAAGTCAAAAGCTAATAACGAATGTTTGGAGTTTGGTAAAAAATTCCCTTTTCTTCAGAATAGAAAGATTAGCATCAGAGATACGAAAAAATGTTTAAACATGAAATTGTAGCTTGGTGAAATTGTGAAAACTGGTAATAGCATGCAAAAGCCACCTTTACCAACCCTTTCAAAGTCACCACTTTTTGCGACTGAGGATTTTAAAAGGATTTAATATTAATAACCTTATAGACCTTGTAAAAACCTACAAAATTCCTTTTCACCAAACAAGAGAAAAATTAAAAGGTTACGGTTAAAAAATCAATATATTTTTTTGAAAAAAAAAAAAGGAGAAATCCAATTGGAAGCATAATAATGTAAGTTAGCGGTGTTTTTAGTCATTGGCCTTATTCATTCTTCTTTATTTATGTATTATTAATATATTCTAGAAGTTTGACTGGCTTAGAATGTGATTAGTTTTTAAAAAAAATGGAGTTAAAAGCGAATAACGACTTTTTGTGCTAAAAAATGCCATTTTCTCCAGAATAGAAAGATTAGCATCAGATATACGAAAAAATGTTTTAATATGAAACTGTAGGTCATTTAACTCCCAAGAACTTGGTTTCAAAAAAATTTTTCTACGGCAAAAATTGAGTGAATGGTAAATGACTATATATCGAAAAACATTGATTTTTTCGATATAAAACTAACACTTTCGATAGCGAATAAATCGAAAAGTATTAATTTTACCAAAAAAATGTATAGAACATTTTTTGCTTAGAATTAATGTTTTTATTAACTTTTGTAGTCAAAATATATTAAAAAATTTCCACTCCCGAGATGGGGCGGCAACCACCCCCATGGTAAAAGCGCCTTTTAGCATCATATAGATTTTGATCCTTGAACTATTCACTACGTATTCTCAAATTTTCAAGCAAATCGATCCATTCTGTAAAAATTGCGAGGTGAAAAGCTTCGGTTCCTGGACTAATGGGGATAAATGCTAAATCGGATTAGCCAGAAACTAAATATATAAATTTTTATCGATAGGTATAACACGGTATTCTCCTATTTTGCTCTTTATCCTTAGTAAGGATGTGGCCGTCGATGTGACAATCGAAGTGGCCATCTTCCTCGAGTTCTTTTACCACCTACTTGTCTACTATCATCAGTCTCTCCATGCCTTATCCAAGTTTCTGCATCGTAGGTAGCAATAGGAAAGATAAGGGCCCATACCATGCGGCGTAGTTTGATGTTAGTTATTGCAGTATCTTTCCAGACCTTAGTCAGTTTGACCATTGCTGATCTTGGCTTCTTCCATTGTTTGTGATAACATAGTTTTTTCTTCTTCTTTTTGTGTAGATATGACTCTGTCTGTTTTTAAATGTGCCTCCAGTAAGTTGTTATTCCATCGTTTTTGTGGTCGTCTCACTGATCGTCTTCCTATTGGGGAACCGTCTCTCCCGTCCTTACTACTATATTTGTTGTCATTCGGCTTATGTGGTCGTTTCATTCTACTCTTCTGTTTTTCAACCAATTATTAATGTTGTCCATCTTGCATCTCCGTCGTATATCTGCCATAGTGTCTTACCATCTATTTTTCGAAGTGTTTTCATCTCTGCTGTTTCTAGCATTCTTTTTGTCCTTTCTGTATCAAATCGTGTTTCGTTCCGCCTTTCACTTCTTTTCCGATATTTTGATTTCTCCATATTGTTTCATTCAGGCAACCTGTAGCTCTGTTTGCTTTATTCACCTGATCTTCCATTTCTGTTTCGAGCTTTTCGTGCCTAGATATTTAAACTCCATGACTTGTTCTATTATCTGATTTTCCAGCTTTAATTTGAGCAGATAACATAGCTCAATAATTAATTGAAACTACTTACGATTTCGTTTAGAATTTCATGTGTAGATCCTGTGACTAATGTTGAGGTCCTACGTAGAAGAGGCAAGGAATGGGGGATTACTAACACAATCATAGCGCAAATTAAAATTTCTTGTCCATGTTATGAGGAATGAACAGATATATGTATGGCTTGTTGCGACTCATTCTTCAAGGCAAGATATTTAGAAAAAGAGGACCAGGGAGAAGATGAATATCATGGCTTAGAAACCTGAGGAAGTGCTTTAATAAACCTACCATCGGAGTGTTTCTAACAGCATCAAGCAAAGTTAGGATATCCATGCTGATCGCCATCATAGCCGGAACGGATAGGCACCGCAAGAAGAACCACTTCATATCCTACTACATATCCTATTTCCGTCGGTTTATTTCCAATTCGTTCAATGATCATCATCAGCTTAGTCTCATGTGCATTAATTTAAGTCCATATTTAAGACTAATAGTAGGTATCTACTTTGTTCATAGTATTTCAAGTTCATTTGTTAATGATGCTGGTAATAACAAGTCATGAGCACAGCGTAGACTGCTGACGTTTCAATTGTTATTCCTCCTTGCTATCTATCGAAGGCAATGAGCATGATATGTTAAATATACAGACTGTTTAGTGTTGAATTTGATCGCTGAATCGGCAACATTGCTTATGAGAATGAGTTGCACTGCCACTGTAGAATGACGGAATGAATCGGCGCGAATCAAGTGCATCAAGTGAGAAGCCGGGAAACAGTGTTGCCATGTATATGACGTACATATATCTAATTTAAAACTAAAGTCTATATATTAATGGTTTAGGCGAGATAATAAATATATCCTTAAGGAACACCTGCTTTTAGATTGAAAGTTTGAAGTTATCGGAATACATGTTGTTGTCTCTTACGTTTGCTTTATTGTTGACCTAGAGTTGTTTTAGTAGTTGTACTAGATGTTCGGGAGTGCCCATTTCTTTTAATATGCGCCACATATATATGATGCCACTTTACATTGACAATAAGACTGAAAGACCCTATTAAACACCGTCAACAAGAGTAACGCAAAAGGTTGCATTACGACAAAATATTCAAAAGCGTTCATTTTCGATACTATCGTGACGTAATATTAAATGACAGGGGACAACGGGATTTGCGAACTAATAAGAGCATTTTTTATTATTTCGAGGAAACTTTAAAAGACATAAATCAGTAAATTGAGCAAACATTTTATTAAGAAATGAAGCGACGAACGCCGTGAAGAATTTATTTTTAATTCGGTTGGTTGGAAAACTAATCAACATAAATATCATGCCAGCTTACCCATCATCTGCTGACAAGCCAGACAATGAAGCTGTAGAGTTTTATAGAAAGGAGAAATACCGAGGCCCCGGGAAAATTATGATTATTATCGTTCGAAAGCTATTTACTGGTGACATTTTAAAAAATATTATGATTATAGTCGATTTTAACGCTAAGATGAAATCAGATAATTTGTTTTTTGAGAAAAAAGAGGATATGCACTGGTGTTATTAATTTTATCAAGTTTTACCAAAATTTGTCAGTCACGACAGTTGAAAAAAAAAACGAGGTAAAAGTAAATTTAACAATAATATTGGAGAATATCGATTTCGTTGTTTAAAATCTGTGACTTATTTTATACGTGTCTGTCTGAAAGTATTTACACGGACAAAAAGTTTTGCTTATAGTTTCTTTCTGGTTTTTTGAATTGGTGTAAATTCTCACTTTATACTCTAACAACAGCTGACCATCGTATATACGCCTCATCTACCTTGAGAGCTTGGTTTAACTGCAGTTCTGCTGATCCGTTTAGAGCAGCGGTATCGAAAGTGCGAATTGCCATGATGGTTGCCGACCTTCTTAGAGGAGATGGCACATGAAGAAGAACACCTTGATACTGTTTCTCCATGGCCTGTAATATTGGCAGCGGCAGGTTCTTTCCAAGTTTAAAAGGAACGAAAAATGGTAAACTTGCTTGGCAACTGGCTCTTTGGACTTTCTGGACTTTCAATCTGTTTATCGAGTGGATGGGCGACGTCTGCATCTGTAACCTTTAAGGCAATTTTGGGAAGACAAATGCACAAGGCACAGCTGAGTTTGTGACCCGTATTATCACCAATACATGCCCAACACTAACAGCTCAATTCCTAACAGACTTTCTATTACAAGCATACAATTTTACTAATGATATCAACATAACTCCTGCTAGCTCAGGCTGTAAGATGTCTGACCTCCACGTAGAAGGCCGGGTATCGAATCCCAGGAAATCCCACTGAAATGTCTACAGGTCCCTTGTCTACGCAGCCTAAATAAAATGAGTACCCTGGGTAAAACCAGGGGTAATAATAAGTGGTTGAAATGTAGCACTGGCTGTTACCTCCCTTGTATGTCGTAAGCACTAGAAATAGCAGACTACCCTGTTATAATCCCAAAGCCGCGTTAGCGGTATAAAAGGGAGACTATTATTATATGAACAGGTTCCTTCCAGTTCAGTGAATTCATTAATAATTAGTTACCAAGAGACTATGTCTTAGTAAGCTTTGATGTGGTATTCTTGAGTACTAATCTTCCACTTTTCAGTGTAATAACCTATCTCCGGAACAGTTGACCAAATCCAACTTCACAGTCAATGACTTTTATCGTCAAATTACACTGAGGGATCTTCAATTTCTTCAATTTTTGTTAATTTTGTACTAGACGACCTTATTAGTGAAAGTATCAAGAAGTTAGATTTCCAGGTTCTCTTTGTGACACGTTATGTTGACGACCTTATCCTAGCAACATCACCTTATAAGTTTTTAGTCACCTTATCAGTGTTCAACAGCTTTGATCCTCACCTCATATTCACGTGTAAATTTGAGGTTGAGAATAGCATCCCGTTTTTAGATATGCGAATCATTCTCACAGAGAATAACACATTTGGCACTATCTGATATAAAAAAGAAATGACTAGCAACCGTTTCTTAAATTACCACTCTTCAACGCCCAACCAGATACAAACATACCTCGTACAAGCCCTTAGTCTTAGAGTATATACGTTGGCACATGCACTATACAAAGATGAATCTCTTAATCTACTGAAGTTCATTCTCATTGATAACTCCTATCCCATTTCTATTATCGATACAAATATCCAATTTTCAAAAATTATGGCCGTTCTATAACAGACCTACCCAATGGTGTACAATTAGGTTCCATTTCTAACAACATACAGATGAACAGCTCCCCGTTCACCCCCTACCTATCCACCAAATATGCTTCTCTCCCGTACTTCTCACAAATCATGAGTAAGCTTGCTAAACTGTTCAATAACTTACCAGTTAAACAATTTACCATGGAATCTCTAACACGAGAATTTTACTGTCACCGTTGCATGTGGTTGTCTTTTTAAAGACAGATCAAATGCTATGATTTTTTTGTGACGGATATTCTTGAGTTGGGGTTGATTTCATGTAATCGAATGAACTATCTTTCAGTGAAGTCGCCCCAGGAACGCAACTCATAAATATTGGCAATATCATTTTAAAGTCTTCTACTTTAAAGTGTAAAATATATGTCTGAATTGCCGATATAACAACATTTTTGTGTGATTTATTAATATTTTGTATTCTGACAACGGCATTCGCTTTGGATGTCGAAACGTTAATAAAATCTTTTTGAAGTTATACTTCTTTACGCGTGATATGAGGGTGAATTTTTATGTGTTAAAACCTACGATCCCGGCGCATGCGCATTATAACTTTGTTCCGATTGGATGTTCAAATGACATGTCAAAAATTATCCAATATGGCAGCTGTAGCGCAGCTGTGGTTTGGACGGTTGACGGTTTGGTTATGTATGGTTGTTGCGTTTTAAAATTTGTGGTAAGAGAAACAACAAAGGTTAGTTAATAGTTATACTGCCTTTTTAAATAGTTTTCATATTATATTTTACAAGTTATACTTCAAAATGTTTTAATTTATGTATGTATCAGTCCAGAAAAGGTGTGGAAAGAATATATTAGTATTTTTAAATATGTTTTTCTACAAACGTGTTAAAATGCAATTTTTAGGACTCCATAGGAGCGTTAAAAATGCTACTTTAAGGCACTAGTGCTTTAAAATTTTTAAGGCACTGCAGTTAAAAGTGAATTGTCAAATTGTGAAACGTCAAAATATTTATAAATAAAAATATAAAATATAAAAATATATAAATAAAATATAAAAAAAATATTTATATTTCATTCATTAACATTAATATTAATAATACAACTTGCGCAATTTGAAAAAGGTGGTTTAAAAGGTTTTTTTATTATAATTGTGTGTCTTTGGATTTGTCTTCCTTGGGCGTAAAATAATAAAACATCTATTTTTATATTTGACTTGTCACCGTGATGTATAATTATGTGTATCTGAAAGATAAGTAGCACGCGGCTTGATGGCCTTGTTGGTAGAGCATTGGACCAGAGATAAAAAAATCGCGAGATTGCGGGTTCAAATCCCGGACGATTCATATTTTTTTCTTTTTTTTTTTAATATATATTTGGCATTGTTAAGTTTTGGTTTATTTTTGGTAATTATTGTTAATTTTTTGTATTGTAACTGTTAAGTAGATATATTTATTTCGTTGAAATTATATTATAATAGGAGTATAACTTCTTACGTGCGTACAAAGTACACACACATTCTTTTTTTTTTAGTAAAATTGTGGCTTATCTCTCATTTAAAATAGTTCGTTAGAAAAATGCCACAAGGAAATAGCTTCAGAACAACAGTTAAAATAGCCTTAAAAACGCAAGCCTATAACCACTAACCAACTCCATTGTCCGTGTAGAACATACTAATACGTACCCTGGGCAGCGTGCAATTCCTGACACTACATTGGCCAGACCAGCCGGTCTTTTCAAGGTCGTCTAAACTCTTACAAAAGCGACAGCAGAATTTTTTAACCCTCCTGTGCCTTTGCACAACATTCCATTTCAACCAATCACCTAATCAACTTCACAAGCCTCAAAATACTTTGTAAACAACAAAATTATCATAAGAAATCCCTCCTAAAAATGTTCAAAATTCTAGTGTAGTACTCGGATTCAGTTTTTGTTTTAAGCACATTATTCTATTGTAAATATTGCTACAAAATAACAAACTAATGTTTGTTATATTTTTTAAAATCAACAGGCATGATTAACAACTTACAACATTAAACTTTAATGCTACGTGATAAACATATTACAATATTCGCTTGGTATAAACTATAAAAGCAGGAAATTTTAAGCAAAAACACCGTGAAAACCTCCAGCTCTTTGTTCACTAGTTCAGACCGTATCATATTTTTTTTAAAGACGACTTCTTTTCAGCCACGGTCTTGATATGCTGGCAAATGATAAGGGGATAAGAAGGATAAAATGGATAATGGATGGGATGAAAGGACGGCGCTGATTTCTCCCAGGTGATACGGGTTGTGAGAGAAACAAGGGTCGCTTTCTGAAGTAGGTCTGTCGTCCATTGGGAGGCGAAAACAGTATTTGTTCGTTACACCAAAAACAAATTTGATTTATTGATTTACAAAATAGTTTCCAAAAATGGAAAGGAACTCGAATCAAGATAAAAATGTCGATTTCGTACTTTAGTAAAATCGTAGTATAGACTGAAAACTTAAACATCTACTGACTTTGTTGCTTGTGGTATTTATGTTTGCTAATTAATAAGTTTAGAACAAAATGTAAGCAACTGACTACTTAATAATCATACATTACACTGTTTTTATCTTACTACTCTTTAAAAAAATAGCAAAAATTGTAATTATCAATAAATTAGTTGTACTAAGGTCGCTTTTTTCTTCTTCTTCAGCCTTTCTGCATCCACCCCTAGACAAAGGCCTCCCAATAACTCTCCTCTCTTCTCTCCTCCCAATAACTTCTCCTCTTTTCTCTGTTTTGTGCTATTTGATGACAGTTTCTCCCCATTTTTACTTTGATGTCGTCTAGCCACGGTTTTTGTGGTTCTCTTCTACTACGACTGTGTTCTCGTGGTCTCCAACGTACAAAGTTTATGATTTATTTTGTCTTTCTTAAATTGCTGTTTCATATTGTTTTATCGCGAGCAAAGTACTTCTAACCATCATCAATAAAAGACAAGATCAATAATTGATGAGAATTATTCTCTTACCACAAATTTCCCAAGAACAATGCAGATTCGTCCCAGGTAGAGGAACAAGGTAATATTCTTAATATTCGTCATATTATCCAAAAATCTCGAGATTTTAGCATAGAAACATATTTTGTGCTTTCTTGACTACTCCAAGGCCTTCGATAACGTAAAATGGGATAAAATGTAGCATATACTTAGGGACATGGCTCACAAATGCCAGAACATCTAATCTATTTGTTTTTAAATAATACCGCTAATGTAAGAGTCAATATTGTTGTTTCGAAAAACTTCAAATTAAAATCTGAGGTTCGACAGGGATGTATAATATCCCCCCATTCTATTCAGTATATAGTGAACACATTATGCATAAAGTTTTTGGGAAATTGCAAGGTGGAGCAACTATACGAGGAAGAAAAATCAAAGACCTACGTTATGCTGATGACACTGTTATATTGCCCTCTTCACCAGAAGAACTGGAACAAATTATGAATAGGCTATACACGGTGACTATGGAATATGGTTTGAAAATGAATGTAAAGAACACCACATTAATGATCATCGATAGAATTGGAATCAACGAAAAAGAGATAAGAAACATGGTAGGTTACTAAGTGGTTAGACAATTTAATTCTTGTGTAATCTTTAATTAATTATAAAAAAATTAAGTTTTCAATCTAATAGCACATAAAACAGCATCCAAAAATGTTATTCTACATCCTACTAGACTGAAAATAATGGGAACCTTGCTGCACTCTCTGATTGAACTGGAATGATGATGCGGCTGTAGTTTCGTGTTGCAACGAAATTGAAAATGGTTATTCATTTTTGATTTTCATGTTTACTCTGATTGGAGTACGAAGGTAACCATTCTCGTTGGACCTTTACAGCGCTGAGCAGATGGGACGTGAATTATAAATTGTAAAATTCCCTCATCTTCCTTAGTCTCAGCATCCGTTATGGCTTGCAAATTGTAGAAGCCTCGGAGGTGTTACCAGAGAAGGTTCCCATTGTTTTCAGGCTGGTAGGATGTAGAATAACATTTTTGGATGTTGTTTTATGTGCTATTAGATTGAAAACTTAGTTTTTTGATAGCAGTTGCCGCTAGGGCATCCCTGCCATTTAGTTCGTTGCAATTCGTGACTGCACGCCGGGGTTTGTCCTAGTTGGGTCAGAGAGAGCAGCATATGTGCCTCCTGATGAGAGACTAATAAGTTTCGAAACCGGTAGGGGTGCTTGCTGCACTCTCTGATTGAACTGGAATGATGATGCGGCTGTAGTTTCGTGTTGCAACGAAATTGAAAATGGTTATTCATTTTTGATTTAATTAATTACTTATAATTTAATTTAATCACGATTACCAGATGTTGTCATACATTTGGGTTTTTCTGCTGATATTATCATAGGTATTGTATTTCTTGGCTGTTGTATTGAAGATGTGTGTTAATCTTTGGAGATCGTCTTCTGTCTCGGCGATTATTGCGGCGTCGTCTGCATAACATAATATTTGGATTTCTTTGTTCCCCATTCTGTAACCATGACCTTTACGTACTGCTTATATTATTTCGTCCATTATTATATTAAAGAGCAGTGGGCTTAATGAGTCACCTTGTCTTACTCCACTTTGTACTGGTATAAACTGCGTTAGTTTCCCATTTATCTTTGCCTGTATTCAATTATGAAAATAGATGTTTTCGATGTTTTGTATAATATTTATTGGTATGTTTCTTCTATACAGTAAATGTAAGACGTCTTCGACTTGGATGCGATCGAAAGCCTTTGTCAGGTCTATAAAACATATATATGCTGGTTTATTGTACTCAATGGCCTTTTCTGTGATTAGTCTCAGTACAAATACGGCGTCTACGCAGGATCTTCCGGATCTGAATCCTTGTTGTTTATCTGATAAAGTTGTTAGTTTATTGATTTTGTTGGTTAGGGCTTTTGTGGTGAGCTTAAGTGCGGTGTTCAGTAGATTTATACCTCTAAGTAATAAAGCAGGAAGCAAGGTTTAGATATCTGGGAATAGCTATAACCAGTTACGGAGATGTTGAAGAGGAAGTACGACAACAAAGCTTAAAAGCAAGTAAAGCGGCGAAATCCCTTAATGACACAATATGGGAGAACAGACACCTAAGACAAGACACAAAAGCAAGAATCTATAAAGCAGCAATTAGACCTCTATTGACATACACGGCGGAGACAAGACCTGACACATCTAAAACGAGACGACTACTAGAAACAACAGAGATGAAAATACTCCGACGAATATCAGGGAGAAGTCTGTTGGATAGGGAGAGAAGCGAAAACATAAGAAAATCATGCAATGTTGGAGACTTAAATGGATGGGTGACAAAACGGGAACAGGAGTGGAACGAACACATTAGTAGAATGGCAGAGGATAGGATAATACGAATAGCACGAGTTAAGTCACCAAATGGACGAAGAAGTATTGGCAGACCAAGAAAAAGATGGTGCGATAACTTAAATAATTTAGGAGGCTAATATAATTGAAGAAGAAACAGGTTTTAAAGCCTACATACAAGAAGGAAGAAAAAGAACGATTACCAGATCGACAACAGCCAAACTTACAAAAATATGGAAGAATACTGACATTACAAAAAACACAAAATGATGACTTGCTTGCGCATTAATATTTCATATCGCCACCACGCTTCAGAAATTAGATGACCAAAAATGCAGATTCGAAGCGGGGGTCTACCGTAGAATGTTGCGCATACCATGGACCGCACATCGCACAAATAATTCATTGCTAGCAGAAATTAACATAAAAACTACACTCACCACAACTATTAACCAAAATACACTGATATATTTTGGGCATATAACTAGAAGAAGGGAAGACATGGAATGAATGACAGTTGAAGGCAACGTAGCGGACAAAAGATCCAGAGGAAGATGTCCAGTGCGATGGTCTGACCAAATAAACGACATGACTGGTTACTCTTACTCATTCTTCGAAGCAAAACAACACACACAGGAGAGAGATAATTGGACAGAAATAATCAAACAAATTTCATGACGCGACTACATCTTTACGAAGGAGAAAAGATAGAAGAGGAGGATTATTTTATACTGTCATTTCCTAGTCTTGTCTTATACTCTGAATGAAGTCTTTTGTTCATTTCTCTGTTTCCGATCCATTGCATATTGAAGACTGTAATAAAAAAATAGTCATCCGCTTCACCTTCCAGTTTGGTTAGGTCTAGACTAGAGCATAAACGGATATTATACAGGTTATTTCATTAATAATTGTCCATATAGTAACTGGAGAAACTTTAGCATAAAATATGAAGATTTAACCTAAAACACTTAAATAAAATGTGTTTCAATACTGAGTTACAGGGTGTTTTATCTAAAAATTAAAAAACTATTTTTGCCCAGAATTTTAAAACTATTTGACGTATCCTTTTCATACTTGGCAAGAAGTATAGGTACTATACAAACTTCTAAATTATGTTAAACAAACGTTTCTGGCTATTACCAGAGGCGTACGACGGGGGAAAGTGAATGGTTGACCCTTTCCAAATTCTACGCCACTGGCGGAATTGCTATTTTAGTTCAATTTTTGGATTCTCCAATACTTTCTTTAAAAATAATATACCCTTCATTCGTAACGATAAAGTTATCAATTTTCGAGATATTTGAAGTTAAAAATGAAACGACACGGTTATTTTGATTAATGTATTGTGTCGCTTCATTTTTAATTTCAAATATCTCGAAAACTAATCATTTTATCGTTACGAATGAAGAGTATATTATTTACTTAAAAAGTATTGGAAAATCAAAAAATTACACTAAAATAGCAATTTCGTCAGTGGAGTAGAATTTGGGAAGGGTCAACCAGCCACTATCCCCTGTCGTACGCCTCTGGTAGTAGCTAGAAACGTTTATTTATCTTAATTTAGTAGGGTGTACAGTACAGTACCTACACTTTCTGCCAAGTATGATAAGGATACGCCAAATAGTTTTAAAGTACTGGGTACAAATAATTTTTAAATTTTAATCATATCGCAAATTAATCAAAATAACTGTGCCGTTTCATATTTAACTTCAAATATCTCGAAAATTAATGACTTTATCGTTACCAATGAAGAGTATATTATGTACGTAGAAAGTATTGGAGAATTTAAAAATGGCACTAAAATAGTCATTCCTCCAGTGGCGTAGAATTTGAAAAGTGTCAACCAGTCACTATCCCCTGTCGTACGCCTCTGGTAGTAGCTATACACGTTTGTTTATCATAATTTAGTAGGGTGTATAGTAGTCGCACTTTTTGCCAAGTATGAAAAGGATACGTCGAATAGTTTTAAAATGCTGAGCAAAAATAATTTTTAAATTTTTAGACAAAACACCCTGTAACTCAGTAAGGAACCACATTTTATTTAAGCGTTTTAGGTTAAATCTTCGTATTTTGTGCTAAGGTTTCTCAAGTTACTATATGGACAATTATTAATGAAACACCCGTATAGGGTGTTTACTGTTCTCCATATATTTTTTTCAATCTTTCTCTTTTTCATTTCTTTTCTCCAAGGTCCTTTTTCGGATTCTGTACCTGATATGTTCGATACCTTCTATGTCGTTTTTAAATTTCTGGTGCTGTAAAAACCTAACTCTGGAGTTGCATAATTTTTGAAGTTATACTGCTTTAGGCGCGATTCAGAGTAAAATTTCATAATTCTGCGCGCATGCGCACAAAGACAGTATGTACTTAGTTGCAATGAATTGTTCAGAATTAAAAAACGGCTCCGAACTCTGGAGAGGAAACAGATAAGAGGTAGAGTATTGGACTAGAGATCGAGAGGTCGCGGGTTCAAATCCCGGACGATTCACGTTTTTTTTTAATTTTTGGTAGTTTTAATAAAAAATTTTTGAAAGTGTAGGTAAGAAAGTTAGTTTAATATTTAAATAAAATGCAAATATAAACAGTTAAGTATATTTATTTCGTTGAAATTATATAATAGAAGTATAACTTCTTACGTGCGTACAAAGTACACACACATTCTTTTTTTTTTGTCTTTTTTTTTGCTCTAGCTAGAGGAATAGGAAATTTTGTTGTTTTGTGTTTCTTTTCAATTATTACTATTTTATGAAAGTGCACATATTTTGTGAGTGGTCATTTCTATCAGTACCTCTTGATCTGTTTTGAATTTAATATTCCAGCGTGTTAATAGCAATTAATAGCAACACAGGCCTTCTTCTGGTTCTTCCGGTAACTGCGTTGTGTAAAAAGGAAAAATCGGGTTTGTTTTTTGGCAGAAAACATTTTATTTTTAAATGTAATTTTCCAATACCGTCCAAATTACTTTAAATTAAAAATGGCAACCCATCGAAAAAAATATCGTGAAGGGTCCGACAACATCATACGTTCTTACAATTGGTATATAAAACACTCTTTTAAGTCACCCCTCTATTTACTAACACCTCTATATTGACAGTTTTTAAGAAAAAAACCATTCGGATATATGAGTTTCTACGGCGGCTGTGAGTGGACACTCTGAAAAACGTAAACACTCACAACAAAATCGATATGACCCATTATGCGGATACGCATAAGTGAAGTGTTAGAAACTTGGCGAAAAAGTTTGAAATTGGAAATTTTCAAGCGGAAGAGTACTTAATTTAATTTAGCATTTTTACGAAAGCCGAAACGTAGAGAAATAAAGAAAATTTTTGAAGAGTTTAGAGTGTGCTCCATTAATCAAAATTTGTTTTAATTGGTTGTGTAAATTACAAACATTCCTGTTTTTGGTATTAAAAAAACGGGTCTAGGAAGGTTGGTCGAGAACACTTCGTCGACGGAAAATTAGTCGACAACATTTGGTCGACAAACAGTTCGTCGAATGCACAATTCATCGAATGTACAATTCGTCGACAAACATTTGTTCGAATGGATTTTTCGTAGACAAACTGTAATTTTATCTTTAGGATAAAGGGATTAATGGTGACAAACGACGGATTATTGGTTTTTATTTTGTTAACTGGAATATTGTATTATACATATCTGAATTTATTTTTTTTGTGGGGTTTTGTTCATTGTTTTCCTAAATCTTAATTATTGTTAAATTTAGTGAAAAAATTGGCTGCGGTGAGAGTAGTCCTGTCGCCAGTAGGGGTACAACGGCCTCCTTAATTCAGATGGACTTACCCAAGTTTTTTTTATGTATTTTGACCCGTAGAACACGAATTTTTTTGGGTAACAGTCGATCCGGATGTCGATAAGATTGTTATAAACAAAGAACTTGAGGAATCACACAACAGCGATTTTTCGCAAAACAAAATATTTTTTTGTATTTTTTGGGTCATTCTAAGCAAAAAATGTTTTTACAAGTTTTTTCGTATGATGCATAGTTTTTGACATAAACGCGGTTGAACTTTCAAAAAATCGAAAAATTGCAATTTTTGAACCCGACTAACTTTTAATTGAAAAATAAAATAGCAATTCTGCTTACCGCATTTGAAAGTTCAAGTCAAATTCTATCGGTTTTGATTATTTTCATTTCTAAAAATTAATTTTTTTATTGTTAAACAAAGCTCTAAATACATAGTGATTGAATGATGTTTTCAATGCATTTCTAATTTGAAATCGAACGAGTAGGCGCGCATACAGAATTTCTACGTATATTACGTACATTAAAACGCATGCATTGGGCACGGGAAACACTATGTGTTTATAGCTTTGTTTAACAAATAAAAACCTAATTTTTAGCAATGCAAATAATCAAAACCGATGGAATTTGACTTGAACTTTCAAATGCAGTAAGCAGAATTGCTATTTTATTTTTTAATCAAAAGTTATTCCGGTTCAAAAATTGCACTTTTTCGATTTTTTGAAAGTTCAAGCTCGTTTATCTCGAAAACTATACATCCTACGAAAAAACTTGTAGGACCATTTTTTGCTTAGAATGGCCCAAAAAATACAAAAAAAAATGTTTTGTTTTGCGAAAAATTGCTGTTATGTTATTCCTCAAGTTCTTTGTTGATAATCGACATCCGGATCGACTGTTACCCAAAAAATTCGTGTTCTACGTGTCAAAATACATAAAAAAACTTGGGTAAATCCATCTGAATTAAGGAGGCCGTTGTACCCCCCCCCCTGGCGACAGGACTAGAAAGTAGACAGCAAATATAAACCGATATTTTAATTAGTGATGTTGTACCGTTCTTATTTTTGGTGTCGGCGCACTTGCGAACGGAGCATTTCTGGACAAGTCAAATTTGGGGGCACTTGCGGACAAGACGAAATATGTGAGATGCTGAGGTAAATAAATTGTTAGGGAATCGAGGCATCCCCGTACAATGTTTTCGACTGCAATAATCAGTCAATATCAATAAAAAAGTAAAGAAATCGTGAGAATAAACTTCCCTTTACACTTTATCCAAGGCTTAGGACTGGCAATCTATAAAATATTTTTTTTGATATGGTACAAAGAAACTAACTTTATATATTGGCGTGTTTCCACCATGTATTATTTATTCGATCAAATCCATTCGACCAAATGTTCGTCGACGAATTGTACATTCGATGAATTGTGCATTCGACCAACTGTTTGTCGACCAAATGTTGTCGACTAATTTTCCGTCGACGAAGTGTTCTCGACCAACTTTCCGACACAGTAAAAAACGGCATCTGAAGTTGCTGAGTAACTAAGTTTGAGTTACAAAAATATTTAACAAGGTTCTGAAACTGTTGTCTTATGGCATGTTCAAGTTTAAGTATTATGTTTACATACAGGGTGAGTTTTTAGTGCGGGATCGGTCGATAACTCCATTATGGTATGAAATATCGAGAAAAGTTATTTAAAAAAAAATGTAGGCAATGATATTCTCCACGCTTGGAAAATATGTCCATTTCTACAGGGTGATCAGTAACTGCGTGGTATATCAAACATATAATTTTTTTAAATGGGACACCCTATATATTTTTTCATATTTATATTCCCCTCATAATTCTTGTTCATATAATATATGGTTTTGCATTACTATACAGAGTATTTAACAAGTTATGACCATTTTTATTTCGAAATCACTATGAGATTAACACCCTGTACATAAAGAAGTAATTCGTAGACAATAATTTGTTTTATGCAATAAGATAAACAATATACTGTAGTTTTTAAATTAAGTCCAATTCACATCATTAACGAATATTTGCATACCGGGTGAACTACAAAACCAAATTACGATTTTCTCTATTTTTTTAAATGGATTACCCTATATTTTATTTTTCAGCATTATTGTATTTAATATACTCTTTCATTTTTATATAGCATTCCCTATATCTAAATTGATTACTTTCCGAGATATTTTTAGTTTTCTTCAAATTTCGGGAATACATTCAATTTTTTTAGTAGAAATAAGTTAGTATTCAGTGATAATTAAACAAAATTATTTTTATTAGATAAATAACTAACACAATATATAAACCATAGCAATATGCAGTGAATATACCAATAAATGTGATTTTAACTATTTATAATGGGAAATAAGCCACAATATTATTAAAAAATGATTTTTATTAACGTTTCGACGCCCAAATCGGGTGCCGTTGTCAAAATACAGAATACTACTAACATAAACAAAAATGTTGTTGCTTAGTAAAAAAATTCTTCTAATAATTTATTTAATTTGACTCATTTATATCGGCAATTCAGATACATATGATACATTTTAAAGTAGAAGATTTTAAAATGATATTGCCAATATTTATGAGTTGCGTTCCTGGGACGACTTTACTGAAAGATAGTTCATTCGATTACATGAAATCAACTCCAACTCAAGAATATCCGTCACAAAAAAATCATAGCATGTGATCTGTCTTTAAAAAGACAACCACATGCAACGGTGACATTAAAATTCTCGCGTTAGAGATCTCATAGTAAATCACGAGGGAAAACCAGGAAAAACCTCGTGATACTATCCCGACATCGTAAGTATTTGGTCTTACATTTAATTTACTCTCAAAATTAATACCAAATTCTGACTTTACTATAATTTTGTTTAAATTATAAATAATATCAATAATACATGGATATATAAGTAATACTAAATTATAAAATATGTACTAACTCGACTATTGACTTACTAATTGTGGTATTTTCTTTCTATTGACTTCCTCTTTCAGTATGGGTATCCACATCCTACTGCATTCCACCGAGGAATTTGCGACACAATTGGTTTCGTTTAGCATAATTAGAGCCGCTTCTTTGATTTTTCTCTTTTTACTATCTGTTTCTTTCAGGACTATACTTGAATCTCTCCACTGAACTCTATGTTCATTATCCCATGCGTGTTGACATATTTGAGATCTATCAAATTCTCTATTTTTAATATAAGATTGATGTTCACTTATTCTAACGTTTAATGGTCTTGATGTTTCACCTATATAAAACTGTTCGCATTCACAAGGTATTTTATAAATACAATTCTTTGTCCTTTCTTGTTCATTGTTAGGTTTAGTTTTAGATAGAATAGATCTCAATGTGTTGGTTGTTTTGAATGTTGTTGAAATGTTGAATTTATTTCCTATTGTTTTAAGTTTCTCGGATAGTCCTTTTATGTATGGTATTGATATTTTCCTCGTATTATTTCTTGTGAATGTTGTAGGATCCCGTTCTATGTTGTTCTGTTCCATTCGATCCAATATTGACAATTCCTTATTTATAAACGATAAAGGATAATCATTTTTTAATAAAACAGATGTTAAGAATTGTTTTTCTTCTAAAAATGAATTTTCGTTAGAACAAGTAATTTTGGCTCTATCATATAAGGATTTTATGATTCCCTTTTTAACCTTCGGAGTACGAAGACTGGGTCAAGCGTGACCCGAAATTCACTTATTTCTTAATATTTTATGAAATAATTTTTTTACAAATCCGATTGATCGTAAGTTCTCCTTATTTGTTTCAATCTATTTTTTCGTATATAATTCGTGAACATACCAATTACAGTTTTTCCTATACGTAACATCTATGATGCCGGGTCAGTTCTGACCCGGTCTTCGGGTCTCGAAGAATATTTTCAATATGTTTGTAGGTACACGTAAATCGCAGCCGTCTCTGTTTACGGGTATACGTATTCAAATATATGGCCGGAGCGAATTTACCTATGCCCGTTTTCTGTAAGGTATTAAAATCTGGCCGCCGGAGCGAACTAGTATATGCCCATGGGAAACCATCTTAAAAAATTTAAATACAATAATTTAGGATTATAATTGTTATGTTTGTTTGGTTTTTGTTGAATTAAAGATACTCTTTATTAATACTGACTATTTAAAACATCCTTATAAATAAAATGAGAATGGGTCACGCTTGACCCATCATCGTAATCTAAGTAAGTCAAATAATCTCCGTACTCCGAAGGTTAACGTTGATGTTGTGATTTGATTTGTAATTGAGATATCTGTTGGTATGTGTTGGTTTTCTATACACTTGAGTCTCATATCCAGTATCCTTCTTTGAGACTAAAACATCGAGGAAAGGCAGGGTGTTATTATATTCCTTTTTCATTCTATTTTCTATATATATTCTAATAACCATAACAAAATTTAATGAATGTACCAAGTAATGTGATGTTAAGGATATAAGTCTAAAGTAAATGTTGAAAATGACCACTTTCAACGTCTATGCAATTTTGTAACCGATATTCAAATGACCGAGCCACATTTCTAACATTTTTGTAAGTCAATATTATTAAAAGCTTCTTTTATTCTATTTTTCACATCATCAAGCGTTGTTGGATGCTTCCGGTACACAAGGTTTTTTATATAGCCCCACTTGAAAAAAATAAATTTTGGAAGAACTGGAGCACCGTCGTATAAAAACCTCAACCGTTAAAAAATGTGGACCAATCACATAATCTCTAACAATATCACCTTAAACATTTATATGTAGATCACCTAGTTTGAGTGTTAAGAAAGTAAGGATTTCTTGATGCATATTAATGAAATTTAATATGAAAATTATATTATTAATAACTGCGGGTCACAATCTGCAATTAGGAATGTGTTACTAAAAACTTCTTGGCTTAGAATGCTGTTGATATAATAATCTAAAAACTATTAAATTAGTTGTATATTGTTTTGATTTATGTTTTGTGCGAGTTGTTTATTAAATAAAAATAATCTTGTAATTTTATTATACACAAGATACCTATATTTTTTTTGTAGGAATTGTATGATTCTTGTATATTAGGGAAATATGATAATTCCTTAATATCACATTTATTGATACATTCGTTGCATATTGCTATGGTTTATATTTTGTGTTAGTTATTTATTGAATAAAAATAATTTTGTTTAATTATCATTCAATACCAACTTATTTCTACTAGAAAAATTGAATGTATTCCCGGAAGTTGTAGAAAACTAAAAATATCTCCGAAAGTAATAAGTTTAGATATAGGGAATGCTAAATAAAAATGAAAGAGTATAATAAATACAATATTTTTGAAAAATAAAATATAGGGTGATCCATTTAGAAAAATAGAGATAATCGTAATTTGGTTTTGCAGTTCACCCTGTATACAAACATTCGTCAATGATTTCAATTGGACTTAATTTAAAAACTACAGTATATGGTTTATCTTACTACATAAAACAAATTATTGTCTATGAATTACTTCTTTATATACAGGGTGTTAATCTGATAGGGATTTCGAAATAAAAATGGTCATAACTTGTTAAATACTCTGTATAGTAATGCAAAACCCTATATTATATGAACAAGAATTATGAGAGGAATATAAATATGAAAAAATATATAGGGTGTCCCATTTAAAAAATTATGTTTGATATACCACGCTGTTATTGATCACCCTGTAGAAATGAACATATTTTCCAAGCGTGGAGAATATCATTGCCTACATTTTTTATAAATAACTTTTTTCGATATTCTATACCGTAATGGAATTATCGACCGATCCCGCACTAAACACTCACCCTGTATATGGGATTAGCCACAATTTGGTTGTAATGAAAATTAAATTATCAGTAGAAACGATTATATTTAAATTTGGTAAATTATAACTCCACACGCGACCACACAACTCGAAACACAAGTACGCAAATACGGTTGCGTGAAGCGTGGCGCAAAGCCGTGGAATTTACGAGACTCGCTCAGTCTGTAGATCCAAGTAAAGTTCATCAGTAAAAAGTATCTTTATCATGTATGTATTATTTATTTTACAATATTGGAAAATTGTTATTTAATATGTGGTTTGGAATAAAAAAGTATGTTCTGATATATGAAATTACATCCTTCTAATGGAAAAAAATATTTGACGAGTTTTCTCAAATTATGGATACCAACATCATTTTCATTTATAACTCTTGTATTTTTAATTTGACGAAGAAAAGTTATTCTTCATAAAAATCTCTTCTTGGTCTAAGATTTATGATGCAACCATCATGAATCAAATTTTATTAATTTTATACGAGGTATGTAAAAAATATGAATTTCGAGTAAAGTATCTTTATACACTGCGCGTCATAGAAAACGGGCACCCTAAAAAATGGGTCATTTTTGATGTCGCGTATCTCCTTAACCTGTTGTCCGATTTAAGTGATTTTTTTAATATGTTATAGCCTTATTCTTTGTCAATATCCCTGTAATAATATTTTTGCAAAACAGGTAAATTTTCATTGTATACCGGGTGTACGAATCAAACTGTGTTTTTTTTCTCAAAGTTCGCAACACCCTGTGGAATATTCTAGCATGTATAAAATACTAAAATTAAAACCCAACTGTAGCCTCAGGTTTTCTTAACATTCTGTTTTTTGATTCATTCCCTTATGTTGAAAAATACAAAAGTTATGTACTTTAACAACTATGCATGCTCTTTATCAGTACAGGGTGTTTCTAAAGAAGTACGACAAACTTTAAGAAGTAATTGTGCATGAGAACATAATGACCGGTTGCTTTATAAACATATGTCCGCAAATGCTTCGTTTCCGACATACAGGATGTTGAATTTTTTCTTACAAACTGACGATTTATTTATTGCCCTAAAACCGGTTGAGATATACAAATGAAATTTGGTGGGTTTTAAGACGTAATTTTTGAACATTTTTTGACATACAATTAAGAATTTTTTATTCACCATTGGCGTGCATACGAATAATATGATCGGTCATATTACCCTTATGCGCTCCAATAGTGAATATAAAATTCTTAGTTGAATGTCAAAAAATGCGCAATAACCATCTCTTAAAACCTACCAAACTTCATTTGCATATCTCAACCGGTTTTAAAGCAATAAATAAATCATCAGTTTGTAAGAAAAAATTTAATATCCCGTATCTCGGAAACGAAGCTTTTGCGGATATATGATTATAAAGCAAACTGTCATTATTTTTAATGCAGAATTACCCCTTAAAGTTTGTCGAACTTATTTAGTCCCTAAAACCCTCTATACTTATAACACCCTGTACTGATGAAGAACATGGCTAGTTGTTAAAGTACATAAATTTTGTATTATCCAACATCAGCGAACGAGTCAAAAAACAGAATGTTAAGAAAATATGAGGTTATAGTTGGGTTTTAATTTCAGTATTTTATAAATGCTAGAATGTTCCACAGGGTGTTGCGAACTTTGAGAAAAAACAAAGTTTGATTCGTACACCCGGTATACAATGAAAATTGACCTGTTTAGCAAAAATATTATTACAGGGATATTGACAAAGAATAGGGATATAATATATTCAAAAAATCATTTAAATCAGACAACAGGTTTAGGAGATACGCGACATCAAAAATGGCCCATTTTTTAGGGTGCCCGTTTTCTATGACGCGCAGTTTAGTTCACAACATTTAAATTAGAATGATATACTTGCACATTAAAACAAATTTTTAATTCTAAACAGCTTTTCGTAATAGCAATTTTCTATATTATGAATGTAAATACGTATATAAACAAAGTTTTCGTTATGATAATGCTCGCATTTTCAGCTTGTTTTATTATTATATTTTTTATTGTGCTCATAATTCTTTTTTTTATTTATTTATTTATTTATTGATTTTTTGGTCTTCTGCTTCTTTGATTTATTTCCTTTTCATGTCTGTCTCCTTCATGATTATTGGTGCACTTTTCCACTGTGGTCTGTGTTTACTGTCCCAGGCATGTTTGCTTATCTGTGATTTGTCTAAATCCCTGTTTTTACTGTTTTTGATGGTTCGTGCTCATTGATCCTGCAACTTAGTGGCCTTGCATTTTGTTCTACGTAGAAATTGTTGCATTAAAACAACCAACAGACTCAGATCTATTTCGTCCAAAACACACCCAACCAAACCCAACAACACACAAGAAAGGCAAAGAATTGCATCTACAAAATACCCTGTGAATGCAACAATTTTTACGTGGGAGAAACTTTTTGATCTACGTTGTATTACATTTTTACTTCTTACGTTTAATAATTCCGAGAAAATTCGGATATTTCATACGTTACTAAAACCTAACTTTAATAGTCTCAACCGTCATTTTTAAAATCCCCCGTTGGATATTTAAAATCCCCCCACTCTTTGAATATTAATTAGTCTGGCTAAAGCTATAAATAGTCAAGCAACCCCGATGAGTTCTTTTCTTAGTTTATTGTCGTGACCTCTACTGACGTGAATTTATAGTTGTGTAATCTCGAGAACTCTAATTTAAATGCGTAAATCTAATTAATTCTAAACTTAATAGTCCTAGATACAGAATCCACCATTATAATAAAAATTAAAATGGTAAATAGTTATTTAAATCTGAAACTTTTCTTGTTGTAAATTCTTTCTGGTACATCCTTAATCTGCTACTTTTACAATTTATAAGACAGCAGACGACGAATATAGAAAACAAAAAGCTACTATATGCAGTCATATTCCGTTTTCATTCGTCTAGGAAAAAGGACAGAAAGAAACTTCCTAGTACTCAAATCTGAGTAAAGCAAGCAAAAACCGTCTTACCGTCTTTTACTAATTAATTCTCTTAATTCATTCAAACAATGGTAAAGAAAATTTTTCGTCCAGTAAAAGTATTATATTGATCTACGTTGCATTTCATTTTTATTACTGCTTACGTTTAATAATTCTGAGAAAATTCGGTTATTTCATACGTTACTAAAACCTATCTTTATAGTCTCAACCATCATTTTTAAAATCCCCCTTTGTATAATATATCTGTCGAGAGATGTACGTGCAAGTACTATATAGGCTATTAGGTCTGGATCCCGCGTATGAAAAAAAAGTTGATTAATAGCAAGCTGAAAATTTGTTAATAGCTTAAGGATGTCTAGTCGGATAAACTTTGATATATGGGAACACTGGAACAGGGGCAGTTTTAATTGTGGAACAGGTTAAAAATTTGGAACGGTCAGACCACGAAAACGGCACATGTATTTTGTCCGACAGAATAGACTTAAACTCTTCGAGCAGAGATTAAACTCTCATGCAAAAATCAGACTGCTATTTATCACCAAATGGGAGTTCTAATGAGTGGAACATGTAGAATTTGTCAAATGACAGGAACTATGACAGGTGATAAATAGCAGTATGATTTTTGCATGAGAGTTTAATCTCTGTTCGGAGTGTTCAAGTCTGTTCTGTCGGACAAAATAAATGTGCCGTTTTCGTGGTGTGGCCGTTCCAAATTTTTAACCTGTTCCACAATTAAAACTGCTCCTGTTCCAGTGTTCCCATATATCAAAGTTTATCCGACTAGACACCCTTAAGCTATTAACAAATTTTCAGCTTGCTATTAATCAACTTTTTTTCATACGCAGGATCCAGACCTATATTGATTATGTTCAAAATAAGAGAGCTAAAAGGAACTACAACGTTAACGGGATTTTATTGTCTCACATGGTCAATGGACTTCTAAATTTGAAAAAACCGTGGAGTGCTACCATTTAAATGGGTGCGTTTTTGAGAAAGGGGTGAATTAGTCCCTAGGCACAGGGTGAATTAGGGTGAGTTCTATTCACTTTTGGTACAAACACTTCTACAGGAAAATTGTTCCAGGTTAAATTTACTATCGAATATCTTAAAGTCAAAAGTATTTTTTTTTTACAAAAATATATTCAAAAGAAAAGCAAGAAAAAAACACGAATGAAAGCAATTTTGTTTTTTGTCCCATAACTTTATTCCACAGGGATATAGGTATAGGCACTGCTTCAGCGAAAAATAACCTCCATCCTTCCTCTTTAAAATGACGTTTGGTAGAAGTCTCTAGGAGTTATAGTTTCCGAAATAGGATTTTTCAAAATTTGCCGCTCACAGAATTTTTGAGCCATTTCCCCCATTATTTCGCAAACATTGTTCTGTAACTTTTTTCTATGTATTTCTAGGTATGTGCAATGGTACATTTTGTAGAAAGAGAAGTCAATTACCTTTAAAATGGTCTATTGTATAAGGTTGTACGACTATTTTTAAACAAGTTATGCTTTTTCAAGATTTTATATTTTTAATTATTTTTGATATCTTTTATGATTATTTTTTAAATTTCTCATTATAACTTTTTTTCTTGTAAATTTAGGTATATACATTGTGGAATAAAAAAAGCTCATTTTCTTTACTTTAAAATGGTGTATTGCAAACACCTCTAGGACTATTTTTAAACAAGATATTCGTAGGATATCCAAGGGTATCCGTAATTTGAAAAAAAAAATTAAATTTTTTTGTTTTTTTCAATTAGAAGAATATAATTGCATATTGTAATATAATTTTTAATTCCAAATAACTTTTCTTAATAACACTCTTCGATATTGTGAAATATAAAGGTACTTTACTCTTGAGCGAAATTCATATGTTTAACATACCTGGTACACTATTGATAAAATTTTATATGTGATGATTACATCTTAGGTTTTAGACTATGCACAGCATTTTGTAAATAATATTTTTTTATAAAGTTAATAATAAAAAGTTTTCCATATGGTTCCAACTTAGTGGGACCTATTGGATGTGTATATGTCAAACTTTGAAAAAGCATATCTTGTTTAAAAATAGACCTACTGTGGACCATTTTAAAGGTAATTGACTTTTCTTCCTACTAAATGTAACATTGCATATACCTAAAGCTGCGTAAAAAAGTTACAGAACAATGTTTGCGAAGTAACAAGGAAAATGGCCCAAAATCGCTGTGAGTGGCGAAATTTGAAAAATCATATTTAAGAAACTATAAATCATACAAACTTATTAGTCCAGAAAGCCACTGCGCATCCGCTAGGAAAAATATTCTAATTCGGATTTTTTGCACAATCTTACTAAAAAAGGACCCCTTTTAACAAATTTGCATGTTGCCAGGACCAAAAGTTGGTCAAAAATTTTTTAAACGTTTTTTTTGTTTTTCTCCTAAAATTAATTTTTTTGCATGGAACAAAATTTTTTAAGCTTTTTTGGATCATTCCAAACAGAAAAGGTCTTTAATGACTTTTCTCTAAAGTTGATAGTTTTTGACATATAAGCGATTAAAAATTGAAAAATTGCCAAATCGGCCATTTTTAACCCTCAAAAACTATGTGAAAAACTGAAAATTTGAATGTTGCCAAGGTAAGTAGATATTCTTTAAACATCGATTGATGAAATGCCGAAGAGTTTTTTGCAATACAATATTCAAAACTCCTTTGTTTTTTAATTGCTAATCAGGCGTGCGCGACACTATTTTCCACCGTTGCATGTGTATACAGTATGGTGCAAATGAAAGAAATAAATTAGTTATTTCGTAAACCGGCGACTTTAAGGAAAAATCCCGAAATAGGTCGATTTTTATAAGTTATAATATTGTGGCATATATGGTATACTAGTGACGTCATCCATCTGGGCGTGATGACGTAATTGATGATTTTTTTAAATGAGAATAGGGCTCATTTGAAAGGTTTTTCAATTCTTTATTCAGTAGTATAAACATTCACATAATTACTTATACAGGGCGTCCAAAAAAATTTTATTAAATTAAATTATTTGACAAGTTGACAAAAAATTAAAGTATTGGACACCCTGTATAAATAATTATGTAAATGTTTATATTACTGAACAGAGAATTGAAGAACCTTTCAAGAGCTAGCACACGACCTCTATTCTCATTTAAAAAAATCATCGATTACGTCATCACGCCCAGATGGATGACGTCACTAGTATACCATATATGCCACAATATTATAACTTATAAAAATCGACCTGTTTCGGGATTTTTCTTTAAAGTTGCCGGTTTACGAAATAACTAATTTATTTCTTTCATTTGCACCATACTGTATACACATGCAACGGTGGAAAATAGTGTCGCGCACGCCTGATTAGCAATTAAAAAACAAAGGAGTTTTGAATATTGTATTGCAAAAACTCTTCGGCATTTCATCAATCGATGTTTAAAGAATATCTACTTACCTTGGCAACATTCAAATTTTCAGTTTTTCACATAGTTTTTGAGGGTTAAAAATGGCCGATTTGGCAATTTTTCAATTTTTAATCGCTTATATGTCAAAAACTATCAACTTTAGAGAAAAGTCATTAAAGACCTTTTCTGTTTGGAATGATCCAAAAAACCTTAAAAAATTTTGTTCCATGCAAAAAACATAATTTTAGGAAAAAAACAAAACAAAACGTTTAAAAAATTTTTGACCAACTTTTGGTCCTGGCAACATGCAAATTTGTTAAAAGGGGTCCTTTTTGAGTAAGATTGTGCAAAAAATCCGAATTAGAATATTTTTCCTAGCGGATGCGCAGTGGCTTTCTGGACTATATACCAAACGTCATTTTAAAGACGAAGGATGGAAGTTTTTTTTCTGTAATGCAATGTCTATACCTATATCGCCATGGAAAAAAGTTATGGGACAAGAAACGAAAAGGCTACCTTTTGTGTTTTTTTCTTGCTTTTCTTTTGAATATATTAAAAAAATATTTTTGTCTTTAAAATATGATATTTCGATAGTAAATTTAACCTGGAAAATTTTTCCTGTAGACATATTTGTAGCAAACGTGCAATGAACTCACCCTAATTCGCCCTGTGCCTAGGGACTAATTCACCCCTTTTTTAAAAACGCACCCCTTTAAATGGTAGCACTCCGCGGTTTTTTCATATTCAGAGGTCTATTGACTATATGAAACAATAAAACCCCGTTAACGTTGTAGTTCCTTTCTAAAATACGTAATCAATAGCCTATATAATATCGTATTCATTTTCATGATTTTCAACTCGTATTACGTCCCATATTTGAGTCTAATGTTGTGTTGTTAGCAAATGGATTGTGTATATCCTGCGATTTTTTTTGTAATTCCAAAGCGCTCCAACCAACGTTTGTTGGTTTCTCTTGGGTTTCAAATCTCCCCTACAATTAAAAATATCTGATTGTAATTATCTTAATAGCGGATGAAATCATTGCAGCTGCAATCCTTTTTAGGTACTCCTTTCGAACATTCACATTAATCTTCGAACAATAATTAGGCTGACTAAAGCTATAAATAGTCAAACACCCCCGATGATTTCATTTCATAGTTCACTGTCGTGATGTCTGCTGACGTGAATTTATAGTTGTGTGATCGAGAACTCTCACTTAAATGCGGCAAGTCTATTTGGTTCTCTAAATTCGTTCAAACAATGATAAACACAGATTTTAAAAAAATATTCCATGCAGTAAAAATATTTTATGGATCTACAGTGTCATTTTTACTGCTTACTTACGTTTTATAATTCTGAGAAAATTCGGTTATTACATACGTTACGAAAACCCAACTTTATAGTCCTAACCGTAATTTTTAAAATTCCCCGTTTTATAATATTTATATCTGCCAGAGATGTACGTGTAAGTACTATTAGTCTAGGCGCCAGAGGGGTCACCGTGTCATATTCAATTCTGATGGACAAACTCAACGGTTTCTTATGGATTTTTGGCTGCTGATTACGAATTTCGAGGGGGGATTTCGATCCGAGTGGTCAAAAAATTGTTATAAACAATTTAATTGTTTATAAATTGTTTGTAAGACTCTGGCTCATAAACTAAAAGAGATAAAAAAGAATGTTTCAAATAAAATTTGTTCGTTAATAAAAAACAAAGAACAAAGCGTTTACTAAACTTAAATCCAACAATTAAAACTCAAGATATTGTAAATTAATGCACAATGCAAATTGCAAATTGCAAAATAAGTATTTTTCGAAGCTTTATCGATCGTAACTCGGCTTCTAAACAGGCAAATGAGCCTTAGAAGGTGTCGTTTTAAAGCTTAATTAACAGGCTTCCAAACAAAGTTTGTTAAATTACTTGATCTTCATTTGCTTGAAAGTTATACCCGTTTGAAATTACAATTTTCTTAAAAATAATGTACATTCATTTGTTTATAAGGGTTTCAAGCAAATTTGAGCTATAAACATTTATACTTTAATGAACAATAATGATAGAAAAACTCAAATGGAACAATTTGAGGTTATGAAAATGTTCATAAGTTTATTTTTGGCCAAGATGTCGATATTTTAATGGCGCGCTATGAGGCGGAAGATCGGCTTACAGCCAATTAAGTATTTTTCGACGCTTTATCGATCGTAACTCGGCTTCTACGCAGTAAAATGAGCTTTTCATGGTCTCATTTTAAAGCTTAATTAATAGACTTCCAAAAAAAGTTGTCAAATTACTTTATCTTGATTTGTTCCAAAGTTATACTCGTTTGAAATTATAATTTTCTTAAATAATTTGTACATTAATTTTTGTATAAGGCTTTTAGTAAATTTGAGCAATAAACATTTATACTTTAATTAAAACTAATAATAAAAAAACTAAGAAGGTGTATTTTGAGATTAGGAAAGTGTTCGTAGGTTTATTTTTGGCCAAGATATTGATAATATAATAGCACGCTCTGAGGCTCAAGATCAACTCACAGTCAAGTAATAAATATCATGGTAAATATACCGATCGACTGGTCTCGTGTTACACTATTTTGCTCAGGAAGCCTTGACTATTCTTAATATGTCTATCAATGTCTACAATAATATAATATTCATAATATACAATTCATAATATACAAGTTAATATAATAATGTCAATTCTGTCTATTTGTTACAACAAAGTCATTGTCTCTTAATAGTGTAATGTGATATTGATTCGTTGCAATAATGAAAAATTTAGTTAATAATAAATTATGTATTATATGTCAAAAAAATATCAACATCAAAGTGTCTTCTACTGAGAACGGTTGTGCACGTATAATTGAAACAGTAAATATTCTTAAATTTTTTCTCTTGTTTTCTCTTGTTGAAGAAGGCATTTCTCTTGTTAAAGATATGCTACCAACATCAAACTCAATCCACTTACATATAAAACGAGCATTTTATGTGGTGTACACACAACGTGCCTCGAAGATTCTGCAAAAGAACTTGATCCACTTGTATATGAATATCTTATAGATAATGAAACTCTGAAGCCCCAAAAAGTTTTAATTTTAATGCCTTCAAAATCAGATTTAGTACCACCATGTGTCTGTAAAAATTGCTCGAAGAATTTATGCAGATGTAAAAAAGCTGAGATTCCCTGTATATCTCGATCCAGATGTATGAAAGAAAATGTTTGTAAAAATAGTAATAATAAATAATATCAACTCACTTTTTAGTTATATTTCTGAATTATTAGTTTTTAATGTGTTTTTTTCTCATTTAGTACAAAAAATAGAATGAAAGGTGATACGAGATACAGTATGATGATTTAATTATAAGAAGTATATGATAAAATTTTATTAGGATCTTCAAAAATCAAAAATGAAGATAACGTATATATACATAGAAATTATAATTTTCATCGAGATCTTAGGGCGTGAACCTTTACGCTGTGAGCCAATCTTGCGCCTTATAGCGCGCCATTAAAATATCGACATCTTAGCCAAAAATAAACTTACGAACAGTTTCATGAGCTCAAATTGTTCCTTTTGAGTTTTTCTATCATTATTGTTAATTAAAGTATAAATGTTTATAGCTCAAATTTGCTTGAAACCCTTATAAACAAATGAATGTACAATATTTTTAAGAAAATTATAAGTTCAAACGGGTATAACTTTAAAACAAATGAAGATCAAATAATTTAACAAACTTTGTTTGGAAGCCTCTTAATTAAGCTTTAAAAGGACACCTTATAAGGGTCATTTACATGCGTAGAAGCCGAGTTACGATCGATAAAGCTTCGAAAAATACTTATTTTGCAATTTGCATTGTGCACTTATTTTACAATATCTTGAGTTATAATTATCGGATTTAAGTTTAGTAAACGGTTATTTCTTCGTTTTTTATTAAGGAAAAAATTTTGTTTGAAACATTTTTTGTATCTTTTTTAGTTTATGAGTTAGAGCCTTATAAACAAATTATAAACAATTAAATTGTTTATAACAATTTTTTGACCACTCGGATCGAAATCCCCCCTCGAAATTCGTAATGAGCATCCAAAAATCCATAAGAAACCGTTGAGTTTGTCCATCAGAATTGAAAATTACACGGTGACCTCTATTTGGCGCCTAGACTATATAATATCTTATTCATTTTAATGTTTTTCATGTCGTATTACGTCTCCCATATTTGAGTCCAACGTTGCGTTGTTAGCAAATGGATTGTGTATAATCTGCGATTTTTTTTTGTAATTCCAAAGCGCCCCTTCGTTTGTTGGTTTCGCACCCTTCGTGTCACATTTCATACGCGACGTCTGTCTACAGATATTCTATGTGGCATTGTTTCATATCTTGGGAGGGAGTTGCAACAATACACGAGCTACATAAAGGTTATACAGATATGTATCTAAACAGTAAAAACTTATCAGCAATGGAAGACATTATGTAAATTATATTAAAGTAAAGTGAGGATGGCAATAGTATTGGCGAGAAACGTTAGAAGAGAGTAATTTTATGTGGTGTTCGACCCTCTTTATACTAATGTTTTAATATTACAGAATATTTACTAATGATGCAGATGTAGAGTCATCGGCAAAAATCGTTATTAGTGTAAGTCGTGAAATAAGATTTACGTCGATTAGTAAGTTAAGTCACTTTCACACAACAATAATCACCTAATGTAACTTTATGTTTACAATTTCTGCTTTATATACAACACAATATGTGGCCGTACGTTTCTACGCGACTAGCCATGCAAGAGTGGTGGTCTAGCGACTGGGAACATTGCGCGGTCGCCATGCGCGTTGAAAGATTTTACTTCCAATTTTTCGGAGAGTAGTTCTACTGTCCCTCTTTATACTGTGACAATAGTATGTATATTATTCAACGAGCATGTAATGATGGCTATTACTCACGATGATGAAGTTTGCGACACGAGTAGGCGAGTTTATGAAACATTACCCATGAGTTTATGAAACACTAGTTGTCATTAGTGTCATGGTATATAATGGTGGTGGCTTTTAAAAATAAGACATATTTTAAGGCAATTACATGAAAAAGAACGTTTGTTCCCAATAAAAATATATTGTACAATCAACAGTAAGTGAATTCATGGATATACATTTCACATCCGTACACCCTTTTACGGAATTAGTACCCAAATGTTTATGTTTACCTTTTAATAACATCAATCTTAAAATGTCAAATGTTGAAATTTAAACATAAAAAAATATAATACCCATTGTTACAGTTAAAAATCCCTTAAACATTTTTCGAAAATAATTGTTGATATAAATTACAATGATTATTTTATTCATATGAGATTCTGACCAATAGAAAGCTACAGAAATAAAAATTAAACTGATAATTTTTGATAATATCCCGTCGTCAAGTATATTACATCAGATGCCCTTCGTTGCTATGAAAAAATACATTTAGTGACATTAATGATAATAATTAATGTTTTAAAAATTATAAAAGTGATGACTTTCAACCGTCAAATATTTATAACAACTGTGTGTTTAATTGTACTTACATAAATAAATTACAATAAAATTTTGGTTTTGAACAGTTTTATTAATGAAATAATCGCAACAAATTGCACTCGATCTCTAAAATTATTATCGAATTTTTGCCCTCGTGACACTTTAACATAATTTCACTCCCCTTCGAGTCGTGAAATTAAAACTGTCAAAGTGTCACTCGCAAAAAATTCGATAATTTTAGAGCTCTTGTGCAATTACTACTGATTATTATATTAAATAAACAAGTTTTAGTAATTTTATTTGCTAAAAATACTTCAGCTCGTGAGTAATGAACTATTACTCACGGGTAAAGTAATGGGTGTTATTATCTATTCAAAAATAGTGAATAACGAGCATATTATTAAATGGTCGTAGAAAAATTTAATAAAGAAATTGTCTATATAAGGAGCACAAAATAATTACTGCTTTTTGTTACGCATTCTGCGATAACAGTAATTTTCGAGTACTACAGTGTTATATTTTGCCGCAAATGAATAAATATTCTTTGCTTTAGATTTATATAATTATAGTGCAGTCACTGAAGGTTTTCACCTCCGATTTCGTTGAACCTCCGTCGATTTTCATGAAAATTGGTGAGTAATTAGAGGATACCTCAAGGAACGAAGGTGACATGATGCCAACTTGCGCTATTACCCTGGGGGTGGATGCCACCCCTTCTCATAATAAATACTCTCATACAAATAAATCAACACTTTTTGAGTTATTAAAGACCAAAGATTTTATTTTTTCGTAAAAAAATGCATGTTTTAAATCGGTTTTTCACGTATAAATCAAAAACTATAAGCTTTTACAAAAAAAGAATGTGTGTGTGTGTACTTTGTACGCACGTAAGAAGATATTCTTCTATTATATAATAGGTAATTTAAACGAAGTAAATATACTTAAAAGGTTATTTGTACTTATTTTATTTAAAAATCAAACTAACTTTCTTATCTACCACTTTCAAAAAAGAAGAATATCTTCAAAAATTATATAATAATATACTTACAATCATAAAATCTATAAAAAAATAATAACTTGCTTGGGGCTTGAACCCACTTCACGTCCACCGCGCCGTACGAAAGTTGACGCCATTTCAAACTGCACCAAACTCTCGTATACGTCATGTGGGAATATACACAAACTAAACGTTTACACCATAAATTTATATGAATTTAATAAAATTATTAGTTTGATTTTTGTCGAAATAAAATACAACAAAATATAGAGTAAGAAAACGATATATGGGATGAAGATTTGTAGAAAGTTTGTTCGTAATCAGATTATGTAAATTAAAGCATTGCCTACTAATAGGTAACTACAATATTTTGTTTACATTTTTGAAATAGATAGGTATTGAAACTATTAGGTATTTCCAACTGAAACATTTAGAATTACGTACCTGCGGCTTTTCAAAACTATTTAAAAAGTCACTATAATTATAAATTTGATTTTATTTCTGTCCACACTTCAATAAAAACTAATATATACAATATTTTTGTTTACCGATAACCTCCATATTGAACAATTATTGACAGATCATTTCAAAATTTTTCCAAAACACCCAATCAGAGCCCGTATAACAACTACATAATACCATACTGTCGGTGTGCGCATGCGCGCGGATCAATCATATTTTACCCTCAATCGATTCGCCGCTAAAGAAGAATATCTTCAAAAAGTTATTATTACTGAAATTGAAGATAAGAAACAATTAAATACACTCCTCACATAAAGAACTAAACTAATGTTAGTTCAAAGTGAGTTATTGGCAATGGAATGTGTATTTTTTTCGACGAGTACTCAGATCTAAGTATTCAAGCTTAAATAATGGGAAAACGATGCAATGTATAAAATATTCCTGCTTAACATTTGTCAAAGTACTTCGGAATACCTATCAAATGAGCTTCAGATCAAGGTAATAGCGTCAAAATTAAGCAAGTTATAATGAAAATAAAAGAACCGTTTCGAATTTTTTAGGAAAAAGTGAAAAATAAAACTTACGCCATTTCCACAAAAATTAAAATTTATAGTAATCCTTACAAGAACTTCTTTATTTTAGCATAAGTAATGTTTTCGATAATTTTGACCGGTTTAGAATGCATATTTTTGAAAAAAAAGGTATAATTTAAAAAATCATAATTTTTAAAATTATTGTAATTCTCATATTCTTTTGATAATAACTCCAAAAATACTCAATATACGTAAAACATTATATATAATAAAATTTTAGTTTTGTCTGTGCCAAATATTTTACCTGTTTTACTATTTTTATAGGGTAAAAAATAACCGAGATAGAAACGTTTAAATCTTAAATTTTGCTGTGGGAACCATGCAACCGGGGTCATTTAACATTTTATTTTTAAATAAGTAAGGGGTTTAAAAGATTAGGTTCAACGTGCTTAAATAGCACTTGGAATTAACTTTCAAACAGTTTTTAGATGAATCTGATATCTTAAACACGAACGGAGTTATTAAAAAAAAACAATAACATTTTTTGGAAAACATTTTAAAAGATAAATTTTGAAAAAATTTTGGAGCATAAATTTTAACGCTATCAACATGTTCGGGGGCTCATTTGATAGATATTTTTAAGTACTTTGACAAATGTTTAATAAGTTTATGTTATAAAATGCATCAATTTCCCGTTATTTCAGCTTGAATACTTAAGACTTTTTTACTCGCCGAAAAAAATATACATTCAATTACCTATAACTCACTTTTAGTTAACATTAAAAGGTTTTTCTAGTAAGGGGTATATTTCATTTTTTATTAGCTTTAATTTTGATAATAATAACTTTTTTGTAAAAACTTACACTTTTTGAGTTATTGATGAAAAATTGGTTAAAAACATGCATTTTTCTCAAGAAAAAATAAAATCTTTGATCTTTAATAATTCAAAAAGTTTTCATTTATTTTAATAACTTTATATAACAAATTTTCCTTGAAATTTGTACCTCTATCGAATTATGGGGGTAATTTTAATAAAATAATTTTCACCCCCGAGAAGGGGTGGTTCAACGAAATCGGAGGTAATAGCTCATATCCACCTTCAGTGACTCCACTATTAATTTGTGACTATGAAACGGTTGAATTTTACAGAGTTTCTATCTGTTTGTTGTCTGTTTGACCATGCTTTATACTTCTTTACTGTTGTAGTTACTGTATTTCGTAATTTTATCGAAGCTAGTTTGTTAATAATTCCTAAAACAGACGGTATGGCACGTAGAATCCACCTAGTTACAAAAGGAAAACAAGTTTTTGAATTTAAAAGTTTAATGCGATAGAGAACTGAAACAACTTCAGAATTCCAATTTTGTGAGTTAAGAACATTTAAGGAGTAGGTAGTTATAAAAATTCAGTTCACCTGACATTGCCAATTCCGATCAATTTCGGGAGAGAAAGCTTATATAAACCTAAAAGGCTTTGGAACTCAAGCTCGAACTTGAAACTAATAAAAGAATATTCAGAAGGTATGTTTGCGTTTTTAAGAAAACTTGCTCTTGATTTAATGTAGCATTTATAAAGAAAACATATTTGTAAAATACTACTACTTGTTCCAAGTGCCTTTTATGTCTGCTATTAAGAAAATATATCTAGCAAACGTTTTCAGATCATTGGTAATTATTTAAATAAGATGTTGATGTTGAATCGTTGAATTTGCTGCTGTCAATCTGTGTTGCATAAACATAAACTTTCCGAGGATGCGTGAAAATCGATCAAATAGGTTAAATTTCTGAACTACTTGAGTAGACTTGTTTATGCACAGCCGTAATCAACCGTTGGAATCACAGTAACAGCCGACAGCCAGCAAACATAAACATTTTAAAAGATCGCTCCTCCATTTGAAAATTCGATTACTCAAGTATATTTACCCAATTAGAGGAAGTCGAGACATATAATTAAAAACAAAATACCGTCTGTTGAAATGCAAACATGCACAGTTCTGTTCTACGGAATGGAAGCATGGACACTAACTGTTGCATCTATGAATCGGCTCGAACCTTTCGAAATGTGGTGTTATAGACGCATCTTACGTATATCCTGAGTTGACCGAATTACTAATGTGGAAGTCCTGCGTAGAATGGGAAAAGAGTGAAATTTTCATGACCATCAAAACTAAAAAAATTAGAATATCTAGGACATGTAATGAGAAATCAAGAACATGACAGCCTTCTCCAACTGATTCTCAAAGGGAAGGTAAATGGTAAAAGATAACCGGGAAGAAGATGCATTTACTGGCTTCAAAATTTACGAAAGTGGTATAACACGACTATGTCTGAACTGTACCGCGCTGCGGTAAACAAAGTCAAGATAGTCATGATGATCGCCAACATTCAGAACGGGTAAGCACTTTAAGAAGAAGAGGAAGTTGCACTACATTGGTTAGGAGGAAGGAAAAGTTATTGTGGTTATGGTGTAGTGAATAATGGTACTCAGTTGTGTCAAAAAAGGCATAACCTTACATGACGAGCTTCTCCCGAAATTTTATTATTCTAATCTTTAGGGAGAGGGGGTCAATAGTAGTGACATTTTGAAATGGCGACTGAATTGCGCCGTTGCGTTAGCCGCCATTTTGAATTTAAAGGAGAACCGTTTTTGCTCAATATCTCCGCCATTTTCAAGTTTTCCACGAGCATGGTAAGAATTTAAATTGTTGAAAATGCGATTTCATACAATTTCTTCTTTGCAATTTTTTTCGTGTGATCGATATTTTATTAGAACGAGTTAAGGGGAAAATAGTGATAAAGCACAATTATTGAATTATTTAGTTTATTATTAACTTTACGACATAAATGTACATAAAGAAAAATGGAGAGAATTTCATTTTATATTACAATTTTGATCTCTTTCATTTTTTTTTTGCTAAAATCAATATTTAAGCCTATATTAGGTTATTACTGATAAGACCGGAAGCTATTGGGGTAGGGTTCAGCTTACCGACCTGTTTATCATCCGCATATTGTGAAGTTGGGTATTCTAAACAAACAATACATTTATTAAAAAAAATTTAAACAAATTATGAGAATTAATTTTTTCGGCCCGGGTAGACATTATTTTAGGTTTTCTGGATCATTGGGAACAAAAAAGGTCTGTTGTAATTTTTCTCTAAAATTAATCGTTTCCGAACTATAAACAATTTAAAACTGAAATAAAAATCGAATAATGACGATTTTGAAACTCCGAAGTAGCTAAATTCAAGTTCAAGCCTTATTTTATCAGTTACCGACAAGTAATTTGAGCTTGTTTCATTTTAAAATATTTTTTTTAGTTCTTAATGCGATCGTCCTCTCATATGGGATTCATTAACAATTAAAAAGCAATGTTTGAGAATAAAACGTGCCAAAAAATCTTATGGCGAGCTGATAGCAGAAGGTTTGAGCTTAAATATAGGTCTTCGTAATTTCAAAAATTATATTTTTTACTTGTGTTTTTAATATTGAAAATCGTCATTATTCGATTTTTTTTTTCAGTTTTAAATTGTTTATAACTCGTAAACGATTAACTTTAGAGAAATTACAAAAGACCTTTTTTGTTCCCAATGATCCAAGAAACTTAAAATAGTGTCTATCCGGGCCGAAAAAATTAATTTAGATAATTTGTTTAAAAAGGGCCTAGCCGGGTAAGATGATGAAAAGTGCCCCCAACTCGATTCGAATTCCATATAGCTCACTGTTTAGCATATATAGTGAAACTAACTTTCTGAAATTTTTAGCCCCCTAGGTGGTCATGTGACCCACCTAGAGCCTAATTAGGGATTTTAGGTTTTTATTTTTTATCTCAGCCGCATCAAGAACTAGCGAAAAGTTTTAAATAAAAAAGTTGTAAGTTTTAAAAAGTTCTGTCCGAAAGAAATTTTTTATTTAATTTTTGGCGGGAAATTTAAATTCTAGAACGATTTTAAAATTTTAAATTAGTATAAAAAAATAACTAAGACATTCGTTTTCACGAAAAAAATATATAACGTGTATTTTTGCATTATGTTTCACCCTGAATTTTTTCAAATTTTTAAAATTGGTGAAACGCACCTTTAAAAATAAAAAACCGCATTTTTTCGGTTTTTTTTTTCGTTTTTTGATATAATTTTATACATATTTTTCAAAAAAGGTAACACCGTCACTGGAGTAGGTAAAAAACTGAAAAATAATTGGGGTTTGCTTAATAAAAATTTTTTGTAACGCTATCCGTTTTCAAGATAGGGCGTTGAAGAAAACAAAATTTTACACATTTTTTACGATTTTGGCGAAACTACTGGCAACATTGTAATAAAACTTGGCGGGTTTTAAGAGGTAGTTATTGTGCATGTTTTGACATATTGTCCTTTTCATGATCACTGTTCAGTGCGTAACAAATGATAGGAAAAAGGGTAAGTCCGTGATAATACACATTTATGACATTTATTCTAACATGACATTTTAGTTAAATCTGACAGTTGTCACATTTTATTTTCAATTTGGAATAAAAACAAATCAAATGTGTTTCTTGCATTTATAAAATGGTATTTTCTTTGATTTGTATAGTCTTATAAATTATACAGATTATATTTGTAATATTATTATCTAGTTAAAAAAAAAATATTTTTTTATTATGGCGATTATATTTTATAATCTATCGACAACTAGAATAACTAGAATAAATGTTATAAAAATGTCACCGACGAAATGTAATCACCGACGTGCCTTTTTTCTGTCACATACAATTTAATGCGTTAGAAAGAAATCGAGAAACTGTGACGTACTGAAAGATGATCATGAGAAATACTGTACAATTAAGGATTTGATATTCATCATTGGCGCGCTTAGGGGTAATGGTCTGAACTTTTCAAAGAAAAAAAGATAGTACGCCACTGAAATAGTTCAAATTAACAATCATTTTTGAATTCCTCGTTCAATTTGCGATAAAAAAACTATCTTCTCATTTTTTCATACGAGGCGCCGTTTTGCTGCAAAAAATAAAATATCTTAACCCTTCCAAAGTATTCGAATTAGTTTTTATAATGAACGAGTTTATGTAGATGTAGAAACTACTAATAATAGTAGTACATATTTTATTTCATAGAAGTTCGAATACTTTGTAAGGGTTAAGATGTTTTATTTTTTGAATAAAAATGGCGCGTCGTATGAAAAAATAGGAAGATAGAGTTTTTGTCACAAATTGAATGAGGAATTCAAAAACGATTGTTAATTTGAAATATGTCAGTGGCGTACTATCTTTTTTCTTTAAAAAGTTCAGCCCATTACCCTTATGCGCGCCAATAATAAATATTTCTTAATTGTATGTCAAAAAATCCACAACAACTACCTCTTCAAACTTGCCAAATTTTATTGCAATGTTGCCAGTAGTTTCGGCAAAATCGTAAAAAATGTGTAAAATTTTGTTTTCGTCAACGCTCTGTATCTTAAAAATGGATGGCATTACAAAAAATTTTTATTAAGCAAACCCCAATTATTTTTCAGTTTTTTACCTACTCCAGTGACGGTGTTACCTTTTTTGAAAAATATGTATACAATTGGATCAAAAAAACAAAAAAAAACAGAAAAAATGCGATTTTTTATTTTTAAAGGTGCGTTTCACCAATTTTAAAAATTTGAAAAAATTTAGGGTGAAACATTATGTAAAAATACACCTTATATATTTTTTTCGTGAAAACGAATGTCTTAGTTATTTTTTTATACTCATTTAAAATTTTAAAATCGTTCTAGAATTTAAATTTCCCGCCACAAATTAAATAAAAATTTTTTTTCGGACAGAACTTTTTAAAGCTTACAACTTTTTTATTTAAAGTTTTTCGCTAGTTCTCGATGCGGCTGAGATAAAAAATAAAAACATAAAAACCCTAATTAGCCTCTAGGTGGGTCACATGACCACCTAGGGGGCTAAAAATTTCAGAAAGTTAGTTTCACTATATATGCTAAACGGTGACCTATATGGAATTCGAATCGAGTTGGGGGCACTTTTCATCATCTTACCCGGTTAGGCCCTTTCTTTTAAATAAATGTAGCAAGAACTCCGAAATTATGGCATTTAGGTATAGGGAATACAACATGAAAATTTTAAAATATGTAACCAAAAAACTAATTTATTTGTGGTTATAATCTTTTTATACATTTTTAAGAAGGTTTTGAGGTATAGCTGGTTCCTAAACTGATACGACTCTTAGTAAGATTTGATCATTTTGAGCAGTGTATGATTGGTCTGACATTATAATATATTTATTATGACAGACAAATAATAAAATAAACAAACAAACAGCCATTTTTTGAGGTTGAAGTTATCTGACAAATTTTAAGATTTGGCAGTGACAGTGACAGTATGTAAATAATAAGTATTTATCCTTCAAAATATAATAAATTAAATATAATTAAACTCATATTCATTATATCACACCTCATCAAAAGCTTTTTACAAGAACATAGTCAGCGATTTTGATATGGCTTAGAGCCAGACTACATCAAAATCGCCTATAAATCGTGCTGGTAATGGCCTTGCAGCGAGACGAAAACAAAAAGAAGAAGAAGAAGGAAGTACACTGCTCAATTTTCTACAAAATACGCTTTAAGAGTCGTATCAGTTTTTTTGGAACCAGCTGTACATACCTATACCTACAAAAAAATTTTTGCACTTTCAATTATTTTTCACCACTGCAGAGGGCGTCTTCGAAAATATGCATTTTAATTTGGGAGACAATTTGCCGCCTTCTGTCGAGCTGCAGCTGCACATATGAGACGCCACGTGCGGTGTTGTATACAAACGAGTTTTAGCTGAGGTAGGTACCGTTTTAAATACAGCTATAACTTCGTTTCTATTTCAAATTTCTTAATATAATTTAGGACAGTATGTCTATAATATTAAGGAATGTTTTAATGTAAAAAAAATATTTTTTGAACATTTAGAAAGTAAAAATATCCTTAATCCCATACAAACGTAATGCTTAACATAATTTTTAGTTTTAGGTTTTAAGGGCATAGGCGCAAATATTTTACGGCTATCCCTACTTTTTCTGTCTTTACACGGCAAATTACGTGTATGTATAAAATTCTCACTGGTATGGATATGTAAACATTACTTGACAAATAATGTCATCATTAACTTTAAAGAGATGGCTTTGAATGTTCTTGGATAACTGTTACTTGTAAAATTGCATCATTAATTCAGTTAATTAATATGATAATTTTTTCACTAACTATGTATTCAGTGATTGTAATAATTTATATACTATTCAACAAAAACTAATACTCAATCGAGAAAAGAGGAAAAGTGATAAAGTGATTTTTTTAATAATATATTGTTACTATGGAACGCTTACAATTTTGAACATCTTTAACAACAAAATACTTAGATCACAGAATTTATCCTGCTGTATTCTCTGCTTGTATCTTCCATAAATAATAAACAATAAATAACTTTTTATTAAGTTCACGACTTAAATCAATTGTTTATCAAATACACTAGCGATATTATTTTAATCAACAACTTAAAATACTCCCAATGGCATGACAAATATTTAAAATTGTCACTGTTTTGTCACCATATTCTATTCGACTCAGTGCGTTGTATGACAAGGATAGCGAATGTTCGATTTGGAAAATATCACCACAGACATGGTGTCCATTTTTTTCGAATGCTGAAAAAACTAATCAATATTTTTAAAAAATTTAAACGCAGAATGAAAGACCAAATTATTATTGAGGGCCGAAAGTCCCTTAGAACAGCGATTCGCAATCTGTGGTACATGTACCACTGGTGGTACATTTCATTACTTGTGGTGGTACACAAAACACAAAAAAAAAATTAAAATAGTAGTACTTAGTAAGTATTCATAATACATTATAAAAATACAGGGTGTAAAAAAAATTCAGGTCATAAATTAAATCACATATTCTGGGACCAAAAATAGTTCGATTTAACCTAACTTACCTTAGTATAAATGGCACATAAAAAAAGTTACAGCCCTTTGAAGTTACAGAATAAAAATCGACTTTTTCCAATATATCGAAAACTATTTGAGTTTTCTTATTGAAAACGGACATATGAAAATCTTAAAAAATATATATATAGTGAATTTTGTGCACTCCATAAAATTACCCCCCCCCCAAACTTTTGTGTACGTTCCAATCAAAGTATCATTGTGGCACCATTAGTTAAACACAATATTTTTATAACTTTTTTGCCTCTTAGTAATTTTTCGAAAAGCTAGTTTTTATCGAGATATTTTGAATATTTGTCAAATCCACCACATATTATTATTTGTATACTGTTAAGTACGATTATTATATAGAGACCCGATAATAATATGAAAATTTATTTGTAAATTACAGATTGAGGTACATTTTTAACCATGTTAAAAAATAAGCCACATCTCGATAAAAGGTGTCTTATCGGAAAAATACTAAGAGGCAAAAAAGTTTTAAAAACACGGTGTTCAACTAATGGTAAGTCTTGATGGGTCCCTAGACGAGAAGCGAGTAACCATGTTATTCCTTACTGATAATCAAATAGGTATTGTAATAATTACTTTATTTTCTTTGCTTTAGGAAGAACTTAAAAAAGTTGTGACTGGCTGAATGGCAAAAGCCTGTGCCAAAAAAAAACTAATGGTACCGCAATAATATTTTAATTGGAACGTACACAAACATTTGGGAGGTTTAAAGGCACAAAACCTCCATAAAATTGTTTTGTAAATATATTAAAAAAGGAGTCGCATCTTGATTAAAATTGGTTTATCGAAAAAATACTAAGAGGCAAAAAAGTTTCAAAAACATTGTGTTTAACTAACGGTACCAAAATAATAATTTAATTAGAACGTATATAAAAGTTTGGGGGGGTTTAAGGGAACAAAACCCCATGCAATTTGTATGGGTGCACAAATTTCACTATAATTTCCTGCCATAGTAATGCCACATGTCCATTTTCATTAAAAAATCTCCAATAGTTTTCGATATATGGGAAAAAATCGATTTTCATTTTGTAACTTCAGAGGGCTGTAACTTTGTTTGTGTGCATATTTGTACTAAGGTAAGTTAGGTTCAATCGAACTATTTTTGGTTCCAGAATATGTGATTTAATTTATGACCTGTATTTTGTTACACCCTGTATATGTGGTACCAAAAATAATAAAAAGAACTGTAGGTGGTACATGACTCAAAAAGTTTGAGAACCGCTGCCTTAGAATAAATAAAAAGTTTATTTTGAATGATATATTTCAAATTAAAAATCACACTACATTTTATCTTACTTTTTTTACCCCTGTAACTTATTAAAATAAACATTACAGAAGTTTTTAGGAACTTTCGGCCCTCGGTAAGAACGTAATCTTTCATTCTGCGTTTAAATTTTTCAAAAATACTTAGTAGTTTTCTCAGGATTCGAAAAAAAAATGAATCCCATTTAAACAGCATTGGAGCCAAAACTACGTACCCATCCTCTTAAGATTTTTCATGTATGCACTTTGAATTTGTTGATGTTCTAGTCGCACACATCTTTTTCCTAACGATTTCAGAAAATGAAATCTTAGTATCTACTTCTCTTTGGTATTACTACGACGACGCGCGACGCGACGCCTGGGTGAGCAATAAGTGAATTATATTATTGTTGGCCCTATAAAGCCATTATCACAAGCTGTTGTTGCCTGTAGGTAATATCTTTTATATGTTTCCTCCGAAACATAAATGTCTTAAATGACACATTATTTTTTATCGTAGCTGTATGTGTTTTTGTTTTCTTTTATTTTACGTACTCCTTTACGTATACTTTTAATAAAACACATAAAAAATAAGTAAATTGCTTGGTTTCCTCTCACAAACAATTTTTTAACAATTTAATCGTAGATAGCATTATTTCCTATCGTCTTATTTAATAATATGAATTTAATGGTTTATAAAATTTGAGATCTCTCAAGAAAGGTGTTTTTTATGTTCCTGAAAATCTGAGAATTGCGTGAGAAAATGGGGAAACATGATGTATTACAGTTAATATTTTCGGAAGATTTGAATATGATTCTACAAAACGGCTTCGTGCTAAAGGTTTTTGTGCTAACATTTGACGAAATTCGATATATAATAAATGGCTTATGTAACTGACAGCTTAAAACGTTTTTCTCTTTCTGATATTTGGGAAAATTCATAATGATTATGCTTCCTTTACTCTAGCAATCATTTCTTGAGCTGATATATATCTGTATTAGATAGTAACCGGTAAAATCTATAGTGGCATATAAAATGTAAAGATCGAATACGAAACGATTTGATTGTTTTTCTTTAGAATTCTTCAGAATTCTGGGAAATTCGGGGTACCAAAAAATGAATGCCTCCTGCGATATATTGCCTTCCAGTCATGTCTGTTTCAGGTTCCCTGCTACACAATATGTAGCTAAAGTCTATATGCCTAATGCAGTAATGCAGGTTGCCCCTTGATTAGCACGTAGCAGCAAGGAAGCCTGACCGGGAATACCTTCTCAGTGAGAAGTTATGTTGTGTTTGAGTTCAAGATTTTTCCCGGTAATCCGGTTCCGTTGTGGTACTCCTACTACCATCTCTGGATCAAAATATTTTGTAGCTAATACTCTTTGGCAAATTCGCCCGCTCTTCTGTCAAATACTTCTCGGTATTCCCACACGTCTAAAATTTACCTTAGGGATTCTAAGAGCTCCCCTATCTGCTTACGGTCTCTACATACAGTTGAGTCCGGGAATCTTTACCCGTGCGTCATCATTTAAAGCATACGAAATAAGTCGATGATAAGTCGGAAATTGAAATTAACTAAACGCAACAGCAAGTCACTTACTTTATTGATGGATTCGACCGTTACTTGATGGAAGTTCATTTTATATAACAATAATGCCCGGTTGCACCAACAGATCTTAAGCTTAAGTCAAGAATATCATAAGAATTAATATAATTTATAATATAGTACAATAAGAATACCATAATATAATAATAGATATAATTGATAATAAGGTAAGAATCTAAAATTATGGTGTAACGTAAGTAATACTCAAGGAGGCCCTATCTATAATTAGAGCTTAGCTAAGCTGGAGCTTAAGATCTGTTGGTGCAACCAGGCATTAAACACTGAAAACGTTTGTTTCTATACTTCCACAAAATTGATTGCAACTATGTGACTACAGCTGTTTCGGCAGAGTGCCTTTCTCAAGTGATTTAGATTACTATGGGTTTGCCTTTTTAAAGCTGTTTGTCTAGAGTTGGTCATTCAGAATTATATCTGTATTTTTCAATTTATCAATTTCCATAGATTCTAATAGAGATAGCTTAAGGCCTTTATTTTGTGAATTTAAAGATAGCTTAAGCGTCTGTTTTTCTATTGTTGAAAGCCCGTTTGTGTTCTGCTATCCATTTGTCAAAGGTTCTGCCAGTTTGACCGATGTGAGTTTTCGGACAGTCACCACAAGTTAGTTTGTAAACACCACTCTGTAGTTGTTTTCTCTTTCGGCTCTTATTGTTCTTAATATATTTGCTTAAGTTGTTGTTAGTTCTGAAAGCTGGTGTTATTCATTTCTTTTTTATGTATCTGGCTATTTTTGTTGTTTTCTTGCCAGTATATGTGATAGAGCAGAAGGTACTGGTTTCTTCCTGTGGTGGTGGATAGACTAATTTCGGGGCTTTCTTATGGAGTTTTTGGTTTAAAATTTTGTTAATTGTTTGTTCGTTATAGCCATTGTTTACTGCTATTTGTTTAATGATGTTCAGTTCTATCTCTAAGTTATCTTTTGACATGGGAATTTCTGTCAGTCTATGCATCATCCCATCCTACACAACACAAATTAGCAGCCTACCATAGCATGATACATAGACTGACAAAAATTCCCATGTCAAAAAATAACTTCGAGATAGAACTGGATATCATTAAACAAATAGCAGTAAACAATGGCTATAACGAACAAACAATTAACAAAATTTTAAACTAGAAACTCCATAAGAAAGCCCTGAAATTAGTCTATCCAGCACCACAGAAAGAACCTAGTACCTTCTGCTCTATCACGTAGACTGGCAGGATAACAAAAAAATAGCCAGATACATAAAAAATAAAGGAATAACACCAGCTTTCAGAACTAGCAACAACTTAAGCAAATATATTAAGAACAGTAAGAGCCGAAAGAGAAAACCACTAAAGAGTGGTGTGGAGAAAACCACAAACTAACTTGTGGTGACTGTCCGAAAACTTACATCGGTCAAACTGGCAGAACCTTTGACAAACGGATAGCAGAACACAAACGGGCTTTCAACAATAGAAAAACAGACACTTCTACATACGCCCTTCACCTTCTAGATCATAATCAATCTTTTAATGAACAGTTTTAAATTCTGCATATTCAAGAAAAGGCCTTAAGCTATCTTTATTAGAATCTATGGAAATGAATAAATTTAAAAATACAGAGATAATTCTGAATGACCAACTCGAGACAAACAGCCCACTCCTCAACCTCTTCAGTTAAAGATTTTAAAAAGGCAAACCCATAGTAATCTAAATCACTTGAGAAAGGCACTCTGCCGAAATAGCTGTAGTCACATAGTTGTAATAAATTTTGTGGAAGTATAGAAAACAAACGTTTTCAGTGTTTTATTGTTATATATGTAAGTCACTTACTGTCACTTGCTGTTGCGTTTATTAAATTTCAATTTCCGATTTATCATCGACTTATTTCGTATGCTTTAAATGATGGCGCACGGGTAAAGATTCCCGGACTCAACTGTATATTGATTTGCTTGAGTTCGAAATCCCTCATGTTAATTTCTCTTGTACAATTCGTGCAACATTGCAAAAATCTCTGCCTGGTATACAAAGGTAAATTCTGTAGTGGAATAGAAATCTTTATATTTCCACCACATGAATATTCAACTACACGACTCTTTGCCAGCCTTAGACCGGCATACAAGGTAGCCTGGGTTGTTTATTTCCTCTGCCCATTTTCTCTTGTGTGCACATGTCCAACGGGAAAGGTAAGTACTTTAGGTCTATATCTGGGTACGTATGGCTAGATATCAACATTCATGTAGCCCCTGTAGTTCCAAGGCAAGCAACTTTTGCATGTTGCTCAGTTTCAAGATGGCACTTTCTTCCTGTACCTTTGACCACTATACCATTTACACTTCGGTCTTTAGTTGGTAACATTCCGTTATTGTTTTAGTTCTCTAATAAAAAACTATATTTCCATTTTGTCCAGCTCTTTACAAGCTTCCCGAAAGGCTTCATCACATTCTCTGTTTGTATTTACTCTTGATCTTTACCTTACTCGTTGCTTTCTTAAACACTGTAGGTTCTATTGTGTGTCTGCTTGACATATTCTGTCTAGTTCGATTCCTTTTCTTTACCAATCTTTTACAATTTGTAAGTCATTCTACTGATGGGATTGTTCCATTCTTTTTTTCTAAGTGTCTCGTTTATACTCTGTATATTACATTTTGTTCAGATCTCATCACTCCTCAGTGGGTTTCTCACTGAATTTTCTGTAATTCTTCTGATTACTCTTATTTGTGCTATTTTCTGCACTCTCTGTGTTTTGACTGTCTATTCTTGTTTCTGAAGCTCATGTCATTATTGGTCTTACACTGCCCATATAGATTCTTGATTTCATCTCTCACAGTTAATGTGTCGGTTACGCCATATAGTGTTATTAAGGTATTGTAGCAGTTTTTACTGTAACAACTTATAATTACAAAGAAACAAGCGGTTCGTATTTATATACGATTTTATTTATCTAACAGTATTGACGAATTTATTTTACAGACTAACCCTATTTACAAAGTTCGTTCCTTATATATTGAATACAAAAAATAACAACCATCTTCTTCAACGGTCCAGAAAAACGGAACTGCCCATCACTAGTTAATCCGTGGCCTTGACCGTCGATCATTCTCGAGAGGTCGTTTTCTCACTTGTACGGTGAGTCATTCCTCCAGATGTCTCCTTACGTGACGCGCTGTCGAGACGGAACTTGTTATTTACGGTTGGTAATTCGTCACAGTATCCTGCTTATCTATGTGTTCTTTGTACTTAACCTCTTACTTCTTTTTCAACGTCTCCATAGCTAGACAGTGTAATCCCTAGGTACTTTTTTCCATTATTTTTTCAATTCTACCTTTATAGACTTCCAGTTTACATCTTATGGGTTCTTTACTGATTACGATTGGTCTAGTTTTCTGAGTTAAAATCGTCATCTTAAATTCTTTTGCTGATATGTTGAATTTGTGAACTAGTCTTTGAAGGCTATCTTCATTTTGTGCTATCAAAACTGTATCGTCTGCGTAAAAGAGTTTTTTAATTTCATTGTTCTCCATTCTTCATTCTTTTCCTTTGTTGGTGGGCTGTATAACTCCATCCATGATTAGTCTGAATAACATAGGGTTGAATGAATCTCTCTGTCTTATTCCATTGCCTGTATCTACAGGTTCCGTAAGTTGTCCATCTATTCTGACTTCCATCTTGTTTTTTTCGTAGTTATTCTCTCTTTATTATAAAAGCTATGGATTACATCTTTAAGTATGACTCTTTAAGTATTTTAAGTATTACTCTGTGAATCATCACTCATGTGAATCATGAAAGTGAATCATTCAAGTAGATGAGACATAGGAATGGGGTCTATTGTATTCTAATGCCTTCTCAGTGATCTGTTTTATGACGAATATTGCTTCTGTACACGACCCTCTCTATCATAATACTAATACGAAATAAAATTCGAAATGTTGTATTTCTGCTTTAGTAGACAAACCCTAATTAAAAAATACAATTTTGGGTAAAGGAAATCACATAAAATCCTGCCGGTAATAGCTAAACTCGAAACAGCTCTATCTAATATTTTACATTTCAAATCTGTCACATATATCCTCCAGATAAATGCGGCATATATCACCTCCATGCAATACGCTTCTTTATTCCTCTTTGGGCGCTGACCGACCGTAGGAGGGTCAACCATTTGTCAACTCTTTTCCATGGAGAAAATCCCTCTTTATCGTTACTTGACACGTTCTAGAGAAGACCGATTCCTTGGATTCTCCCGATAAGGATCTAGGATGGAAATCACACATCGGTTGCGAAAATTGAGTTAAGTTTATACCGAAAAAACAAATATGCGGTTTTTCTTGTAATCCCATTAAGTCAGTCACTGGTCAACTGTCTTTACTGCTGCCTGAAACAAATTACTCTGTTTTTGCTGATAACCATTTTTTTTTTCGTTTCATACTAACATTGTTTTACTCGTCGAGACTTAATTTACATTCCAAAATATGAGGGAAATAAACTTTTTCTACTCATATAGAAGTCCCTAATAAAATCTCAAAAATGTATCCGTCTTTTATAATAAGCTTCAAAATAATCAGCAAAATTGTCAACCAATCAGGTAAATATGTATATTGATTTATTATTGGAGTGTTTTGTTTTGCACTCTACATATATAAATTATCTGAGGGTTTATTAACATTTCAAATTGCGTCTAAAAATCATCGATGAGAATTAACATAATCCAATTGTTTATTTACATTGGCTAATGCTGGTTCCACCTGGTGATCTTCAAGATCGTTAGGGTCCCAGAGATAAGATGAAATCTACTAAGAACCCTATTCTGCGCAATATATCAGTTCCTCGCCCTGCAAGTTGTTACAAGAAAGGAAAGACGATCATTCAATTAAAATGGCTAAGGCTACTGGCTACTGGCTAAGGAGGATAACTAGGTAATGAGAAAGATGAAAAAATCTTCGTAGGCCGAAACAGCTGCAAAAATAACACATGGGTATTCATTTTTACTTATTCGTAATATTTAATTATTACATTATCATTTTGTTTGCTCTCAATAAAATCTACCATGTTTTAATAAACGTAAAATTTATTAGTTTCCAAAGGCAACATGTAGCAAGACAAGAAAAGTAAATGCCATGCCCTAACACTGAAACTTTCGTAATCTTTTTTATATTTACAAAATAGTTATTTTCCTAACTAGTGCGGAAAGTGATACTTTCACGCACGAGACTGCCGTTGACCCGAACGACGCGATATAGCGGAGTTCGGGCAAGCAGTCGAGTGCGGGGAAGACACTTTCCGCATGAGTTAGGAACAATATTTGTTCCAGGGTCGTACGTTTGGAAAAAAGCCACAAAAAATAGAGTTACCTCAATTTTTATTTAGAAGTGAAAATACACAAATTAGTTCTTTGACAAGGTTGTCAAGACCAAACTTTCAATATAATGGGATACCACGACGACGATATTGGTTTCCATGACGACGATTCAAAACCATTGTAATTTTCTACTGATTTGACTTTTAAATATTATGTCAAAATAATTTTATTTCATCGAATTATCAGTAGTAATTGCACAAGAGCTCTGAAATTCTATATTAATTTCAGAGGTCGAGTGCAATTTGTTGCGATTATTTCATGAATAAAACTGTTCAAAACCAAAATTTTATTGTAATTTATTTATGTAAGTACCATTAAACAAACAGTTTTTATAAATATTTGACGATTGAAAGTCATCACTTTTATAACTTTTAAAACATTAATTGTCATTAATGTCACTGAATGTATTTTTTCGTAGCAACGAAGGGCATCTGACGTAATATACTTAACGACGGGAGATTATCAAAAATTATCGATTTAATTCAGATTTTTGTAGCTTTCTATTGGTCAGAATCTCCTATGAATGAAATAATCGCGCTAATTTCATTAAAACATGAACACAATAAGATAAATTTGAAATAAATTAGTAAATAATATCTAAATATTAGTTCAATGCATGTATAATAATATATTATAATACCATATTACAAGGTATTTTACTTTCCCGCACCTCGTGCGGGAAAATTTACTTTCACGCACGCCGTGCGGGAAAGTGCAACTTTCGGAAACAAAATGCGTGCGTGAAAGTGGCTGTTTTAGCACGGCCGTAGAAAAATGTTTATTTTCGATGCTTTGTTTGTCAAACTATATTCTTTTTAATTCGTCGGCAAAAATATTATGAGTATCTAAAATACAAAATATGAGAAAACAACTAATTAAAGATTATGATAAAAGTATATGCGCAAGGTAAAAGTGATACATTTAGCTGTGATATTTCCTGCAGAGTTTTAATTATCTAATTGTTGTAATACCTTCTGTAATATTTATCATACTATAGAATATGCTTTGTTTTAAGATGCAGATGATTAAAAATGTCCAAAATTAATAATTATTTTTTTTGTGTTTTAGGTAAGTACCTACGATTCTCAATGTCAGTGTAAGTATGCTGTTTTAACTGTAAACTCCCTACAACTGTAAAATTGAAAATATAACAATCAGTTCAGTCGCTAACTCTACTTGTAACTTATCGTGGTGTAACGAGTCAAAATTCCGGTACATTACATTTTATCCCATTTTCATCAATTTTATTAATTTTATAAAATCACCCTGTGTATTAGTTTAATTTCTGTAAAATTTTATCACGAAATAATTTTAGACACCTTCCTAACAAATCAACCAATAAATATATCGTGGGCGTACTGGGAAAATCCACTAACTCACAAAAATAAAGTTTTGAGAAAAACGCATTTAAACATTATTATGGGCCATTCCACGAACATACGCCTGTTTTGGATTACTTCGACAACGAATATTTTACTGTGCAACATAAGAAGTACGAAAGTAAATGGCGCTAATAATTATTCCAATAAACAACAATGTCATTTGCAATTTACTTTCGTTCTTCTTATTTTGCACAGTAAAATATTCGTTGTCGAAGTAATCCAAAACAGGCGTATGTTCGTGGAATAGGGTATATACCGTATGTATTACCCCTAAAAAATCGGGTACACTGGCTGTTCAAGTTTTGGTACCTGGATATGATTTTGAAGGATGTTAACCACAGGTGGTGTGCACATACACTCACTGGCACGAAAAACGGACACCCCACAAAATGGGTCTTATTTGATGGCTCGTATTTCCTAAACCTGTTGTCCGATTTAAGTGATTTTTTTAATATGTTATAGCCTTGTTCTTTAACAATATCGCTGGATTAATATTGTTGCTAGACAGGTAAATTTACATTGTATACCGGGTGTACCAATCAAACTGGGTTTTTTTTTCTAAAAGTTCGAAACACCCTATGGAATATTCTAGCATTTATAAAATTCTGAAATTAAAACCCAACTATAGCCTCAGGTTTTCTTAACATTCTACTTTTTGATTCATTCGCTTATGTGGGATGATAAAAAAGTTAGGTACTTTAACAACTAGCCATGTTCTTCATCAATACAGGGTGTTTCTAAATTAGTGCGATAAACTTGAAGGGGTAATTCTACATGAAAAAATATTGACCGTTTGCTTTGTAAACATATGTCCGCAAATGCTTCGTTTCCGAGATACGGTTTGTTAAAGTTTTTCTTACAAACTGACGATTTATTTATTGCTCTAAAACGTTGAGATATGCAAATGAAATTTAGTAGGTTTTAAGAGGTAGTTATTGCGCATTTTTTGACGTACAATTGAAAATTTTATATTCACCATTGGCGTGCATACGGGTAACATGACCGGGTAGTATGACCCGTATGAACGCCAGTGGTGAGTATAAAATTTTTAATTGTACGTCAAAAAATGCGCAATAACTTTCTCTTAAAACCTACTAAATTTCATTTGCATATCTCAACCGGTTTTAGAGCAATAAATAAATCGTCAATTTGTAAGCAAAAATTCAACATCCCGTATTAGTCCAGGCCGCATCTGTTTTGAGATGGACGTTGAGAAGTGACTCAAATTTTTTTGCAGAAATTGCTTGAAAATAAATCAAATAATAATATTTGAGTTATCCTCCCTCTCAAAAAGGTCCGGAACATTGTTTAAATAATCAAAATGCAAAAAAAATGAAGGAAAAATTCTATGTTTTTCTTCGTTTTTTGATTATAACTTTAAAACTATTCATTTCCGAGAAAAGTTGGACTGACGTAATAGTTGCGTAATTAAATTTCCTACAATATAGAACTGGTTAAAAATTTAAAAAATAGTCATCCTAGTCGCAAAATAGCAATAATTGCGAAAAAACCGTACAAAAACAAGTATTCGCATTTTACGTTTTTCAACCATTTGTGCTACATTTAGGACCTTCATATTTCACCCAGAAAAACTTTGTGATACAATAAAACAATACTGTAAATTTCATTAAGATCGGTTTAATAAATTTTGCAAAATAAATTCTGCAATCCAGCTTTCGCAAAAAAAAATTCATTTTTTCAAAATGTTACAGGACTGAAAATAAAGCAGATAGCAAGTTGAATTTTTTTTTTGCTTATAGAAGTGTACTGTACCTTTCACTTGCAATTTGCAAAACTAAAATCGATTAATTACCACGGCGTCAGGTATTTTTTTAAATAAACATTAAGTTTTGGTGCTACGCGCAGGACAGCGGTGTTCGATTCACACAAGTTGATTTCCACCAAAATTTCTTCCAATCTTTATCTAATATATTATTTTCTTACTCTATATTTTGTTGTATTTTAATATTTTAATTCCACAAAAATCAACCTAATTTTATTATTGTTTGTGAAATATTGTTTAAACAATTGCATATGTTTAAAAATAATAAACTTTTATTCTCTAAGTTAAAATATATGAACAAAGAAAGTTTTTGCTAATAAAAGTGTTATTTCAAATGACAAAGTATGTGTTTTTATTTTGCAATAAACAAATTTATTTGAATATCGAAATGTAATAAAAATTAAAATGTATCAATCATTATAAAAGGTCATTGGAATGCCCAATCAGCAAACTATCCGCTGTCCTGCGCGTAGCACCAATAATTAATATTTATTTAAAAAATTTCCTGACGCCGTGGTGTTAATTTATTTTAATTTTGCAAAATTGCAAATGAAAGCTACAGTACACTTCTATAAGCAAAAGAAATTTCAACTTGTTATCTGCTTTATTTTCAGTCCTGTAACATTTTGAAAAAATGAATTTTTTTTGCGAAAGCTGGATTGCAAAATTTATTTTGCAAAATCTATTGAACCGATCTTAATGAAATTTATGATATTGTTTTACTGTATCATAAAGTTTTTTTGGGTGAAATATGAAGGTCCTAAGTCTAGCATAAATGGTTGAAAATCGTAAAATGCAAATACTTGTTTTTGTATGGTTGTTTCGCTATTATTGCTATTTTGCAACAAGGGTGACTATTTTTTAAATTTTTAACTAATTCGATATTGTAGCAAATTTAATTACGCAACTTTTATGTCAGTACAACTTTTCTCGGAAATGAATACTTTTAAAGTTATAATCAAAAAACGAAGAAAAAAATTGAATTTTTGAAGTTATACTTCTTTACCGGCGATAGAGGGTAAATTTTTATATGGGAAAACCTAGCGACCGGGCGCATGCGCATTATAACTTTGTTCTGATTGGATGTTCAAATGACATGTCAAAAATTATTCAATATGGTGGCTGTGGCACAGCTGTAGTTAGATTATTTATGGTTGTTGCGTTTTAAAATTTGTGTGAAAAGAAACAACAAACAAAAGTTAGTTAATAGTTATACTGCCTTTTTAAATAGTTTTCATATACCTATATTTTTGGACTTTTGGACTATTTTGGACAAGGAAAACTCATTCTAATTTGCTAAGTACCTAGTTTTTATTATAATCATATTGTAATTATACATTTGGATTAGGTTGAAATACATTCATTTATTTTCTCAAGAATGCGGATTTTAGAGAGAAATCCCAAATTAGGTTCGATTTTTATTTTTAAATTATAATTTTTTGGCGTAGATTTATTTATCTAGTAGGTATGTAATGCTTTGATTTACATACTTAATTTGTTTACCAACAAAAGTTCTACCAATCTTCATCTAATATATTGTTTTTTTACTGTTTTGTTATATTTTTATATTTTCTTCCACAAAATTTAAACTACATAATTTTCAAAACAATTGTCAAACAGTAAAACGTTCAGTTACCGTATTTTTCCACATGATAAATAATGTGCGATTGGACGAGTGAGTCTACGCTTCGATTACGAGTCAAAGCGGCACGAAATTTAAGGGTTCAATTCCCGATGCAAGTTTTATTTTTTTATTTTTTTATGCATATTATGATTGTAAGTATATTTGTTATATAATTTTTTTTTCAGCAAATGCGTATTTAAAATTTTTGCCAACAATTATTATCGTCCAGAAATCATTTTTTCTTTGTGGCATTTTTCAATGTGTTTGTGTGCGTTTTATTCTTTTATTTTTTTTAAATTTTTGGTATAGTCTTAAAAATCACATAATATGTAGTAGAAGTATAACTTCTTACGTGCGTACAAAGTACACACACATTCTTGTTCCTTAATTTTTTGACATTTTAATTATTTAAACAATGTTCCGGACCTTTTTGAGAGGGAGGATAACTCAAATATTATTATTTAATTTATTTCCAAGCAATTTCTGCAAAAAAATTTGAGTCACCTCTCAACGTCCAAATGTACTAATATTTTTACAGATGCGCCCTGGTCTATATCTCGGAAACGAAGCATTTGCGTACTTATGTTTATAAAGCAAACGGTCATTATTTTTTCATGAAGAATTACCCCTTAAAGTTTGTCGCACTTATTTAGAAACACCCTGAATTGATGAAGTACAGGGCTAGTTGTTAAAGTACCTAACTTTTTTATTATCCCACATAAGCGAATGAATCAAAAAACAGAATGTTAAGAAAACCTGAGGCTATACTTGGGTTTTAATTTTAGTATTTTATAAATGCTAGGATATTCCACGGGGTGTTCCGAACTTTTAGAAAAAAAACACAGTTTGATTGGTACACACGGTATACAATGACAATTTCCTGTCTAGCAACAATATTATTATAGAGATATTGTCAAAGAATAAGACTATAACATATTAAAAAAATCACTTAAATCGGACAACAGGTTTAGAAAATACGAGCAATCAAAAATGACCCATTTTTTGGGATGCCCGTTTTTCGTGCCGGTGAGTGTACATGTATATAAAAATATTTGGAAAAACATTATTTTGTTCATGAAAACTTAGAAGAAGATGGAGTTAGTTGATTTTCTTTGTCATTGAATGTGCCGATTTAAGTACGGTTGATGACGAATTTTAAGATATAGGGTTTTTCCTGCTAACATATTGATGCTTGTGGATTTAATGGTAGTAAAATGTCAAAATTGAAAAAAATGGAGTTATTGGATTTTCCCAGTACGCCCACGATATTTAGCTACCTCCGACAAACCGTTCTCAACTTACCGCTTATGTGCTAATAAAATTATCCCTTGGTGGTTCTACAGAAAAATATGCCGTTAGATGGGTTAATTTTAGTTCCATCTTCCGTATGTCTAATTAAATATTTCTCTATAAAGATAGGCATATATTTTCTTGTGTTTGGAGACCCCTGTTAAGGGGTAAGATATTTTTAGTACCTTTTTGTATTCTTTATATTTTTATCTTTTGGTTCTTCGCATATTTGACTTTGTTTATTTTCTATATACAGGGTGCGCCAAACCTCTGGTTTTCTTTGATTATGGCTAAATTATGGGATATACAAAAAAATGTTTTGAACAAAATTAATGTATATCGACGCCGTCTATAATTTAAAAGTAATTTAGATTATACAGGGTGAGTCAGAACGAAGGTAGGAACCAAAGTTGTGTTTTTAAATGGAACACCCTATATATTAAATCATTTTTGAATATATTTTTTAAAAATATTAAGAATTTATATAAGGTATTATAGGCCTAAAGTTAAACATTTTTGAAATATTTACGCTTTTATTGAAAAAAATGGTAATATTCAAAGGGCTGTGAATTAGGCTTTCAAGGTAATAAAAATTTTTATGACATGTCAAAGTTTTTTTAGTATACTGTTATTTTTAAATAAATTCACATATTTGACATATATCCATAAAATATACAGTGTGATCACTATTTGCAAATATAAAATTTTCTTATTTTTTTTTAAATGGGACTTCTTTTTATTAGTATTGCCTTTTGTAGTAAATATTACAACCTTTCTTTTGGTATAAGGTTGTATGTACCTAGCATGTTTCGTTTTGTAGATATTTAAAGAAAACTATAGACTTTACCTTTTTGCGGATTTTTTATTAAAAAATTTTTTTGCAAAAAAAATAATTATAATCTTATTTTAGAAACATACATTAAAATATTAAATATGAAAATAAAAACGTAATTAAAGATTAAAATAAATCGTATACTAGTACAATTCATTTGAATTTAATATCTTAAAATTATTTTACAAAAAATATTTTACCATACTAATGAATGCATAAGTTAGTTACTAAATTAAATAAACAACCAAATTTGATATCTAATCTAGTAATTTTTCTACCACAGCAACTTTCTTGTACCAAATTAATTGTTAGTTATATTGTATTTACGAGTAAGATCAGTTAAACTTTTAATTTACCTTTTAAATTTACTTACATCTTGAGAACATAATTATAAAGTATGCTTTGAAACAAATGAATGTTAAATGTATCAGCCAAATTATTAATATAAATATAAAATAAATAAACTGGTGTCACAAAAGCTGGTAATACTTTTGCAGTTGAAATTTTTGTAACAATTTTTATATTTTAAATTTTAATTTTTCAACCGAACAGTTTGTGAATATGACATTTGTTTTAGGCGAAACCATTAGAAATTATTACCAGCTTTTGTGACACGACTACATAGATACTATTTACTTCATAATATTATACTTCTATAACGTTCATTTACTTGCATACTTTATACGTTTAGTCCTGTCGCCAGGGGGGGTACAACGGCCTCCTTAATTCAGATGGACTTACTCAAGTTTTTTTTATATATTTTGACCCGCAGAATACGAATTTTTTCGGTAACAGTTGATCCGGATGTCGATAAGATTGTTATAGACAAAGAACTTGAGGAATTACATAACAGCGATTTCTCGCAAAACAAAACATCTTTTTGTATTTTTTGGGTCATTTTAAGCAAAAAATATTACTACAAGTTTTTTCGTAGAATGCATAGTTTTCGAGATAACCGCGGTTGAACTTTCAAAAAATCGAAAAATTGTAAATTTTAAACCCGAATAACTTTTGATTAAAAAATAAAGTAGCAATTCTGCTTACCGCATTTGAAAGTTGAAGTCAAATTATATCGGTTTTGATTATTTGCATTGCTAAAAATTTATTATTTTATTGTTAAAGAAAGCTGTAAACTGTAGTAAACACCTAGTATGTGAGTGATGTTTTCTATGATTTCTCATTTAAAATCGAACGAGTAGGTAGAGTAGCTAAAAGTGCAAGCGAGGCAATTTCTACGTAGCATGCGTTAAAACGCATGTATTAGGCACGGGAAACCTATGTGTTTATAGATTAGTTTAACAATAAAAAAATTAATTTGTAGCAATGCAAATAATCAAAACCGATATAATTTGACTTAAACTTTCAAATGCGGTAAGCAGAATTGCTACTTTATTTTTTAATCAAAAGTTATTCGGGTTCAAAAATTGCAATTTTTCGATTTTTTGAAAGTTCAACCGCGGTTATCTCGAAAACTATGCATTCTACGAAAAAACTTGTAGGAATATTTTTTGCTTATAATGACCCAAAAAATACAAAAATATGTTTTGTTTTGCGAGAAATCACTGTTATGTAATTCCTCAAGTTCTTTGTCTATAACAATCTTATCGACATCCGGATCAACTGTTACCCAAAAAATTCGTATTCTACGGGTCAAAATATATAAAAAAAACTTGGGTAAGTCCATCTGAATTAAGGAGGCCGTTGTACCCCCCCTGGCGACAGGACTAGTTCTCCAGATGTAGTTAAATTAAAAAGTTATTAACTGATCTTACTCGTAAATATAGGGTGAGGCAGATAACTGCCCTATTAGAAATATCTCGAGAACTAAAGGCAACAGAATCATGAAAATTGGAATAAACGGGTTTTGAAAGATGATCTATTAAATGAAAATATTTTCATCTCTTTGCAACTTCCGGTTATACCGGAAGTTGCTTATAACTTCGTTTTTTTAATGGGACTATTTTTACATTTTTGGATTCTCCTCGATGTCTTCTTTCTTAAAATATAAGGTTTTGTAATATTATACAGGGTATTTTAAAAGATAATTACGTTTTTTTATTAATTTCGTAGCAATATTCACACCCTGTAGAATTGTAGTAGTTTGACATCTAAAACTCTACTTAGGTTCAAATGATTTTTAATATACTCTACTATTGTTAAGAATCATTAGTATAGCTAAATTTTTAATTTTAGTATACAGGGTTGGTCGAAACTCGGAATGAGTATTTTCTGAGTTTTCTTAAATAGGACACCCTGTATTTTTGTATTGTAGTGAAATGATATTTTATAGTACTTTTTTATTTCTTAAGCATTCCCTATACCTAACTGCTTTAATTTGTGAGTTATTGGTGATTCAAGCTAAATATTAATTGCAACAAAAAATACGTAAAATTTTATTAGGTTGGCCGTGAAAATACTCAATCCCAAATAATTTTTCAGAAATAAATACATATTAATCCAGACTGGTCTTTAAAATTGCCAATAATGGTTTAACTATCAAAATACCTACGTAGTTAAGATTGTTGGTGCGATTAACAATTAAGCACAAATTAAAGCAGTTAGGTATAGGGAATGCTTAAGAAATAAAAAAGTACCATAAAATATCATTTTATTACAATTCTAAAATACAGGGTGTTCCATTTAAGAAAACTCAGAAAATACTCATTCCGAGTTTCGACCAACCCTGTATACTAAAATTAAAAATTTAGCTATACTAATGATTCTTAACAATAGTAGAGGATATTAAAAATCATTTGAACGTAAGTAGAGTTTTAGATGTCAAACTACTACAATTCTACAGGGTGTTCATTTTGCTACCAAATTAATAAAAAAACGTAATTATCTTTTAAAATACCCTGTATAATATTACAAAACCTGATATTTTAAGAAAGAGAATCCAAAAATGTAAAAATATACAGGGTGTCCCATTAAAAAAAAACGAAGTTATAAGTAACTTCCGGTATAACCGGAAGTTGCAGAGATGAAAATATTTTCATTTAATAGATCATCCTTCAAAACCCCTTTATTCCAATTTTCATGATTCTGTTGCCTTTAGTTCTCGAGATATTTCTAATAGGCCCTTTATTTGCCTCACCCTGTATAATTTAACTATCAAAATTGGGTACAATAAAGTTACTAGGGTAGAAAAATTTCTAGGGTAGATTTTAAAATTGGTTGTTTAATTTAATTGTTGCATACGTTTTGTTTTAACCTTTAATTATGTTTTTATTTTCATGTTTGAGATTTTAGTGTATGTTTCTAAAATCAGATTATAATTTTTTTTGCAAAAGAATTTAATTAAAATTATCGCGGATATAAAATATCCGCAAAACGTAAAATCTATAGTTCTGTTTTACATATTTACAAAACCAAACATGCTATGTACATAAAACCTTATACCAAAAGAAAGTTTGTAATATTTACTACAAAATGGGTGTTCCATTTAACAAAAATGAGAAAATTTTGTATTTGCAAATAGTGATCACACTGTATATTTTATGGCTATAAGTAAAAGATATTAAATTATTTAAAGATGATACTATATTATAAAAACTTTGACCTACCACTTAAATTTTTATTACTCTGGAAACATAATCCACAGCCCTACAAATATTACCATTTGTCTCAATAAAAATGTAAATATTTCGAAAATTATTAACTTTAGGCCTATAAGACCTTATACAAATTTTTCATATTTTAAAAAAGTATATTCAAAAATCATTTAATATATAGGGTGTTCCATTTAAAAAAATACAACTTTGGTTCATACCGTCGTTCTGACTCACCCTGTATAATTAAAAATAATTTTAAATTATAGACGGTTTTGATATACATTAGTTTTGTTAAAAACATTTTTTGTAGATCCCATAGTTTAGCCGTAATCAAAGAAAACCAGAGGTTTGGCGCACCCTGTAATTAGGGTCGAGTTAATTCCAGCGTTAGTCCAAAGTCAATCCAACGTTATCTCAAGGTTAATCCAATGTTAGTCCAGTGTAAATCCAACCTTAGTTTAAACGCAATCCAAATGTTAGTCCAAACGTAGTCCCAGTTAGTTCCAAGGTTAATGTCAAGTTAGTCCCTGTTTAATCCGAGATAAGTTCGAGTCTATCTCAGGTTTTGCCCTGATTAACAATCACAGAATGAAGCCTTAGTTGTCTACACCGTAGTCTACAGCTCAATCTGAGTTATTATGAGTACTTTTCCTTTCATTTATAAATCGATTTATGTGAAGCTATTTCAGGTTACACAATAATACGAGAAACTGGATATAAACGTTATTTTTTTAAATATCTTTATCGTGACTTTTTATTACATATTTATTGTTAATTAATAATTTTTGTATAAGTCCCTATTAACATTTTATTCGGAATGGATTAACGAAGCAGTATCTTTTTTATTATTTCTTTAAACATTTCATGAATTTCTTTATTGGATTTCTTTGATATGTAATATTATTTCTTCTACGTTCCGAGTAGATATATATTCCATATATCATTTCAGTTTTTCCACAATCTTATTATATACTTAATTATACTATATTAAAGAAAATATAACTACCAAAGCCTTTTCCACAGGGTGCCGGGAGGTGCCGCGGTCAGAAAATTGTTTAAACAATTTTTTTAAACAAATTCAAAAAATTAATTTTTTCAATTCGTTCAATTTTCTTAGATTCTTTGGATCATTATAAGCACTCTTGTGATTTTTCTCTAAAATTTATTTTTGTCGAGTTACACGCGATTTAATATTTGAAAAACGCGAAAATCGCCACTTTCAAGGCTTAATAACTCAGTTAAAAAGTATTACTATGAAAGTTAGAAAGTGACCTAATCAAAGTTTAAGTCCAACCTACAAGATCCTGAAGAAATTTTTGTCATTATTTTATTACTAAGCAGTTATGCTTAATCATTAACAATGAGCGCTAACTGCATATAGGCTGCCTTCAATAGAAAGTGCTTCAATACTAATGGTGCATCTCACTTGCACTAACATTGACGGCCGCCTCTCTTAGTGCTCATGGTTAACAATTAAAAATAACAGCTCAGTAATAAAATAATGACAAAATTTCTTCAGAATCCTGTAGGGGGTCTTTCAACTTTGATTCAGTCACCTTTTGACTTTCATAATAGTAATTTTTAACCGAGTTATTAAGCTTTCGCGTTTTTCAAATTTTAAATCGAGTATAACTCAACAACAGTCAATTTTAGAGAAAAATTACAAGAGACCTTTTTGGCTCATAATGATCCAAAGAATCAAAAAAATATACGTGAAAATATAAGTGAACTCTTTTTAAGTAAGTTTGTGCAACAAAATCGAATCGGAATATGTTACCTAACGGGGGCGACGATACAGCCTGGACTATAAGCTAACAACAAGAATTGAAATTCCGGTCTCCAGTTACGTCATGCGATGCGCGAACTCGGACGTATTTGCGCTACGGGATGATCCTATCTTGTTATTTACAGTATCATGCTTACAGTAATGTACTACGACGATTGTTAAATCGCTGACCAAAACCATAGACCATCAAGGCTCTATGTTGGGGCACCATATAAAGTAACTAATGCTCGTTTCTTGCGCATGCAGCCGCTATCGCGTGACGTCAGATGGGAACCTTGATTTTAAGCTATCAATGCTAAATATAGAAGAATTTCGTTTTTATAAAATTGTCTTCTAGGTGATTTTGAGATGTAATGAAATATTACGGTAAAGACAGCTTTTAAAATTAATTCAATAAAAAATGTTGGTTGAACTAACTCAGAAATAATTTCCTCATCTTGATATATATTTGATCCGTTATCTGTTATTTCGAGTGTTGTTGTTGCGACACTTTCTTCTTCAAACAGTGTTCTTTTGACTATTCTTTCAAAGTTTTAAGATTTGTCTGAATGTCCAGTATTAGGTATGTGCACATTGGGGTCTATTAGTTTGTTACCCTATCTTCTTCCGTCGTGTAGTTCAGTTGGTCTTTCAATATCACAGCATATTTTCTTTGGCCGATGAACACTATTTTGTCCAGATTTTTAACCAATCTTTCTTTCCATTAAATGGAAAACTTCTTTGGTTATCCAATCTTTTTTTTTCTGCTGGTCAATTTAACTTAATTCTACTTTATTTATTTAAATTATGCTGTTTGAAGTTATTCTGCAGACTGTTTGTTTTCTGATTTTTCTTTTTATCACCTCTAGTTGTTCGTAAAGTTTCGTTTATACTTTTTTTGAGGATCTGCTGCTCGACTACTTGTCGCCACTACTTGAGCCTGTTCTAATAACCAGCAATTTGTATTTTATGGATGAAAATGACGTCGAGGTTCTGAGAAAAACCGTTTCTCTTTATTTGATAATTATTGTAATCTCTTATTCAGTTCTTTGTAATTCCTGCACTAACTTTACTCTATAGCTCTTCTTTCACCTGGAAACCATATTACTTAATTCTTTTGTTTTGAAATATGCTATTTAAGGTGTAGATTCAGCATCGAAGCTCATTGATATTTTGGAAATGGGCGTAACGCGCATCGATTGTCATGACGAAGGCTAAGTTGAGATCTGTTCATCCCGGCGAATGGTGCAGCTCTGTCCGCGTAACGACATATTGCGAAGAGTCTTTATCCGTAAGGGTAGAATTCAACTTGAGTGGTATTCCGTTTGTATTGAGACCAGCACGTGTAGTAATAAATTAACTAGCCATACTTTAAACTGTCATTTCACAGTTCAGATTTTAGAAGAATAGTTAAAATATAACATGTATAATTAAACGAGATAATGTGTTAAAAATATAGAATATCCTAATGCATACAGAGCCAACTTCCTCTGCATTCCCGTTTACATCTAACGTCAAATTTTTCGCACGTTTTTCCACAATTTTATTATATACTTAGTAATCCTATATTAAAGAAAATACTACTATTACCGCAGCTTTTTTCAGTAAAGCAGGAAAAAATCCTCTGGAAAATCTCATAAAATTACAGACTTTATTATAGCAGAAATGGGTAAATTTCGTATTTTAGGTCGTTGGTCCAATTTAATTGAGGCGTGGCCCATATATCACTCTTCTGACAATTATTTGTGATGTATTTGCGAATGCCGTACGCTGCCGTCACATTCCGACTATTCGCGTTTGCTTAAATTAATATCCAGATTTACTGGCAGCGTTAAATTGAACTAAGAGCAGTCTAAAAACAAGTAAATATTTAACGAAGGATAAGTGCTGGCACGAAGACTCAATGTAAAGTCTGATAAAACCCAGATCGGAACTGAACAAACAGTAAGGCTAGAATAAATATTACCTTTTTTATTATTTTTGTATTACAATTTTGTATATACAGACGTAGCGATAGCAAGAAAAGTAATAACAGTTGTTTTTACAGTTGCTATGTATATTTGTCATAGTTTAATTAAAATTTTCGTCGTAGTTTTTGATATTAGCTGAAGTTAGCATATTTGGATAATATGTATGTAGATTCAAATTGAACATAAACTCTTAACTGTTTTTCTGCTTTTGTAATTATCTCGTTCTTTATTTAGCGTCTAATAAAATGTACATATCTAAGTATATAATACAGGAACTATATGTGATATCTGTAGTTGTTCGGGTTTGACTCCATGTTGAATAAGTTTGTTTTTTAGAAAAATATTGTTTTGACGACGTTTCTTGCCATTGTCAAATCAGATTATTTCTGCTTCTTCCTTAGTCCATTCTTTCACGGTTTTTGCTCTAAATTTTAAAGAGCCGCTTGGATTGACATGCATACGTATAGCTTACATGTCAAAGAAAAAAAGTGACATTGTGCCGATGTGTGCTTTTGCCCTGGGGGTGAAAAAATATGTCCAAAATAAGTCCGGAAATGGGTAAACTGACTAATTTTAAGTAACTTTTGTTCTATAGAGCTTTTTCGCCAAGTCAACACTTTTCGAGTTATTTGCAAGTGAATATGTTCGTTTTTCAACAAAATAACCACTTTTTCGCAAATAACTCAAAAAGTAAGTATTTTGTCGAAAAAAACGTTCTTAGCAAAAATATAGCCTATAAAAAAGTAAAAAAAAATGGTGTACGCGTTAGGTCTCTGGATCTCGTAGAACCAGAATTATAGCCAATGAAAAATAGATTCATATTCACCAAATTTCAAATAGAATATTTCGACGTGAAATATCCAAAAAATTAAGCACTTTTTGGGGAAAATCTATTATAGCTTTTTGAAAGTGTTTTAAAAAAGCTTTATTTCTGTTTTTACAAAAAGTTTCTAGCATTAAATTTAAGCAAGTTACGCTCAAAATAAAGTTGGTCCCTTTTGTTTTTGCAAAAAAAATCGGGAAGACCACCCCCTGATTAGCAACTTAAATTAAATTAATCGTTACCGCTCCACAAATTATTTTACTTATGTTGTGTTTATATGATCTGTAAGTTTCATCGACTCAAAGTGCTTATTTTTGAAAAAAAATTTTTTTAAAGTAAAACTTTTAAAAATTAAAATTTTGAAAAATATGCTTTTTTTCAAAATAACTTAAAAATTGTTAGAGATACCAAAAATCTCGAAAAACAAAAAAAGTCAGATTTGCTTTTCTGAATATCATGTATTTTTTTGTTATTCTGTTACATAAAAATTGATTAAGATTTGGTGTTTCTAAATTTGCAAACATTCGTGATCAGTGACTCGTTCAACCCCTTTTAACTACAGCCCTTTCAATAATAAGGACTTTGAACCGATGAAACTTACAGATCATATAAACAATACATACATGAGTCAAGAAACTTGTGAAGTCGTAACGATTAAGTTCATTTAAGATACTAATTAGGGGGTATTTTTTACCAAAACCAAAAGGGACTAACTTTATTTTGAGCGTAACTTGTTTAATTTTGATGCTAGAAATTTTTTTTTATAAAACAAAAATGAAGCTTTTTTTAAACACTTTAAATAAGTTGTAATGAGTTTTCCCCGAAATGTGCTTCATTTTTGGTTATTTCACGTTAAAGTATTCCATTTGGAATTTGACGAATTTGAACCTATTTTTCATTAGCTATAACTCTGCTTCTACTAGGTGCAGAGACGTGATATATACCACCATTTTTTAAAATTTTTTACAGGCTATATTTTTGCTGAGAATGTTTTTTCGACAAAATAATTACTCTTTGAGTTATTTGCGAAAAACCGTCTAAAAGCGTGGTTATTTTGTTAAAAAAATGAACATATTCACTGCCAAATAACTTGAAAAGTATTGACTTAGTGAAAAAACTCTATAGAACAAAAGTTACTTAAAATTAGCCAGTTTATCCATTTCCTGACTTTCTTTGGACGAATATTTTTTCACCCCCAAGAGGGGGTGAAAACCACCCCAGGGCAAAAGCACATATCGGCACAATATCACTTTTTTCTTTGACTTGTTAGCTATGTGTATGCCACATTTCATGTCAATCCAAGCGGTTCTTTAAAATTTAGAGGTTTTGCAATATTTTACCGTTAAAGAACTAAACGGACTACCTGACGTTTGAGGAGAACTGATTTTTTAAATAGTCTGGGCTGATTATCGGAGAATAGGCCATTTTTGTGAAAAGTTATTTACCAGCAATTTTATTGCTGGAATCGAATATGATGGTCCTATATATTAATAATATAGGTATGCAAAGTCCACAGATAGTGTGCTACTTTTTTTATTAACAAAATGGCGCCCCTAAATCGTGTTTTTTTCAATTTTTGCTCCATAACTCCGAACATTTTAACTTTACACCAAAAACACCCTAATAAAAATTCACCGAAATTAAATTCTGCATAAAGACATGTTTTTCCCGATCTGCTCCGATGAAAGTTTTCCTCGGAAAATGCGGGTTTTCCCAACAAAATCTTTAAATTTCAAAGAAAGTTTTAGATAAGTAATTATCTACCAATAATTAAATAACTCGGTGACATAAAAGCTTTCTTGGTTTAGATTATACTTCCAGAAGCCGGTGAAAATTAAACGAATATTTTAGCAACAATTCAATTGTTAATTAATAATTTACGGTCGCAACCAAAATAATTATGATACATTAATCAAACTTTGAAATCTTATAAAGATGAGATGCCTATTTAACATTTTGTCGACAAAATATAAATTTTTAATTTTTTTGAATAATCTTTAAATGCTTAAAAAATAGTTATTAACAAATTAACTTTTCTCAGAATGTTTTTATTATATTCTAATTTAAAAAAATAGGTAAAATGCGTATTTCAAAGATCTTGAAAATGAATGCTTTAAAACTTTTTTCCAACCATTTGCAAAAAAGTTATGAAACAGCAAAGTCAACATACGATTACTACGTTGTTCATATATTTTTTAATTCTTTCAAAGCGTAAAAGTTAGTTTAAAGTACAAGCTAATTACTTACAAAAAATATCGATTATTAGTTTAATGGTTATATTTTAATTAAAGATTATAAATATTTTTTTTGTAATTTACACGCGCGAAAGTAGACTAATACACAGTCGTAGCTATGTATTATGTATTATACCCGTCCACATACACAACTCGCGCGAGTTTAAAGCGTGTCAGTCGCTTCGAGTGAACATCTCCGGCTTTGTATCAAGCCTACTTTCGCGCTAAAAATTACAAAGAAAAACATTTTTAATCTTTGATTAAAATATAACCATTGAACTAATGTTTGATATTTTTTGAGAGTAATTAGTTTGTACCATAAACTCACTTTTAAGCTTTGAAACAATTAAAACAAATTATAAACAACGGAGTAATCGTATGTTTACTTTTCTGTTTCATAACTTTTTTGCAAATGGTTGGAAAAAAGTTTTAAAGCATTCATTTTCAAGACCTTTGAAATACGCTTTTTAAGTATTTTTTAAAATTATAATATAATAAACAATTTCTGAGAAATGTTAATTTGTTTATAACTATCTTTTTAAACATTTAAAGATTATGCAAAAAAATGAAAAATTTATATTTTGTCGACAAAATATTAAATAGGCATCACATCTTTATAATCTTTCTAAGTTTGATCAATGTCTCATGATTATTTTGGTTGTTATTGCGACTGTAAATTGTTAATTTGCAATTGAATTGTTGCTAAAATATTCGTTTCATTTTCACCTGCTTCTGCAGTTATAATGTATACCAAGAAAGCTTTATTTCACCAAGTTATTTAATTATTCATAAATAATTACTCGCCCAAAAAATTTATTTGAAAATTCGAGATTTTGTTGGGAAAGCCCACATTTTCCGAGGAAAATTTTCGTCGGAAAATCGGGAAAAACATGCCTCTATGTAGAATTAAATTGGGTTTATTAATGTTCCGGGCATATTTGAGAAGGAGCATAAATCAATTATTATTAACGAAGTTATCACCTAACTTTATCCGCAAAAATCTGAGTGCCACCTCTCACATCCACCTAAAAACAGATCCTTACTGGTCTATAATAACTTCAATTAAATACAAAACCGTATCTATTTTCCGAATGTTTCAATTATATTATCTATAGTAGGGGAGCCCAAGCGGGGATTTTTGCAGTTACTCGAGAGCGTCAGATTATCATATGGGGAGAAACGTGGCACCCTGCAGATGTAACTCTACCATATATTGGCTCTTAACACAGGAGAGTTCGTTCAGGGAGGCCCGAAAAAAAAATCTATCCTTAAAAATACTCGAAATTGTCAGATTAAGATAAGGTAAGTTATCTAAAGTAAGCTAAAATCTGACGATTTGCGCGGGGCGTACGGGAATGGGTGAGTTAAAAAGTTTCACAAAAAAAAAGCGAATATTTCGCGAAATGAACTAAAATTTTAAATACAAATCCCGCGATCGAAAAACTGCAAAATACACTTATTCAATATTTTTGAAAAATTTATCGAATGGTACCAAACAAGACCCCACATGGAGGTGGGGTGGTGGAGCCCCCATTTTTTATTGCAGATTTGTATTCTTTTCATAAAAATAAGCAACGTTTAATCGAAACATTTTTTTGGATTATGGATAGATGCCGCTATAATCGGAAAAAACGATTGTTGGAAATGGAAAATTAAATTAAAAAATGGGAAGTCCTAACTAAAATGGAAAATTTCACTTAACTTTTTTTGGTTTTAGGATCTACTCTTCACAACCCAATAGGTCCCCAAAGCGCTCGAGTGACTGCACATTTAGCATACTTTGCTCCCCTACCACTACAAAAGTCTAAAAAATAAAAAAAATATAGCCTACTATTATTTTTCAGCTTTATATCAAAAATCACATATGCCGGTAAAACGCACAGCAATTTTGCTAAATCATTATTACAGTTCCTTGGACATTTCCCTCATTTGTAAACGAACGGCTGGCTTGTACTAGGTCACATAACTGATAGTTATGCAAAGTCCAATATATGTAATCATTTCGAGCCATATATCGTGAAGAATTGACATTTTTAGCAATTTTCGCAGTCGACTTTTCTTTGAAATGTAGATTAGTAGTTATATTACGTTTGCTAATACGAATACATCGTGTCATATTTGGTTCTTAATAATTTGAATCAAAATAGTTCAACAATTTGGATACAACGTTCTGAAAATGCGTTCTTGTGACATGTCTAATTTAAGTATTATGTTTATAATAAGGGATTACACAATCCAGAGTTTGTATTGCAATACCATCTTAGTATGGTATAACTAGACCCAAACCCAGACATCCAAAGTGAAAGTTATCCTCCAACACCAAATTGTTCTATATGGTCCACATAATGTTCAGAAAAAAGTCACACCATTTTTTTTTACGTTTTTCGTAAATATTTCTAAAACTATACGATTTAGCATAAACAACCTTCTATACAAAAATGTTCTACATTCAATTTGAAATAAAAAAGGCCCTATGCATAATCGTTCTAAAATAACGGTTTCAAAGTTACTGAGGTAGTATAGTATAATTTGTCCAAAAAAACGCCTAACCTAAACTAAACATACAAAGTAGAAGTTTTCCTCCAACACCAAATTATTCTATATGGTCCACATATTATTCAGTAAAAAGTTATACCATTTTGAGCGTCCGGTTTGGGGGGGAGATCGGAGAGAAGTCGGTAAATTAGTAGTTTTTTTTACGTTTTTCGTCAATATTTCTAAAACTATGCTTTAGCGTAAACAATGTTCTATACAAAAATGTTATACTTGAAATTTAAAACAAAATAGGTCGTGTACATAATTGTTATAAAATCAACAGTTCCAGAGTTATGTAGGGTGAAAAGTGGAGATTTTCGATACTTTTTATATTTTTTGGGCAATTCCCTACTGATTTTCTTTAACAGGATTGTGTTTTATAAATCAAATTTGCTATTTCAGTGGCCGATGGTATGTTAGTGATAAGCCCTTGAAGAAACGTCAACCTCACCACCCAAAATCATCATCAATTGCCCAAATAATATAAAAAGTATCGAAAACCTCCACTTTTCACCCTCCGTAACTCTGGAACCGTTAATTTTATAACAATTATGTATAGGACCTTTTTTGTTTTAAATTTTATGTAGAACATTTTTGTATAGAACATTGTTTAGGCTAAAGTATAGTTTTAGAAATATTGACGAAAAACGTAAAAAAAAACTACTAATTTACCGACTTCTCCCCCATCTCCCCCCAAAACGGACGCTCAAAATGGTGTAACTTTTTACTGAACCATATGTGGACCATATAGAACAATTTGGTGTAGGAGGAAAACTTTTATTTTACTCTGGGCTAATTAGCAAAATTCATGGAAAAGTTATTTACCAGCAATTTTATTGCTGGAATCGAATTATAAGATCCTATATATTAATAATATAGGTATGCAAAGTCCGCAGATAGTGTGCTACTTTTTTTATAAACAAAATGGCGCCGACAAATCGTATTTTTTTCAATTATTGCTCTATAACTCCGAAGATTTTAACTTTACAACAAAAACACCCAAATAAAAATTCACCGAAATTAAATTCTACATAGAGATATGTTTTTCACGATTTGCTCTGACTAAAATTTTCCTCGGAAAATGCGGGTTTTCCTAACAAAAACTATAATTTTCAAATAAAGTTTTAGGTAAGTAATTATTAATCGATAATTAAATAACTTAGTGACATCAAAGATTTCTTGGTATATATGGTAATTCCAGAAGCCGGTGAAAATTAGACGAATATTTTAGCAACAATTCAATTGTTAATTAACAATTTACGATCGCAATAATAACCAAAATAATCATGATACATTGATCAAACTTATAAAGATTATAAAGATGAGATGCTTGTTTAATATTTTATCGACAAAATATAAATTTTTCTTTTTTTTGCATAATCTTTAAATTTTGAAAAAAAAATAGTTATAATACGTTGGTCTAATTAGTAAAGTACAAAGAAAGGTTATTTACCAGCAATTTTATTGCTTTAATCGAATTATAAGATCTTATATATTATTAACATAGGTATGCAAAGTCCACAGATAGTGTGCTACTTTTTTTATAAACAAAATGGCGCCGACAAATCGTATTTTTTTCAATTATTGCTCTATAACTCCGAAGATTTTAACTTTACACCAAAAATACTCAAATAAAAATTCACCCCAATTTAATTCTACATAGAGGCATGTTTTTCCCGATTTGCTCCGACGAAAATTTTCCTCGGAAAATGTGAGTTTTCCCAACAAAATCTCGAATTTTCAAATAAATTTTTTGGGCCAGTAATTATCTATCAATAATTATATAGCTTGGTGAAATAAAAGCTTTCTTGGTATAGATTATAAATTCAGAAGCCGGTTAAAATGAAACGAATATTTTAGCAACAATTCAATTGTTAATTAACAATTTACAGTTGCAATAACAACCAAAATAATCATGAGACATTGATCAAACTTAGAAAGATTATAAAGGTGTGATGCCTATTTAATATTTTGTCGACAAAATATAAATTTTTCATTTTTTTGCATAATTTTTAAATGTTTAAAAAAATTGTTATAAACAAATTATAATTTCTTAGAAATTGTTTATTATATTCTAATTTTAAAAAATACTTAAAATGCGTATTTCATAGGTCTTGAAAATGAATGCTTTAAAAAAATTTTCCAACCATTTGCAAAAAAGTTAGGAAACAGCAAAATAAATATACGATATATCCATTGTTTATAATTTGTTTTAATTGTTTCAAAGCTTAAAAGTTAGTCTATGGTACAATCTAATTACTCACAAAGAATGTCAAAAATTAGTGCAATGGTTATGTTTTAATCAAAGATTAAAAAAATTTTTTTTTGTAATTTTTAGCGCGAAAGTAGGCTTGATACAGAGCCGGAGATAAAATGTTCACTCGAAGCGACTGACACGCTTAACCTCGCGCGAGTTGTGTATGTGGGCGGGTAGCTACGGTACTGTATTATTCTACTTTCGCGCGTGTAAATTACAAAAAAATATATTTATAATCTTTAATTAAAATATAACCATTAAGCTGATAATCGATATTGTTTTATAAATAATTAGCTTGTACTTTAAACTCACTTCTACGCTTTGAAATAATTAAAAAAAATTATTAACACCGTAGTAATAGTATGTTTACTTTGCTGTTTCATAGCTTTTTTGCAAATGGTTGCAAACAGTTTTAAAGCATTCATTTTCAAAATATTTGAAATGCGCATTTTAGTTATTTTTTAAAATTATAATATAATAAAAACTTTCTGAGAAACGTTAATTTGTTTATAACTATTTTTTTTAAACATTTAAAGATTATGCAAAAAAATAAAAAAATTATATTTTGTCGACAAAATGTTAAATAGGAATCTCATCTTTATAAGATTTCAAAGTTTGATCAGTGCATCATAATTATTTTGGTTATTATTGTGACCGTAAATTATTAATTAACAATTGAATTGTTGCTAAAATATTCGTTTAATTTTCACCAGCTTCTGGAACTATAATCTAAACCAAGAAGGCTTTTAAGTCACCAAATTATTTAATTATTGGTAAATAATTACTTATCTAAAACTTTATTTGAAAATTAAAGATTTTGTTGGGAAAACCCGCATTTTCCGAGGAAAATTTTCGTCGGAGCAGATCGGGAAAAACACGTCTCTATGTAGAATTTAATCACGGTGAATTTTTATTTGAGTGTTTTTTGTTGTAAAGTTAAAATCTTCGGAGTTCTAGAGCAATAATTGAAAAAAACACGATTTTCGGTCGCCATTTTGTTTATAAAAAAGTAGCACACTATCTGAGGACTTTGCATACCTATATTATTAATATGTAGGATCTTATAATTCGATTCCAGTAATAAAATTGCTGGTAAATAACTTTTCCCAAAAATGGCCTATTCTCCGATAATCAGCCCAGACTATTTTGGATGTCTGCGTTAAGCCTTTTTTTGAACCAATTATACTATACTATCTTCGCTCCGTAACTTTGGAACCGTTCATTTTAGAAGGATTATGCATAGGATCTTTTTTATTTCAAATTTAATGTAGAATATTTTTGTTTAGAGGGTTGTTCATGCTAAACCGCACAGTTTTAGAAATATTGACGAAAAACGTAAAAATCTACGAATTTACCGATTTCTCCCCCCTCTCCTCCCCAAACCCGACACTCAAAATGGTGTGACTTTTTTCTGAACATTATGTGGACCATATAGAACAATTTGGTGTTGGAGAATAACTTTCACTTTGGATGTCTGGGTTATGCCATCTTTTGGATCAATTCTATTATACTAAATCAGGTAAGAATAGGCAATCTTATTACCAGCTTTCCGAATAACGACGGAGTCAGACAAGGAGGGGTATTGAGCTCACTATTGTTTATCTGTGTAATAGACGAAGTAATTAAAAAGTGCTGGTCAAAACCAAAAAGAATATACCATAGGATACAGAAACCTACAACAAATAAACATTGCTGCCTGTGTATTTGCAGATGATATTGTTATTGCGACAAGAACTGAAAAAAGTCTAGAAGAAAATATTAAAATCTAGGGGGCAGAATTAAAAAATTACAATCTAGTAATAAATATGGAAAAGTAAAATTTAATAAAAAATTTTGGCTTGGTAAAATGTATATTAGTTTAAAAAGCCCCTATAGGACTACAAACATAGAAACAAAACGTTTTCGCTCTGTAACAAGAGCAGCGTCAGTGTTACCTAAAATAAGTATAACCATATTAATTAAAGCAAAATGTTAAAGTTAAAATGATGACCAAGGTAAAAGCAAAGTTTGGTTATACTTACAAGAACATGGTGAGCCAACCAAAAAATACAAAGGTCAAAGCCTTTCAAAAACAGACTAAAAGTCTTATATAGTTGCTAACATGGCAAAATCCAAAGGATGGATAAAATTCTTATGGCTACGGCCCTAGGGCAACATATGACTCCCACACGTGGTAAGTGGGTCAAAAGGTAGGTCATTATGTTACAACAGGTGACAGGCAACAGTCAACTAAAGGCCCCGTCTCACCATCAAATAATTGACAGTTATTTGATCAAACTTGACAGTCAAACTTGACTAGTGACACAAACTATACATACTAACTGTCACTTTGTGTCACTAACTGTCAAGTTTGATCAAATAACTGTCAATTATTTGATGGTGAGACGGGGCCTTAAGAGATGAGACTTCAAAAGCGAATCTGTCTGATGTCAGGGCAACGATTGTCAATGGAACTTGAAGTTTTATGAAATGTTGGTTACGCAGCCACTAAATTTAAAGTTGTTTATGGTACAAGCAATGATAATAGCTAACATCAGTGTGTTGGAATTATAAAAATACAAGAGTTAGTGAAAATAAATTATCTAAGTTGTAAAAGGAGGCGAATTTGAAAACCCGCAATCATCAATGAGGTATACTTGAATTGATGAAGCAAAGATAGGCAGACCAAATTACAGCAGGTATGTTTTGTAGTTTATATTGGAAATAGATAATTAATATTTATGACCCAACACAAATTATGGCTGATAAAGCTGGCTGAAATAAAGATGAGACTAAATAGGGGTTGTGATATCAAATGCTGAGAAATGTTGTAAATGCAAAACTTGTTTGTGAGTTTATAGGATATAGACAGATTCATCAACACAAATTTCAAAGACTGGGTGTTTTAAAAGCTTAGTCCAAATTTCTTTATTCTGCCCTTTTATGTTAAATAATATCTAGGGCAAGGAAAAATTAATGCAATTGGATAAACGTATCTAAGCTATGTCTAAAGTGAGGTCGGATGAAGATAAGTGTTGAGTAAAATTGTTGAGTATATGGGAAAAAATTAAAATTGTGTTTATTTAAGTAAAGTAGAAGGTAAAACAGAATAAAAGAAATGTGGATAGATAAATGAGGTTGTGGAATAAGATTAAATTTGATATCAGAATTGAGACTTAGTGATAATTATTGAGAGGCTGGGAACTCCAGAGACCCGGTAACCAAACAAACCAGATGATTAGTGGTAAAAGGTGGGCTGAATAGAATAACTTAATGTGTGAAACTTGATTGAATTATTGTAAAGTATTGTTAGACCTTTAAGTGTTCACCTTTTACTCTCATCAGTGATGGCAATATCCAACAAAGAAGTTAACCTAAATATTGAAATCCAAGGCAAGAAAATAGAACAGGTAGAGACATTTAAATACCTTGGAATAATTTTAAATAAGAAGGGGACACAAGAAGATGAAATTGGAATAGAATAAAAGCAGCCACAATAACATATCATTCCTTGTATACAAACTTCTTAAATAAAAAGGAAATAACAAGGAAAACGAAAATGGTAATATTTAAAACAATTTACGTACCTATCACTACATATGGAGCAGAGAATTGGGTATTGAACGACAAACAAGAAAAGAGATTGCAAGCCGCGGAAATGAGGTATTTAAGACAAGTCGTGGGAGCTAGGAAAACCGATAAAAGCCGGCGAAGATATTATAAGAGAATTAAAAGTAAAAACATTAAAGGAAAAAATTCATGAAAAGAAATTAAAGTGGACTGGGCACTTATTTAGAATGTACGACAACAGACAAGTTAAAATGACATGGGAAGCGAGGCCGATAGGGAAAAACTGGAGAGGCCGACCAAGGAAAACGTGGAATACAAGTGTGATGGAAATATTGAAGAATAGAGGAAAATCGTGACAGCAAGCCAAATAATTAGTTAGGGACCGAAAAAAATGGCGTAAGTTCGCAGCTAATAACGTGTAAAGAAGACACCTCGACACCTTCCGGTATAAGAAAAATATCGATTATGTATGTATGTATGTTTATAAGGGATTGAGCGACAGTTATTGGTGTAATGAAAATTTCATTTTTAATTAATTCATGTCTGATTTTTCTATTTCATTATGATATTAATTATTCATGTATTGACTTTTCCATCCGTGAAATTGTTCTCAAAAAAAGATTGTATAATCTAGATTTAATAGTTTATTTATGCCTTTTTAAAAATTGAGATAGGTGGCATACAATATCTAGGCCGATATAGGATTTTGTAAACCTATTCCAGCTTATACAGGTCATAGAAGTCTAAGGTATGGGTGCCGTATGCTCTTTTAGTTACTTGGTAGGCTCTGAAAATGATCCTATGCTGTGCAGATGTGTCTTGTCTGGTGCATGCCCAGTAAAAAGCCTCTTGCGACTCTAAGCTGATTCCTTCTTGTTATTGGTACATGCTGTCTAATATACATTTTGCCATGTTTGATCAGGTCTGTTTTTCCAGTGAGAGTTATATTGCCTTCGGATATAGCTTTTTTACCGGTAAAATGTTGTATCTGATCTGATGCTCTTCTGATAAGTTGATTAGCTCTTTTATTGCCGTGTATTTCTCGGTGACCTGGAACCAATATCAGTTTTCGGGCTTATCAGAGCCTATATAGCTGCTTAACTATAGGTAAATAATATTATTTTAATATCTCTTGCACAGTACAAACATCTCTGCCTAACGTAGACATAAGTTTAAATAGACCTGTATTAGGTTTTTCATGAGACGTTCATATTTTATTTTAATAGTCTGTAGGACTATTAAAATAGGCAAGAGATAATGGATCAGGATTATCTCCTGACTATTAAGCAGGAGATAATGAATCATTTAAAAAAATCTTATTTTCAATTTGAGTATTTTTAATCAAATATATTATAATCAATTACAGCATTATGCTTAAAATAGTCTGAAAAGTAATTGTGAGCTGGGCACCAATTATTATTATTTTATAGCAACGCACAGCAAATATCGAAATACATCATTATGACTATGAATCTATATTGTCATTTTAGTAATTACCTTTATGATATTAAACGTGTTTGTTATGACACAATTCAAAGGGGTTTTTCAAATAACGTGGGAGAATGAATGACGGAAGCTTTGATTTAAAACAGTATTTACATATTTTGTCGCCTTTAATCTTCTCTAATGGAGCTATATTTATAATTTATAATATATTAGTGCTCACCGATAAAAAACTTTTATTATAATCCTTGTAAATGAGCGACACCATATGTCGTTACTCATACGAGCAAGTTTTCTATTTTAGCAGCTCTGCGTGAGGATGTATGTGGATCTTCAATGAAACTCTGCATTAATTCTAAAGTTTTATTGTAATGTATAAGAGTTTTTGGTCTATCTATTCGATTGCCATCTTTTACTCTGAAACAAAAAGGACAATAGACTACCCCAGCTCATTGAAATAATATTCGAAAATAATACTTCAATCATCCAAGATAGCTATCGTTCGCCCCAGCTTAGCTCAGTCTCTCAGGGTGTGTGTTCGTCTTGTCCTAATCTTAGATATAAACTCTGAAAATTTAGAATGAAAGCAAACAAATATTTTTACCAATATGTTTATTGTTCATAAATATATAATAAAAATGTGACTTATGCATTAACAAATACAGTGGAACTTCGTTATAGCTTCATTGAAGGGTCCAGTAAAAAAATGACGCTATATCAGAGTGATTTTATAAAAGAGGAAGAGAAAACTGAAAGTAGTACTTCTTTTTAGTACCACATCTTGCCATATAGTCTAGTAAAATAGAATTTCACTACATGTAAAACAAAATGTAAATTCGTACAGGTTGAAACAAATTTTATATCAAAGTTTAGGTGGGTACAAAAGATATTTTCAAGAAAGTATCCAAATCACACAAGGGGATCATTCTTTAAATAATTAAAAAGGGGTCATTTTTGCAAAAAAATTACTTTTTTAACTGCTGAGGTCATTCAATTACTAATGAAGGTCTATAGGATTATTTTCTGCAAAGTTGAAGGGTTAATCTTTCACATATAACTTACTAAATTAAATTTGACCACCTATTTATTTAAATAATTATACATGAATCTTTAAAAACAAATTTGCAAAAAATTATTTTTAGCGTTTTAAATAAGCACTATAAAATATCTTATTTTACAGGAGAAGTTGCACTATGTTATCAGTATTAATAAAAAAAATTAGTCCAAAAATATTTAATATTTTTTGAGATATTGAATTTGTTTATTAAATGTTACTCTATTTTCAATTGCAAAAATGCGGTTGTTGCCAAAGAAATATTCACCTGTATTAAATCTTATTAGTTTTATTTTTATGTATATTTTCCATAAACGTATTGATAAATTCAAATTTCAATTAAACTTCCCCCTAAAATGGCATTTGAAAATTATTCAAATTTGTTTATAATTTGGTTTTTTAATAACGTCGCGGGGATTAAATATTTTGAAATGCCGTTTCGATAATTGGGTTTCTGGCAATTTTTCACTAATTAACAAATTTTTTGTCTTTTTTTTCTCTTCTTTTTTTTTCTTGGAGTTATATTACTACGGGCTCTTTTAGGGTTAAGTTTCATTAAGAATGTCGAATCTCTAAGTTATAGATTCTAGACCTAAAAATATTAAGATTGGTCTAAAATCACTTAAATAAAATGTGGCTGGTTACTGAGTTACAGGGTGTTTAATTTAAAAATTAAAAATTATTTTTACCAAGTACTTTCAAACTATGTGACGCATCCTTATCATACTTGTCAGAAAGTGTGGGTACTATACAGTCTACTAAATTGTGACAAATAAAAGTTTCTAGCTACTACCAGAGGCGTACGACAGGGGATAGTTAATGGTTGACCCTTTCCAAATTCTACGCCACTGAGGGAATTACTATTTTAGCGAAATTTTTCGATTTTCCAATACTTTATATGTAAATAATATACTCTTTACTGGTAACGATTAAGTCATTAGTTTTCGAGATATTGGACGTTAAACATGAAACGGCATAGTTATTTTGATTCATTCATTCATTCATTTTAAACTTCCAATATCTCTCAAACTGATGACTTTATCGATACCAATAAAGTTATTTACATACAACGTATTGGAGAATCGAAAAATTTCGTTAAAATAGTAATTCACTCAGTGGCTAGAATTTGGGAAGGGTCAATCATTCACTATCCCCTGTCGTACGCCTCTGGCACTAGATAGAAAAGTTTATTAATCACAATTTAGTAGGGTGTATAATAGCCACACTTTCTGCCAAGTATGATAAGGATACGTTAAATAGTTTTAAAGTACTTGGTAACAATAATTTTTAAATTTTTAAATAAAACACCCCGTAACTCAGTAAGTAGCCACATTTTATTTAAGAGATTTTAGTTAAATCTTAATATTTTTAGGTCTACAATCTAGATCTCATAGACTCGACATTCTTAATAAAATTTAACACTAAAAGGGCCCGTAGTAATATAACTCCAAGGAAAAAAAGAAGAAGAAAAAACGACAAAAAAATTGTGTTAATTAGTAAAAAATTCCCAGGAACCCAATTATCGAAACGGCATTTTAAAATACTTATAATATTAATCCCCGCGACGTTATTAAAAAAACAAATTATAAACAAATTTGTATGATTTTCAAATGCCATTTTAGGGGGGAGTTTAATTGAAATTTGAATGTATCCATACAATTATCGATAATATACATAAAAATAAAAATAATGAGATCTCAAGCAGGTGAATATTTCTTTGGCAACAACCGCGTTTTTGCAATTGAAAATATAGTTACATTTAATAAACAACTTCAATATCTCAAAAAATATTAAATATTTTTTGACCAATTTGTTTTGCTTAATACTGGTAACATAGCGCAACTTAATCTGTAAAATAAGATATTTTATAGTGCTTATTTAAAACGCTAAAAATAATTATTTGCGAATTTGTTTTTTAAGTTTTACATACAATTATTTAAATAAATAGGGGGTCAAATTTAATTTAGTAAGTCTTATGTGAAATATTTACCCTTCAGCTTTGTAGAAAAAAATCCCATAGACCTTCATTGATAAGTGAATTACCTCAGCAGTTAAAAAAGTATTTTTTTTGCAAAAATGACCCCTTTTTAATTATTTAAACAATGATCCCCTTGTATGATTTGGATACTTTCTTGAAAATATCTTTTGTACCCACCTAAACTTTGATATAAAATTTGTTTTAACCTGTACGAATTTACATTTTGACTTTTTTTATTTTATTAGGCTAAAAAAATAAAAAGCTTATTACTAAATTAAAATCAAAACAAAATGAACCGAACACAATTTCACAGTAGTGAAAATTTCTTAAACAGACTGTTCTAAAACAGAAAATTTGACTGTTAGGATAGCACTGATAAATGAAAAATCATAGAACTGTCAAGGTCAATTAACTGTAGACAGAAGGGGTAATTGAATTTTCTCACATTCTTGGAAGAATCAGTGTCGAAAAGCCGGAAACGCATTGCACTTATTCTTCATAAAATAAAAAATGGACAACCAACTGTAAAATCTTATGATGCTATAGACGAGGTTTACTTTATTTTTATCCGATAAAACCGAATTTTCAAGGAAAACATTTCGTTTATAAATTCGCAAAAGTGTGTGTGTTATTGCGTTGCCGCTCCTGCAATACACAGATCAGATTTATCGATGGATTCTTATGTAGTTTTTTTCTTCTGAATCCAAATCTGAAAACGGCATTTCGATATTTCTAACCGTTTTCGAGATTATCGACCTCAAAGTCTAAAATGTGACGTCACAATCGTTTTATTTTTTGCCGACACACTACACGTCTAGCTGAAATCGTTGCTATTAAGTAGGCTAGTTTTTTAATTTCGATTTGTTAAGCAAAGCATAGGTTATTTACATTTGAGTTTGACACTTCGTGAATGTCAAACTAAATTTTAAATTAAGTATTAATAAAACATCAATGACATTTGATAGTGAATTTAATTATTATATAAAATAAATAAGATGTTCAAAAATACAATTTGAGTATATTTTAAAAGCAATAATTTACTAACAGCTTTAAAAAGGTTTATACGAGTATACGGCCTCCCCTTTATGATAAATGGACTGTTCCAATTGCTATGAAATTAAAATATAGTCGGTTCGCTAAACTCGACACAACTGGCTAGTGATTTTAGTAGGTAATTTTTTTGTTTTTTGCGAATTTTGCCAAAATTGGAAAAATTACTAATTATTTAGTAATTATTAACTAATTAGTAATAATTTTTTTTGCCAAATTGGCAAAATTATTGACTAAAATCACTAGCAGTTGTGTCTGAGTTTAACGAACCGACAGTATATGAAATAATATTGTTTGGTATAAAAAATTATGGTCGCAATTAATTAACGGAAAATAATTTGAAGATTTTTCTCAAATTATGGATACCAACAACATTTTCATTTATAACTCTTTTATTTTTAATTTGACGAAGAAAAGTTATTCTTCATAAAAAGCTTTTCATGTTCTAACATTTATGATGCAATCATCATATATAAAATTTTATTAATTTTATACGAGGTATATAAAAAATATGAATTTCGGTCAAGAGTAAACTACCTTTATAGTTCATAACATTTAAATTAGAATGGTATAATTGCACATTAAAACATAATTATTAATTCTAAACTACTTTTGATAATAGCAATTTTCCATATTATGAATTAAAATACGCAAATAAACAAAGTTTTCGTTATGATAATGCTCGCATTTTCAGCTTGTTAATAATATTATCGAATAGTGTTTTTCGGACCTATTAAAAATTGACGTTACAACCGAGATGACGTAACCACCGAGGCCGTAATATCCAAGTTCCACTGTATATTCAAATTCTTGCCAAAAACTATCAATTCTGGATTATACTTATGGCTTTTGGTATCTGGTTCGCTGGTAACTTCTTGATGTCGAATGGTACTGCTGTAGACTTCTTGTAGACCTGGGCAGATGTTCGGCCCTAGGCCCCTGCAGCTGGAGATGGTAGTAGTTGCAGTCTAGATGTCATGGTCTCGTTGCTGTAAGCCTTAATGTCATCGCCGGCGATAGGCTTTATGCTGGAGGCTCCCGAAGGGAGAAAGATTTGATTCCTTTCCAAAAACTAGAAGATAAAACGTGCATAAGTCAAGCATCAAGAAGAAAAACCAAAAACGAGCATTTGCCAAATAATCGTAAAAAGTAGTAATTGGCAAAGGAATAAAATAAAATAAATAATGACGGGACTAGTCAAATAATTTGATTACTAACATGCATATATGTAAGGTAATTAGATATATTTAAAACTAAAATATCAGAACACATGCTTTGACATTTGGAGGTTAGAGAAAAAAAATATTATAAAAACTGTTAGATGTAGAAATGTAATTATTAAAAAAAAGAATGTGTGTGTACTTTGTACGCACGTAAGAAGTTATACTTCTATTATATGATTTCAACGAAATTAATATACTTTAAACAGTTTATTTATATTTTATTTAAATATTAAACTTATTTTAATACTTACTACTTCTCAAAAATTTTTATTAAAACAGTGCCAAAAATTAAAATAATAAAAGAATAAAACACACACAAACAAACACATTGAAAAATGCCACAAATGATTTCTGAACAATGTAGGAAAAAATGTTAACTAAATACGTATTTTCTGAAAAAAAAATTATATAATAAACTTACAATCATAAAATATGTAAAGAAAATTAAAAAAAAAATAAAAGTTTCCATTGGGGTTCGAACCCGCTTATCAGCGCAGTTAGTATTGAAATTCAATCACCTTAAACTTTTACCCACGGAGACCATGTGTCATCATGTGCGAAGATCAACTAACTAAACGGATTAAACTTTTGACGGTTCTGAATTTAACCAAACTATTTTGATTTTGAATTGAAATTATTTAGAATTGAAAGAAATATTAGAATACAACAAAACATAGAGTAAGAAAACAATATTTTTTTTTATATGCTTTATTGTCACTGAAAATTATACAATTTTATGGACAAAGCTTAACATAGATTCACGAAAAAGATATACATAACAATAACAAATACAATTTTATAAAATTAGATAAATCGTCAATAAAAAAAATATAAACAAGTTAAAAAAGTGAAGTAAAAAAACAAAAACCAATATATTGCAAAATTACTATAAATTGCAAAATTGAACATACAACATAATATAATAAAACACAAACAAAGGAACTAATAAGTTTAAGCTGCTGTATGTGACACCCAAATATATATAAATACACTTTAGTTACTTGTACATTACTGTGATTTCTTAGTTAGTCATTAAGAAACTCTTCTACTGAATAATATGGTCTTTTAGATAAATGAGCTTTTGTCATTTTACGGAACTTGAGAAAGGATGTTGCAGATTTGAGTTGTAAAGGGAGATGGTTGTATAGTTTTTTTGCGGAATATAGTATAGATTTCTTTACTAACTCAGAAGATGGGATCGGTAAATAGACATCAAAAGTTGAATTTCTGGTGGAGTAGTCATGATGAGGCCTTGCTGGAAAGACATGCATGTGTTTACGAATTAAGCAAACAGTTTCTAAAATATACAAAGATGGAAGAGTTAAAATTTCGTGATCTTTAAAGTAACTTCTGCAATGGGTTGTTCTTCTGAGGCCAAACAGATATCTTATTGCTCTTTTTTGTAATTTGAAAATAACATCAAATTGGGCAGCTGTACTAGACCCCCAAAAAGGAAGACCATATCGAAGATGAGACTCGAATAAAGAAAAATATGTTATTTTAGAAGATGCTAAATTGAGTTCCTTCGAAACAGATCTTATGGCATAGCAGGCCGAGGCGAGTTTCTTACTTAACAAATCGATATGAAGGGGCCATTTGAGGTTGCTGTCTAAAAAAATACCAAGAAATTTTACAGAATCAACGGTAGAGATCTGGCTGCTATTCACAAGCAGGGGTTGAAGAGCACCTTTATATGATAATGCTACCGTTTTATCCACGTTAAAGGAGAGTAAATTAGAGTCAGACCAGGTTTTTATCGTAAGAAGATCAGAAGTTATAGTTGCATGAAGAGTTGCAATAGTTGAGTTGCTCCAAGTGATACTGGTATCATCAGCAAAAAGAAAAATTTTTCCATCGATTTTTAAATTAGTGATGTCATTTATAAAGATCAGGAAAAGTAGAGGACCCAATACTGAACCTTGTGGTACTCCACATATAATGTTTTTGAGACTAGAGTCAGTATCATTTGCTCTAACCAATTGTTTCCTATTATCTAAGTAAGATTTGAACCAATTCAAAGAAATACCTCGAATTCCATAGTAATTAAGTTTTTTAATCAAAATGTTGTGATTTACACAATCAAAAGCTTTGGAATAGTCACAGAAAACAGTGACAGAAATATATTAGGTGAATATTGATAGAAATTTTGATGGTAATCAAATTATGTAAATCAAAGCATTACATACTATTTTAGTAGGTTCTTTTTAATTTTTCCAAATAGGTAGGTCTTACCTATGAAATTTTTTATTAGTATACTGAAACATTTACAATTATTACGTACCTGTCGCTTTTAAAAACTATTTAAAAAGTCACTACAATATTATAAACTTGCATTTTTCTCTGCCATCACAACAATAAAAACTAATATACACAACATTAATTTGTTTATCCAAAATCTCCATATTGAACAATTATTGACAGATGATTTTAACACCCAATCAGATCCCGTATAACGTTTATACCATACTGTCTGTGTGCGCATGCGCGCAGTATTATGAAATTTTACTCTCAATCGCGCCTAAAGAAGTATAACTTTAAAAAAAATTAATGAATTTTCTTACCCCAAGAGAATAAGAGTTGATGGATTAAAATGAAGCTAATATTCAAATTCATGCCTATTTAAGGAATAATTCTTCCCTTCCATTTTCAATTTGTGTCAGGGAGTAGGGATGAAGTGTCACTGTTATATCAGCGAAACACACAACACAGAATATGAAATTTGAAATAACGACTATGGAACACAATATTAGATCAGATGCTAGAATGTAAAATTATGAAATATGTTTAGTATGACTTAGATGAAAAGAGAGTTGCCTATAGAACGGGCGCCAAACAAGTTTTTAACAAAAAAGCAAGTTAAAACGAATACAGAAGATAATTACTAATGGAATATTAAAGAAAATAAAGTAAAATGATTATTTAAAAATAAAATAGCAAATATGTGGCGTTTGTAACGTTACAACTCGTCCAGTTTCCACAAAGCCCGTTACAATTTTTTGTACGATAAAAGAATATTTTGTAATCAACTATTTTTAATGGGAATAAGCCACAATTTTACCAAAAAAATTATTTTATTAACGTTTCGAAGCCCAAATCGGGTTTCGTTGTCAAAATACAAAATACTATTTTGACAACGAAACCCGATTTGGGCTTCGAAACGTTAATAAAATCTTTTTTTTGATAAAATTGTGGCTTATTCCCATTAAAAATAGTTGATTATAAAAATGCCACAAGGAAATAGCTTCAGAACAACATCAGGAATATTTTGGGAAAGTATCGATGAACAAGTTGGCTACTTCACTATAAGATCTTTTCTTTCTATCGCTGTAGTTTCTTAACACTAAAACAGTAAGTTGCTCTTTTTCATTAAATTCCAGCTTCATTGTAGAGCTTTTAACAACACATAAAACAACTGTAAGCTTTAGTATGTAATACAACTTATTTTTTCTACAACCGTGTTAAAAATGCAATTTTTAGCACTCCATACGAGCGTTAAAAATGCTACTTTAAGGCACTAGTGCTTTAAAATATTTTTAAGGCACTGCAGTTCGTATTGACCTTATGGGCAATTTTGTTGTAATGTCAAAAAAATATAAATATGGAATGTTAGTCAAGTTCAAGTAAAAGATTTTGTAGATATTGTCCTGTAATTACGTTTGTAGAAAAAATATTGTATGATATGCGTGTTAAAAAGTACATTTTTACGGCACTCATGTGAATTGCAGAACTCGCTATCGCTCATTCTGCAAACTTTCACAAGCGTGCCTTAAACGTGTACTTTTAACACTTATATCATAAATAACTATTATAAAATGTTTTAATAGACGTCAAGCTATTGTTAGTTCTATTAATAGTATGGTATAACTAGATCCAAACCCAGACATCCAAAGTGAAAGTTATCCTTCAACACCAAATTGTTCTATATGGTCTACATAATGTTCAGAAAAAAGTCACACCATTTTGAGCGTCGGGTTTGGGGGGGTGAGGGGGGACACATCGGTAAATTCGTAGTTTTTTAAGTTTTTCGTCAATATTTCTAAAACTATGCGGTTTAGCATGAACAAACTTCTATACAAAAATGTTCTACATTAAATTTAAAACAAAAAAGGCCCTATGCATAATCCTTCTAAAATGAACGGTTCCAAAGTTACGGTGGTAGTATAGTATAATTGGTCCAAAAAAGGCCTAACCCAGACATTAAAAGTAAAAGTTTTCCTTCAACACCAAATTATTGTTCTATATGGTCCAGATATTGTTCAGTAAAAAGTTACACCATTTTGAGCGTCCGGTTTGGGGGGCAGATGGGGGAAAAATCGGTAAATTATTAGTTTTTTTTTTATGTTTTTCGTCAATATTTCTAAAAATATGCTTTAGCGTAAACAATGTTCTATGCAAAAATGTTCTACATCAAATTTAAAACAAAAAAGGTTCTATACATAATTGTTATAAAATCAACGGTTTCAGAGTCACGGAGGATGAAAAGTGGAGGTTTTCGATACGTTTTATATTTACCGATTTCTCCCCCCTCTCCCCCCAAACCCGACGCTCAAAATGGTGTGACTTTTTGGTGGGCAATTTATAATATTTTTCCTGATTTGAAGAAATTTTCTTTAACAGGATTTGCTATTTCAGTGGCCGATGGTATGTTAGTGATAAGCCCTTGAAGAAACATCAACCTTACCACTCAAAATCATCATGAATTGCCCAAAATATATAAAAAGTATCGAAAACCTCCACATTTCCCCCTCCGTAACTCTGGAACCGTTGATTTTATAACAATTATGCATAGGACCATTTTTGTTTTAAATTTTATGTACAATGGTTTTGTATAGAACATTGTTTACGCTTAAACATAGTTTTAGAAATATTGACGAAAAACTTAAAGAAACTACTAATTTACCGATTTCTCCCCCATCTGCCCCCCAAACCTGACGCTCAAAATGGTGTAACTTTTTACTGAACAATATGTGGACCATATAGAACAATTTAGTGTTGGAGGAAAACTTTTACTTTTGATGTATGGGTTAGGCCTTTTTTGAACCAACTATATTATTCTACCTCCGTAACTTTGAAACCGTTCATTTTAGGAGAATTATGTATAGAGCCTTTTTTATTTCAAATTTAATGTAGAACATTTTTGTATAGAAGGTTCTTCATGCTAAACGTCATAGTTTTAGAAATATTGACGAAAATCTTAAAAAACTACGAATTTACCGACTTCTCCCCCCTCTGCCCCCCCAAAACCCGACGCTCAAAAAGGTGTGACTTTTTTCTGAACATTATATGGACCATATAGAACAATTTGGTGTTGGAGGATAACTTTCACTTTGGATGTCTGGGTTATGTCATTTTTTGAATCAATTCTATCATACTATAATTAATGTTAAGATCACAGCATTCTATTTTTACTAAATTACTTTAAAACTATTTGGCATTGAGTTGCCAAGTTTTATTTATTTAAAACCATCGTGACTAGACGAAATACCAAGAGTTACATATGGTTGAACCTGTTTTGAAGTGAGGATTTCGGTAATGATAAATATACAGAGTGTTATATATAAAAAAAACCAAAGTGATAAATGATACCAGAAAAATAGCAAATCTGTAAGTAAGTAAGTAAGGTATGCTTTATTGTCAAAAAATGTTTCCAATTTGTGGACAAAGCTTATACAAAATAAAAAATACAATAAAAAACAAAAAATAATAAAAAATACAAACAAAACAAAAACAGAAACAGACATCAAATAAATGGCGTGAGTTATACTACTTTAATACAATTTTATAGTTATTAAGTACACATTAAAAATTTTTAAAAATTTTGCAAACAATATGTATACAACGTCAGAGCAAAAAGAAGGCGAACGAGGAAAAGGGAAAGGGAAAGTAAATCAAAAGATCTATGTCTGTCTATGTCAAAAGATCTGGCAACATTTCAAGCATCATATTTATAAAATATGAAATAGTGGGATGTTGACGTACAACACCACCATCACCAACAGAAAAATTTTTGCTGATAAAACTCATTTTAGGAGACTTCTGTTACAAAAATCGTGCTTGTAATAGTTTTCAAACTGAGTATAGCAGTTCCTAATGAAAAACAAACACAGGCGTAGACAGATATGACTGATATGAGCAAGAGCTGGTAAACACAAATAGAATAAAAATGCTTCCATTCGTTTGCTAAATCTGATTTAATTTTTCGTTTATAGCAAAGACTCACATCCACTCGTATACAAAATAAAAACCAAACTTCACTAAACTCGCCTAATCGAACAATGTTGTAATTAAATTTTTTCATCCGCTCCCTTCAGCACAACAAATTCCTCATCGGAGAAAAAGTTTCGCTGGACTCGCACAGGTTGGGTTTTTAGAAAAAAAAAGGTACATGTGCCGTGGAAATTCATAACGAAAAGTGGAAAAGTTCTCTGCTTGATGAAATTTGAAGAGCAGGCGCGTTTGTATTGACCGCCCCGTTCCTGAATGTAACTGGTGGTTGGTTGTGTTTTAGCCGAGTTGTAAATAGAGATTAAAATTTGCCCTTCGGACAGATTTCGATCGTTTGATAAAACGTTTATTTTTTAACATTTAGTAATTAGTAAATTATTACTTTGTACAAAATTATCTATCCGTCATGTCTAAAACACGTTTTCAGAAAAAAGCTTTCAGAAGTAAGAAGATTTTTTTTAATGTCTTGTTTTTTTCTTATTTTTCATGTCAAGGAGTATGAACAGGTTGCCTGTTTTTCCATCAAACCTCGCTCTTTTTAATGGGCTCCATATACTTTTTTTCGGTGTTTATTTTAGTCATTATTTATATCCTGTCTGTCTAAATAGTCTAGTCATTGAAGACGAAAATTACATCTAAGACTCTTCGAACGAAAATAAACAAAACGTAAATGTTTATTTTCAAATTTCCTTAGGTAAATCGCTTGTAGAACTGCCTTTCACAAATACGTATAAGAACGTGTGTTTACATTGTGCCAAAAAATGCCTCCTGGCAGATTTCTCTAAAGCCGATGCCGCACTGCAGGTAGTTTGGTAGGATGATTGATGGTAGATACCTGCCTGGCGACCATCCAGCTACTTATACCACGAATAACAAAATGACGGTAGCCGCAGTGGCCTTCCACTACCATCTAACCATCCGGTGGTTCGCCAGGCGTCTATCCACCTAAATCAGTCCTGTTTGATATTTCATCCGGGTAGCCTGGCTATGGAGGAAAGCGTAATAAGTACTGTGTATAAAAGAAGGGCAATTTGGGACCCAGCAGACCCACTATATGTGACGAAACATGACTTAAAATATCTGTTTTATTTATTCTTTGCCGTTGCATTAAAAAAATCCAATATTCAAGTCAGCTGAATTTAAAAAACAATTTTTACCTTTAAGTCGATTTTTCTCCACTTTCTGAAAAGTGTATTGAGTGAGTTTTACCTCTAATAGGACGATATGCTAAAAAACAAACCAAATGTAACGTAACTAATGAAACAAACGATTCCTCACAGTCAGTTGGATTGGATACTGACTTCTGACTTCATTTCACTCTTTCACTGCGTCCAGGATGCAGCGCCCCTCCACCATCCACCTTTAAAATCCACCATCCAAGCGACCATCTAGCATCCTGCAGTGCGGCAACGGCTTAAGCGCAACCAATTACTTACTCCATAGAAAGTACACGAGCCGATGCGGCTGAGATCCAAGGTTGTGTGAATTGGATCACAGACGAATTTTTCAATGGATTCTTGATTGAAATCTTAAATAGGTCGGGGTCTGGCACTTTTGGACACGTGCTGGGATTATACCAGTGCTATCAATTTCCTCTGAGTCCATGTGAAAGTTAAGTAACAGTTTTTGTCTTCGTTCGCCCGTTAGAAATGGGAGTGAAGTTATAAAGTTTGGGATATTATCTTTGGGAAACATAGTATGGTTTCTATAACATGACCTGCTACCTGCTTATGGGAATGCAAGTGAATATTGTCAGTAATTCATCAATTATTGGTTCGTGGGTTTTCTCGTCGGAGAAAGTTCTTTTGGATTCGCTCAGGTATTGGGTTTTTAGAAAAAAAAAGTGGAAAAGTTCTCTGGTTCATGAAATTTGAAGAGCACGCGCGTTTGATTGACCGTCCCGTTCCTGAATGTAACTGGTGGTTGGTTGTGTTTTAGCCGAGTTGTAAATAGAGATTAAAATTTGCCCTTCGGACAGATTTCGATCGTTTGATAAAACGTTTATTTTTTAACATTTAGTAATTAGTAAATTATTACTTTGTACAAAATTATCTATCCGTCATGTCTAAAACACGTTTTCAGAAAAAAACTTTAAGAAGTAAGAAGAATTTTTTAATGTCTTGTTTTTTTCTTATTTTTCATGTCAAGGAGTATGAACGGCTTGCCTGTTTTGGCATCAAACCTCGCTCTTTTTAATGGGCGCCATATACTTTTTTTTCGGTGTTTATTTTAGTAATTATTTATATCCTCTCTGTCTAAATAGTCCAGTCATCGAAGACGAAAATTACATCTAAGACTCTTCGATCGAGAATAAACAAAATGTAAATGTTTATTTACAAATTTCCTTGGATAAATCGCTTGTAGAACTGCCTTTCACAAATACGTATAAGAACGTGTGTTTACATTTTGCCAAAAAATGCCTCCTGGCAGATTTCTTAAGCGCATCCAATCGCTACCTTGCTAGAAATCAGTAGGTCACGAGCCGATACGGCTGAGATTCTAGGTTGTGTGAGTTAGATCGCAGAAACGAATTTTTCAATGGATTTCGAATGATATCTTAAAAAGTTCGGGGTCTGGAATTTCTGCCCAGGTGCTGGGATTATGCCAGTACTATTAATTTCCTCTGATTCCATGTGAAAGGTAAGTAAAAGTTTTTGTCTTAGTTCGCTCGCCAGGAATAGGAGTGAATGTATTGAAGCGTTTTACATGTCTGCTCAGATGGGGACAGGGATAGGACTAACTACAAAGATACTGGGGGTCGAAATGGGGCTAAAGTAGAAGGAGCAGGCACATAAAGCTTCTTTGCGAACGGCGCATCAGTTTGTTGTTCGGAGGGCTGAGTTGTGGAATCGTTAGGGGGATGAGAGGGTTTAAAAGAAGACTGACTACCATAACCAAATAAGCAAAGGATACTTACACAGACTGGAGGATTTTTCTACTATTTAAAGAAATTTGGACGCCGTTTGAAAAATCCTCAGATTCACATATTGGGTACTTACTGGACACGTTACGGTACTTACGGATACCAATTGGGGGGGGGGGGGTACATTCATCTGAGATTCCTCTGTTGGGTTTAATCGGGCTACTTTATCCTCAATATTGGCTTCTATGCCAAATTCCTTTTTTCTCCACTCTAAAACTTATATAGTTGCATTAGAAATCTGGTTAATAACTTTCCAAAAAAAGGTTACAGAAATAAAAAAAAATAGGTACATTTTCAGAAACATTTATTTTTAAGCCTTAAACTCTATTTTTTAAAACAAAAATTTTTAAACAAGAAATGAATGACTTTTCTACAGGATAAAATATAAACAACTACAAATCTTTATGATTTTTTCTAATACAAAGCTTTTTAGAGCAGTGTATCAAAACAATCTGACCTACATACTACATATTTTAAAGTTGTCAAATGGCACTGCCATTTTATTCAATTTTCAAAAAACAACCATTATGAAAGCACAATATCTTTAAGTATAAAAATACTTAAATTTTTTTTACCAACTGCAAATTTTAATATTCCTGGAATTTAATCACTTTTAATTTACAATCAACATAGTGTACCTCTTTTAAAACGACTTGTCACACATGAACAAAGCAAACACTTTCATGTGTCAATCTACAGGTGCGTGGGGCGCAGGGCTTCTTATAGATGAAAACAGGCTCAAGACAATGGAGACAGGACGAAATTGGGAAACAAACATCTCATTGGGACTTTAATACGGGAATAGGACCCACACAAGGCTGGCATTGTGGCATCACCACACAAGGCCGGCCATCAGCTACGCAATTCATTTGTACTGCGTATTGGCATTTTCACTTCAAAAACCCAAAATTAGGGAGTGAAACTTTGAATACTCTTCAATGGTCACGGAACAAACTACAAACTCTTCACTTTGTTTCACATGGCGATAATATCTTATTGATGCCGGCAAAGTGGTGGCTTCTCTATGAGCTCCACCGCTGGTCGATGTAACACCAGCAGAGATTCGTTTGGAACTGATTCTCTTCGGCGGGGTACCTAACCTCCGAAAATTCTTCTGCGAACCTGCTGCGTAATTGCAAGCTAAATTCGCCCCTAATGATGCAACTCTACAATTTTGGGACCAGTCCAATAGGTTTTTTGAAGGGGGAATAGGTACTTTCTAAATATTGTGTAATATTTTGAAACATTCTAACAGGGTGGGTTTTAAAATATTTAGGACAGAATATAAAATTAATGGTTGGAGTTTTTTCAAACGCCACAGTATAAGGTTTGGGACTTTATCATTGGCTGAGAAAGCACTGGAATATAAAAAACCTGCATTTATGTGCTTTATAGATCTGACTAAGGCCTTCGATTGTGTAAGATTGGAAGATGTGCTAAGATTGCTAAAGGAGAAAAATCAGCCCAACAAGATGATAAGGATAATTAAAGACATTAATACGAAGAACAAAACCAGAATAAAAATAGAGAATGAACTAACATCGGAAGTAGAAATCATCTCGGGATAGCTTGAGCCCATTGCTTTTTAATTTAGTCATGGACAAAATCATAGAAAACATTAAAGGTACTCGAAAAGGTTATAAGATGTCGGAAAAACAAATAAAAATCCTTTGTTATGCTGACGACGCAATCTTAATCTCCGATAACGAGGATAACCTACAGGAAATGGCACAAACTTTCAATACAGTGGCGAAGAACTACAACATGAAAATATCAACAGCCAAGACAAAATCCTGGTAGTGTCAAGGGAACCCATAAGACGCAAATTAGTAATTAACAACGAACTAATTGAACAAGTCTCGAGATTCCAATATCTGGGAATCGAAATATGTAGTTATGGAGATGTTAAAGAGAGCGTCCGAACGCAAGCAAATAAAGCCAATTAAGTGTCAGGATGTCTGAGGGATGTCATCTGGAGAAACAACGATATGAGGCTGGAAGGGAAAGTACGCATATACAAATCATGTGTAAGACCGATCATGACGTACGCGACAGAAACAAGATGTGACACAGCATAAACCAAGAGGATACTGAGAACATCAGAAATCAGAACGCTGAGGTCAAACTGGGAAAACACTGAGAGACAGAATACCGAACGACAGAATAAGAGATATCTGTAGCATACAAGATATAGTACGGTGGGGAAGACAGAGACGACGAGAGTGGAATCAGCATGTGATGAGAATGGACAGCGAGAGAATAGCCCGTATAGCCAGGCAAGCCAACAGGCAAGAGACCAATAGAAAGGCCCTTTAAAAGGTGGCGAGATAGCTGGCAGTCAACATCACAGCTACGAATACAAGCTCAAAATCGGTAAGGAACGTGCCAAGAGGCCTATTATAAGAAGAAGAAGACTTTATCTTTGTGAAACATAGTACGGTTTATCTAACATGTCCAGCTACCTACTTATGGAAGTAGAGGTGAAGTAGAATAATTCATCAATTTGTTCGTTGAAACTCAAAATTTCGATTTTGAGTTTTGGGAATAAATATGAGAGTTGAAATATGCTTAAAACGCAGAATTTGAACTTTCACGTTACAAACTCATAAACTTACGAAGGTATTATTGTAAAAGTCTTCTCTTATTTTCTATATACACAGTGCGCGCAAAGAGGAACTAGAAGAATTTTGTGAAACTAAAATACGGCACTATTTTACCACATTCAAAAATTTTGATCCGTGCTGTCTGTGTTGGCTGTCTTTAATGCCTGCAATAAAATGAACTTTAAAACTTTGATGCTGGATTTCTTATTAAACTATGAAAGTGAGGTGAAAATATGAAAATAAAAGTAAGGTATACATGTATAATGTATATGGAATTTAAAAGATCGAATGAAGCAAAAACCAACCATAAGTTATAATTCCTACACCCTCTCCAACCTCAGTCTTTTACAAATGAAGACTTTTTGGACCGTGTTAACAAAAAATCTCTCTCTGGTTTTCTCTCTAACCACTAGTTAACACGCTAATATACTGCGAATGCCACTTGCGAATCTCTATGATTCTGACTGCCGGACAGAAAATACGCTTTTTTTCGCTCTCGTATCATCTCTCAGTGATAACGACTAGCTCAACAAAATCAGTACCATGATAAGTACCGCGAAGCTCTATGGTTTCTCTTCTCGTAGTAAACAATCGCTTTTTCTCCTTATAAACTATTTTAAAATAAAATCCACAGGGAAAAAAAGAAAAATACTAGATTTGTTGTAAAAGGTATATTTTAAAATACCCTAAAAAAGGGTCACAATAATACAAAACGTGTTCGGATTAAGAACTCCATCATCAGTATTCTAAAAGCCAAAAAATAGCATGCCTGAGCCACCAAAAAGTGTTGGGTAAAAACCCTTTAAAAGTAAACTATTATGTAATGTTACACGTTTACATAAAATTGAACTGATGTTCTAGATATGCCTGGATGTTACCCAGGGCAACACAGGACTCTTCCCACGTGGTTGGATTTTTTTGGAGAAAACCTCACATATTGGATTTCAATGGCCAACTGTTAATTGGATTTCAATGAGTTGGCCATTGAAATCCAATATGTGAGGTTTTTTTCAAAAAAATCCAACTACGTAAGAAGAGTCCTGTGTTGCCCTGGGTAACATCCAGGCATATCTAGAACATCAGTTTAATTTTATATAAATGTGTGACATAACATAATAGTTTACTTAAGGGTTTTTACCCAACACATTTTGGTCCCTCAGGCATGCTATTTTTTGGCTTTTAGAACACTGATGATGAATTTCTTAATCCGAAAAAGTTTTGTATTATTGTGACCCTTATTTAGGGTATTTTAAAATACACCTTTTACAACAACTCTAGTATTTTTATGATTTATGGTATACAGCCAGCTACAGGAAGTTTATTTTCCTCGTGGATTTTGGAAAAAGAGAGTTTTTCCTATAGCTCGCTGTATACCATCAATCACAAAAATGTTTTAATGAAAATTCCTTATAAAAGGTATAAAATTTTTATTAAAAATACTTTAAGGTAAATCACAAAACGTTTTCGATTTTTTATAAAATCATCATCAGTGCTAAAAGTACCTAAAAGAAAGTATAACCGTGTTAATGAGTGCAAAGGTAATATTTCAAATTTTAACCAAGGTTAAAGCAAGTTGGTTATACTTACAATTTAGTTGCAAGCTGAGCCACCAAAAGAAAAAGTTTAAAATGTGACAGGGACGTGTATACGTGCATCCACGACGGACAAGACATCCCGGTTTTATTCCAAACTACCGCGTGTGAAACCTACTTATGTGACGATTATCGATGTACGAGTGAAATAACAGTCATATTGGTAAGCCTTTTTATAAACTTGATTTAGATATTGTGTGTAGAGCATAATTACCTCTCCTAATTAATTTGAACCACACCTATGATACAGTCCTAAAACTCTGAAATTATTTTAATAATTTCGCATAATATGTAGTGTTATCATTATAAGGCGATGTATACTTTATTATCTCGACTATAGGCTAATACAGTAAGTGCTTACACTGACCACTCTTCCATATCATCCCCTAAGCGATTTTTTCATACCTGCATTCGCCGCCAACACCGTGATGTATTGTATATAAATTGTTAAGCTTTGCGAACATTGTATACGGTGTATTTTACGGGTAGCTGCCTGTAACTGTGTATTAAGCTTCATTGTACTTTGAGCCATTGTTTGCGAACAGTCTGTCAAGCCATATTATTACTTCGTGATAATGTTGAACCGGCGACGAATTGTTGCCAGTGCAAGCAAGAAAATCCGGTTTGCGGTCCGATTAACGGAATAAAGCAGCGACAAAACAATGTCGCTTCTATTTACTCGCATTTAAATAAGTTTCCAGAGACACATTCATCTGGATCCTTCCTCTTTACTGGTTGAATTCAAACGCAATAAGATGTACCAAGTGTAACAAGTTTCTAAGACAGTGTACGACAATAGTTGAAGCAAGTATGAGTCTGGAGTATATTTTGTGATCATGGAGAAGATTTTCTTCTTAAAACTAGTTTTAAAGATTCTTATTCAAATGAATATACAGTGATGAGCACGCTATTATTACTTGAAACATTTTTTCGCGTCAGCGCGCTTGAGCGTAGTGAGAAACGTTCAATAGCTGTGCCCATTCTCTTTTGTAAATTACTCCACGATTCAAAAACATATTCCGGTGTGCATCACTTTACGATTTGACAGGCAAAAAAGAAATTGAAAATAAAAATTGACAAAACTTAAAACGCGTTTTTCTCAAAACTGCTTTTTTCAATGGTGACGATCGGTTCAAACTACTTGACCGATATACCTGAAATTTTGTATATATATTCTTTAGTGTAGACATTTCATGAGGTAACGCTGTCGAAATATTTTTTGTTTTATGCTTATTTTTGTTTAACAATAATAAATATGTTGATATATGCCCTTTTTTGAAAAAAAATTCGTTGTTTTGACTTCTGAGTGATACCAAAAAGTCAAAAATCATTAAAACTAAAAAACTCCTCACACCTCGGGAAATTGTGCAGTCACTGAAGGTTTTCACCTCCGATTTCGTTGAAACCCCACATATTTTCATGAAAATTGGTGAGCAGTTAGAGGATACCTCAAGGAACAAAGGTGACATGATGCCAACTTCCGCTTTTACCCTGGGAGTGGATGCCACCCCTTTTCTAGGGTGAAAAATATTTTATTAAAAATAATACCATAAATTGATAGAGGGACAAATTCTAAGCAAAATTTTTTATATTAAGTTATTAACATAAAATACTTTTTGAGTTATTAAAGATCAAAGATTTTATTTTTTCGTAAAAAATGCATGTTTTAAAGCTGTTTTTCACGTATAACTCAAAAACTTTACAAAAAAGTTATTCTTACTAAATTGAAGACAATAAAAAATTGAATACACTATTCACTCAAAGTACTAAACTAATGTTAATTCAAAGTGAGTTATGGGTAATTTAATGTATATTTTTTTCGATGAGTACTCAAATCTAAGTATGCAAGCTTAAATAATGGGAAAACGATGCATTTTATAAAATATACCTGCTAAACACTTATCAAAGTACTTCAGAATACCTAACAAATGAGCTCCAGAAGAAGTTAATAGCATCAAAATTAAGCAAGTTATGATGAAACTAAGAGAACCCTTTCGATTTTTTTTTGGAAAAAGTGGGTAAACCAAATTTTAGTTTTTTCTATATCAAATATTATACTTTTTTTACCATTTCTGTAGGGTGAAAAATAACCGAGATAGAAACTTTTAAAGCTTAAATTTTGCTGCGAAAACCATGTAACCGTTACCATTTAATCTTTGATTTTTAAAAAAGTAAGGGGTGTAAAAGATTAAATTCAAGGCGCTTTAATAGCCTTTGGAATTACCTTTCAACCCGTTTTTAGGTAAACCTGATATCTTAAAAATTAATTAAATAGTCATTAAAAAAAAACAATAACATTTTTTGGAAAATTTTTAAAAGATAAGGTTTAAAAAATTTTTGGAGCATAAATTTTAATGCTATTAACTTATTCGGTATCTCATTTGATAGATATTTCTAAGTACTTTCAGAAATGTTTAATAAATTTATATTATTAAAATGCATCATTTTCCCGTAATTTAAGCTTGAATACTTAGATTTGGCTACTCGCCGAATAAAATATGCATTCAATTACCTATAACTCACTTTCAGTTAATATTAAAAGGTTTTTTTAGTAAGGAGTTTATTTAATTTTTTATTATCTTCAATTTTGGTAATAATAACTTTTTTGTAAATTATAGTTTTTGAGTTATCTATGAAAAATCGGTTAAAATCATGCATTTTTCTTACGAAAAATTAAAATATTTGATCTTTAATAACTCAAAAAGTTTGGATTTATTTTAATAACTTTATATAACAAATTTTGCGTAAAATTTGTCTCCCTATCTAATTATGGGATTATTTTTAATAAAATAATTTTCACCCCGAGAAGGAGTGGCATCTACCCCCAGGGTAAAAGCGCAAGTTGGCACCATGTCACCTTTGTTTTTTGAGATATCCTCTAACCACTCACCAATTTTCATGCAAATCTATGGAGGTTGAACGAAATCGGAGGTAATAGCTCATATCCACATTCAGTGACTCCACTAAAACTTATAAGCTGATAAAATATTTTTGAATTTTTTTTACATGATCCAATGATGAGTTCTGATGTCTGAATTGTCACCGTGTTGGCTTATTTTTCAGTATCTTTCCTTGAAGTATTTTTGAATATTCTTCGAATTGTACTGAACAATAATGCTTACTGAATTTAAAAATAAAATAATTCTACCATACTTTCATAAAAATTCTCAAAAATGTGCTTGAAATGTTGATTTTAAACCCTACGCCACCCCTTAATAGTCTAAGAGCTGGGAGCGGATTTTGTGCGTGATAAGTAATATGGAAAAACTATACGGGGATATGTTGAATTAGTTGTGTACATGACTTTCACCAACGGCCGGAAACCAGAGTTGGGGCCGAGGGTAGTTATAAGGGGTCAAAATCGCGGATTTTATTATTTTTTTATGACGCTCATGATCGAGATAGTGCACCAAAATTTGGGAATAAGTAGGTCATGACGTACCTAAGTAAAATCTCTAGGGGCTTAACGCTGCGTGGCCGACAAAGGGGTGGGGGTAGGGGTGAATATAAAAAATATAACGGGTTTTTCGCGACGTTCGTGATTGAAATAGTGCACCAAAATTTGGGTATAAGTAGACCATGGCATAGCTAAGTAAAATCTCCAGGAGTGGAACGCTGCGTGGTCGACAAAGGGGTGGGGCAGGGGTGAATATAAAAAAATGAAAGGGTTTTTTTTGAGACGTTCGTGATAGAGATAGTGCACCAAAATTTGGGAATAAGTAGACCATGACATAACTAAGTAATATCCCCAGAGGCGGAAACCAGAGTGGCGGACGAGGGTAGTTATAAGGGGTAAAAGTCGCGGTTTTTATTATTTTTTTTGTGGCGCTCATGATGGAGATAGTGCACCAAAATTTGGGAGTATGTAGGTTATGACGTAACTAAGTAAAATCTTCAGGGGCGGAACGCTGCTTGGGGTACAAAGGGGTGGTAGGCAGTGGTGAGTATAAAAATATATGGGGGTTTTTTGCCGTTCGTGATCGAGATAGTGCACCAAAATTTGGAAATGAGTAGATCATGACATTACTAATTAAAATATCCAGAGGCGGAACGCTGCGTGGGAGACAAATGTTGTGAGGGGTCACAAAAAAAATAATACACACTGCGACTTTGACCCCTTAAAACTACCCTCATCCCCAACTCTGGTTTCCGGCTCTGGGGATTTTACTTAGCTAAGTCATGGTCTACTTATTCCCAAATTTTGGTGCACTATCTCAATCTAGCACGTCGCAAAAAACCCTTATATTTTTTATATTCACACCTACCCCCACTCCTTTATCGGCCACGCAGCGTTCCACCCCTGAAGATTGTACTTAGTTACCTCATGACTTACTTATTCCCAAATTTTGGTGCACTATCTCGATCATGAGCGTCACAAAAAAAATAATAAAAACGGCGATTTTGACCCCGTATAACTACTCTCATGCCCAACTCTGGTTTCCGGCTCTGAGGATTTTACTTAGTTATGTCATGGTCTACTTATTTCCAAATTTTGGTGCACTCTGTCAATCACGAACGTCGCAAAAAAACGCCTTATATTTTTTGTATTCACCTTTGCCCCACCCCTTTGTCTGCCACGCACAGTGCCACCCCTGGAGATTTTACTTAGTTACGTCATGACCTACTTATTCCCTAATTTTGGTGCACTCTCTCGATCGTGAGCGCCACAAAAAAAAATAATGAAAACGGCGAATTTGACCCCTTATAACTACCCTCATCCCCAACTCTGGTTTCCGTCTCTGGGGATATTACTTAGTTATGTCATGATCTACTTATTCCCAAATTTTGGTCCACTATCTCAATCACGAACGTCGCAAAAAACCATTTATATTTTTTAAATTCACCCCTACCCCCACCCCTTTGTCGGCCACGCAGCGTTCTGCCCCTAGAGATTTTACTTAGTTATGTCATGACCTACTCATTCCCAAATTTTGGTGCACTATCTCGATCATGAGCGTCATAAAAAAAATAATAAATTCTGCGACTTTGACCCCTTATAACTACCCTCGGCCCCAACTCTGATTTCCGGCCGTTGGTGAAACTCATGTACACAACTAATTCAACATATCCCCGTATAGTTTTTCCATATTACTTATCACGCACAAAATCCGCTTCTATCTCTCCGACTATAAGGATATCTATGACCATATTTTGATAGGCAACCCATGGAAGTCGTATTTGTCTATTTATGAAATTTAATAAAAAAATGTTTCATCCGGTAAACAGATGGATGAAGGTTCACCTAGATTCGGATCCCGTACTATAAGATCGTAATAAGTAGTACTCCATATAGACCAGGAAGGATCTGTTTTTAGTTGGATGTGAGAGGTGGCAGTCAGATTTTTGCGGATGAAGTTAGGTGATAACTTCGTTAATAATAATTGACTTATGCTCCTTCTCAAATATACCCGGAACATTAATAAAAAAAAAAAATATTTAAAAATTTAAAAAAATTTAGTTTTTTTCTACGTTCTTTGCTTATAACTTTAAAACGATTCATTTTGGAACAAAGTCGTATAGGAATAAAACAAAGATAATTAAATTTTCTATCAGATACGATTGGTTAAAAATGTCTTAATTTAACACCCTTGCTTCAAAATAGTAATAAATATAAAATAAGGGGGCAAAACAAGCCTGTCCTTATTCAATGTTTTTCCATCACTTAGGTTACACTTGGAACCTTTCTAATTCGCTTAGAAAATTTGTGTAATGTGCTAAAACCGTCCACCAAATTTCATTAAAATTGACTTACTATATTTTGCATAATAATTTTGCAATCTAAACTTTTTTTAATACTAGATTGTTGTGCAAGATTAAAATCTTGCACAACAAAAACTAGAACATACAAAAATTTGTCATTTTTTTTACATATAGAAGCACTCTACCTATCTCATGCACTTTACAGAATTGAAATCGGAATATTTAAGCAGCCTCAGCAAGGTTTTAAAGTTATAAACAATTTTTTTGGCTTATAAACAAATTAGTGCTGTGTCCAGAGGAGGTGCTACGGGGTCCTTTATTTAGATGGACTTACCCAAGTTTTTTTTATGTATTTTGACCCGTAGAACACGAATTTTTTGTGTAACAGTTGATCCGGATGTCGATAAGATTTTTATAAACAAAGAACTTGAGGAATTACATAACATCGATTTTTCGCAAAATACAACATTTTTTTGTATTTCTTGGGTAATTCTAAGCAAAAAATGTTCTTACAAGTTTTTTCGTAGGATGCATAGTTTTCGAGATAAACGCGGTGGAACATTCAAAAAATCGAAAAATTGCAATTTTTGAACGAGAATACTTTTGACTAAAAAATAAAATAGCAATTCTGCTGACAGCATTTAAAAGTTTAAGTCAAATTATACCGGTTTTAATTATTTGCATTGCTAAAACTTAATTTTTTTTATTATTAAACAAAGCTATTTGTTTATAAGCCAAAAAATTGTTTATAATTTTAAAACATTGCTGAGGTTCCTTAAATAATCAGATTTTAATTCTGTAAAGTGTATTGGGTAGGTAGAGCACCTCTTTATATGTAAAAAAATTAGCCAACTTCTAAATGGTCTACTTTTTGTTCAGAAAGATTTTAAAAAATTTGAAGTTTTTTGAAAATATTTACTTTGCAAATTTATTATGCAAAATCTATTTGGTCGATTTTAATGAAATTTGGTAGACCATTTAAGTAAGTTATAAGAATTTTCTAAGCGAATTACTAAGGTTCTAAGTGCCACCAAACTGGTTAAGAAACATTGAATAACAACAGGCGTATTTTGCCCCCTTATTTTGTATTTATTGCTATATTGCAGAAAAGGTAATACCTTAAGACATTTTTGACCAGTCGTATTTCATACAAAATTTAATTATCTTTATTTTATTTTTGTACGACTTTGTTCCAAAATGAACTGTTTTAAAGTTATAAGCAAAGAAAGCAGAAAAAATCGACCTTTTTCGAAATTTTTAAATATTTTAATTTTTTTTTTAATGTTCCGGGCATATTTGAGAAGGAGCATAAGTCAATTATTATTACTGAAGGCGCGACCTAACTTTATCTGCAAAAATCCTAATGCCACCTCTCACATCCAAAAATACACGTTTTTTTACAGATTAGTCCTGGTCTAATAAGGAAAATCAAAAACTGGCACTATGTGCCTTTGTGATAATTTTGTAAAAACCGTAAAATTGATTAAAAACTTAAAAATAGTTTGTTTTGCGCCCAATGTAAATCTCGATAAAAACTAAAAACAACAATTTGGCAATTTTTTTACGTAAGGGCTTAAAGTGCTCACAAAACCTGTCGATTTCCTTCTGTGAAATAATCAACACACCATGTAAATATATTTTTTCGTATCCAGCAAATTGAATAAATCGATAGGTTTACATATTTCGTTGAATGAGTTTGCGAAGGCGCAAAATTTGGGGGAAGACATTAAATCGAGGATGTTGAGTTTCGCAACTACAAACTTCTTGTGATCAACGGGCCATGATAGAGAGTTCGTCAAGCATACAGCAACAGGTAGATCTAGAAATATACGAAACTGATAAACATTCGTCACTTACAGTTGGTCGACAGGTTATTAGAATCAGCTGGTAAAAATTGAACTTCGTGTTTAAAAAGAGTTTATCTACTCTATCTAATATTATGTGTAAGTTTTTAGTTTGTGAAAACTGTCATTATAGAGAGCAGTGCATGAAGGGTTTAAAGTGTGTGTGAAGTAACCATGTATTTTAAATGGGATTTACTTTTTCGCACTGTTTTTGAACACACTTTCATATAATCAAATATGCTAAACTTTCGCGTTGTCATGGTGATGACATGTGAGCAATAGATTACAACAAAAGTTTTGACAGTTTTATTGTTTGACAAAAGTTTGAATTTTTAAATGTCAAAGTTCTAAAAATTGTAGAATAGAAATATATTCCAGTGACGAAGAGTTGCAGTTTTTTTATTTGTTTATCGTAGATAATAGTTATTTATAAAACCGTTCGTGACGTATGCTTTTTGCGAACGCACGCGATTTTTAGAGCACGAGCGACAACGGAGCGAGTGCTATAAATCGCGTAAGTTCGCAAAAAGTACTTCACGCACAGTTTCATACAATATTTTATCTATGATAAACAAATAAAAAAGCTGTAACTCTTCGTCACTGGAATTCATTTCTATTCTACAATTTTTATAACTTTGACATTTAAAAATTCTAATTACTTTCAAACCACAAAACTGTCAAAACTTTTGTTGTAATTCATTGCTCATATTGACATCACCATGACAACGCAAAAGTAAGGATTGTCACCATGACAACGCGAAAGTTAAAAACAGTGCGAAAAAGTAAATCCCATTTAAAATACATTGTTACTTCACGCACACTTTAAATCCTTCACGCACTGCTATCTATAATAACAGTTTTCACAAACTAAAAACTTATACATAATATGACATAGAGTAGATAAAATATTGTATGAAACTGTGCGTGAAGTACTTTTTGAGCACTTACGCTATATATAGCACTCGCTACGCTCGTGCTGTAAACATCGCGTGCGTGCGCAAAAAGCATACTTTACGAACTGGTTCATAAATAACTATTTTGGTTGAGCTAAATATACGTTTTTAGGGTTATTTAGTTTCTATTGCATTTTGACACTTCCAAATAGATTACAAGATAATTTACTGTTCACCTGTTTACTGTTACATGTTAATACATAATTAAGATGCCAATTTGGGTCAATACTGTCAAGACCCGTTTCGGAGTAACAGGTTGTGTTCTTGTTATCCTAACAATATAGGGAAATTAGATAACATAAACATCATTCAAGATCAATTACCACCGAAAACATTATAATTTCTCAAGGATACGTAATGGCGTAGAGCAGCAGATATAAACAAATATTAGCTAAAGCCTAGATAAAGCTAAACATGATGCAATTATTTGATTTTTTCTGTAGGTTGTTGGGTTTGGCTTTGGATAAATAGATGTGAGAAGCAGCACACATCCAACTCAATGATATAAATTGTTTAGCAAATACATCAGTATAATGCAGCAAGATCTGGTTATTAATACTGAAAGAAGAGGTTAGCAATAAGAATATGTCAACTCCTCCTCCTCTGTATTTTCCTTAAGGGTGCAATAAAAATACGTCAAATATTCCTTCGTAGGGGATTATTATTGGCCTCATGTAATTCGTTTGATTATTTCTGTCCAATTGTTTCTCTTCTGACGTGTTGTTTTGATTCGGAGAATGAGTTACCACTCTTATCCTTTAATTGGCACGACCATCGTGCTGGCGATTTTCCAGCAACTTTCATTCGTTCCATGCCATTTTTTCTTCTAGTTCTATGTCTAAAATATCTCAGTATATTTTGGATGATAGATTAGATGATAAAATATTAATGCTCGAACAAGGCGTAAATTTGTATTTTTTGTAATGTCAGTGTTCTTTCATATTTTGTGACTGTGATCCATTGACGGATCTCATCTTCGCACCCTCTATTGATGCTCTATTGTTAGTGATGCAGGAGCCTCATTAATTGAATTGTCTGACCCCTTCGTACCCTAGCATGTTTCTTATCTGTTTGGTTGTTTCGTTTTCTGTTCCAGTTCGTCTGCTGAAAACAGCAATATAACATCGTAGTATCGTATGTTTTTGATTTTTCTTCCTCCTACGGGCTTTGAGATGTGGTGCTGGAGAAGAATTCTACGCATACCTTGGATAGGTCATAGGACAAACGTTTCCATTCTAAACCAACTCAATATTAAAAAAAAAGAATGTGTGTACTTTGTACGCACGTAAGAAGTTATACTTCTACTACATATTATGTGATTTTTTAGACAATACCAAAAATTTAAAAAAATAAAAGAATAAAACGCACACAAACACATTGAAAAATGCCACAAAGAAAAAATGATTTCTGAACGATAATAATTGTTGGCAAAAATTTTAAATACGCATTTTCTGAAAAAAAAAATTATATAACAAATATACTTACAATCATAACATGTATAAAAAAATAAAAAAATAAAACTTGCATCGGGAATTGAACCCTTGAATGCTTGCCGCTTTGACTCGTAATCGAAGCGTAGACTCACTCGTCCAATCCGACATTACTTATCATGTGGAAAAATACGGTAACTGAACGTTTTACTGTTTGACACTTGTTTTGAAAATTGAATTATTTAGGTTAAATTTTGTGGAAGAAAATATAAAAATATAACAAAACAGTAAGAAAACAATATATTAGATGAAGATTGGTAGAACTTTTGTTGGTAATCAAATTAAGTATGTAAATCAAAGCATTACATAGGTACCTACTAGATAAATAAATCTACGCCAAAAAATCATAATTTAAAAATAAAAATCGAACCTAATTTGGGATTTCTCTCTAAAATCCGCATTCTTGAGAAAATAAATGTATGTATTTCAACCTAATCCAAATGTATAATTACAATATGATTATAATTAAAACTACTTACCAAATTAGAATGAGTTTTCCTTGTCCAAAATAGTCCAAAAATATAGGTATATGAATACTATTTAAAAAGGCAGTCTAACTATTAACTAACTTTTGTTTGTTGTTTCTTTTCACACAAATTTTAAAACGCAACAACCATAAATAATCTAACTACAGCTGTGCCACAGTCGCCATAATGAATAATTTTTGACATGTCATTTGAACATCCAATCAGAACAAAGTTATAATGCGCATGCGCCCGGTCGCTAGGTTTTCCCATATAAAAATTTACCCTCTATCGCCGGTAAAGAAGTATAACTTCAAAAAGGCTGTCCACAATATGTCTGCAACGAATTCTGCAATTCTTTGGTCACGTGGTTCGCAGAGGTGATGACAGTTTAGAGAGATTAATTGTTTCTGGAAACGTTCCGGGGACAAGATCAAGAGGACGATCACCAACTAGATGGTCTGACCAAATAAAGCATTCAGCTGGAAACTCATTCTGCGAAGATCTTAGAGCAGCTGAAGATAGAGACCAATGGAGAAACATTGTTAGGAATATTGGAAGAAATCACGAACCTCAGTAATGGGGAAACGACAAGAGAGAGACGGGCTCCGTGCGTGACCATGGTGGGGATACACGAAACTATGCTAGCGCCCGTAGCGGCGAAATATGTCAACTTTAGCGAATCTTCTTCTTATGGTGCCTATCCGTTACGGATGTTGGACACTAACATGGCTATTCTGACTTTGTTACTGCTGCCCTGAAAAGTCCGGTAGTGGTTAAGTTAAACCATTTTCGCAGGTTATGCAGCCGGCATATTCTTCTTCGTTCTGGACCTCTTTCCCCATGCACTTTACCTTGAAGTATGGTCCGAAGTAGGTCATATCGTTGTTTATTGCGCATTATATGGCCCAGGTATTCCAGTTTGCGACGTTTTATGGTTACGACTAGTTCGCGCTCTTTACCCATTCTATGTAGAACTTCTTTGTTGGTAACTCTGTCTATCCAGGAAATCCTCAACATGCGTGTATAGCACCACATCTCAAATGCTTCGAGTCTCTTCAGTGATGCTTCAGTTAAGATCCATGACTCTACGCCATATAAAAGAACGGATAATACGTAGCATTTTAGCAAACGAACTTTTATTTCCAATCTTATATCGTGGCTGTTAAAAGATTTTTTCATTTTGACGAAAGCTGATCTTGCCTTCTCGATCCTTATCTTAATTTCCGTCGATTGGTCCCACTGTTCATTTAAGTTTGCACCCAAATAACAAAAGTTGGTGATTTGTGTTATAGGTTGTTGGTTAACTAGTAATTGACCAGGTGGTATCCTATTTTTGCTTATAACCATGTATTTGGTTTTTTTGATGTTAAAATCAAGCCCAAACCTGCTACTTACTTCTGCCACCCTGGAGACAAGTGTCTGCAGACCTTCAAGACTGTCTGCAAAAATGACAGTATCATCAGCGTATCTTATGTTGTTCAATCGTTCTCCGTTTATAAGTATTCCCTCGTCTATGTCCGTTAGCGCTAGGTTTATAATGTGCTCTGAATATGTATTTAACAATAATGGGGCCATATGCATCCCTGTCGCACGCCTCTTTTTATCTTTATGTCGTCTGTTAACTGATCCCCTACTCTAACAGCTGCAGTTTGTTCGTAATAGATATTGTTTATTATACGGCGATCTCTGCTGTCTAGACCAATTGAATTTAATATTTTCATCAGTTCGTCATGTTTTGTTCTATCGAACGCTTTCTGGTAATCAACAAAACACACATATATATCACAATTCACGTCTCTACATCTTTGAAAGCGAATACTGATTTAATAACAATTTTTTTCAATAGATATTTCGCTTACCTTATTATTGCCGTTTTGGAATTTTTATTTATTTTAATTTATTTAATTTATTTTAATTTATTTTTATATTTTTATACTGATTTTCTTTCCTTCCCCGATCTGGTAGTATATTCTTGTAAAATGGTAGAATTGTGTTCGCCAAAAATCTATTTCCATTTTTTTGTTCACAAAAGTAATAGTTCCATAGACCCAGCTAATATTAAAATCTTGTAATAATAATTCACACTGCCTAATTGATTTCGATGTACACTTAATTATTTTTAACACCGACAACTAAACTATAACGAAAAAGTGAAGAAACACCCTTAAAATTATTGATATTTTCTCCAGAAAATTTTCAAATATGTTTTTTAATTTGACGTTTATTTGACACTCGAACTACTGTCGTTTGAAACAAACGACAAAATATATCAAAAATGGTAAATAAAATATTACATTAACGTCAAATATGTCATATGTGTATCATAAATATGTTTAACGTCAAATTGTGTTCGCCAAAAATTTCAGGCGACTACGCTAGGTCTCGCATCAGTCATGCACGGAGGCAATAGTTCATCAATCTTGCTATTCTTTAAAAACTTGACGCATAATACACTCACCGGCAAAATTAATCGCCCGTCTTAAAAGGGGTAATTTTTGATGTCTCGAATTTCCTAAACCTGTTGTCCCATTTAAGTGATTTTTTAACATGGTATAGCCTTATTCTTTAACAATATCGCTGTAGCAATATTGTTGCTAAACATGTAAATCTTCGTTGTGTACCGGGTGGACCAATCAAACTATATTTTAAAATCTTTTTATATACTTGGCTTGGTTGGTGTCGCGGACTCCGCAAATTTTGTAATCCATTTTAAAAATAGTTCTAGGCTGCCTAGACACCTGAAATTTTCAGGATAGCTTAGAACTAGCTAACAATGAAATATTTAACTGCTATTATACAGGGCGATTAATTATTAGTGGGGTGAAGCTCCGTAGATCCGTTATAGTAATGTATAGCGATAAAACTTAATAACAAAAATTGTAGCGAACTGTGAGCTTTATATTACAAAATTAGTTAGAATATTACAGGGTGTTCGATAACATAGTGGCAGACCAAACTTATGTTTTTTTAAATAGAACACCCTGTATTTTATTTTATATTCGAAATCTTCGTAACTTTTCGATTACGAAAATATAAAGTTTTGGTATATTATACGGGGTATTTACAAAGTTATAACCAATTTTATATGAAAATCGTAACAAGTTTAATTACCTGTATAAATAAAAGCAAGCAAAAGGCCAATGGTTTATTGACGTCATATTTTTTTAATTATTGTCAAAATTTTCGTAAATGTTTGTTTTGCTAATTTTCTTTATATTGAATACAGGGTGAGTCAAAACGCAAGTACATTATTTTCTCAGTAATTTTAAATAGAACACCCTGTATTTTATATCATTATCGAAAAGTACCATTACCATACTATAATTTTTGTATAACATTCCCTATGTGTAAATTTATTAGTTTTCGAGATATTTTCATTTTTCAGAGCAAAATTATTAATAATTACGGGTCTAAATCTATCCAAATTTTAAGTAAGCCATTACTGAATAATTGTCTAAAACTTACAAATTACGATTACTGATTATCAATCTGATTATCAATACTTATAACGGATCTACAAAGCTTTACTGACCAATCACACTGTATGGATAAATCGATATTTTTTTTTATTTCAAACTATTTTAAAAATGTGACTAATGAAATGATATTTTAAATTACGTTAATAAATCGATATCTACAAATTGATGGTGCCTCACTGGCATTAGACTGCAGATCGAGAGGTCCCCAGTTGGAACCCGGCTGTTGCGTATCTTTTTTAATTGTTTTAATAAATAATTAAAACTTTATATACTTAAAATTATATATACCATTTTAAACAACAGTGGTATTTTAAAAAATAGTATTTTATACTAGTGTAATTTTTGGAATCATAATTATAAATAACAGTTAATACACATACCAAAAATTCATATTTAATAAGTTAATTATTCTTTCCAAATATGTTGTGTCCTACATATGTACATGTACAATAACAAAACCGTGACATTATCAAAAGTACTTTTTGTACTCTGTCATATTATGTATAAATTTTTAGTTTGTGAAAACTGTCATTATAGATAGCAGTGCGTGAAGGATTTAAAATGTGCGTGAAGTAACAATGTATTTTAAATGGGATTTACTTTTTCGCACTGTTTTTAACTTTCGCGTTGTCATGGTGACAATCCTTAACTTTCGCGATGCCATGGTGATGACAATATGAGCAATGAATTACAACAAAAGTTTTGACAGTTTTGTGGTTTGAAAGTAGTTTGTAGTAAATGTCAAAGTTCTAAAAATTCTAAAATAGAAATGAATTCCAGTGACGAAGAGTTACAGTTTTTATATTTGTTTATCGTAGATAAAATATTGTATGGAACTGTGCGTGAAGGACTTTTTGCGAACTTACGCGATTTATAGCACTAGCTCCGTTGTCGCTCGTGCTCTAAAAATTGCGTGCGTTCGCAAAAAGCATACTTCACGAAGTGTTTCATAAATAACTATTTTTATTAGAGTGTAATTTTTGGAATTTTAAGCATTTTATCGTTAAATCGTTTATCGTTAAATTATTTTATATTCTTTCCTATAAATAATAAAAAGGTTTTATTATAAAAAAGTTCTTTTTTATAAAAGTGTAATTATTTTCCTCAAAGTTCGCTTCATCCTGTGGAATATTACAAATTAAAACCCAACTATAGCCTCATGTTTTCTCAACATTCTATTTTTTGACCCATTCGCTTATGTTGGACCATAAAAAAGTTAGGTACTTTAACAACTATTTATGTTTTTCATCAACACAGGGTGTCTTTAAATAAGTATGGCAAGCTTTAAGGGATAATTGTGCTTCAAAACTAATGACAGTTTGCTTTATAAACGTCCGCAAATGCTTCGTTCCGAGATAGAGGTGTTGAAATTTTTCTTACATTCTGACGATTTGCTTTAAAACCGGTTGAGATATGCAAATGAAATTTGGTGGGTTTTAAGACGTAGTTATTGCACATTTTTTGACATACAATTAAGAATTTAATATTCACCATTGGCGTGCATACGGGTAATATGACCCCGGGTAAGATGTATGAAACACATGTTCATTTTCCGGTTTGAGCAGTGTACGGTTATAATGACATTTGATACACCATAGATTTGATTGTACAATAAAATTATGAATAATTTAACACATAATTAATATAACAAAAGCATTTTAAATTAACAATTGTATTCATTGTATTATTTACCAATATAAATTGGAACAGTTAAAGCAATAACATTTTAGATAAATCTGCTTCGGTGACTAAACCATTAAAAAAAACATTATCAATTAAAATAATTTATATTCCACTCTAAATGTTAAAATAGGTTAAAACTACCACCGAAAATGTCATAAATATAACCAGACACGTTTATTTGGTATAATATTTATTTTTCTTTCAATATCGACATTACATATTTTATTTCGTTATTCACATAGGAATAATTGTTTAAATTTTGTACATTTTGTATTGACAATTTCAAAAGTTAAACAGTTGCACTTTTCTTCGAAGAAATTTGTTGCTCGTTCTTCTTCTGTTCTCAGAATATTTCTACGGCTTAAGATATTGTATTTCGGACACCGAATGCGGTAGAAAAACAATTTTAGTACGGTTCTGTTCAGAATTCAGCAAGGAATCTACCTACTTAATTTCGTATTTTTCACGTTATTATTGTGAGAGTTATGGCGTCATGGGTAATCCCCTTATGGGGTACGGGTATGAAATAAAGATAACAACCTACTCCCAGTCCGGTCGAATATACCTGCCAAATTTCATAAATATCGGTAAAACAGTTTCGGAGGAGTATGGCAACAAACACTGTAAAAAGAGCATTTTATACATATAGATGTAAAAATTTTGGTGGCTATTAAAATGACTATATAAAACCGTAAATTAACAACTCGCCCTATATATTATTAAACAATGGGAGCAAACACTTTTTAATGGTCACTTGTTATTCCCCATAGAGGCCTGCATACGAGGTAGGAGTATGTATGTACAGTTCCTCATGACTCACCCTGTATAAGCAAAAGAAGTTACTAATCTTTCACGAGTAAGAAAAATATTGTTTTTAATTTAGCAGCTACAATATACAATAATTTCAGACGTGACTAAAACTGTAGGGTAATAACCACACTCTCGGGGTTCAGTAGGGCAACCTGAATAATGCGGTCGCTTATCATTTCGTCCTAAACTGTTATTGTTATGATGATCATAATTGATGGTCTGATGTAATGTCGAATACTATGTGAATAGCATGAACGCTATTTGCCTGTATTAATATTACTAACAAAGTAATAGATCAAAGCAATTAATAATAGATTTAACGCTAGGAGGATAGTTTCGAGTTTCGTATCCGGTGTGCTGATAGATTCTGTGTGTATATGTATGTATGTACATACTCGCATATGTCGAATATTGCAAGCACGTATTAGTTTACCAGCATATATGATATAACGACATTCGAGTACAATATCGGTGAAATAGTTTTGTAATTGTATGATAATTTGACGACTGTTTATGATTTCAAACATATTATATTTTTTTATTTATGCAAATATACCCGCATCAACCACTGAGAGTTATAGGGAGAGGACATACACAAACAATGAGATACATACTGTTACATTATAATACTTTACAATTTGGTATATAGTTTGGTACATACTATATTTTTATATAATTTTTATGGGAAAAATTTAGAAAATTAATTTATGTCAAAGACCACGAGATCATAGATTTTCATCGCCCTGTATATGGCCAAAAATTGTAAATAGTATTAGTTAGTCATAAGCAGTGTTTCGTTGAAAGTGAAAATCGTTCAGTATTAATGATTCTATGAACGGACTTATACAAATAATACGGTCGGATTAGAAAGTACATGTATTCGCTTTGAAGTGAACAATAGGACGTTTATAAATGCTTCTTAGAAGGATAGACGGTAAACACAATTGTTGAGTTTTAGAATACCGGTTTTTTTATAGCATGTAGAAACACAAAAGTAATTTTGGTATCTCCTGGAATTTGACAAAATGGAAAAGTTGTATACAAAATTAATTTGTTCTTAAGAAATGAAAGTGGATGTAATGTAGAGAGGATGTTTTGTGATTGGCGAGAGAGACGGTTATAGGGAGAATATAATGTTTGAGTCTGGTTTTGAGAAGAAAAAAAAGTCCACTGTGTAATGAACATCTGGAGAGAGCAGTAAAGTTTTTGAAAAGTAAGAAGTCTGTGTAAAGTGGCGAAGTTGGCGGCCGTGTAAGCAGAATCGTGTTGAAACGAAATCGTTGATCGAGTTGAGAAGTTAAATCTCCTTGTGTCCGAAGAGATTCTTGTTTCTGTCTGGAAGGAGTAGCCGGTTGGTATCAATTTGCACAAGATATCGAGCAGAGAGAAAACTGAGGAGAGATTTCGAGCGAGTGCTGTTGTTTGTTTGTGAAGCAGTTTGGACGAGAAGGATCGTTCGCAGCATCCTAGAAGCACGTGTGGGAGGATCGAGGACTACACAATCCATGAGAAGAAGTAAAGAAGAGAAAAAAAGGTTAGTCAGATTATTTGTGAAACGGAGAGAGTTGTTTTATATCAGATACCATATTTGTTTTTTTTTTATTGAACAGTTCTATAGCATAATTTAGTCATTCATAAATTCAAAGAAAAAATAAGTAATCTATTCAAAAGGTGAAAAGTAAATTTTGTTTTTTTATATAATAGTAAGAACAGTCTAACGAATTATTTAAATAAAAATTTTGTAAAAAAAGGAGATAGCAGAATTTATTTATGGTATATTGGATAAATATAGTTATTTTCCTAACAAGTGCAGAAAGTCATACTTTTCCGCACGCGACTGCAGTTTGCCGAACGAGGCGAAGCGGGAGTTCGGCAAGCAGTCGAGTGCGGAAAAGAGACTTTCTTCAAGAGTTAGGAACAATATTTTTTCTACGAGTCTTTAAAAAATGACCAAATCTTAATCAATTAATTTAATTAATATGAAAATACCGGAATGGAACGTTTCATCGCCGCCGGTTCATCGCCGCCGTTTCGATGCCGCCGGTTCATCGCCAGTCCATTTCATCGCCGTCATATCTCGCATTTCCTAGAATTCCTAATTAATACTAAAAATAAATAATAATTGTAACTGTCGAAAATTCGGAAATATATCAGATAGCGATTAATTGACTGGCGATGAATCGGCCGGCATCGGCATAGAACTGGCGGCATCGAAACGGCGGCGATGAAACGTCCTAGACCCGAAAATACATACACAAATTAATTCTTTGACAAGGTTGTCAAAAGCAAACTTTCAGTAGTAATTGCACAAGAGCTCTGAAATTATTGAATTTTTCCCGAGTGACACTTTGACAGTTTTAATTTCACGAGCCGAAGGCGAGTGAAATTATGTCAAAGTGTCACGAGAGCCAAAATTCTATATTAATTTCAGAGGTCGAGTGCAATTTGTTGCGATTATTTTATGAATAAAACTGTTCAAAACCAAAATTTTATTGTAATTTATTTATGTAAGTACCATTAAACACACAGTTTTTATAAATATTTGACGATTGAAACTCATCACTTTTATAATTTTTAAAACATTAATTGTCATTAATGTCACTGAATATATTTTTTCGTAGCAACGAAGGGCATCTGACGTAATATACTTAACGACGGGAGATATCAAAAAATATCGATTTAATTCAGATTTCTGTAGCTTTCTATTGGTCAGAATCTCCTATGAATGAAATAATCAATATAATTAGTTAGCATGGCGTTGATCTTGGTTTCCATGACAATGATTCAAAACGACTGTTATTGTCTACCGATTTGACTTTCGAATATTATGTCAAAATAATTTTATTTCATCGATTTGTCGCGTTAATTTCATTAAAGAACAAGTATGTAAATGTTTTGAACGAAGAATTAGGAGAGAAAAATTGGGAAAACCTACAAGTGGAACAAATGTGGCAAACATTCAAAGACACAATTATAAAAACAGCAGAGAGAGTTTGTGGAATACACAAAAGCAACAGTAAACAGAAACTAACAGCATGGTGGACAGAGGAAATCAGAAGACACACCCGCAAGAAAAAGGAGATGTGGAGAAAATATCTAGGTAAACGAACAGAAGAAAATTATAAACAATATAGAGAGCAGCGGAAAGAGTTAAAAATATAGTAGTAGCAGCAAAACAAAAGTCCTGGAAAGATTTTGGAGACAAATTAGAACACGATAGCAGAAGCAATCAGAAATTATTTTATAAGGTCATAAAAGGAATAAGAGGTAATAAACATAAAGAAGTAACATCACTAAAAGATCAGAACGGAGATCTACTGACTGATGAAGTGAGCATTATGGAAAGATGGAAAGAATATTTCCAGAAACTACTACAACACGAACCACACAGCACAAGTGAAGAAGATGAAGAAAGAACTGGCGAATAAGAAGTTGAATTTATACCAAACATTACAATGGATGAACTAACTGACGCGATTAGGAAGCTAAAAAATGGAAAGGCACCAGGTCATGATCAAATTACGGCGGAAATGATCAAAAACATGGGTGATATGGGACTACAAAAGTTATTAGAACTATTTCAAATGATTTGGAGAGACGAACAAATACCTACAGACTGGGAGATTGGTCTGATTGTACCTATACATAAAAAGGGTGACAACAAGAATTGCAATAACTATAGAGGAATAACTCTGTAAGTACAGTGATGAAAGTTTATGAGCTAATAGTAGAGAGTAGACTGAGAAAAATAATAGAACCAACTTTAGAAGAATCGCAAAGTGGTTTTAGACCTGGTAGATGTACACAAGATCACATTTTTACGTTAAACGATATAATAAATAAAAGATTATCTAGGAAGAAAAAAACGTACCTCAGTTTCCTTGATATGGAAAAAGCATTCGACAAAGTACCTAGATCAAAAGTATGGAAAAGTCTGAAGAACAGAAACATACCAGAGAAGCTTATACAAGTAACTAAATCAATATACAGAGACACTAGAAACCGTGTGATAAGTAAAAATATGATATCTGACCAGTTCAGAACAACTGAAGGTGTAAGACAAGGGGGAAGCTTGAGCCCGTTACTATTTATTACTTTTATGGACGAAATAATAAAAGAAACAAAAACAAAAGTCAGACCATTACACATAGGGTATAGAAATCTGAAAAGCACGGAGATAGCAGATTGTACATTTGCCGACGATGTAGTAATTTTAGCAGCTACTGAAGACGAGCTACAAAGAAGCGTAAAAACATGGAACACAGTTTTAAAAAAGTATGGTATGACTATGAACAAAGAGAAATCGAAGGTAATGGTAATAGCTAAAGAAAGAGAGGATGTGCATGTCCAGGTAGATGATACAGAGATTAGACAGGTACAATCATTCGAGTACTTGGGAGTAACCATTGAAGAAACAGGTAGACAGGGAGCTGAGATCAACAAAAGAATTGATAAAGTGAATAGACTGTACCACGCAATAGGAAAAACAATTATTAACAAGAAAGAAGTATCGAAACATACGAAAATCAAGGTATTTAAGGCTATATACAGACCAGTACTTACATACGGATGTGAATCCTGGGTACTAAATAGACAACAGAAAAGTAAGATACAGGCAGCAGAAATGAGGTATCTACGCAGAGTTCAAGGAGTCACTAGAAGGGATAGGGTAAGAAATAACTACATAAGAGAAGAACTGAAAATCGAGACAATGATGGAGTATGTTGAAAAAAGACAATTACGTTGGTGGGGGCATCTACAACGACTACAGAAAGAAGTACCAGTTAAAAAGATATGGGAAACGAAGATGCAGGGAAAAAGAAGTAGAGGAAGACCGAGAGAGACATGGAACGAAGTGATGGCAAGGATTCTGGACAAAAAAGGAATATCATGGAACGAAGCAAAGGCGATGGCACAGGACAGGAAACAATGGAAGAGATTTGTGCACTGTTAACAGAGCACACGTTAATACCTACACCCGAGAGGGTAGAAGGTCTAAAGATTATATATATATATATATATATATATATATAATTTCATGAAAACAGGAACACAATAAGATACATTTGAAATAAAATAGTAAATAATATCTAAATATTAAATAAAATTAACATGAAGTAAAACTCCCTAGTGTAGTTGGTATATTTAATAAAAATTCTAAAATTTTTTTTAAAATCCAAACGGATTACGTTCAAAACGTTTTCGGACTTATTAGTCCATCATAAGTGAACCTAAAAGTAAGTAATCTCACTTAGTAAAATTGAAAAAGGGTGAAATTTTGAATGTTAAAAAATTGAAAAGTGTGGTTACGATTACTTACTCTCTGTCCTTGCTAAATATTAGTTTATTGCATGTATTATAATTATTTTAAGGCTATATTAAAATATTAAACGCGTGCGGAAAAGTAAAACTTTCTAAACTAAAACACGTGTGCGAAAGTAGACATTTTGCACGCTCGCAGAAAAAAATTTATTTATAAAATTTATATGACATTGAGTATATTTATTTTCCCTGTTTTGTCCTGGAAGAAGTAAGCAAATAAAGATACTAGAAGCCACAAACAATTTTATTGGATAGTTTTATTTAATTTTGGTTTTGTTTTTCATAATTAGTAATTAAAATAATTAATTAATTAATCAAAATAAGAATATGCTGATCAATCTCTTAACAGAGAGAAAATACAGAGCATAACAATATCTACGGGGGTCCTACAGCCTCTGCGGCATCCCGCATTTCGATGTCCACCTTTTTAGGTTGGTCCATTCTTCCTCATTTATGGCTCTCTCTCATTATTCCTCTGATTCCTTCTCTCCATTCCAGTGCTGGTCTTCATCTCCTTCTTGTATTCCATGGAACATAGTTGATAGCCTGTTTTGGCCATTCGAAAATTTAATAAAGATGTTAAATTTGCTACCAAAATGCAACGGCTAGCGTAATACTGTCTGAACAAGAAACAGATAAATTGTGTATACAGCGAGGAGTACTACAAGGAGACACAACTTCTACGCCACTGGCGGAATTGCCATTTTAAAGCAATTTTTCGATTCTCCCATACTCTTTATGCAAATAACGTACTCTTTACTCGTAACGATAAAGTCATTAGTTTTCGAGATATTTGAAGTGAAACATGTAACGGCACAGATATTTTGATTAATGTATTGTGCCGCTCAATTTTAAACTTCAAATATCTCGAAAACTAATGATTTTATCATTAAGACTGAAGAGTATATTATTCATTCTTAACGATAAATTCATTACAGTGGAACCTCGATAAGTCGGAATAATCGGGACCGCGGCCGATCCGGGTTATCGAAAATCCGAGTTAGCAGGAGAATATGGTAAAAATTGGTAAAATACATATAAATAATAAACAAATACACATTATAATTGCAGAAACATGAAATACATATGCACAGTACATCTAAATTACGTACAGTTTTATACAGTATTGTTTATTTCTTGGTAAAAAACTCAGTAAAAGTGAAAAAATGTTTGTTTTGTCTAATGAAAATCGGTCCGGATTAGCCGGACTTCCGGGTTATTGGGGGCCCTATCGGGGTTCCACTGTACTTTTCGAAATATTTGAAATTAAAAGTTAAGCGGCACAATACATTAGTTAAAATAACTGTGCCGTTACATGTTTAACTTCAAATATCTCGAAAACTATTTGACTTTGGGAAGGGTCAACCATTCGCTGTCCCCTGTCGTACGCCACTGGTAGTAGCCAGAAACGTTTAATAATCATAATTTCATAGGGAGTATAATAGCTACACTTTCTGCCAAGTATGAAAAGGATATGTCGAATAGTTTTAAAATAGTCAGCAAAAATAGCTTTTAAATTTTTACATGAAATAAACACCCTGTAACTCAGTATGGAACCATATTTTATTTAAGTGATATTGGTTAAATCTTAATATTTTCATGTCTTCTATCACCCATTAGCTAATGTCCAATTAATTATGGGACACCCTGTATATTATGTTTTTTATCCGGATTTCAAACACACATAATTTGTAAAAGTAGTCAGTAAACTTTCTATCTATCTATTACCCCAGGCTGTGGGTGAAAAATAGGTCGATTTCAGGATATATCAGGTGTTGTAAAGGACGATGCCAGGAATAACTTCTACTAAAATGTGACCAAAAATATTGTGATGTTTTTTTGTTATTGCGATTTTCATTTGTTAAATTTGCAATTTTTAAAGATTTTTAATTTTGCAGCTTAGGATATTGATTCTAGGGAAAATCTTTTTAAAAGAAAGTTGTAGTAAATTAAAAAACCTACAATTTGAGCTATGGTAAGTTTAATTTCGTTTATTGGTTATTGCAACACAGCCTGCGAAAGGTCCAAAATGGCCGTATCTTTAAAAATTGCAAATTTAATAAATGAAAATCGCCATTAAAAAAAAGCTCACAATATTTTTGGTCACATTTTAGTAGAAATTATTCCTGGCATCGTCCTTTACAACACCTGATAGGTTTCAAAAGTTCCTGAATTATATCACGTTTTTTCACCCACAGCCTGGGGTATATAGAACTAAAATGACAGTACGGAGTGCAAAAACAATTTTTAATCTTAAAATCTTTGTCCTACGTGTTTATGTTTTTATTCTTATAGTCTTATAATTTATACCTTTGTAAAACAACAAATGTCGCTATAATCCGACTGTAACACATCATTTATTCACCCACGTACCAGCTGTCCTACATCCATATTAAACAAATTAGGCTTTTATTCGGAACCGCCTCTAATCCCTAGAACGTTTCGGGGTAATCTCCTTTAAAATTTCCCTCTTTAAAATAAATGCTTATACAGCTAAAATTTTAGCTTCTCCTCTACATCGTTCTAGCCTTCCTCTAAGTAAGGTAGCAGCAGAAAAACACAACCATTAGATATAGTGCAGTCAGTGAGATTATTTGTCGTTAGAGGATCTTATTGTAAGCAAAACATGTTTTATAATTTTTTTTTGAAAATTCAATACTCTTCAAGTTATTCGTGATTAAAAATTTGCCAATTTCATTAAAACACATCACCTTTTGCGAATAACTTAAAAACTGTGCATCTAACGAGCTTATAAAAACAAAGTTATACTCATACTCATACTTTATACTCGTACTCGTACTTTCAGAAATCTTCAAGTTGCAATACAAAGCGAAATTAATACAGGGTGTCCCGAAAAGATTGGTCATAAATTATACCACACATTCTGGGGTCAAAAACAGTTCGATTAAACCTAACTTACCTTAGTACAAATGTGCTCATAAAAAAAGTTACAGCCCTTTGAAGTTACAAAATAAAAATCGATTTTTTTCAATATATCGAAAACTAATACAATTTTATGGGGGTTTTGTTCCTTTAAACCTCCCAAATGTTTGTGTACATTCCAATGAAACTATTATTGTTGTACCATTAGTTAAACACAGTGTTTTTAAAACTTTTTTGCCTCTTAGTCTTTTTTTAATAGGTCACCTTTTATCGAGATGTGGCTTCTTTTTCAAAATATGCCTAAAAATGTAAATTATAAATAAATTTTTAGTTTATTAACAGGTGTCTATAATCGTACTTAACCATATACAAATATGTGGTGGATTCGACAAATACTCAAAATATCTAGATAAAAGCTGGCTTATGGAAAAAGTAATAAGAGGTAAAAAGTTTTAAAAACATTGTGTTTAACTAAAGGTGCCACAATAATAATTTAATTGGAACGTACACAAAAGTTTGGGGGGGTTTAAGGGAACAAAACCCCCATAAAATTTTTATAGGGTGCACAAATTTCACTTTCATTTTTTTTAAGATGAAGCTGCCACAAAAATGCCACATGTCTATTTTCAATAAAAAATCTTTAAGAGTTTTCGATATATGAAAAAAAATCGATTTTTATTTTGTAACTTCAAAGGGCTGTAACTTTTTTTGTGTGCACTATTGTATATAGGTAAGTGAGGTTTAATCAACCTATTTTTGACTCCAGAATCTGTGGTATAATTTATGACCAATCTTTTCGGGACTATAGTACTTTTCGGGTATAGTAGGTGAAACGAGACTTTTTTTGTAATTTCTGGATTCGGTGAATCCAACTTAAATAACAGACAAATTATCGATATTACGGATATAATGCTGAAACTACTTTTTGTAGTGCTTGAAAAGACCTTTAAATTGAGCACTATTAAATTTCGATTGCATTCAAACTAAGCGAGATAGGGTGCAAAAAATATTGATCACTCATATATTTTAAGACAAAACGACCAGTATATTTAATCCCGCATCCACCAGAATTTAAATAAATCGTTTTCCTTCTACAATATCTTTTAATTTAATGATATTTCTATGCTCAAGAAGTTGGAATGGTTTTTGACATGGTTTTTGAACAAATAAAATCAAATTATGGAGCGCATATTTAAATTTTCTTAAAAATCTCCGTGTCACTCAAATATGATACGAGATAAGAAAAAAGATTCAGTATGAGTAGAAAAATGTAGGGTTTTTTTTGAAAAAATGTTTGTAATGTATTTGCCTTGTAATTATAAACCCCACTCACGACGCTCATGTGTTGCTCATTATCACATTATGTTTTAGTTAATTTACAGGTAAAATAACCAATCAGTTGTGTTTAGTATATAGACCAATAAAGGTTAATTTTGGACTTACAGGTGTTTTTGTACCAAACATTACAATTTAATTTTTTTCATTACTGTAGCATAAAACTGTCAGAGATCTCACTACTTTAAGTTAGGTTCATTGCGCGAGTATCACCTTCCTTGCGTCACTTAAACCTTTACCTTTTAAGAATCAAAGATTTTGAATTGATGTGATCAATGCGGTTTTATAGTTCTTCAAAATTTCTTTAAAATGGTTTTTGAATGGATACAGTAACTTCAAAATAAACAGAGTAATTGTAAACAAACCAAACAACTTTTGAAATTTTGGAGCAGGTGTGAATGGGATCTCGGTATACCGACTACTCACTTTTCGCAACTGCTGATGAAAAGCACTGCTGTAAAATTGTCAACGCTTGGATAACTACATTAGACGCTTTGGACAAGCACATTAAGAGAGTTTATTACCAAATTCAAATTTGGTTAGCGATAAATCCCCCAATCCAATTGTTTCTGGATGGAATAATGCTGTTCGTAAGATTTAAATTATTTAGCCAAACAACAATAATGTCTTAAAAATGTCATCAAACGCTCTTGGTTGTCATCAAATTGCAACTAGTTTTATCCAATTTTGGCAATAAGAAGTAGTTTTCACCCTTAAAAATAATAAGCGTATATCGGAATAGGCTAGGTTTTGAATGAGGAGATAAGTAAAGCCTATCCGCTGGGAGCGTTAACTATGATTATAGGTCACGTGGTACACTCTGTCGACGTGGGGGACGATCTTATGTGTATGATTTATGTGTGATTTACAAAAACAAGAGATTATTTAAAATTTTATTACTAATTTTGTGCTAATGTATTAATACATTATTACAAATTTGCTATGAATACTCTCTATGGTAGAAAATACCTGATATAATACATAAATATAGCTTAAATAGAAAAATATAAACGTATTTTAAGGCTGACAGCCGAAGTATGACATCACGACTGTCATATTGTTATTATCACTTTGTAAACAAATATTGAAAGGCCAGGATTTGCCCAATCTCAAGTCTTTTTAATTACTATAAAGTTGAAGGTTTGCTTTCTCTGCTGCTTTTTCTGCTAAAGTATAGTATTTTTTAAGATAATACTATCATAATTCGGTCTTCAATTTTTATGAAATATAGATTTTGAGTGATATTCACCAAGCAAAGGTTAGGAACTGTTATGACCAATTGTATTTTGTATAATAAAGATGGTAACGTGCTTTGCCCTGGATTGTAAATACTATAGTGAAAGAGGGATATGTAGATTCTTTGTGTTTTCAAAGGATCTGGTTGAAAAGAAGAGGTGGATTTCATTACTAAAGTAAGAAAATATAGTGAAAAAAAAAAGAACTGAATTTATCGCCCTTGGGGGACGGCGTACAAATTATGCCACCACGAGAAGCACTATCGACATGCCATATCTCCTCAGTATCAACCCTCCCAGCGGTTTCCCAAAATTTCATCAAAATCGATGCGTTAGGATAGAAATCGGAGGTAATATCCTATTTTTGCTCTCGTTGACTGGAGTATCTGTTCCGTTTTAGCCTTCCTCTAAGTAACGTAGCAGCTGCACCAGAAAAACACAACCATTAGATATAGTAGCACAAGTTCAAGCACATTTCTTAATAGGCGCACGAGCTCGAAGCCAACAAGTTATCCGTATTAAAGCGTCGACGAAAACTCGATTTCCTTCTTGTTAAAACTTTATAATATCCGTAATTCAGTTTGGAAAAGCTTCGTCGAAAATTAAAGGAACGTCGGCTGCACCTTTGCGTCAATATTTTACCGTTACAGCGGCGAGGTATACGTAAGGGGGCACCTTCATTATAAATACGATGTATTTGCCAGTGTTTATTAAGTTACATTTTTAGTACAAAGAACCCCGGCACTTTGCTTATGTAAAAGTGATGGACAATTAAGGCGTGAACATATGCGAAATTATTAAAATTATTTCAGAGTTGTGGACTGTATTGTAGGGTGTGGTTCAAAATAATTGGGAGAGGTAATTATGTATATAGACATCAAAATTAAGTGTCTAAAAATCTTACATATATCATTGTTTCACTCGCGCATCGATAATTGTCACATATTCAGGATTCACACGCTGTATTCATACGCGGTTGTTTCTCATACAACGTTTAATTGCTTTTACCGGACTAGCGATCTTTGTCAATAACGTATTAGCGGTATTTTTTCACTACACTGTTTTTTCTTTTTGAGTAGTTGTTATCACTGATAAACACTGAGAAAGCACGTCCATTTAGTCTAAGAGCTAGAGCCGAAAAATCCTCGTCATAAGTAATATGGAGTTTTTTATGTGAAACGTGTCCATTGTATATTGACAATTATGACCCCTTTCAGGCTGACACCTCAGTGGATACAGGAAGTAGCAATAAGGGATGAAAGGGAAAAGTTAGTGTAGTCTTTAAAGGTTTTCACCTCCTATTTTGTTAAACCTCCATCGATTTGCATGAAAATTGGTGACTAGTTAGAACATATCTCAGGAAATAAAAACGATTTGGTGCCAACTTGCACTTTTACCCTGGGGGTGGATACCACCCCTTCTCGGGGGTGAAAACGATTTTATTAAAAATAACCCCACAAATCGATAGAGGGATAAATTATAAGTAAAATTTGTTATATCATGTTATTAAAATAAATCAATACTTTTTGAGTTATTAAAGATCAAAGATTTGTCTGTTTAAGAGCACATGCGTGAAATTACGGATGATAAAAAGAACATATTAATTAATTGTATGTTACTAAAATATTATTTTTATATTATTTCGATATTTTAAATTTAGCAAAAGTGTATTCCAATATGTCAAATGTACCCATTATTGGACACCCCCAGTTTCTGGACATTTTCAGTTTATAATGAAAAAAAAATTCATAACTTCACGCATATGCTCTTAGTCCAGAAAGCCACTGCGCATCCGCTAGGAAAAATATTCTAATTCGGATTCTTTGCACAATCTTACTCAAAAAGGACTCCTTTTAACAAATTTGCATGTTGCCAGGACCAAAAAGTGGTCAAAAATTTTTTAAACGTTTTTTTTTTGTTTTTTTCCTAAAATTATTTTTTTTTGCACGGAAAAAAGTTTTTTTAGGTTTTTTGGATCATTCCAAAGAGAAAAGGTCTTTAGTGACTTTTCTCTAAAAATGATAGTTTTCGACATATAACCGATTAAAAATTGAAAAATTGCGAAATCGGCCATTTTTAACCCTCAAAAACTATGTGAAAAGCTGAAAATTTGAATGTTGCCAAAGTAGGTAGATATTCTTTAAACATCGATTGATGAAATCCCGAAGAGTTTTTTGCAATACAATATTTAAAACTCATTTGTTTTTTAATTGCTAATCAAGCGTGCACGACACTATTTTCCACCGACAGTATGGTGCAAATGAAAGGAATAAATTCGTTATTTCGTAAACCGGCGACTTTAAGGAAACATCCCGAAACAGGTCGATTTTTAATTTTAAAATATGATATTGTGGCATATATGGTATACTAGTGACGTCCTTCTGGACGTGATGACGTAATCGATGATTTTTTTAAATGAGAATAGGGGTCGTGTGCTAGCTCATTTGAAAGGATCTTTAATTCTCTATTCAGTAATATAAACATTTACATAATTATTTATACAGGGTGTCCAAAAAATTTTTATTAAATTAAATTATTTGACAAAAAAAGAAGTAGAAGGACATCCTGTATAAAAAATTATGTAAATGTTTACATTACTTGATGGAGAATTGAAGAACCTTTCAAACGAGCTACCACACGACCTCTATTATCATTAAAAAAAAATCATCGATTACGTAATCACGCCCAGACGGATGACGTCACTAGTATACCATATATGCCACAATATCATAACTTAAAAATAAAAATCGACCTGTTTCGGGATTTTTCCTTAAAGTCGCCGATTTTCGAAATAACGAATTTATTCCTTTCATTTGCACCATACTGTCGGTGGAAAATAGTGTCGCGCACGCTTGATTCGCAATTAAAAACAAAGGAGTTCTGAATATTGTATTGCAAAAAACTCTTCGGGATTTCATCAATCGATGTTTAAAGACTATCTACCTACCTTGGCAACATTCAAATTTTCAGTTTTTCACATAGTCTTTGAGGGTTAAAAATGGCCGATTTCGCAATTTTTCAATTTTTAATCGCTTATATGTCAAAAACTATCATTTTTAGAAAAAAGTCACTAAAGACCTTTTCTGTTTGGAATGATCCAAAAAACCTAAAAAAACTTTTTTCCATGCAATAAAAATAATTTTAGGAAAAAAACAAAAAAAAACAATTTTTGACCACCTTTTGGTCCTGGCAACATGGAAATTTGTTAAAAGGAGTCCTTTTTGAGTAAGATTGTGCAAAAAATCCGAATTAGAATATTTTTCCTAGTGGATGCGCAGTGGCTTTCTGGACTAACTTAAATAGACAAATCTTTGATCTCTAATAACTCAAAAAGTATTGATTTATTTTATAACATGATATAACAATTTTTACTTAAAATTTGTCCCTCTATCGATTTGTGGGGTTATTTTTAATAAAATAGTTTTCACCCGCGGGAACGGGTTGTATTCACCACCAGGGTAAAAGTGCAAGTGGCACCAAATCAGTTTTGTTTCTTGAGGTATGCTCTAACTAGTCACCAATTTTCATGCAAATCGATGGAGGTTTAACAAAATAGGAGGTGAAAACCTTTAATGACTGCACTAACTTTCCCCTTTCATCCCTTATTGCTACTTCCTGTATCCACTGAGGTTTCAGCCTGAAAGGGGTCATAATTGTCAATATACAATGGACACATTTCACAGGAAAAACTCCATATTACTTATGACGATGATTTTTCGGCTCTAGCTCTCCGTTTAGTTGCTTTTGAACGAGATACTATACGAGGAACAGTATCCCAGAGAGATTAAGGCCGGTCGTCCATTGGAAGCGTAGTCGCGCGACTCGTAGGTAGCGCGTATACGCTGTGAGCTTGTACGTAGAGGGGATATTTACAAATTCGCGAGCGCCAGTAGTGGCAAGTCTGTAAACCTTTACCGGTAATTTGACATAAATGTCAAAGTGATTAATTTAAAATTAAAAGTAAAAACATTAATTATAAAAAATAGTAGTTGGTCAAAGCTGTGGTATATATTTTTACCTTAAATATACTTACGTTTTAAATACTGAATTTAAGTTTTTTAATGTTCCGTAATATGTAATTATAAATTAATCTTAGCGCCATCTACACGATAATTGTGAAAGTATCTGAAGTAAGAAATTCATATTTTATCAATAGAACGTCAAAATGATTAGCAAAATCTTAAAAAAATCGATTACAATTTAATTAATTTTTTGCGTTGTAAATATTAAGCGATAACAATTAAATAATAAATTTAAAAATTACCAGTGAAAGTTGAATTAGTAATCCGCCAGGAGCGCCACCAGCGAAGCTCGTCCGTGATGTGCGATCATGCGACTGAGCGACTGGTATCATCCACTGCAGACGACTGTATACTACTTAGTTCGCGACTGTCAAACTGACTGTCATCATCAAAAGAAGGTGTATTTTTGTGAATAGCGTGTAAAATATACATAGAAAGCATAGTTTGAAAGGAATAATTTATTACACAAATATGTATGTTATTTATTGACAACTTAAAAAAAAAGGTTTGTACCTTTCTACAATGGCCTCCCCTTTAGCGGGAATCGACTCTTCCATATATTGTTGGCGATTCAAATTTACAGGAAATATTTACTATTAATCGAGGAAATGAAGCTGGAAAAATGGCAAAACCTCGCAATTTTTTCGTCCAGCATCGATTTGTACAAAAATTTGGGATTAGGCTCATTTCACTCTCTAGTTCATTTTCTATATTGAGCCGTTGTACGCTTTTGGTTTTTTAAGGGTGAAAACCACCCCTAATTGTAAAAAATTATAAAATGACATTTTAAAGTTTAATATTGTCAACATTTGCTTCTTATTAGTTACATAATGATTGTTTTGTGCTTTAAGATATAATATCACAATATATCAACCCTTAAAACCACCCTTGTTGGAGCTATATATGAAAAGTTTACTTATCCTAAAAGAATAATTTAGGATGGCATCAATTTACATAAAAATTTGGGGTTAGGATCATCTTACCCTGTACTTCATATTCTATATCATGCTCAAGGGCGTTGATTATTTTAGGGGTATAAATTACCCTTATTGTCAAAAATTATATAAAAACATTGTAAACTTTAATATAGGTAAAATTTGGTTTTGACTGGTTAAATAATGATTGTTTTATGCTTTAGGATATAATATCATAATATTTCAACCCTTAAAAACCACCCTTAATAACATTGCAATTTTTATAAGTAGACAATTTAATAGATCTATACAGAAAAAAAGTAGAATTAAAGAATTACAAAAACATTTATTTACACAAAAATACGAATTTACAAATATATAAAAATACACATACAGATAGTTTTTTAGTCATCCAGTATACGAACCGGCTCTGTGGTATATATACAGGGTGTCCCGAAAAGAATGGTCATAAATTATACCACACATTCTGGGGTCAAAAATAGTTCGGTTGAACCTAACTTACCTTAGTACAAATGTGCTCATAAAAAAAGTTACAGCCCTCCGAAGTTACAAAATGAAAATCGATTTTTTTCAATATATCGAAAACTCTCAGAGATTTTTTATTGAAAACGGGCATGTATCATTCTTATGGCAGGACCACCTTAAAACAAAATTATAGTGAAATTTGTCCACCCCATAAAAAATTTATGGGGATTTTGTTCCCTTAAACCCCCCCAAACTTTTGTGTACGTTCCAATTAATTCATTATTGTGGTACCATTAATTGAACACAACGTTTTTAAAACTATTTTGCCTCTTAATATTTTTTCAATAAGCCAGTTTTTATCGAGATGCGGCTTCTTTTTTACTATATTTACATAAAAAAGTTATAGGGGTTTTGTTCCTTTAAACCCCCCAAATGTTTGTGTACGTTCTAATTAAGCTATTATTGTGGTACCATTAGTTAAACACAGTGTTTTTAAAACTTTTTTGCCTCTTAGTCTTTTTTTGATAAGTCAACTTTTATCGAGATATGGCTTCTTTTTCAAAATATACCAAAAAATTTAAGTTATAAATAAATTTTCAGATTATTAACAGGTGTCTAAAATCATACTTAAGAGGAAACAGTAGCGATCAACAGGTAGCGAAAACACGTTCCAAGATTGCGGCTGTAATTGTGAATATTTTTTCGAGATATTTGGCACACGTATTCGTAATATAATAAAGAATGGCGGTACAGAGCCCAATTTGAAAAATATATTAATATGTGGAAATTACTCTGTAATTAAATACAATATTAAAAAAACGAGCCTGTACCGCCATTAAGAAGAACAAAAAAATACACTTTCTTCAAATAAACTTTTTTATCCGATGCCTAGATTTTGTGTCATTTTGGAACTACTAATGAAATAAAAAATTTTAGTAGTTCCAAAATGACAGAAAATCTAGGCATCGGATAAAAAAGTTTATTTGAAGAAAGTGTATTTTTTTGTTCTTCTTAATGGCGGTACAGGCTCGTTTTTTTAATATTGTATTTAATTACAGAGTAATTTCCACATATTAATATATTTTTCAAATTGGGCTCTGTACCGCCATTCTTTATTATATTACGAATACGTGTGCCAAATATCTCGAAAAAATATTCAAAATTACAGCCGCAATCTTGGAACGCGTTTTTGCTACCTGTTGATCACTACTGTTTACTCTTAACCATATACAAATATGTGGTGGATACGACAAATATTCAAAATATCTCGATAAATACTGGCTTATCAAAAAAGTACTAAGAGGCAAGAAACTTTTAAAAATATTGTGTTTAACTAATGGTGCCACAACAATAATTTAATTGGAACGTACATAAAAGTTTGGGGGGGTTTAAGGAAACAAAACCCGCATAAAATTTTTATGGGGTGCACAAATTTCACTATAATTTTTTTTAAATTGTTGCTGCGATAAAAATTCCTCATGTCCATTGTCAATAAAAAACCTCTAGGAGTTTTCGATATATGAAAAAAAATCGATTTTCATTTTGTAACTTCAAAGGGCTGTAACTTTTTTCGTGTGCACTATTGTATATAGGTAAGTGAGGTTCAATCAACCTATTTTTGACCCCAGAATCTGTGGTATAATTTTTGACCAATCTTTTCGGGACACCCTATATATATAGGTACATTGAAAATGCTCTATAAGGGGACTTTTCGAATTTTTCGAAAAAAAAATTAGTTTTATAAACATAGCTTCTTCATTTTTGGCGATAAAAAGTTTTTTCAATAATAGTTTTGTAGGATTTTTGAAGAGTAATAAGACTGTGTAAATTAAATTCCGTAAGATTCCTTAATTTTTAATTGAGGTAGGTTTAAAGGGCTCGAATAAGGGGATGTTTGCTCGTAGATGTTTTAAACAGCTATATCTCGTTAACTGTTCACTGTAATGAAAATCTATGCATAAGGAAATTTTAGCTATTAAAAAATCTACAATTTGGTAGTCTATCATTTTTTTCGTATCTCGGATAGAACAGAGCGTCTGTTCCATTCGAGGATCAAAACCAGAGAGAGGGAGAATTTCGTTTTTCAATGTCTAAGAATGTCTGAGCGTGGCTAGGAATAAAACTGGGAACTAGGAATTATTATTCAGAGTTGACCTAAAAGTAATTACTTAAATTAAGAGTGGAAATTATCGAGTGATACAGCGAAAAATATTGTATAATATACAGGGTGTCCCGAAAAGATTGGTCATAAATTATACCGTAGATTCTGGGGTCAAAAATATGTTGATTAAACCTAACTTACCTTAGTACAAATGTGCACACAAAAATAGTTATAGCCCTTTAAAGTTACAAAATGAAAATCAATTTTTTCCAATATTGCGAAAACTATTAGAGATTTTTTATTGAAAATAGGCATGTGCCATTCTTATGACAGGAGCATCTTAACAAAAAATTATAGTGAAATTTGTGCACCCCATAAAAATTTTATGGGGTTTTGTTCCCTTAAACCCCTCCCAAACTTTTGTGTACGTTCCAATTAAATTATTATTGTGGTACCAATAGTAAGACACAATATTTTTAAAACTTTTTTGCCTCTTAGTCTTTTTTCGATAAACCAGTTTTTATCGAGATGCGGCTTCTTTTTTAATATGTTTACATAAAAATTGTATGGGGGGTTTCGTTCCTTTAAACCCCCCAAATGTTTGTGTACGTTCCAATTAAACTTTTATTCTGGTACCATTAGTTAAACACAGTGTTTTTAAAACTTTTTTGCCTCTTAGTATATTTTCATATTATAAAAATGTAAATTATAGATTTTTCATATTATTACCATGTCTCTATAATCGTACTTAACCATATGCAAATAGGTGGTGGATTTGACAAATATTCAAAATATCTCGATAAAAACTGGCTTTTCGAGAAAGTACTAAGAGGCAAAAAAGTTTAAAAACACTGTTTTTAACTAATAATACTTTAACAATAATTTAATACGAACATACACAAAAGTTTAGGGGGGTTTAAGGAAACAAAACCCCCATAAAATTTTTATGGGGTGCATAAATTTCACTATAATTTTTTGTTAACATGTTCCTGTGATAGAAATGCCAACACGTCTATTTTCAATAAAAAATCTCTAACAGTTTTCTAAATATTGAAAAAAATTTATTTTCATTTTATAACTTCAAAGGGCTATAACTTTTTTTATGTGCACATTTGTACTAAGGTAAGTTAGGTTCAATCAACATATTTTTAACCCCAGAATATGTGGTATAATTTATGACCAATCTTTTCGGGACACCCTACCCTGTATTATAAAATAATATTTTTCGCATGTAAAAAATTTAACAAGTGATTTAAGGGTAATATTTTATCCTTGATAGGGGGTTGAATCTGGGTACTAAAATTTATTGAAAATCTTAGCCTTGACAAAAAATTGACCTCTATTTCCGATTTTTCTTATAATTTATTGGAATGAAAGTTTTAACGGACAACTGAACTCCTGCCCCAACATATTCTGTAATGAAAATTTATTGGGATAATATCAGAATGAACTAATAAAGTATTTTATTAGACTTTTTGGATGGGGTGGCAATAAATTCTATATTAATTTTCGTTACTCTTGGCTGAGATAATGAAAGATCTTGAAGAAATAATCTTTTTGTATTTGATATTTTCAGATAATTTGTAACTTGTGGGGCGTTAGTTTTGAGAACAAGTTGGACTCTATATTGTTTTACTGATTTTTAGTACCGATGTAGTTGTTTAATGCCTGGTTGCACCAACAGATCTTAAGCTCCAGCTTAGCTAAGCTCTACTTATAGATAGGGCCACCTTGAGTATCACTTATGTTGCACCATAATTTTAGATTCTTACCTTATTATCAATTATATCTATTATTATATTATGGTATTCTTATTGTAATATATTATAATTATATTATATTAATTCTTATGATATTCTCGACTTAAGCTTAAGATCTGTTGGTGCAACCGGGCATAAATTATGAACATACATATTTTTTTTTTCAGTACCTAATAGGTTTAAATATACTATTGAGAACTTATTTTGGGGTTAATTTATTAACCATGCCGTGAAATGGGAATTCCCCTAGGAAATGAAACCTTGTAGACTTTATTCTTCGCAGATGATCGGGTCCTGATAGCGAATGATGGAAATGACAGCAGATATGTGCTTAGAAAATTACACGAGAAATTCTTCTGTATAACCACATATCGAAGGCTTCAATCATTTTTTTAGAGTCCATGTTTTAGAGCTGCGTATGTAGCAATTGAGTGGAATAATAAAATAGATAAAATTAATAATGAGTATATTAGGGGAAGTGTCAATTGATGAAAAAAGGAGCATTGAGGGATCATTGGTTAAGATGGGTCATAACGTCGAGACGCCACTTACCCAATAGGAATAATTGCTGACTTGCAAGTTGCTGGAAGGAGTAGGAGAGGAAGAGTAAAGAAGTTCTGGGTTAGGCAGGACATGTTCCTCAAGGAAATTGATATTGGTGTCATCCAAGAAACTTTTGAAGAAATGTAATTAGGAAAGCCGACTCCGTATAGGTATAAAAGCAAAGGGAACTTTGGGGCACTTGTCGGTAGAGGAGACTGAAAGAGAAGGGTGGGTATGTAGGGTAAAAGAAGAACTGAAAAAACAACAGGCTGTAACGATATGATACCTCGACAAGCGATGAGCTGCCTTACCAGAGACGACCGGAGGAGTGTCAGCGTTGGCGCATAGCACCACTGGGGGAAACCGAAGGAGAGGGCATCGAGAGCATATTTAAGGCGAGCTAGGAGAATGAGAAAATCAGTCGTGGCTAGCGTGTTGAACTAACCATGACTCAACAGCTGCTGCTAGCGTGTTGAACTAGCATTAGCTGGCTTGGCAAAAATCCACCGTATATTGAGGTGGAACTATGCCTAGGCGGACGCCACAGTAGTGACGTGGAGTCTTGCCATGACCGTTATCGCAGTGTGCGGTAGTAGCGAGGAATGATCTCCGGATCGGAATATAGGGCTATGTTGATTTAACGTAGAGAGATTGTTATTGTATATAAATAAACTGTTTATCGTATTATTTTAATGTTGCTATTATGATCGGATAACTGTAAGAAAGTTTAATATTGTTTTTCCTTTGCAGAAGACGGAATTATATTTTATTTTATTTGTTTTAAACTGTATATAATTATATTTAATATATTTACTTTATTTTTAACTTGTGTTTTACTGAGTCTGTCGTCCTTAGAAGAACTACCCGTTACAATGGCGCCCGAGCAGGGCTGCTCATCATGTTACATTGCTGCTCAATATTCGAGACTCGTGCTGAACCAAGTTATTTAGGCAAACAGAATACTCGTACGGTCAAATCAACGACAAAACAGATCAACAGTCGCCCCAACGTCCTCGAAGTATACGGGACTAGAAGAAAAAGAAAAGTTTTCTGCAAATAGTCGTGCTCTTTCGGTTGGTTACATAGCGCTACTGATGTATCGTATTAATGGAATGCGAATCGCGTCTCTTTTCATTAAAAATTTATTTTTAATATTGCACGCCAACGAATATTGCCAGCGAATCAATTATGGCCGGGACGACATTTTTTAATACCCGGATTGAATTGAAAAATAGAATTGAACTTATTGTAACGAGATTTTTAATCCAATAAATTTCAAGCCACTAGAGATAATGAAACAAAGTTTTTAGCAATCTTCGTTTTATCCCATTTGTCGACTTCATTTAACACCAGAGCGACTTAAGCTAAATCCAGTTACGTCTCCTAAAAAGTTTTAAAGTCGAAGTAGATAGAACACTTAACGTAACAAAAAGAATAATTATGGTCTCACAGAAAAACTATTTCCATCTCCTGCACATTGATTTGAAAATTTTTAATTTAGCCGTTGTCAATTTAACTTGAATTCAAATACACTGCTCGCCAAAAGTAACGCATAATTTTAAAATTATAATTTTAGTCATAATGAAAAATTTTTTGTTTGTTCTTTTACTTGTTTTTTACGGTTGCTTTTATATATCATCCAAAAAATTGATACCTTTGAGATGTGATACTGGAGAAGAATGCTGCGCATACCTTGGACAGCTCATAGGACAAACGTTTCCATTCTAAACCAACTCAAGATAAAAAAATGCTGTCCACAATATGTCTGCAACGATGTTCATCAATACAGGGTATTTCTAAATAAGTGCGACAAACTTTAAGGGGTAATTCTGCATGAAAAAATAATGACCATTTGTCATATTACCCGGTCATATTACCCGTATGCACGCCAATGGTGAATATAAAATTCTTAATTGTATGCAAAAAAATGCGCAATAACTACGTCTTAAAACCTACCAAATTTCATTTGCATATCTCAACCGGTTTTAGAGCAATAAATAAATCGTCAGTTTGTAAGAAAAAATTCAACATTCCGTATCACGGAAACGAAGCATTTGCGGACATATGTTTATAAAACAAACGGCCATTATTTTTTCATGCAGAATTACCCCTTAAAGTTTGTTGCTCTTATTTAGAAACACCCTGTATTGATGAAGAACGTTGCTAGTTGTTAAAGTATCTAACTTTTTTATTATCCAACATAAGCGAATGAATCAAAAAGCAAAATATTAAGAAAGCCTAAGGCTACAGTTGAGTTTTAATTTCAATATTTTATATGCGCTAGAATATTCCACAGGGTGTTCCAAACTTTGAGGAAAAAACACACTATCATTGTTACACCCGGTATACAGTGACACTTATCTGTTTAGCAACAATATTATTACATCGATATTCTTGAAGAATAAAGCTATAACATATTAAAAAAATCGCTAAAATCGGACAACAGGTTTAGGAAATACGAGAGATCAAAAATGTCCCATTTTTAAGGTGGTGCGTTAATTTTGAGTGTATTATTACACGTCTAAACTGTTTCATATCAAGAAAGTTAGTAAAAGACGTCTATTAATTACGACTAAACGTGAGAGGGTAGATGGCACGACAGTCACGCACGGAGTGAATGTGACACCGACGCAAAATTTGTTAGAAAATCAAATACTGACAAGACAAGATGCTACCGCAGTCTAAAAGTCATTAAATGTCCGTAAGGTACTAAGAATCATAATTCTCTCTTAATGATGTAAACAGTTGACAACAGACATAGCGAGGGTAAGGGTGAAACCATTTTACTTACGACACACCTAGGGTTCATCACACCTGTCAACCAATATGTTACCCTTACAATTATCTACTTTTAATAGTTATAAACTAGCGTATGATTTCCTACGCTAACTTGTGATTACATGTGCCCTTTAGTATTTATCCTATTAGTTATCCTATTCTCTAATGAGTTTTAATTAAATATGGCCTACACAATATCTATTACAACACACTAATAGAGGAAATGATAAGAAGTTAATTAACACTTTTCACATTGCCTCTTAAAGCAATACGTAACGTCATATTGTTACAAAACTGTCTTTTCTACTTTTCTATGGTTTTTAGGCAGTAATGTTTAATTTTAGTTGACTTTATTTATTTTTAATAACTTACAACTAAACAAATGAAAAACAATGAATTTATATCTTTTATTTTACAAACTACGATATCTAATTTATTTATTACAACAAATCCAGTAATTTATATACATAATTACAAATTCAAAAATATCGCGCTCGATACATATCAAAGTACCCCGACGTATTAAAATTCACAACTGAAACTCTAATTCCAAAAATGTTTATTTATATACAGTCGGAAAAATGAAAAATGCCCATGAACGAACATATAAAACACGCTGTATTTTCCTGTCACCCTGTCACAAAGAAAATTGCCCAGCGCAAGTACATGTAATAATAATTATTGAAAATTGCCCAGCGCAAGTACATGTAATAATAATTATTACATGTACTTGCGCTGGCCAATTTTTTGTATGACACGGTGACAGGAAAATACAGCGTGTTTTATATGTCCGTTCATGGGTATTCTTTCATTTTTCCTACTGTAGTTATGTATGTACAATTTAGTCTACTGATTTCCAGAAACATCGAAAGGTAAATACAATAATAAAAAAAAGGTTCATCGATGGCCTTCTAGATACGCCGATTGTAAACAAGTGTCTCGCCCACGGAAAGGGTCTCAGACAGTTCGTCGCCAGAAACTTCTGGTGTTGACAGGGCAGGCCGGGGACCGTGACAATATATTCGCCATTTTTACGTAATCTAATTAGATGAGAGAATACAAAAATAAATATGCGAAAAAAAACAAAAGATATAAAATTAATCTTACCCTGCAAAGGGTCTGGAAACACATCGATCGTCTCTACATCGTGATCTACAGCGGAAAAAATAAAACTGAAAAAGGTATGCCTTTTTATAAAAAAATATTTAAATAGATAAAAGTACTATTAGTTATTGTTCTAGACGGATGAAATCGAGCTTTGTTAACGGAACTTTACTTGGGAACAATACTGTTTCCGAACTTGACACCGGATATTACAATTCTTTATTAGTCTTAACGGAATATAGGTCTGGATCCCTCGTATGAAAAAAAAGTTGATTAATAGCAAGATGCAAATTTGTTAATAGCTTAAGGGTGTCTAGTCGGATAAACTTTGATATATGGGAACACTGTAACAGGGACAGTTTTAATTGTGGAACAGGTTAAAAATGTGGAACGGTCAGACTACGAAAACTTCACATTTATTTTGTCCGACAGAATAGACTTAAACTCTCCGAACAGAGATTAAACTCTCATGCAAAAATCAAACTGCTATTTATCACCTGTCATAATTCCTGTCATTTGACATATTCTACATGTTCCACTCATTAAAACGCCCATTTGGTGATAAATAGTAGTCTGATTTTTGCATGAGAGTTTAATCTCTGTTCGGAGAGTTTAAGTCTGTTCTGTCGGACAAAATACATGTGCCGTTTTCGTGGTCTGACTGTTCCAAATTTTTAACCTGTTCCACAATTAAAACTTCCCCTGTTCCAGTGTTCCCATATATCAAAGTTTGTCCGACTAGACACCCTTAAGCTATTAACAAATTTTCAGCTTGCTATTAACCAACTTTTTTTTCATACGCGGGATCCAGACCTAATATTTACAAACATTTTAAACAAAACGTAAAGAGGCAGAAGCAGTATTTTTAGCGACTTACCTAAAAGAGCTGAAAGATATTAGTGATCAATATTTTTTCTACGGTCGGGCTAAAACAGCCCCTTTCCCGCACGCATTTCGTTTCCGAAAGTTGCACTTTCCTGCATGGCGTGCGTGAAAGTAAATTTTCCCGCACGGTGTGCGGGAAAGTAGAATACATTCTAATATGGCATTTTAATATACTATAATACATGCAATAAACTAATATTTAGATATTTTTACTAATTTATTTCAAATGTATCTTATTGTGTTCAAGTTTTAATGGAAGTAACGCGATAATCCACTCCACTGCTTGCCCGAACTCCGCTATTGGGGTATTAATTTTGTAATTTTTCTCTAAAGTTGATCGTTTTCTAGTTAGAAACAATTTAAATCTGAAAAAAAGAACGAAAGATGACGATTTTCAAGGCTCAAAAACATAAGTATAAAATATCATTTTTGAAATTACGAAGTATCTAAATTCAAGTTCAAACCTTAATCTATCAGTTCTTGATAAGCCTTTTGGACTTATTTCATTCTGAAACATTGTTTTAAGTTGCTAATGCCCGTCTCCCCATAAGAAACCTTCCTCATTAACAATTAAAAAAATATGTTTTAGAATAAAACATGGCTAAAATTCTTATCGGGACCTGATAGAAAAAGGTTTGAACTTGAATTTATGTACTCGATGATTACAAAAATCATATCTTTTACTTGTGGTTTTGAGCCTTGAAAATTGTCATCTTTCGTTCTTCTTTCAGTTTTAAATTGTTTCGTTTAACTTTAGAGACAAATTACAACATACCTTTTTTGGTGTAGTAAAGAAAGGAGAGACGTTCTCACAAACAATTTATTTTACCACTGACGACCGGTTTCGCTGTTTACAATTTGTACAGCATCATCAGGTCCGGTTAAGGTAAAATCAAATGCTACAAAACACAAAAAAACAGAGTTAGTTAGTCTGGTTTGAGTAAAATTTAATGATACAGCCAATATCAAAGTACATGTGTTAAAGCATGCACATGAATACCCACATGTACGTGCGCATGGTGTACAATCCTCATACTCACAAACATGTACGCACTCATGTGCAGTGGCAAACAAAAGTATGTCAAGTATAAGATATACAGGGTGAGGCAGATAACTGGCCTATTAGAAATATCTCGAGAACTAAATGCAACAGAATTATTAGTTGTGGGTGTGGTGAAGAATTTTCAGAATTTCACGTAAATTTTAATACAACAGATCTAAAACAAATTACAATAACTTGAATGTAAGGAGTAAAAATGTTCGTTCATCGAAGCGTTGGTTTTGTGTGTATTCTCGTCGTTATGTACTTTTTCGTCACCCAGTAACCCTGGCGAATGAACTTGGGTCACTTCGTTCGGCAATCTTCGGTAATACGCACTTGTACAATAATTGGCAGAGTCTAATAAATTTCAAAGTCAATGTACTTAACATATACTCCCCCACCTTGAAACCCCAAAGACCGGGTTTCAATAAAAAGTCTTAAAGAAAAAGTCAAAGATCATATTAATTATAGTTTTCAAACAAAAGTTATTGATCTTGGTTAGGCAGAACACATAATTTCACAACCGGTCGTTTAATCTCACCAGAGTTTGTCTTTATCACAACCGACCGCACAATATTGTCACTTCCGGTGTAAGTTTTTAAAATTCTGCCTAACTGCCACTTCAAGGGAGGAAGTCCATCATCCTTTACTAGAACCATGCGTCCAGGCTGGATCAGCTGTTGGCAATTCTCCTTCCACTTGACCCGCTGCTGAAGATGGGATACATATTCTTTGGACCATCTTGTCCAAAAGTGCTGTAATATCTGTTGCACCCTTTGGAATCTTGAAAGACGATTTTCATTAATGTCCATTAAGTTTTGTTGTGGTATACTCGTCAATGAAGATCCAATTAACAAGTGTGCAGGAGTAAGAGGGTTAGGGTCATTTGGGTCATTAGAAAGAGGATAGAGTGGTCTAGAATTGAGACAAGCCTCTATTTGATATAAAACCGTGGTAAATTCTTCAAATGTTAAAATTGCATTACCTACTACACGTTTCATGTGGTGCTTAACTGATTTAATGTTTGACTCCCATAATCCACCGAAGTGGGGAGCACATGGAGTAATGAAATGCCATTGAATACCGTCGATTGAGAGGTCTGTAATAATGTGATCAGCATTTGTGTTAAAAAATTGTCTGAGTTCATTATTTGCTCCCACGAAAGTGCTGCCGTTATCTGAAAAGATTTCGGAGCATTTACCGCGTCGTGCCGTGAATCGGCGTAATGCCGCTAAGAAGCATTCTGTCGTGAGATCACTGACAACTTTTAAATGTATAGCCTTACTGGCGAAGCAAATGAAGAGAGCAATATAAGCTTTAGAAGTTTTGTAATTACGACCCTTTCTATCTCGTAATAAAACGGGACCAGCATAATCGACACCAGAAACCGTGAAGGGACGTGAAGGGGTAACTCGTGACTCCGGAAGATTGCCCATAAGATACTGTTCGGGTTTATTGTTAAATCTAAAACATCGGACACAATCACGAACAATTTTTCGAACCAAATTGCGCCCTGATACTGGCCAGTAATTTTCTCTTAAGGAAGCAAGAAGTGCTTGAGGACCAATATGTAAAAGTTTCAAATGCTCATGGCGAGCAATGAGTATCGTGAGGTGATCTTTCTGAGGTAGGACTATGGGGTGTTTCTTGTTAAAATCAAATGACGAATGATGTAAACGACCGCCAACGCGTATTAATTTTGTTGTTGTATCAAAGAATGGAGTTAGGCCAAGAAGTTTACTTCTTTTGTCAATTTGGTTGGAATTGGAAAGTGCATCATAATCATAGGGAAATGACTGACTTTGTACGAACCTAATTAAGGTTAAAAGGGAATTATTGAGTTCTATTGTGGTCAAGGGACCTGTTATTCGTAAATGTTTATGAATCGACAGATTGTCTTTAAATCTTAAGACATAAGCAAAGACGCGTGTTAGTTTATTTAATGAAGAATATTTGTAGTAAAAGGTAAATTCGTTGTTGATGTGATGAAACACAAGAGTTTTGTTACGCAGTTCAGGTAATTCAGAAGTTATACAAACTTCTTGATGTTTTGTATATTGAGGCCATTCTTCTTGAGGCAAAGTGAGCCAAGAAGGGCCATGAAACCATATGTGGGAATTACTGAGCGAAGAAGGACTTATACCTCGTGACAGTAGATCTGCTGGATTATCATAAGTATTAATATATTTCCAAAATTCAGGGTTGGTCAGTTTATGTATTTGTGAGACTCGATTTGCTATAAAAGTCTTAAGTAAATGGGGAGAGGTGTTTATCCATGAAATAACAATTTTAGAGTCAGTCCAATACGTAATGTTTTTAAAGGAGACATTTACAGATGAAGTGACCTTTTCGACAAGTTCAGAAAGTAGTGATGCCCCACAAAGTTCGAGTCTTGGAATGGTTACAAGTTTCATAGGAGAAACTCGAGTTTTAGCACAATAAAGATTTGAAGTGTAATTTCCAAATGTATCTGTGCAGCATATGTAAATACATGCACCGTAAGCCGCCTCCGAGGCGTCAGAAAACCCATGAAGTTGAACAGAAACTGGGTTAGAAGAAAGTACATGTCTAGGTATTTTTAAAGTGTTTAATTTTGTAAGTTCGAAGTAGTATTTCGACCAAAGTGTGTAAATACTTTCAGGAACAGATTCATCCCAACTTATCTTGAGTTTCCAGAGCTCTTTAAGAATAATTTTCGATATAACTGTTACGGGTGAAAGTAACCCCAAAGGATCAAATATTTGTGCTGTACAGGATAAAATCTGTCTTTTGCTAATCTTTAAGTTAATTGTGGAGATATTTATAGAAAATTGTAGGGAATCACAAGACGGATTCCAAAGTAATCCTAGTGTTTTGTTATGTTCGTCAGAACCAAAATGCAAAAAATCAGGATCAGAATGATTTTGTAGAGACGAATCATTGGTAGTCCATTTTCTCAGAGGAAAACCGTAGGAAGATAATAAATATGAAATAGTTTCCTTGATTTCTCGGAGTTCTTCCGATGTGTCACAACCAGTTAATAGATCATCTACATAAAAATCGTGCAAAATTATAGAGGAAATTTTTGGGTATTCGGAAATATGTCGATGAGCAATTTCATGAAGAGACCTAATGGCAAGAAACGCTGCTGATGCAGTACCGTAGGTAACAGTATTCAGTGTATAAGCAGAAATTTGATCATTTTTATTAAATCTCCAAAGGATCTTTTGAAGGTAACGTTGTTCAGGAGTAAGGAAAACCTGACGATACATTTTAGTTATATCTGCACCCAGTACGAATTTATGTTGACGAAATCTAAGTAAAATGTAAAATAAATTATCTTGTAAATGAGGGCCGACATACATGATGTCATTTAATGAGTAGCCTGTGGTAGTTTTCGCACTACCATCAAATACAACTCTTAACTTTGTAGTGGTTGAAGTTTCTTTTAAAACGCAGTGATGAGGTAAGAAGAATCCAGAATTATCATTAGTGTCATTTATTAGGGACGTGTGACCAAGTTTAATGTACTCACGTATGAAGTCATGATATTCTAATTTCAATTGAATGTTATTTTCAAGTTTTCTCTCTAAGTTTAAAAAACGTTTTTTGGCAGTAGTTAGAGAATCCCCTAAAACTGATGGAGATTCCTTTAGTGGAAGAGTAGTGATAAAACGACCATCACAATGGCGAGAAATATGCTGCTTAAAATGATTTTCACAATAGATGTCTTCTTCGGAAACAAACTTAGTTTTAGGACACTCCTCTAGTTCCCAAAACTTTGTGAGCTGTGAATCTAATTCACTGGTAGAAGAAAAGTAACAATTATGTTGGGGGTGGTGTTGAATATTTGTTGGAATTGGGCCAGAAATTATCCAACCAAGAGTGGTTTTTTGAATGATCGGTAACCCAGGACCAAGTTTGATTTGTCCAACGCTTAAAATATCCCAGAAAGTGTCAGCTCCAATAAGAAGGTCTACTGGACCAGGTTTTTCAAAATTCTGGTCAGCTAGAAGTAATTTTGTTGGAACATTGAGCTGGGAACGATTGATGTGTATGTAAGGTAAATTACTTGTTATGTTGGGCAAAATTAGACAAGATATTTTTTTCGAGAAATTGTTAATATCTGATTTAAATGTTAGTGATGTCCGGAAGTTAATATTGTGAGTTAATTGATTAATTCCCGAGATCGAAGTGTTGATTTTTTCCTTTGAAAGTTGTAAAATATCACAAAATTTCTCAGATATAAAGTTGGATTGACTTCCGTTGTCCAAGAGTACTCTGCATTTATGTGAGTTGCCGAACTTGTCAAAAGCGTTAACAACAGCAGTTGAGAGTAGAATATACGGTTTAATAGCAGTGTGAACACTTGAGCTTATATGATGTGTTGAAGAGAAGTTAGAGGTAGAAGTAGATTCATTTGACTGCAGCCCAGTGTTTGGAACATTGGAAGGTAATGAAGATTGAGAAGAATTGTTTTCTGTGGAAACTGAATTTGAGGATTGTGAATTCTCGAAGTGTAACAGAGTGTGATGGATCTTTCCACATTTTCTACAACCAGTAGAACGACAATCCTTAGTACGATGGCATGTGCCAAGACAATTAAGGCATAAACGTAGACGTTTTGCATTGTTTAACCTATTAGTAGGATTTAGTTTTAAGAAGTCAGGACAATAATATATTTTATGTTCCTTATTACAAAAGTTGCATTTAAACCTATTCTCTGTGTTAGAAACAAAGGCTCTTGTTTCAGACTTATTACCTTTGTATCGTGGTGAATTTTGATCCTGTTTATTATCATTGTAGTTGTCTAATGACTCTAAGATACGACATCGTTCTTTTAAAAATTTCAGTAAATCATCTAAAACTGGTAGGTTGTCTTTACAATTTTGTGACTCCCAAGAGCGTCTTGTTGAGTTATCAAATTTTGTTGTTGACAAATAAATAATCAAATCATCCCAGTGTTTAGTGGGGCGTTTTAAAACTTCTAAAGCACGTAAATGTTTTTGTGTATTGTCTAGAAGTTGTCTGAGACCTTGATTTGATTCTTTTGTGACTAGTGGTAGGTTAAAGAGAGCTTTAATGTGATTGTTTACAAGTAACTGTTTATTTTCAAATCTTTCGATCAATAAACTCCAAGCAATGTCGTAGTTTGCATCGCAGACTTGCAAAGATTTAATAGTGTCGGCAGCTATGCCACGTAATGACAGACGTAAGTAATGAAACTTTTGTACATTGGAAAGTGAAGTATCATCATTAATAATAGAATTAAAACTGTCGCGAAAGAAGAGGAATTGATCAAACGATCCATCAAATGTAGCTAGATTCAATGGAGGTAACTTAATGTTGCTTGTATTTGTAGGCCTAGCTGCTATTGAACCATTGACACTACGTGAATCAGACGTTTCAGTAGGTCGTCTAGATAAAATAAGTTTTTTGATGTCAGATATTATTTTAAAATATTTGTCCTCAAAAGTCTGCCTTTCAATGGCATGTAATGTGTCATAATTTTCCTCGCAGTCAGGATCATCAGTTTCAATAAGCATCTGAACCTCATTAAAAACATCTAAAAGCCCTTCGGCTTTGAATAATCGCATTTCTAAATCTACGAGGTCGATAATTTCATTATTTTCTATACTTCGAAAATATGTTGTTAAACGTGTAAGAGCACCTTTAGTGGCCATTCTCTTTGTTTTGTTTTGGTCTGACATTTTTGACAATATGACCAAAATGTACGAGGATGCAAAATAATTAAATATTATGTATGTATGTTAATTAAATTATGTAATTTTAGTAATCTAATGTATGTGACGTATATTATACAGATATAAACAATCAAACTGTGTTTGATGTTTCAAGAAATAAATATTTGATCTTCGATGAATGTAATTAAATAAAAAGAAATGATTTATTCAAGTGCAGAAAACGGAAATAAATGTTTTGTAATTCAATTATTATGTACGTAAGAATTATTATTAACGTTTAGTTACGATCTGTCAGAATAAAATAAAAAATCAGCTAGCACATTCACAATGAATACGAGAGTAGGTAAAACGTCAAATATGTCACTATTCGAAATAAATATATTAATTTAGATTGAAACTCATGTACTTAAAATATTTATCAAATAGAGACTGAAAAAATGTGAAATTATAAAAAGGATTCAGTATTCAGTGTTGTAAATAATGTAGCTTCCTGGGGTTGATACAGCGGGTCAAGTACGACGTCGGTTCGTAGAATGTAAAGCTGCTATTTTCTTTTGTAGTTCTGCTGGCACTGTAGATTCGTTGTTCGAAGGACCAATAGTTGTGGGTGTGGTGAAGAATTTTCAGAATTTCACGTAAATTTTAATACAACAGATCTAAAACAAATTACAATAACTTGAATGTAAGGAGTAAAAATGTTCGTTCATCGAAGCGTTGGTTTTGTGTGTATTCTCGTCGTTATGTACTTTTTCGTCACCCAGTAACCCTGGCGAATGAACTTGGGTCACTTCGTTCGGCAATCTTCGGTAATACGCACTTGTACAATAATTGGCAGAGTCTAATAAATTTCAAAGTCAATGTACTTAACAATTATGAAAATTGGAATAAAGGGGTTTTGAAGGATGATCTATTAAATGAAAATATTTTCATCTCTTTGCAACTTCCGGTTATACCGGAAGTTGCTTATAACTTCGTTTTTTTAAATGGAACACCCTGTATATTTTTACATTTTTGGATTCTCCTCAATATCTTCTTTCTTAAAATATGAGGTTTTGTAATATTATACAGGGTATTTTAAGAAATATTTACGTATTTTTATTAATTTCGTAGCAACATTCACACCCTGTAGAATTGTAATAGTTTGACATTAAAAGCTCTGCTTACGTTCAAGTGATTTTTAATATAGTCTACTATTGTTAAGAATCATTAGTATAGCTAATTTTGAAATTTTAGTATACAGGGTTGGTCGAAACTCGGAATGAATATTTTCTGAGTTTTCTTAAATGGAACACCCTGTATTTTAGTATTGTAATAAACTTATATTTTATGGTACTTTTTTATTTCTTAAGCATTCCCTATAACTAACTGCTTTAATTTGTGCTTAATTGTTAATCGCACCAACAATCTTAACTAAGCTACGTAGGTATTTTGATATTGCAAGACATTGCCTGAGATGTAGATGCCTGTAGATGCCTGAGACATTGGCACCTCATAAAGAACTCAGAGGAATTTTTGGTAATTCTTAAAATCCAAAAGAAATAAAATAAGATGTAGTGCTTAAAAAAATGCTTTCCTATTCAAAGATTCCAAACTCCTGTTTGTCTATCTCCTATGTGTTTGTTCAAGAATTTTGTTATGTGTTATTTATCAACTTAAAAAACAAAAGAATTTTTTATCATTAAAAGAAACCATCAATGCAACAATACAGGTAATGTTTCACCATAAATTTTAAATTAAAATTAATTTTGATCTACACAACTATTTATTAAACTCAACAAATATTACTATACAAGGGGAAAAAAATTTTACATAGCTTTTTTCATCTTTCATTTATCATTAATAATTTTTCTACACTTTAACTTTTTTAAACTTCTTAGTGGCATTCCATAGTCTTTCATTGTACTATAGATAATTATAACTTCACATTACAATAAGTTTAATTTACTTACTACATTACCTTAACACTTAGCTTCAACTCTGAGTCAGTTATGAATGATTTTAAATTTTGAGAATTTTAATATTTTTTAAATGAAAAAGTTTTAACAAATTACTATTGCTCAATTTCATCTTCAATTACAATTTTAAACATAGCAAATAAATATTCACAAACAGATCACATCTATTACATAAACGACCAATCTTTTCTTAAAGTCGCACACCCAACACAACATCTAACTATTATATATAAATAAAAGCTACATTAATAATTAAAATAACATCACCATATATATAATTAAAATAACATTACTATATATAACTAACAAATTAGATTATCGGTTTAATGTCGTATTTTCCTACTAAACCCTTCAAGACCCTATCGATGTTTAGTTAATATATTACATTGAAATCTTTCCCTTCACCAACCATCCCTCTAGCAAAGTGCATTAAAAGTATGATATTGAATACTACTACATTTTTCCCTTATATCGGAAAGTAATTATATATCTTATACTTGACATACTTTTGTTTGCCACTGCACATGAGTGCGTGCATGTTTGTGAGTATGAGGATTGTACACCATGCGCACGTACATGTGGGTATTCATGTGCATGCTTTAACAGATGTACTTTGATATTGGCTGTATCATTAAATTTTACTCAAACCAGACTAACTAACTCTGGTTTTTTGTGTTTTGTAGCATTTGATTTTACCTTAACCGGACCTGATGATGCTGTACAAATTGTAAACAGCGAAACCGGTCGTCAGTGGTAAAATAAATTGTTTGTGAGAACGTCTCTCTTTTCTTTACTACACTAGTATAGACTCACACATGCAACCCATACCTTTTTTGTTTAGAACCTTTTTTGTTTAGATTGATCCAAAAAATCTGAAATAATATCTGGCCGAGTCGATTTTTTTTTAAATTCATAAAAGATGTCATTTTTATATATTAATTAAATATAGTTAGAACAAGATTAGATCGGGCAACCCTTGTTTTTTGTAATTGTTAACATGCTAAATTACATATTCAATAATTTTTATCCATTAAACACATCGGTGCATATCGACCTTATATCGGATCCTCCACTATAAGTTGATATTATATATTGTATAGGGTATACAATAAGTAATAAGATTTCAAAAATGTTCATATTATATTTATTTGTCCAACACTTTTTCATAACTAATTTTTCTCTTTGTTTTAGGTGAGTAAGATTGCGCATTAAAGTGTAAGTATATAATTATGTATTATTATATAAAAATTACATGATGTACCTGTAATATGAACTATTTCTATAATTTTATAAATATTTCCTTAATTTTAGCTACTTTAATTTATCTCTCTCCAAGCAAATCGTTCTTCAGCTACGGTTTGCCATATTTTGACCCAGCTTCCCTCAAATACCGTCAATTTAGTCTCATGCAGTTCTTTTCGTCGTCTATCTCCTTGGATTCCTCGGTAGTGTATCCGCGTATTTCTATCATTTACCCCTAGCTTGGTTGCCGTTATGTTCGCTACCAGGTTAGATTCTCTGTATATCAGCTACCGCGTTGTTACTTCATATAAGCCACACTCATATCAATTTTTACTTTAATACAAACTTTAAATGTGTTTACAATTGGGATAAGTCTCAGTTACGACCTTATAACGACCGCACCGTGAGCAGAATGTCCTCAATATAATATTGATTGAAAATAGAACGCTTTTTACAAATAACAGTACGAAATAACAATAATATTTGCTTAACAATAATTATTCTCCTAACATCACGTTTTCGGTATTGACCTAATTTCAATCCGAATCCCAAGTAAATAATTAAATTTGAAACTTTATTACGAATAATTATTAAAATAATTTAAGGGCTTGTTTCCCTTATCTTCAGTAGTACTAAAACTTACTCTGTATATATTATTTAATCGCACCAATCGACAGAAAATTGTATAGTCCTGAAAAAACTGTAAAAGAAAAAAACTCCATGTGTTGTGTGTCATTAATATTAAAGGAATAACACTCACAAATAGAGAAACGACAAAAATCTCTCTATCGACTAAACATCCCCTTATACAATCCCGCCTAATCGCCATCGTTTCCAGTGACATTTATTGCCCCCTCGGAAATATTCTCCCCATTAGTTCGAGCATATTTCCCGCCTCGCTCTCCGACTTCAAAAACTATTATGTGGGAATCTTTATGATCAATTTCTATTTTTGCGAGTTATAAAGTGTTGATTAAGAATTTTATGGGTGTCATATTTTTATGGGTCAAACATTTCATTGGCGATAATATTTTACGCCTCTATATACAATGGAATCAACACCGAACTATTTCCTCGTACGGCCATTGATATTTCGTCGTCGTAAAGTTGAGTTTACATGCACAAAATTAATGCGGAAATGGGTCAAAATCCGAACAGACAGTCGAAATTGAGTTCACTTCCAAAGATAATGGTTTTTATGAAGACTGATATATGTTTTGCTTAGATCTGTTACCTTTTATTATTTTGAAAGTGAAGTCGAGTGTGGTGTATTTTCCCACATTTTCTACAACTAGAACATTTGCAGTTTCGTGTTATATGATTAGTACCTAGGCAGTTGATGATATTCATGTAAATCTTTATCTTTTCTTCAGCAACACTAAAAGGCTGTACAGATGGTGTGTCAAACCAGATTTTTAGGTTTTTAACCAAGATGTTTGTTTTTCCGTTGATTTTCAAATATTTTTCCTTGGCAGATGGCTTGTACGAGGACATATCTGGATTCATATCGCATAATGTGTCCGAAGTCTTGTAGATTTTGAGATTTGATGGTGGTAAGTATTTTACGGTTTTTCTTGATTCTTCTGAGGATCTTCTGATTTGTGACTCGGTCAGTCCACGTGATCTTGAGTCCCGTTTCAAATGCTTATAATTGCACATGTCTTCGTTTAAGGATCACTATTCAAAACCATAGAAAAGACAGAGAAGGCGTAGCATCGCAGCACTCCTACATTTCTTCAAAAACCACAGCCTTTCGTCGACTCAATATTGTTCGGAAACCAACTAACTGCTTTAGGTGGAGATAGAATTTGGAAGGTAGTACAGATTCTCATAGGTCACGCTAACCTCGTGAGATACCAACACATCTATGGGCTCAGCCAATCAGCAATGTGTTTCAAGTGTGAGGAAGGGAACAGGCAGCCTAACACATTGTGAACGAGTGTCTCAGGTATGAGGACAGGGAACAGACAGCCGAACATATTGTAGGCGACTGTTTAGGCACAAATGGTTCCATTCTCACCAAAAATTTCTTAAAGAGGTAGAGACGGAGAGCAAATTTTATTCGTTTTATCAATCAGACCGAGTGTCTCAACTGGAGGCTACATATTTTAAAACCTCACTAAGAGGAAACTAAATTAGCAAGGGTAAAATTTGTGAAAATGAAATATCTGTAGTAGATACATAAGAATGGATATAATCTAAGGATAAGGTTGTTGCGCTGCTACGTTATTACAACTTTACTATATGGATCTGAGACCTGGACATTGAAGCAATTAGAGATTAAGAAATTGGAAGCTTTTGAGCGTTGGTATTGTCGAAGAATGCTACGAATATCATGGGTAGACAAAATTAGCAATATTGAAGTCCTTGATAGGGTTAATAAGAGAGAAAAAATTATACAGACAATTAAAAGGCGAAAGCTTGATCATTTCGATCATATAGTGAGAGATCCTCCTTATAGTCTGCTGCGTTTAATTAGAGAGGGCAAAATAAAAGGTAAAATAGATGTAGGAATAAGACGAATCACCTAGTTACGAAATCTAAGGGAATGGTTTAGTCTGACCTTTAACCAACCAAGTAAAATAAGAATTACCATGTTGATATTTAACCTTCTATAGAAGATGGAACCTTAAGAAGAATAGGAGGAAACTGCAAACAGTAGCCCTTAGCAAAAAATTCTGTCTTTCGTGCATGATTTTGATAGTACATCACCATCCTTTATTCACTCTTACATTTTTTTTCTCCACTAAAATCGACTACGACGAATAATTTTTTTTGACTGTTTTCATTGTTAAGGATAATTCTTAGTCATCAAAAAGTCATCTTTTACTTGCTAGACTTAATATGTCTACTATTTAATCATTTCAGGCAAAATAGTTTTAAATTGGAAAAGACTGTAAGACTTGTACACACTTCTAAGTAGGTCAAACCGGCAAACGAGTGTATGTTCTCAAAAAAATTGATAGTGTGTAAAAAATGTTTTGTTATCAGCTAAGTACTTTCAACACATAACGTGCCATCATCAGAGCTTCGTCCTCTTATAAAACCTTCATAGAAGAGCAATTGCTAAACTACACAATAATAAACATAGATCCTGGTCAAAAGCCACAGATATCGGGTATAACAACCCCTTAAATTAAATAAATTACATCTAAATTCTTTTTTATTTTAAAAAGACAACATGGCTGAGTTAAACCATTTTGAGCCCACGTGAAAAAGAATTTAGATGTAATTTATTCAATTTAAGGGGTTGTTATACCCGATATCTGTGTCTTTTGCCCAGGATCTATGTTTATTATCGTGTCGTTTAGCAATTGCTCTTCTATGAAGGTTTTATAAGAGGACGAAGCTCTGATGATGGCACGTTATGTGTTGGTTATGTGAAAGTACTTAGCTGTTAATAGAGCGGCCGTGGAGTAACGGCATATTCGCTGGCCTTATACGCCAGTGCACGTGGGTTCGAGCCCTGCCAAAGACAAACCAAATTCATTTCCAATAATGACACGAGCCGTCTCACCGTGCCTCGGAGAGCACGTAGAGCCGTCGGTCCCCCTGGGCTAGTGTACATCGGCACTAGTTACTTCAAACAGGGTTAAAGATGTAAATGGCGCCGGAACTGTCCGAAAGGATCTCCCCGGCAAAAATGCCATACGATATTATTATTATTATTAGCTGATAATAAAACATTTTTTACACACTATCAATTTTTTTGAGAACATACACTCATTTGCCGGTTTGACCAAAATAGTTTTAGAAATAGTTCATCCTGACATTCCTGTGCACCGTAAAGAAAGATGTTTATACATTGTATATTATAGAAGGAAATGTGCCTTGGAAAATATTTCATTTAGACTGGCATTTTAATATTAGTTTTCATCAAGATCTAACTGACATTCTTGAAACCATTCTTAGTTAGAAATTATTATGTCGTCGTGCAAACTTTTGTATGGAACACTTCAAAAAGATCTTTACAGAACTCGGTTTTAATAAGTTTCTCCGGGGAAGACATCAAAAGACATTTTATTAAAAGCGAGAATAATGTAGCTTTCAGGCGTCTCAAATAAATCAAGATACGTAGCCATAGACCACATGTCGTAAAAACATTTGCTTTCTGCCGTCGTATTTTCTCACAAAATACTTTTCTGTTTTCCGGGAGAAACGGCTTATTATAAGGTCCCTTCTGATACCACTTCAAGTGATTTATTTTGTGGAAGTAACTTCTTGCCTTCAAACAAAAAACCTCCCAGAATGTGTGTTTATTTAATTGAACGAACATTCGACATCAAAGTTTTTCTTGTGGTTGAGTTGACCGTTGTTAATACAAGGACGAGGATTTACGAAGTACGCAAAGAGAAAAAATGGAAAAGTCTATATTTGGGGTTTGGAAACGTCAATAGAAAGATTTATTTAACAATTGTGATTTATTCATCAGAAACCAGATAGACTTTATTCTCATTAACAAAAGGTTCAATAACAGCTTGACTTCGGTGAAGACCTACCCAGGAGCAGACGTCTCATCGGACCACAACCCATTAGTGGGCCAGGTAGAACTCAAACTAAAGAAACTCATCAAAAGTAAACCTAAACAGAACCTGGATTATGACACTCTAAAAGACCCCGTAGTTCGTCAGAACATAAGAGATGTAATGAGAGTAAAACTAGAAACCGCTAAACAACAAGAACAGAGTGTAGAACAAAAATGTAGTTATATCATAGACGTCGTGCTGAATGCGGGAAAAGAACATCTGGGAAAGAAAACAAGAGTAAAAAATAAAGAATGGATGACTGATAACATTCTGCAGATGATGGATCAAAGGAGATTAATGCAGAACAGGGACGCGAAGAAATACCAAGAAATCAACCAAACAATTAAAAAAGAAATACGAAGAGCCAAGGAGACATGGATGCAAGAAAAATGTAAATTAATCGAGGAGTTCCAAGTGAAACACGATCATATAAATATTCACCGAAAGATTCGAGAAGCCACTGGTCAATACAAGAGGAGAAACACACACCTTCTCATAAACAAAGACGGGAACCTGGCGACGACAGTTAAGGAGAAGCTGGTGACCTGGAAAATGTACATCGAAGAACTCTTCTGGGACTACCGAGGCAACCTCTCAGAAATAAATTGCATGACAGGGCCGTCAATACTAGAAAGCGAGGTGAAAGCGGCTTTAAAACAGTCTAAGAATGGTAAAGCCACAGGTCCGGACGAAATACCCGTCGAACTTATTAAGGTGATGAGTGAAGTAAGCACGAAGGAGTTAACTGAACTGTTCAACGCCATATACGACTCAGGTAATATCCCAGAGGAATGGCTCTTGTCAACGTTTGTAACAATACCAAAAAAACGATCTGCTAAAACGTGCGAAGATTTCCGGACTATCAGCCTTATGAGTCATGCACTTAAGATTTTTCTTAAAATCATACATGCCAGAATTTACAAGAAATGCGAGGAAAATGTCGGTGAATGCAATTTGGATTCCGCGATTCCATGGGTACACGTGAAGCACTTTTCACCTTACAAGTTCTACTTCAGAGATGCCGCGATGTTAGTTGTGATGTCTATGCTTGTTATATTGACTACGCCAAGGCATTTGACCGTTGCCAGCACCAGAAGATGGTCACCGTCCTACAAAGAGTAGGATTAGATGAGAAGGACATTCGGATCATCATGAATTTATACTGGAACCAGCGTGCTCAAGTCAAGGTCGAAGACCAGTTGACCGACCAAGTGAAGATCATGCGAGGAGTAAGGCCGGGCTGTGTGCTCTCGCCGACTCTTTTCAATATATACTCTGAGGAAATTTTTACTGAAGCCCTCACAAACCTAGAGATGGGAATCCGAGTGAACGGTGAATACATCAATAATATCCGCTACGCCGATGACACTGTATTACTAGCAACCAGCCTAAATGATCTACAGGCCTTACTAGACCGTGTGAGAACTGTGAGCGTAATATACGGACTGAACCTTAATATTAAGAAAACTAAATTCATGGTTGTCACCCGTGTAAATTTAGATCCCGGGGCACTAATGGCAGATAGCGAAGAGATCCAGAGAGTCGACAGATTCACTTACCTCGGAACTACCCTCAACTCACAATGGGACCACGCTCAAGAGATTAGATCCAGAATTGAAATGGCACGGTCTACATTTATCAAGCTGAGATCCTTGCTGTGCTGCGGTGATCTCAGTTTGGGAACCAAGATGCGGATAGTGAGGTGCTACGTTCTTCCAGTGCTACTGTATGGAGTTGAAGCCTGGGTACTGACGCAAGCCACTGAAAAGCGGATTGAAGCCTTTGAGATGTGGATCTACAGGAGGATACTACAAATATCTTATGTAGACCAGGTCACCAACATTGAGGTCCTACAGCGCATGGCAAAAGAAAAAGAAATGCTTAATTTAGTAAAACAACGTAAGCTTGAGTACCTTGGCCACGTGATGCGGAACGAAGAAAAATATCGAGTTCTTCAACTCGTCATGCAGGGCAAAATATTTGGCAGGAGAGGACCGGGACGCCGTCGTATCTCGTGGTTGAAAAACCTCCGACAATGGTTTGGGATAACCTCCGCGGAGCTGTTTCGCAGAGCAGTCAACAAAACAATGATAGCCTTGATGATCGCCAACATCCGGACCGGATAAGGCACTGAAGAAGAAGAAGAAGAAGAAGAAGAAGATTTATTCATTTGCGATTTATTCATTTGTGATTAATTTGAAGTAAAACATGTTTTATGTAACTGTAACATTTTAAATATTGCTCTGAAGCTGTTTTCTTGTGGCATCTCCATACAATTTGCTGTTTTTATTGGGAATAAGCCACAATTTTATTTTAAAATAAGTTTATTTGACCTTTCGATTTCCCCTTCGGAAACAGTTATCGCCCGCGAGCTGCTTGATAACGTCAAATATAGAAAGATGGCCTATTTTGGACACGTAGTAAGGGGAGACCGGTATAATTTTCTTCAACTTATTATGATGGGTAAAATCGAAGGACGCAGAGGAATTGGTAGAAAGCAGGCCTCTTGGTTGAAGAATATCCGGGAGTGGACAGGAATAAAGAAAGCTGAACACCTATTTAGAATAGCTCGAGACAGAGACAGTTTCGCCATGTTAATCGCCAACGTCAAGGGGACTTGATAGGGCACGTTAAGAAGAAGAAACAGTTATCAAAACTCAAAACATTAAAAATGAACAAGGTTCTGAAACTGCTTTCTTAAGGCATGTTTAATTTAAGTATAGTCGGTTCGCTAATATCAGATACAACTCTCTAGTAATCTTAGTAATTATTTTTTTGCGAAGTTACACTTTCACAAACCTGACGTGGCTGGAAATTACTATACTATCAAGCACATAGTGCTCATAGCGAATATTAAGAGTAAACAAACAACGAAACAACAATAATACTACGAGTAATAACCAATAATATAAGCAACTCGAATAATACAATTATTTACTAAGATACGTTAAATTATAACAACTGAAATTATATATTTTGAATAGGTATATACCGAAAATTTTATGAGTTTAGTATACACTCCCACTATTTCTAATAATTCTTCTTTTTTCGATGAAAGAGTTATGCAATTGCAAGTTTATTTGAGTTGTTAATAGTGTGAGGTAGGCATTTTTGTGTTGTATGTTTCCTACTCTTAATCTGTCTAAATGTATCTGCGTTGAGTGACCAGACTATATATTCTCTATCCGCCACTCATGAAATCGTTCTCAAAAGTATTACTTTAAAAGATTCTGGGAAGGTGTATAATATACCCTAGTTTTATTAGGAGGAAATTGATTGAAAAAATATAGACGATTTGATTGAAAAAATATAAATTTTCATAATTCTAAGACAGTGTAATAAACATATGAAAATGGAACTGTTATAGTTATAATAGAGGAATTCATATATGTAGTCATAATTGATGTGTGGAATAAATATAAAAATTCTAATTTTAATATACAAAAATATATAAAATTCTATAAGATTCTTCTCGGATTCTTCGGACATGGTCCTCTTTATTCTACCATCCCAGCTCTTGTGATGTTGACGTCTAGCTATGATACCATCTCTTCGGGATCATCCTAGTTTCCTTTATCGCGTCCATTCTGTCGACATAATTTCTACTTTTGCGCCGGCTTGCTCGTGTCGAAATGCTTTCATTTCTGTAGTTCTCGTCAGTCTTTTTGTAAGCGATGTTTCAGCTCATGTTTCCACTGCGTATGTTAGTATTGGTCCGACGCATGCTTTATTTATCCGAATTTTGCTCTCTACGGTAATACATTTGTTCCTCTATACTCTATATGTTTTGTTTTTTCAGTTCCTCTGCATTATATCTATCATACGCTACATCTATTCTGAGGGAGATGAAACTCATGGCTTGTTGTATTACGTGTTCTTTAATCACTACATCTGATGGGGTGTTCTTGGGATGGGATGTTTGACGTATAACAGCACAAATCGTCTGCATATCCCATGCCAAACGTTCCAATATGCCCAACTGTAGTGGTAACCGTCCGCCATTCTCACGAAGATGTCCTCATAGCAAAGTTATACCCCCCAACGCAAAACAAACACAACCACTTTACATACCCAAACATGCTCCACGACTACTCCGACATGAAATCCCTCATCCAAGCTCATACTGAAGATAATTTCATAGTCGTGTCTGAAAAGGAAAGAGAACAAGCATTTTTTCAAGAATAAACATCTTTTTTTGGCAAACTGCTGAAAAGAAATTATCAAACTATCAGAGGGTTGCTAACGTTAGTTTATGGCAGACATGTTAGACACCATATACTTAAGTTCTCATGAATGGTTGCTGTTGAATATGGGGACATCCTTAGCCACCGTGTGTGTATAATACCGGGTGTCCACTTATATTTTCCCCCATTTTAACTGCCTATAACTTCTAAACGGCTCAAGATAGAAATATGCGGTTTTCGCTGAAATGTTTTATTTTAGCAAAAGTTTTGTCTGAATGGATTAAATTTTTTATATCGCTTTCAAATACGAAAAAAAAATGGCGGATTTTTGAAAAAAACGTGGTTGACTTTTTTTTAATGGAACACCCAGTATATTTTTTTGTAAATTGAAAGAAAGGTCATTGACCTATCCAGTGATATAAAGTTTTTCAAAATCGGTTGTCAAATCACTGAGTAATTAATTTTTAAAATGAGAGGTGCAACGTGGATGTCACATACCTAAATAACATGACTAAACAAATTGATATTATGTTATGTGAGTTCCACATTGCATCTCTCATTTTAAAAATTAATTGCTCAGTCATTTGACAACCGATTTTAAAAATTTTTATATCGCTGGATACGTAAATGACCATTTTTTCAAGTTACAAACAAGTATAGGGTGTTTTAATAAAAAAAGTCAACAACGTTTTTTTTTCAAAAATCCGCCATTTTTTATTTAAAAGCGTTATAAAAATTGGTCATTTACCTAAAAACTTGAAAAAACGTTCATTTACCTATCCAGCGATATAAAAACTTTTAAAATCGGTTGTCAAATGACTGAGCAATTAATTTTTAAAATGAGAGATGCAATGTGAAAATCACATAAATTGATATTATGTTATGTGATATCCATGCTGCACCTCTCATTTTAAAAATTAATTACTCAATGATTTGACAACCGATTTTGAAAAACTTTATATCGCTGGATAGGTGAAGGACCTTTCTTTCAATTTACAAAAAAATATACTGGGTGTTCCATTAAAAAAAAATCAACAAAGTTTTTTTCAAAAATCCGCCATTTTTGTTTTCGTATTTGAAAACTATATAAAAAGTTCAATCCATTCAGACAAAACTTTTACTAAAATAAAACATTTCAGCGAAAACCGCATATTTCTATCTTGAGCCGTTTAGAAGTTATAGGCAGTTAAAATGGGGGAAAATATAAGTGGACACCCGGTATATTTCTTAATAAAAAAGAACCTTTTCTTTAAGAGCATCGTCTTTTATTAAATTTTACTCCGGCTGAACCCGACTTTTGATAAAATAGAGCTTAGCTCTGATTAAAATGCCCTTTAAAATTTATTAAGCAATAATACGTAGAAGTTGCATTGCATTTCTATTTAAAATCGGCTTTTAAAGATACTTTTTCAAATAATAAAGAAATAAAACCTTTTCTTTACTACTTAATCCTTTTCCAATGTTGCTTTAAGGCCGATGCCACATTATGCGTTTTGACCGGATGCGTTTCCGCCGCATCCGGTGAAAACGCATAGTGTGACAGATCGGTCCGGTTGCGTTGGAAACGGATGCGTTTTGAGTCATCGGTACGCGCTTACAAACTGCACCAGACTAAACGCATAGTGTGACAGGTCGGTCCGGTTGCGTTGGAAACGGATGCGTTTTCACCGCATCCGGTCAAAACGCATAATGTGGCATCGGCCTAAGTATATACCTGAACGAGCTCAAGATTAGACTTAACCAGTATAAACGTATCTAATATTTAAAACTTTCTCCTTCTTAAACGTTTTTTTTTCTTCCGTGTATCCTCCTCCACCTATCGTTGTAGTTTTTTTTCTCGTTTCTACAAACTTCCGAATAATCCCGAACTTAAAACAAAAGCACCACGGTCGAAGGTTGGCAAGTTGAGACATTTCTGAGAAGTATATTGCTGATATTTTCAAAGTTGCGGTTAGTAGAAGCCTATTATAAAAAGTTCGACAAAGGTTTCTGGTGAGTGGCGAACATATTTTAGGGACAAAGTTTGTCGAACTGCTTCCAGGGGACGCGGTAAATCGCTCTGTTTTAGATTGTTCCCGATTTGCATACATTAAAAATTTATTACCGAGGTTTATCTGAGAAGGTTTCGTACAACTTTTGATAAAGACAGCTTTATTACTGACGAAAACTTTGAGTGACTGTTAAGGAAAATATTAGCTGTCCAAGAAGATTGTAAGTCGTAATATAAAAAAGGTAAAGGTAGGTTTAGACGCTGCGGTTAATGCGAGCAATTTGTTGCAACGATAAATCGCTATGATTTATATATTTTTTATTAAGGCAACGATTTATCGCTCTGAGGTACCGTTTACATACGACGATAAATTGAACCAACTCGATCATTACGATAAATTGCTGGCATTTATCGCCGCATCCAAACCAACTTTAAAATACGATAAATATTTTGCTGTTAGAGGTCGTTAAGCTGCTGCGATAAATGCAAGCAATTTATCGTACCGATCGAGTTGTTTCAATTTATCGTCGTGCGTAAACGGTACATCGCAGCCATTCATCGAAATAAAAAATCGATAAATCGTAGCGACTTATCGTTACGATAAATTGCTCGCATTTATTGAAGCGTATAAACCAGCTTTTATTATAGAAAATACAATTTATTATACCGTATTGTAATACCGGGTGTCCACTTATATTTTCCCCCATTTTTTAACTGCATATAACTTCTAAACGGCTTAAGATAAAAATATGCGGTTTTCGCTGAAATGTTTTATTTTAGTAAAAGTTTTGTCTGAATGGATTGAATTTTTTATATCGCTTTCAAATACGAAAAAAAAATGGCGGATTTTTGAAAAAAAAAACGTTGACTTTTTTTTAATGGAACATCCAGTATATTTTTTTGTAAATTGATAGACAGGTCATTCAAATCACTGAGTAATTGATTTTTAAAATGAGAAGTGCAACGTGGATATCACATATTATGTGATTTCCACATTGATTTTTTTTTCATTTTAAAAATTAATTGCTCACTCATTTAATAACCGATTTTAAAAAAATTTATATCGCTGGATAGGTAAATGGCCGTTTTTTCAAGTTACAAAAAAATATACTGGATGTTTTAATAAAAAAGTCAACAACTTTTTTTTTCAAAAATCCGCCAATTTTAATTTAAAAGCGATATAAAAAATGGTCATTTACCTAAAAACTTGAAAAAACGGTCATTTAGAAAACGAAGTCGTGTCCCGGCGTCCCAGACATGGTTTCCGGGCCATCCGAATTTTCAACGTTTTGGTAAAATTCTATTTTGAAATTTTGAATACATTATTCTTCAGAGAATTCACATCAAATTGAATTGGTGGCGCGAAAAAAAGTAGACAATGTCTAGAGTGTAATACTAATACCACATCCAAAACACATGCATTTTATATCGTGGTTTCATAGTTCTACGAAAACTAAAACGGTGGACTTTTTTTCGTTTCTGTATTTTAATTATCGTCTTCTGAAAGAAAAAATTGCCCGATTTTCATCGAAAAGTTCCGGATTTCAGGTATTTTTTGAGCCTTGTCCCGGATTCGATTAAATTGGAGTTGGTACCTATCCAGCGATATAATTTTTTTAAAATCGGTTGTCAAATTAGTGAGCAATTAATTTTTAAAATGAGAGATGCAATGTGGAAATCACATAACATATTATCAATTTGCCTAGTTATGTTATTTACGTATGTGATATCCACGTTGCACCTCTCATTTTAAAAATTAAATACTCAGTGATTTGACAACCGATTTTAAAAAACTTTATATCGCTGGATAGGTGAATATCCTTTCTTTTAATTTACAAAAAATATACTGGGTGTTCCATTAAAAAAGTCAACAATGTTTTTTTTTAAATACGCCATTTTTTTTCGTATTTGAAAGCGATATAAAAAATTAAATCCATTCAGACAAAACTTTTACTAAAATAAAACAGTTCAGCGAAAACCGCATACTTCTATCTTGAGCCGTTTAGAAGTTATAGGCAGTTAAAATGGGGGAAAATATAAGTGAACACCCGGTACCTATAATATACAGTTATACCACAACTCATTGTCGACTGTACTTCAGCAAACTGAAAAAGACAAAGATGGTGCTGACTAAGTATTCTACTCAAATTTCTCAAGTGTTAACACTTGATTTGAGTTTTTTACACACATTCCAAGAATAAGTCAAAGATAAATGAGAGTCAAAATTCACTCTACAAAACTTCACATCACTACAATTCAAAATACTCTCACCATTGATCACAACTTAGATCAGGTTTAGTCGAGCTTGCACGGAATGTACATGATAAAAATTTAGTTTTCTGAACATTGAACAGGAGCGACTGATTACTGGACCAATCACAGAAGGTCTCTAGTGAATTTGTTATTTTATCTTGTAAAAAAATTGTCCTTATCACGATATAGCATTGTTGTGTGATCCGCATAAAGTGATACAAATGCATGAGGCATTACATATCATAGTTCATTAACATACAAAATAAATAATATCGAACCCAATATTGAACCCTGTGGTACTCCATTCGTATTAATAATCGGATCAGACATTGAAAGTTTGAAGTTATTTCTTATTTTAACTATTCGGTGTCGGTCTTTGAGATAGGATTCAAACAAATTATGAACAACTCCTCTAACACCATATCTGTACAATTTATCGAGGAATACATCGTGTGGATAGCAATCAAAAGCACGACTGAGGTCACAAAAAATGGCAATCGGATTTTCACTATTTTCATTTGAGATTAAAACTTCTTCATAGAAACTGTCAATGGCTGTGGACACCGCACACATCTTATGGAAAATATAATGTCACTCAAATGAAATAAAATTTACATGAATAGGTGCGATCTGAAATTTCAATAATTTGATACCATTGCGCCAACTCTGTATTTTGATTAACAAAAGCGTAAATTGATAAAAATAAATCTAAAATCAAATGGCAATGTACGTGTGTCAAAGAGAGAAAAAAGATCTTGTGATTAGCTTACTCCATAAATCTTTCTCGAGGGATTAAGGCAGAAGCTTACTCTTATCTTTTCCTATTATTATTGATAATAAAGTAGGTATAATTTGGTTAGTTGTACCGCCTCTAATCGGCTTAAGCTAGTGGTGAATAGACTTTTTCAATAGCTTCTAGACTAATATTATTTATAAATGCCAGTTTAATGGACTTCAAAATGTGATTTCGATAAACTTTAATTGCAATTAACGCCCTAATTAAGCAAAATTCAGTGTGAGCGCAATGGTATCAAATTATGGAAATTTCAGGACGCATCTATTCATATAAATTTTATTTCATTTGAGTGACATTATACAGGGTGAGTCATGAGGAACTGTACATACTCCTACCTCGTATAGAGGCCACTATGGGGAATAACAAATGACCATTAAAAAGTGTCTGCTCCCATTGCTTAATAATATACAGGGCGAGTTTCACATTTTGACAGAAATTTATATTCGTCATAATTTTTGAACGGTCAAATCGATGTGTCTCTTATTTTGGTCAATCGTTACACTATTACCACCTAATCAACTGATTTATTCATACTAAAAAAAATCAGGTCCGGCTTTAAAAAATTAGTTCGTTTGGGTCTTAGAAAAAATTTCACCCTGTATACGCTTTTTGAAAACTCTAATATTAATTTTAGAAATTAGACAAATAGGCAATTAAAATGACATATTTATTTTTTCCCCACACGATTACTTAATTTTTTATAAAAAAATCAAATTTTTTGACTGTGAATTAAAAATTTGGTAAAGTGAACCATAGATTTAAAAAAAATCAACTTTTATTACAAAAATTAATTTTTTTAAACAAATATTTTATTTATGTTACCACCCAATCAACTGATTTATTCAAACTAGAAAAAATCAGGTCCGGCTTTAAAAAATTAGTTCGTTTGGGTCTTAGAAAAGATTTCACCCTGTATACGCTTTTTGAAAACTCTAATATTAATTTTACAAATTAGACAAATAGGCAAATAAAATGGCATATTTATTTTTTCCCCGCACGATTACTTAATTTTTTATTAAAGAATCAAAGTCAAAATCGCAATTTTACCATAAAAATAAAAAAAATTAAACAACGTTTTTCTTAAAATTAAAAGTTTCACCATTTTTTTTTCTATAACACGTCTAGATCTAAAACTCCCCATAACACTTCTCTTTGGACTCTATAGTTTAACATAGACGTGATCAAATAGATAAATTTTAAATTTTTTCACTTAATTTTTGCGATTTAACTTTGAAATTCATGAAGCTGCACCTTTTATTTTTAAAAATTCATAACTTTTACGAGAAGAAGACTGAAAGTCTACAAAAATTGTCATAGTCTTCACAATGGTAAGAGATATGTGCTGTAAAAATTTCAGAAAAAAAAATTTAAAATGGACGTTGTAGCGAGTTGAACTGTGATTTCATCTTTTTTTTTTTTTCATTTTTAGGTTAAAATTCCGATTTTGACAAATTTGATTTTTTAATAAAAAATTAAGTAATCGTGTCTTCTTCTTCTTCAAATGCAAATCCACTAATGGATGTTGGCGATCACATTTTCCATTAACTCTCTGTTTCTTGCAATGTGTATCAGTGATTGTATGTCGGTAATCCCTGTCCATTGCCTTATGTTTCGGAGCCAGGACATTTTCTTGCGTCCTATTCCTCTCTTGCCTTCAATTTTACCCTGGATTATAAGTTGAAGGAACTGGTATTTTTCGTTTCGCATGATGTGACCCAAATACGCCGTTTTTCTTTTCTTGGTGTTTTCGAAAAGCTGACGTTCTTGGTTGATTCTTTTAAGGACATCCACATTTGTGACTTTCGCCGTCCATGGTATCTTTAGGATACGGCGATAAAGCCACATTTCGAAGGCTTCTAATCTGTTTATATCCCTCGTTTTGAGTGTCCAGCCCTCTATGCCATATAGCAGCACCGACCACACGTAGCATTTAGTAAACCTTAGTCTCAGTGTAAGGTCGAACTCTGAGCAGCTCAGTACCTTCCTGAATTTTACGAAAGCTTGTCGAGCTTGCTCAATGCGACATTTTACTTCCCTGTCCGATGCCCAGTCTTCAAAAAGCCACGTTCCTAGGTATTTGAATTTGCTCACTCTCTCAATGGACTTAGTGTTCAGTGTTATGGTGGAGTTTCCAAATGCATCCAAGTTTCTGGAGATGATCATGAATTTGGTCTTTTTGGTATTAATCTCTAATCCCATTCGCTTACTGTATTCTCCGATTATAGTGACAAGTTGTTGAAGATCTGCTATGTTGTCGCAAATTAAGACAGCATCATCAGCATATCGTATGTTGTTGATTAATACTCCATTCACTTTGATTCCCATCTCTGCATCTTCCAAAGACTCTTGAAATATGGCTTCCGAATAAATGTTAAATAAAAGAGGGGAAAGCACACATCCCTGCCGAACACCCCTTCTTATATGTATGGATTTGGATATAGAATTGTCTATTTTTAATTGTGCTGCCTGATACCAGTATGTACAAGTTTTCAATGCATCTTATGTCTTTTTGGTCTATATCAAGCTTCTTGAGGATCTGCATTAACTTGTGATGTTGGACACGATCAAACGCTTTCTCTTAGTCTAGAAAGCACAGGAATACGTCCTTCCTCTGATCGTAACAATTTTGGACCAGTAATCGTGTGGGGAAAAATAAATATGCCATTTTAATTGCCTATTTGTCTAATTTGTAAAATTCATATTAGAATTTTCAAAAAGCGTATACAGGGTGAAATTTTTTCTAAGGCCCAAACGCACTAATTTTTTAAAGCCGGACCTGATTTTTTTCTAGTTTGAATAAATCAGTTGATTGGGTGGTAACATAAATAAAAAATTTGTTAAAAAAAATTATTTTTTGTAATAAAAGTTAATTTTTTTAAATCTTACTTTACCAAACTTTTAATTCCTAATAGTCAAATTTGATTTTTTTATAAAAAATTAAGTAATCGTGTGGGAAAAAAATAAATATGCCATTTTAATTGCCTATTTCTCTAATTTGTAAAATTCATATTAGAGTTTTCAAAAAGCGTATTCAGGGTGAAATTTTTTCTAAGACCAAAACGAAATAATTTTTTAAATCCGGGCCTGATTTTTTTTCTAGTTTGAATAAATCAGTTGATTGGGGGAAACATAAATTAAATATTTGTTAAAAAAAATAATTTTTGTAATAAAAGTAAATTTTTTTTAATCTATGGTTCACTTTACCAAACTTTTAATTATTATTCATAGTCAAATTTGATTTTTTTTATAAAAAAAATTAAGTAATCATGTGGGGAAAAAATAATTATGCCGTTTTAATTGCCTATTTGTCTAATTTGTAAAATTCATATTAGAGTTTTCAAAAAGCGTATACAGGGTGAAATTTTTTTTAAGACCCAAACGAACTAAGCCTGACCTGATTTTTTTCTAGTTTGAATAAATCAGTTGATTGGGTGGTAACATAAATCAAATATTTGTTAAAAAAAATTATTTTTTGTAATAAAAGTTAATTTTTTTAAATCTATGATTTACTTTACCAAATTAATTCATAGTCAAATTTGATTTTTTTTTATAAAAAATTAAGTAATCGTGTGGGGAAAAAATAATATGCCATTTTAATTGCCTATTTGTCTAATTTGTAAAATTTATATTATAGTTTTCAAAAAGCTTATAGAGGGTGAAATTTTATATACGGTCACGAATATAAATTTCGGTCAAAATGCGAAACTCGCCCTGTATATTATTAAACAAGGGGAGTAGACACTTTTTAATGGTCATTTGTTATTCCCCATAGGAGCCTCTATACGAGGTAGAAGTATGTACAGTTCCTCATGGCTCACCCTGTATTTTCCATAAGATTTGTGCGGTGTCCGGAGTGCGGTGACATTATATTTTCCATAAGATGGTGTGCAAAGGAATGAAAGAGGAATGGAGAACAAGCATAGTAATACTAATATACAAAAAATAACTCAAAACTGACCCATATAGTTACAGATGGATGACACTGCTCCAGTCTACATCAATATTGTTAACAAAAATCTTGTCACAGAAGTTAATTAACACCGTAGACAGATCAGAAGAATAACAAGGATTCAGGACCAATAGATCTACAATCGACGCGATCTTCGTATTGAGGCAACTAGTAGAGAAGTCCAAAGAGTTTAACAAACTCCTTTTCCTATGTTCTGTTGATCTCACAAGAGCATTTGACAGAGTCCAACTGAGAGACGTAATCCAAATCATGAAGCAGAAAAACGTCGATAAAAAACACATAGCAGCCAGAATATCGGGATAGTTAAGGAATAGTATATGGAGTAACAAATATATGACCGTAGAGAGCAAAATCCGGATATATAAAGCATGTGTAAGACCAGTACTAACATACTCAGCGGAAACAAGAGCTAAAACGTCGCGTAAAAAATATTGGTGGGAATTAGTGAAATGAAAGTACTTATTAATAACCATAGAGATATAATAAGGAATAAAGATACATTAATAAACTGGAGTGGATGATTAGGTGAGATAAATACGAACAAGACGCCGCTAATGGAGAGATCATGTAGGCATAATGGAACCAGGAAGAATTGAGAAATGAGCAAAAGTACATAAACCCAATATAAAAGAGAAGACCACGAAGAGGTAGTAAGAAAGTTGAACATCAACATCACAAAAGCTGGGATGATTAAATCTATATCGAAGCTATATGGAGAAGAAATATATTATCCTACATATTTTTTTCTTCTTCTTTGTATGTAGACATGACTATCTGTTTTTCAATGTGTCTCCAGTAAGTTGTCCTTCCATCGTTTTCATGGTCTTCCCACTGATCGTCTTCCTATTGGGGAACCGTATCTCGCCGTCCTGTTTGTTGTCATTCGACTTATGTGGTCGTTCCATTGTACTCTTCTGTTTTTTACCCAGTTATTAACGTTGTCCACCTTGTATCTCCGGCGTACATCTACACTTCTATTTCTATCCCACAGTGTCTTACCATCGATTTTTCGAAGGGTTTTCATCTCTGCTGTTTCTAGCATATATTTTTATACATAATACACTGCGCGTCATAGAAAACGGGCACCCTAAAAAATGAGTCATTTTTGATGTCGCGTATCTCCTAAACTTGTCCGATTTAAATGATTTTTTAAACATGTTATAGACCTATTCTTTGTTAATATCCTTGTAATAATATTTTTGCTAAACAGGTAAATTTTCATTGTATACCGGGTGTACGAATCAAACTGTGTTTTTTTCTCAAATTCGCAACACCCTGTGGAATATTCTAGCATTTGTAAAATACTGAAATTAAAACCCAACTATAGCTTCAGGTTTTCTTAACATTCTGTTTTTTTATTCATTCGCTTATGTTGGATAATACAAAAGTTATGTACTTTAACAGCTAGCCATGTTCTTCATCAGTACAGGGTGTTATAAGTCTAAGGGGTTTTAGGGACTAAATAAGTTCGACAAACTTTAAGGGGTAATTCTGCATTAAAAATAATGACAGTTTGCTTTATAATCATATATCCGCAAAAGCTTCGTTTCCGAGATACGGGATGTTAAATTTTTTCTTACAAACTGATGATTTATTTATTGCTTTAAAACCGGTTGAGATATGCAAATGAAATTTGGTAGGTTTTAAGAGATGGGTATTGCGCATTTTTTGACATTCAACTAAGAATTTTATATTCACTATTGGAGCGCATACGGGTAATATGACCGATCATATAATTCGTATGCACGCCAATGGTGAATAAATTTTTTTTAATTGAATGTCAAAAAATGTTCAAAAATTACGTCTTAAATACCACCAAATTTTATTTGCATATCTCAACCGGTTTTAGGGCAATAAATAAATCGTCAGTTTGTAAGAAAAAATTCAACATCCTATATGTCGGAAACGAAGCATTTGCGGAGATATGTTTATAAAGCAACCGGTCATTATGTTTTCATGCAGAATTACCCCTTAAAGTTTGTCGTACTTCTTTAGAAACACCCTGTACTGATAAAGAGCATGCCTAGTTGTTAAAGTACATAACTTTTGTATTATCCAACATCAGCGAATGAATAAAAAAAACAGAATGTTAAGAAAACCTGAGGCTATAGTTGGGTTTTAATTTCAGTATTTTATAAATGCTAGAATATTCCACAGGATGTTGCGATCTTTGAGAAAAAAACACAGTTTGATTCGTACACCCGGTATACAATGGAAATTTACCTGTTTTGCAAAAATATTATTACAGGGATATTGACAATGAATAGGGCTATAACATATTAAAAAAATTACTTAAATCGGACAACAGGTTTAGGAGATACGTGACATCAAAAATGACCCATTTTTCAGGGTGCCCGTTTTCTATGACGCCCAGTTTATAATTAGAATTTTTCATTTTCTTTTTCAGTTGTATTTATTCCATGTCAATTAAGACTACGTGAATTCATTTATTATACCAGTGCCATTTTCATTTTTTTTTTATTACAATGTTTTAGAACTTGGGGAACTTATATTTTTTCAGTCAAATTCTAGAATACATAAAAGTCTGCATTACACCCTTAAAACCCAGCAAGTTTGGCACATCTGCTACGACTCTCAGTAGAGTGGTGATGACATAAATTCTGTAATATAGATGATTTAGCAGTAAAAATTCTGTACAGTATTTTTCTATAAAGATTTCGTAAAATATACGTGGATTCACCTCGCATTTATTCTGCAATAAAAATAAAAAAGTAGAACATTTAGCGGTTATCGATAAAACTTAAATGCAGACGGTAGAAATGAGAACGGTGCCAACAGAATTCGGAAAAGGAAAGAGACTCATGTTCAATAAAAGTGTTTTAAAAACCGTTTTAATAACATTTAGTAAACGCCACGAATATAATTGGTTATCCACGTTAAAAGCTTTGGCACCGTTACAAGTGAAAATTCTAAATTTATAGAAAAAACTGAAAAACGTCGACATGCAACTTATTTTCTTTTTTGGAGCAATGTGAACTTCATTCACATTTAAAGGAACTTATTTACACTTTGGCCGTATTGGTTGAATTCTTTTAAAATAGATTGATCATAATATTGTCTGCAGTTTTGTCTGAATTTATTCTTTATGTTTATTGCTGACCAGCAAAAATGGCAGAAGTGGAAGATGAACAATAAATTAGGATGTCGATCTTACTACTATCATTGATTATAAACTACCCGTAGATACCTCACTCTAAGGTAAAAACGAATTCAGTGTTAAATTCCGCCCACTTACACCTCTTTGCCCCTCAAGTCTAAATACTACCTGACTGTATGGTGGCGACATTAATTGAAATCTTTGCTAAGATTGAAAAACAAATTTGAGTTGCCTGCTCCGGCCATTGTCTAGTGCTAGACGACAATATGAGGGTGGCATTCAGCATTTTCACAAATAATTTTAACGTGCTTGTAATCTCTATTATGGAATTCCGATTTTACTTCAGAAAAAACGCTAAAACTTGATTAACGAAAACAGTAGAGGTCTTCTAAAAAGTATTTATTTATCAATACACTACAAAAGAATAACAAAATATAAATAGTCCAAATAATTAAGCTTAAAATAGGACAAAACCTCGCAATTTTCACATAAAGGCGGAGATACATATGCGCTCTGCTCGGTGTGCGAGCCGCTCGCGCGCAGCGTATTCGTCAGATTAGTACGTGTTTTCAAGTGACGCACAAACGGCACGCACACGGCGCACCACGATCTAAATTCTGTCGGTTTTTCAACAAACGCTTTGATGGTTCGCAATACGTATTTGGACGGGTTTGCGAGTGGTTTGTTGGTTTTGGCGCGCATGAGTTGAATATTTGTTAGTAATGGAATGGTCGGAACTGTCGGAAGGAAATTGATGTTTACCGTGGAAAATCATTATTGTGGGATCCTCAATAAAGAACCATTTAATTTAAAGAAACAACTTAAATCCGATCTGAACGGAAATAGAAGCTGAAATAAAAAAATGTGCATGCGGACCTTTTTAAAAAATGTTAGTTCATTGTTGTACTAAAAATAACATGTATTAAAAATAAGATTTACTATTTTATTTGGGCATAAGCCACAATTCGAGTTTGAAATCAAGTTTACTTGACCTTTCGACTTTCACTTCGCAAATAGTTATCAATATCAAAAAACATTCATAAGCAGATATATATTATGTGTCACCGGAAAGCGAAATAGGTAACGCACGACTTGGAGAACCTATAGTTTTCTAACTTCGTGTCTGGTGAAGCAACGCAGTTGAAACAAGCGGATATATTATAATTGTGTCACCGGAAAGCGAAAAAGGTAAGGCACAACTTGGAAGACCCAATAGTTTTCTAATTTCGCTTCTGGTGAAGCAACAGAGTTGGAACAAGCAGATATATTATAATTGGGTCACCGGAAAGCCAAAAAGGTAACGCACAACTTGGAAGACCCAATAGTTTTCTAACTTCGCTTCTGGTGAAGCAACGGAGTTGGAACAAGCAGATATATTATAATTGGGTCACCGAAAAACGAAAGAGGTAACGCACAACTTGGAAGACCCAATAGTTTTCTAACTTCGCTTCTGGTGAAGCAACGGAGTTGGAACAAGCAGATATATTATAATTGGGTCACCGGAAAGCCAAAAAGGTAACGCACAACTTGGAAGACCCAGTAGTTTTCTAACTTCGCTTCTGGTGAAGCAACGGAGTTGGAACAAGCAGATATATTATAATTGGGTCACCGGAAAGCCAAAAAGGTAACGCACAACTTGGAAGACCCAATAGTTTTCTAACTTCGCTTCTGGTGAAGCAACGGAGTTGGAACATGCAGATATATTATAATTGGGTCACCGGAAAACGAAAAAGGTAATGCACAACTTGGAAGAGCCTATAGTTTCCTAACTTCGCTTCTGGTGAAGCAACGGAGTTGGAACAAGCAGATATATTATAATTGGGTCACCGGAAAGCCAAAAAGGTAACGCACAACTTGGAAGAGCCTATAGTTTTCTAACTTTGCTTCTGGTGAAGCAACGGAGTTGAAATAAGCAGATATATTATAATTGGGTCACCGGAAAGCCAAAAAGGTAACGCACAACTTGGAAGAGCCAATAGTTCTCTAACTTCGCTTCTGGTGAAGCAACGGAGTTGAAACAAGCAGATACATTACAATTGTGTCACCGGAAAACGAAAAAGGTAACGCACAACGTGGAAGAACCTATAGTTCTCTAATTTTGTTTCTGGTTGTAGGAACAAGCAGATATATTATGGTAGGGGAGCAAAGTATGCTAAATGTGCAGTCACTCGAGCGCTTTGGGGACCTATTTGGCTGTGATTATTAGGTCCTAAAACCAAAAAAAGTTAAGTAAAATTTTCCATTTTAGTGGGGACTTCCCATTTTTTAATTTAATTTTCCATTTCCTACAATCTTTTTCCGATTACAGCGCCATCTATCCATAATTAGAAAAATTGTTTCGAATAAAAGTTGTTTATTTTGATACAAACGATCCAAATCTGCAATAAGAAATGGGGGCTACCACTTAAAATTTTAAAGTAAGCCCCCCACCTCACCTATGTGGGGGTCGTGTTTGGAACCATTCGATAGATTTTTTAAAAATATTGATAAAGTGTATTTTGCAGTTTTTTGATATGATGTTTATTTTGCGAAAGATCGCGCGGATTTGTATTTAAAATTTTAAATTTAGCCCCCCCCCCTCACCGTGGGGGTCATGTTTGGTATTTTTCGATAGATTTTTGAAAAACATTGAACACGTAGTTTTTAGTTTTTCAATCTGACGTTCATTTCGCAAAATATTCGCTTTTTTTTGTGAAACTTTTTGACTCACCCATTTCAGTACACGCAGCTCAAATCGTCATATTTTTGAAATATAGACTCTTTTGCATGTATGTACTTAACTTACCTAATCTTAATCTGACAATTTCGAGTATTTTTAAGGATAGATTTTTTTTTTCGGGCCCCTGAAGGAACCCTCCTGTGTTAAGAGCCAATAGATGGTGGAGGTACATCTGCAGGGTACAACGTTTCTCCCCATATGATAATCTGATGCGCTCGAGTAACTGCAAAAATCCCCGATTGGGCTCCCCTACCATTATATTTGTGTCGCCGGGAAGCGAAAAGGTAGTTCCCGAAATGTTCGCAAACTGTGGCTTATTCCACATAAAATAGTAAATTGCATAACACAAGAAAATAGTTTCAGAATATGTAATAACAAAATAAGATGTAGTAGAAGTACAGGACAGAGACATGATTATCTACAATTACTAAACGTTCGTATGTTTCCTCTGGGTCGTCAAAATGAAAAATTTTAACGAACAATAACCGCGCCTCAAACGCGCGGCGCTCACACGGCGCGGAGTTCGCGGCGCGGATATGTATTTCCGCCTTAATGGATCGATTTGCTTGAAAATTTGAGAATAAGTAGTGGATAGTCCAATGATCAAAATCTATATATGATGCCGAAAGGTGCTTTTACCATGGGGGTGGTTGCCACCCCATCTCGGGGTGGAAATTTTTATTTTATTTTGACCGCAAAAGTTGGTAAAAACATTCATTCTAAGCCAAAAACTTTCTATACATTTTTTGATAAAATTAACAGTTTTCGATTTATTCGCTGTCGAAAATGTCAGTTTTATATCAAAAAAATCAATGTTTTTAATCAGTTTTCTGCTAATAATTCAAAAAGTTTTCGTTTTATCAAAACAACTTTGCTTAGCAAAAATGTACCTTTTGAAAAAAAGAACAAAACCGTTTTTTATTTTTCTTTAAGACCAATAGTAATCGAGCTATACTTTATTATATGTCAGCTCTTCTTCGTCAAATGTTAAATATTGTAGTTTCAAAGTCAAAAGACGGGAAACTATGCATTTTTCGAGGATAACTTGTTCAAACTAATTTAAAGCATTTAAAAATATCTATCTCCAGAAATAAAAAAATAGTCACTAGCTCAAAAATTAAGTGACTTATAATAAAAAGAATGTCAGTCCCTATTTTTTTTTATCGAAAAAGTGATTGAAATCTTCACCCTACTTACCACCCTAATTAAAATTAGTCATTGACCTTACTTGCTCTTATTTTTTTATGCATTATTAATAAGTTCTAGAGGTTTGACCGTCTTAGAATGATTAATTTAAAAAAAAAATGGAGTTAAAAGCCAATAACGAATTTTTGTAGTTTGGTAAAAAATGCCCTTTTCTTCAGAATAGAAAGATTAGCATCACAGATACGAAAAAATATTTAAATTTAAAATTGTAGCTTATTTAATTCCCAAGAACTTGGTTCGCAAAAATTTTTTTTACAGCAAAAATTGAGTGAGCTATTGACAATTAAAACTTATAATAACATGCCAAAACCACCTTTGCCAACCCTTTGAAAGTCACCTCTTTTTGCAACTGAGGATTTTAAAAGGATTTAATATTAATTGCCTTATAGATCTTGTACAAAACCTACAAAATTATTTTTTACCAAAGTTTCTAGGATAAAAAATAAAAAAGTTACGGTTAAAAAATCAATATATTTTTTTGAAAAAAAAAAAAAGTAGAAATCTAATTGGAAGTATAATTATGTAGTTAGCGGTGTTTTTAGTCATTGGCTTTATTCATACTTCTTTATTTGTGTATTATTAATAGATCCCAGAAGTTTAACTGGCTTAGAATGATTATTTTCTTAAAAACTGGAGTTAAAAGCGAATGACGAATTTTTGTAGTTTGGTAAAAAATGCCATTTTCTTCAGAATAGAAAGATTAGCATAAGAGATACGAAAAAATGTTTAAATATGAAATTATAGGTCATTTAATTCCCAAGAACTTGGTTTGAAAAAATTTTTTCTACGGCAAAAATTGAGTGAATCGTAAATGAGTATAATATCGAAAAACATTGATTTTTCGATATAAAACTAACACTTTCGATAGCGAATAAATAAAAAACTGTTAATTTAAATGTATTATTGTGTTTTCAATTTATCAATCAAAAGCAAAATGAAAATTAAATTAAATTTTTTTTTAAATAACGCGGGCACATAAATTTGATACACCCTGTATATTGAGCTGTAAATATTTATTAGAATTTAGTTTGGATGTAAGTAGATTTCTCTTTTAATGAGCTTTCCGATGAACCATTAAAAACTTTTGTGAATAATTAAAGTGAAAAGGACGATGTATTTAGTTTTAAAATGAAAAAGATTGTATTACGGGAACTATAGAATCCACAGGTAGATGGTAATTATCAATTTCGAGAAGAGTGGTTTAAGAGAAAGTTTGGAATTTTAATATTTGTTTCAACCCGAGTAAATGTTGTAGAGTTTCCCCGAAAGTAATTAAGGATGGTCGGAATAATTTTGAAAATGACTGTTGTTTGTCGAATGGAAAAGATTGTTCCTGATTCTTGGCAGGTTGGAAGGGGAAAAGTGGTTTGAATGATTGAGAGAGTTTGAAAAAGAAGTCATTATGTTTTTGGCATCGCTGAGGAGCAGTTCGACGTTTTCGTGGATAGATAGTTAGCAGATACCAGTGGCTGTTTGATAGTGGAGAATAGTGTTGAAAAGTGGAACGAGAGACAGATCAAATTGAGACGAAATACCTCTTTGATTCTGTATTATTGTGAGAAGGAGAGCAGAGAATTTTTGGAGTTTTGTTTGAATCGAGTACGTGTCAAAAGAGGCCCGGCTTGTTGGAGAATTGGTGCTGGTATGCTGATAGTTTTGAAGCTGGAGAACGGAGAGGGCTTTGATGAGTAGCTTTTAACATAGTCAACGAGGGAGAGCTGTTTTGGGTCATGAGAAGACATCAGAGTGAGTGAAGCAAAAGGTCAGACAATTTATGTGAAAGAGATTTTTATGTTCGGAAACTAAATTTTTGAGTAAAAAGCATATGAATTAAAATTCCAATATTTCAAAAAGTAAATAGTAAATATAGGTAATCTTGCGAATACATAAATTTGTTTTGTTTAGTTTGTTTTACCACAGTCATCGGGAACAAACCGATAAATTGTTTTTTTTTAACTATAATATTTAAGTGATAAAAATTTCATTCGGCCATCTGTGTCCACAGGTTTTAGATTTGATAGATTTTAGAGTATTGATTTTGATAAATAAAAGACAATTCTGTATGTTTATTTTAATATTTTGCTTTATTTCTTTTCCCTATTTTATCCCGATTAGGATCAACTAAGAGATACTGAACCCACGAGAGAAGATAAGTATAACGTGAGATAATTTAGATTTTTTTTTATAGTATAAAAAGGCACCCTGAGATTTTTTATTCATTTTTTATGTATGATTTGCGACAATTAAATAATTAATCAGATAAATAATAATTAATATAAAATTAATAAGAAGCAGATCATAACAGTATAGACTATTTTTTGCTTCAAATTAATGTTTTTATTTCCACCCCCGAGATGGGGTGGAAACCACGCCCATGGTAAAAGCGCTTTTCGGCATCATATACATTTTGATCCTTGGACTATCCACTACTTATTCTCAAATTTTCAAGCAAATCGATCTATTCTCTAAAAATTGCGAGGTGAAAAGCTTCGGTTCCTGGACTAAAAATACATAATTAAATTAGCAGTGATAAATTACATGTCATGTAAATTACTTTTTTATAACTTTTCAAACAAATTAATTTCCAGAATTGATGCAAACTAAAATATTTCAAGCTAATATACAGAATTTATTTCCAGATTTAGTCCATTCACTCACGGTAAAACATTGCAAAACCTCCTAATTTTAAAGAATCGCTTGGATTGACATAAAATTTGGCTTGCGCCTAGCTAAGATGTCAAAGAAAAAAAATGATGTGCTTTTGCCCTATGGTTCAGTATCACCCCTTCTCAGGAGTTAAAAAAATATATGTTCAAGAAAGTTCAGAAGTGCCTAACATCACTAATTCTAAGCAAATTTTGTTCTATAGAGTTTTTTCACTAGGTCAATACTTTTCGACTTATTGAAAAATAGGTTCTTATTCGTCAAATTCCATGTTGAACATTTCAACGTGAAATAATAAAAAAATTAAGCACTTTTCGGGGAAAACTCATGACAGCTTTTTTAAAGTGTTTAAAAAAGGTTTATTTTATTATTCTTGTTGAGTTTCTAGCATCAAAAGTAAATAAGTTATGATAAATAAATTTGGTCCCTATTTTTTTTTTGTTAAAAAATCGTGAAAATCGCCCCCTAATTAGCATCAAAATACAGGTGTAAGAACGAGGTGATAAAGAACATCAAAACAAGAAAGCTGGAATATTTAGGCCATATTACCAGAGGTACGAAATATGAGATATTAACGCTCATAATGCAAGGTAAAATTAAGGGTAAAAGATCCATAGGTAGAAGAAGAATTTCCTGGGTGAGAAACTTAAGAGTATAGTTGCAGCTCAGACATGAACTAAGCGTATTTTCTTTAGTACTAATAAATTTAAGTAATAATAAACAATTACGAAACGTACAGCTTTTAAACTATAACCGATACACACTATAACTGTCAATTGCATTCAAACTTATGGATAACCAGGTGATTACTTTTTTCACAAATAAGGGAAAAATTTTTTAACTAGTAAACTAATAAAGGCGGCGTCCAGACATCGCTGGAATCTCAATTGATACCTTTAACACTAATACGCGAGAGTATTTACTCCAAATTAATAAATGGGACGTCCTGATTATAATACTATAGAGAAAAATTAATACAACGCCAGTATAGAAGCTTCGTTTAAGAAAAATTTTCTGAGAAAATTGGCCAAAGTAATGAATATTTTAAAGAGGTGGTGTTTTGACGTGAGAATTTTAGATTGAATATTAGGATGGTTTTTATATTAAATCAAAATAAGAGGAAAAAATAAAAAAATTACGGTGTATTTGACATATAAAAGTTGAGTTTCGCCAGATTGAAATCGCCAGATTTCGAAAAAAAGAAATTTTTTTATGGAAGATAAAAATGAAAAACCAAAAACTCGGTTATTTTGATTTTTCGTATAAATTTTAAGGTTATATAAAAAAGTATAATTACAGGAGGTGTAGGTCTTACTTACAACTTTGCCATTTACCTGTTTTCTATAGTATAGAACCCTTAGTTTTTTCTGAAATCGTGATTAGCCGCTTTTTACCAGTAAAAGTCACCCCCTTCCACTTCCCGAACCCAGATTGCATGTAAATTATTTTTCCTTTAATATCCATAACCCTTTCTTCCCTTTCCAATGGGTTCCATCCAGCCTGTACCATTTTCTAGTTTATATTTTTATATTTGAGTCTCTTATATAATAGACCAGGGCGCATCTGTAAAAATATTAGTAGATTTGGACGTTGAGAGGTGACTCGAACTTTTTTGCAGAAATTGCTTGAAAATAACTCAAATAATGATATTTGAGTTATCCTCCCTCTCAAAAAGGTCCGGAACATTGTTTAAATAATCAAAATGTCAAAAAATGAAGGAAAAATTCGATTTTTTTCTTCGTTTTTTGATTATAACTTTAAAAGTATTCATTTCCGAGAAAAGTTGTACAGACATAAAAGTTGCGTAATTAAATTTCCTACAATATAGAATTAGCTTAAAATTTAAAAAATAGTCACCCTTGTTGCAAAATAGCAATAATTGCGAAAAAACCATACAAAAACAAGCATTCGCATTTTACGTTTTTCAACCATTTATGCTAAACTTAGGACCTTCATATTTCACCCAGAAAAACTTTATGATACAGTAAAACAATACTGTAAATTTCATTAAGATCGGTTCAATAGATTTTGCAAAATAAATTTTGCAATCCAGCTTTCGCAAAAAAAATTCATGTTTTCAAAATGTTACAGGACTAAAAATAAAGCAGATAGCAAGTTGAAATTTTTTTTGCGTATAGAAGTTTACTGCACCTTTCATTTGCAATTTGTAAAATTACAATCGATTAACTACCGCGGCGTCAGAAATTTTTTTAAATAAACATTAATTATTGGTGCTACGCGCAGGACAGCGGATAGTTTGCTCTGATTGGGCATACCAATGACCTTTGATAATGATTAATACATTTCAATTTCTATTACATTTCGATATAAATAAATAAATTTGTTTATTGCAAAATAAAAACACATACTCTATTCTTTGAAATATCACTTTTTTAGCAAAAACTTTCTTTGTTCATATATTTTAACTTAGAGAATAAAAGTTTATTATTTTTAAACATATGCAATTGTTTAAACAATATTTCACAAACAATAATAAGATTAGTTTGATTTTTGTGGAATTAAAATATTAAAATACAACAAAATATAGAGTAAGAAAATAATATATTAGATAAAGATTGGAAGAAATTTTGATGGAAATCAACTTGTGTGAATCGAACACCGCTGTCCTGCGCGTAGCACCAAAAATTAATGTTTATTTAAAAAATTTCCTGAATGCCGTGGAAATTAATCGATTTTAATTTTTCAAATTGGAAATGAAAGGTACAGTACACTTCTATAAGCAAAAAAAAATCAACTTGCTATCTGCTTTATTTTCAGTCCTGCAACATTTAAAAAAAATGAATTTTTTTGCGAAAGCTGGATTGCAAAATTTATTTTGCATAATCTATTAAACCGATCTTAATCAAATTTACAGTGTTGTTTTACTATATCATAAAGTTTTTCTGGGTAAAAGATGAAGGTCCTAAGTATAGCATAAAGGGTTGAAAAACGTAAAATGCCAATACTTGTTTTTGTATAGTTTTTTCGCAATTATTGCTATTTTGCAACAAGAGTGACTATTTTTTTAATTTTTAACCAATTCTATATTGTAGGAAATTTAATTACGCAACTTTTATGTCAGTACAACTTTTCTCATAAATTAATAGTTTTAAAGTTATAATCAAAAATCCAATAAAAAAATCGAATTTTTCCTTCATATTTTGACATTTTGATTATTTAAACAATGTTCCGGACCATTTTGAGTGGGAGGATAACTCAAATATTATTATTTGAGTTATTTTCAAGCAATTTCTGCAAAAAAATTTGAGTCACCTCTCAACGTCCATGTCAAAACCGGTGCGTCCTGGACTATAATTGTTTTTACATTTTACAATTCAATTCAATGTATTTCAATAAATATCCGAATGTAGTATTCCAGTGGTAATATTTTATCTTTGCGGTAACATATTTCACCCGTCTATATCAGAAGATTCCGTTAACAGCGGTATGCCGTTTCTTTTCATAAAAATATATCACTCTTATTAAATATATAAATCATTCCAGATGTGAAAGATGTATTGCTTTTCGTGTGCTTACTTCATTGCACCACAAAAAAGATAAAATACGGCAGACAGCTAAAGTTTAATTATTTCGTTGACATTTAAATGTCATACCGATATGGGTCGGACCTCTTAGTTTATATGTCGGGATTTTAAGCCTATTGAAGTTTATTTTAAACGTTATATTTTAAGAATATATTTTATATGGTAAGTAATGAATCTTTGAAAGTATTATAAATCCGTTATATACCCTATTCCACGAACATACGCCTGTTTTGGATTACTTCGACAATGAATATTTTACTGTGCAAAATAAGAAGAACGAAAGTAAATTGCAAATTACATTGTTGTTTATTGGAATAATTATTAGAGCCATTTACTTTCTTACTTCTTATGTTGCACAGAAAATATTCGTTGTCGAAGTAATCCAAAACAGGCGTATGTTCGTGGAATGGCCCATATAGGAGAATATTTAAAATCCCGTGGACTGCCGAGTCACAAATAAGGAGGTAATCAGAAAAATGTTGAAAAGTGTCACTTGCTACCATAAAGTCATGATGTGAACAAATCAAATATGAGCTCAATGGTACCTAGAGCATGAAACATTGGATATTTTAAAGATCTATGTTTAAATTCACATCTTATTTCTATGTTCCTATGAGGGATTAATTGTAAAGGGTATCCATGTAAAGGGATTAATTGTAAATATGTAAAGGGTTTAATTGTAATACAAATATTTTTTACTTTGGTGGTTAGCATGTTAAATTCAAGTTATACACATTTTAGGCAAACACTGATGATAATCGGTCAACCGATTGAAAACTAGTTCTGTTCTGTGATATAGCCCTGTATAGGGATTTTAACAAATATACCTTTTATAATACTCTGGGCTAATTAGCAAAATTCATGGAAAAGTTATTTACCAGCAATTTTATTGCTGGAATCGAATTATAAGATCCTATATATTAATAATATAGGTATGCAAAGTCCCCAGATAGTGTGCTACTTTTTTTATAAACAAAATGGCGCCGACAAATCGTATTTTTTTCAATTATTGTCTACAATATTAGTCTACAATGTCTAGTTATTATCAACAAAAACTCTAATTTTCAAATAAAGTTTTAGGTAAGTAATTATTAATCGATAATTAAATAACTTAGTGACATCAAAGCTTTCTTGGTATAGATTGTAATTCCAGAAGCCGGTGAAAATTAAACGAATATTTTAGCAACAATTCAGTTGTTAATTAATAATTTACGATCGCAATAATAACCAAAATAATCATGATACATTGATCAAACTTATAAAGATTATAAAGATGAGATGCTTATTTAATATTTTATCGACAAAATATAAATTTTTCTTTTTTTTGCATAATCTTTAAATTTTGAAAAAAAAAATAGTTATAATACGCTGGTCTAATTAGTAAAGTACAAAGAAAGGTTATTTACCAGCAATTTTATTGCTGGAATCGAATTATAAGATCCTATATATTATAATTATAGGTATGCAAAGTCCGCAGATAGTGTGCTACTTTTTTTATTAACAAAATGGCTCCACCAAATCGTGTTTTTTCAATTATTGGTCTATAACTCCGAAGATTTTAACTTTACACCAAAAATACTCAAATAAAAATTCACCCCAATTTAATTCTACATATTGGCATGTTTTTCCCGATTCGCTCCGACGAAAATTTTCCTCGGAAAATGTGGGTTTTCCCAACAAAATCTCGAATTTGCAAATAAATTATTTGGGCAAGTAATTATTTATCAATAATTAAATAACTTGGTGAAATAAAAGCTTTCTTGGTATAGATTATAACTGCAGAAGCCGGTGAAAATTAAACGAATATTTTAGCAACAATTCAATTGTTAATTAACAATTTACAGTCGCAATAAAAACCAAAATAATCATGATACATTGATCAGACTTAGAGAGATTATAAAGATGTGATGCCTATTTAATATTTTTTCGACAAAATATACATTTTTTATTTTTTTGCATAATCCTTAAATGTTTAAAAAAAATATTTATAAACAAATTAACATTTCTCAGAAATTGTTTATTATATTCTAATTTTAAAAAATACTTAAAATGCGTAATTCAAAGGTCTTGAAAATGAATGCTTCAAAAAAATTTTCCAACCATTTGCAAAAAAGTTATGAAACACCAAAGTAAATATACGATTTCTCCGTTGTTTATAATTTGTTTTAATTGTTTCAAAGCTTAAAAGTGAGTCTGTGGTACAATCTAATTACGCACAAAGAATACCAAATATTAGTTCAATGGTTCTATTTTAATCAAAGATTAAAAATACTTTTTTTTTGTAATTTTTAGCGCGAAAGTAGGTTTGATACAGAGCCGGAGATGTTCACTCGAAACGACTGACACGCTTTAAAATCGCGCGAGTTGTGTATGTGGACGGGTATAATACATAATGCATAGCTACGGTACTGTATTAGCCTACTTTCGCGCGTGTAAATTAAAAAAAAATATTTATAATCTTTAATTAAAATATAACCATTAAACTAATAATCGATATTTTTTGTAAGTAATTAGCTTGTACTTTAAACTCACTTTTACGCTTTGAAAGAATTAAAAAAAATTATAAACAACGCAGTAATCGTATGTTTCCTTTGCTGTTTCATAACTTTTTTGCAAATAGTTGTAAAAAAGTTTTAAAACATTCATTTTCAAGATATTTGAAATACGCATTTTAATTATTTTTTAAAATTAGAATATAATAAAAACTTTCTGATAAATGTTAATTTGTTTATAACTATTTTTTTAACATTTAAAGATTATGCAAAAAAATAAAAAAAAGAATGTGTGTGTACTTTGTACGCACGTAAGAAGTTATACTTCTATTATAATATAATTTCAACGAAATAAATATACCTACTTAACAGTTACAATACAAAAAATTAACAATAATTACCAAAAATGAACCAAAACTCAACAGTGCCAAATATTAAAAAAAAAAAGAAAAAAAATATGAATCGTCCGGGATTTGAACCCGCAATCTCGCAATTTTTTGATCTCTGGTCCAATGCTCTACCAACAAGGCCATCAAGCCGCATGCAATTTACCTTTTAGATATACATAATTATACATCACGGTGACAAGTGAAATATAAAAATAGATGTTTTTACGCCCAAGGAAGACAAATCCAAAGACACAAAATTATAATAAAAAACCTTTTAAACCACCTTTTTCAAATTGCGCAAGTTGTATTATTAATATTAATGTTAATAAATGAAATATAAATATTTTGACGTTTCACAATTTGACAATTCACTTTTAACTGCAGTGCCTTAAAAATTTTAAAGCACTAGTGCCTTAAAGTAGCATTTTTAACGCTCCTATGGAGTCCTAAAAATTGCATTTTTAACACGTTTGTAGAAAAATATATTTAAAAACACTAATATATTCTTTCCCCACCTTTTCTGGACTGATACATACATAAATTAAAACATTTTGAAGTATAACTTCAAAAATATAATATGAAAACTATTTAAAAAGGCAGTATAACTGTTAACTAACCTTTGTTGTTTCTCTTCCCACAAATTTTAAAACGCAACAACCATACATAACCAAACCGTCAACCGTCCAAACCACAGCTGCGCTACAGCTGCCATATTGGATAATTTTTGACATGTCATTTGAACGTCCAATCAGAACAAAGTTGTAATGCGCATGCGCCGGGATCGTAGGTTTTAACATATAAAAATTCACCCTCATATCGCGCGTAAAGAAGTATAACTTCAAAAAAATTATATTTTTTCGACAAAATGTTAAATAGGCATCTCATCTTTATAAGATTTCAAAGTTTGATCAGTGTATCATAATTATTTTGGTTATTATTGCGACCGTAAATTATTAATTAACAATTGAATTGTTCAATTTTCACCAGCTTCTGGAACTATAATCCAAACCAAGAAGGCTTTTATGTCACCAAATTATTTAATTATTGGTAGATAATTACTTATCTAAAACTTTATTTGAAAATTAAAGATTTTGTTGGGAAAACCCGGATTTTCCGAGGAAAATTTGCGTCGGAGCAGATCGGAAAAAACATATCTCTATGCAGAATTTAATTTCGGTGAATTTTTATTGAAGTGTTTTTGTTGTAAAGTTAAAATCTTCGGAGTTATAGAGCAATAACTGAAAAAACACGATTTTCGGGCGCCATTTTGCTTATAAAAAAAGTAGCACACTATCTGCGGACTTTGCATACCTATATTATTAATATATATAATCCTAAGCTTTGATTCCAGCAATAAAATTGCTGGTAAATAACTTTTCCCAAAAATGGCCTATTCTCCGATAATCAGCCCAGACTATAAAGGATTTTATGGTTTTTTGTAATAAATGGTATACAGCCAACTACAGGAAAATTTTTTCCTCGTGGACACAACAATGTTTCATTTAATTTGTATAAATGGATTATGAGGCGTTTTTATGAAGCACATTTTGTTCGGAACACACTATAACTGTAATCGAACATTTAAGCATAAATTGGTAACACTTATTTGACAGTTGCGATATTGACACTTTTGTTTTTATTCTTTACTATTTGTTTTATTATATTTATTGTTTTTAGTATTTACTTTAACTTAATATTATAACTTAATTCTTGTTGTCCATTTCTAATGTTTTTATTTGTTTACATTGAATATTAATTTGTTTTGTTGTATAATCCACGTTTGCAGTAATTATGTGATATACAGGGTGTCCCGAAAAGATTGGTCATAAATTATACCACACATTCTGGGGTCAAAAATAGTTCGATTGAACCTAACTCACCTTAGTACAAAATGTGCTCATAAAAAAAGTTACAGCCCTTTGAAGTTACAAAATGAAAATCGATTTTTTTCAATATATCGAAAACTATTAGAGATTCTTTATTGAAAATGGACATGTATCATTCTTATGGCAGGAACATCTTAAAACAAAATTATAGTGAAATTTGTCCACCCCATAAAAAATTTATGGGGATTTTGTTCCCTTAAACCCCCCAAACTTTTTTGTACGTTCCAATTAATTCATTATTGTGGTACCATTAGTTAAACACAACGTTTTTAAAACTTTTTTGTCTCTTAGTATTTTTTCGAAAAGCCAGTTTTATCGAGATGCTGCTTCTTTTTCAATATATTTACGTAAAAATTTTATGGGGGTTTTGTTCCTTTAAACCCCCCAAATGTTTGTGTACGTTCCAATTAAACTATAATTGTGGTACCATTAGTTAAACACAGTGTTTTAAGACTTTTGCCTCTTAGTCTTTTTTTTATAAGTCACCTTTTATCGAGATGTAGCTTCTTTTTCAAAATATACCTAAAAATGTAAATTATAAATAAATTTTCAGATTATTAACAGGTCTCTATAACCGTACTTAACCATATACAAATATGTGGTGGATTCGAAAAATATTCAAAATATCTCGATAAACACTGACTTATCGAAAAAGTAATAAGAGGCAAAAAAGTTTTAGAAACATTGTGTTTAACTAATGGTGCCACAATAATAATTCAATTGGAACGTACACAAAAGTTTGGGGGGGTTTAAACGAACAAAACGCCATAAATTTTTTATGGGGCGCACAAATTTCACTTTAATTTTTTTTTAAGATGTTGCTGCCATAAAAATGCCACATGTCCATTTTCAATAAAAAATCTCTGAGAGTTTTCGATATATGAAAAAAAATCGATTTTCATTTTGTAACTTCAAAGGGCTGTAACTTTTTTTGTGTGCACTATTGTATATAGGTAAGTGAGGTTCAATCAATCTATTTTTGACCCCTGAATCTGTGGTATAATTTACGACCAATCTTTTTGGGACACCCTGTATAGGGTGTCAATTTGAAAAGTTTCCACCCCCTATAATTTGGTCCCTATAGAAAATCTAAAAATATACAAAAACACGTCAAATTTGTTTGGAAGGGGGACATTTTATAGACCAATTTTCAACCAAATTACACTAACCCTCTAGCGGGGGCGGACACAGCCCCCAAAATCTTTAACGGGAAGGGGGTTGAGTGATACCTCATTTTAAAGATCGTTCGATTACCTTTTCAAAAATATCACATACATTATATTTCTCTTCAGTAATTTTGGAAAAATCAAGTGAAACCGTACAGATATTAATATCGAGTTCAGAACTCCAAAAATTTTTTTGGAGTATTGAACTCCAAATTGAATTTTTTTGGAGTGTTGAAGTATTTAGAGTGTTTTTTTGAAGTATTTTGGAAAAATCAAGTAAAACCGTAAATATATTAAGTATCGAGTTCAGAACTCCAAAATTTTTAGAGTATTGAGTCCAAGATTTTTCCAAAAGTACAGAAAAGAAATATAAGGCATGTGGTATTTTTGAAAAAGTAATTTAATGACCTTCAAAATGAGGTATCACTCAACCCCCCTTTCCATTAAAGATTTTGGGGGTAGTGTCCGCCTCCACTAGTGGATTGATGTAATTTAGTTGAAAACTGGTGTACAAAATGTCCCCCTCACAAATAAATTTGACGTGTTTTTGTATATTTTTTAGATTTTCTATAGGGACCAAATTATAGGGGGTGGCGACTTTTCAAATTGACATACTTTGATTTAAAATGGATTCAGGATTTTTTTATACTTTGGCAACTATGTCAAATTAGATCTCTGACGTAGATAATGACGTACAGATTAGATTAGATTTAGAGAGGTGGCTTTCTGGCCTATTCCACTGCGACTTTTTCAGTTGTGGCCCTCTAGTCCTAGATAACGTTCTCTAGCCTGACCCTTTTTAAAAAGTCTAATAGCTTCGAGACTGAACCTTCCATGTAGCTATTTGCCGTTGGATTTTGTTCTCCTAATGCAAATAACCGCACATTTGCCAGATTGTCACAATGACATAAAATGTGCTCTGCTGTTTCTTCTTCGAGGTGACAGAATCTGCATAGGTCATCATCTGCCAATCCCATCAGCTTTAAGTGCCTATTCAGCTTACAGTGCCCTGTTAGTAGACCTACTATGGCTTTGACTGTTTTCCTGTCTTTGCTTATTAGGTCTGCCGTAAATTTTGGCGAATGTTCTGTAATGAACTGTTTCGCCTGTCTTTGACCTGGTGAATTCCTCCACCATTTCAAAGATTTGTGAGCTACCCACTTTCTTGTAGCCGTTCTTGTAACTGACTTTGCAACGCCGCAGAAGGGTTCCGGTCCAACGAATGGCATTGATGAGCCTTGTTTGGCCATTTCATCTGTTTTTTCATTGCCCTTATGATCCTCGTGCCCCGGTACCCAGGCCACCGTAACCTTGCTACGATATCCTAGTTTATTTAGGGTACTCACACAATCCCATACTAGCTTAGATTTGACCTCTACAGAATTGAGTGCCTTAAGCGGTGCCTGACTATCTGTGAAGATGGCAACTGAACGGAACGTTCTTTGCTGCCTTCCTATTTCTTCCACGCAGTGATGGATTGCCGTTATTTCCGCCTGGAAAACTGTGACATCCTTTGATAGACTAACCGGGAACTGAATTCCTTGATTTGTCCCTACTATGCCAGCTCCCACACCTTCCGATGTTTTTGAGCCATCAGTGTAAAAGGTAGCAACCGCCTGTATGGGTACACCTTCCTTCCAGTCTTCCCTGCCTGGTATATTATTTTAAACTTATTGTCAAATCTGTATCTCGTTGCTGTTGCATCGATAGGCTGCCCTATCACAATATCGGCTTTTAGCTCCTCGATTAGCTTTCTATTGTCAGCACCATGCACCTGGCTTATATGTGGCTGACCATGAATTAATCTGTGCATCACTGATCTGGCTTCGCCCTGCACAAAGATATGAAGTGGTGGTAGATTCAGTAGGACTTCCAGCGCTGCTGTAGGAGTGGTTTTTATGGCCCCCGTAATACACAGGCATGCTAGCCTTTGTGTATTACCTAGCAGCCTTATTGCTCCCACTTGCTGCGTCTTTGTCCACCACGTCACCGAGCCGTAGGTTATCATGGGCCTAATAACCCTTGTGTATAACTATAGAGTCATTTTGGGGTTAAGCCCCCAATTCTTACCACACATTCTTCTACATCTGCCCAAGGACATAGTAGCTTTTTGTGTGGTTTTTATGATGTGAGTATTCCATGTAAGCCTATAATCAAAATAAACCCCAAGGTATTTTGTTTCTTTGGCAAATGAAATCTCTTTTCCTCCCAGCACCGGTGGTTTTAGGCCTTGTAGTGCTGTCTTTTTGGTGAAGTTGACGATTTGTGTTTTTTGAGCATTGACTATCAGTCTCTCTTGTTTACACCAGTCGTCAACTATATTTAGGGCTGCTTGCATTCTTCCAGACACCACCTGGGCAAACCTGCCCCTGACAACGATTGCTATATCGTCCGCGTATCCTAGACAGTAAAAGTCTTCTGTGGACAGATTAATGAGAAGATCATCTATCAAGGTTGCCCAAAGTAGAGGTGAAAGAACTCCTCCCTGTGGACAGCCTCCACCTACTCTTGCTTTGATGGTTGCTTTACCCAGAGTGGATATTACTATCCTATTCTCCAGGGATGCCCTTATCCATCTGCAAATTACCGCAGGTGCGCCTCGTCTACTCATAGCCCCTATCAAAAAGCTGGTAGTAACATTATTAAATGCCCCTTCAATATCTAAAAAAGCGGCCATTGCTATCTCTTTGTCCTCCATTGACTTTGAGATAAGCCTATTTAGATCATCCAATGCAGAGTCCGTAGATTTACCAGGTTGGTATGCGTATTGACGATTGCTTAGAGGATTATCTTTAGCACTTCGTCCCTGATATATCTATCCAGAAGCCTTTCTAGTGTTTTTAATAGAAAAGAGGATAGGCTTATTGGTCTATATGACTTTTGTGTTAAGTCTGATACTTTACCTACCTTAGGCAAGTATATAACTTTAACCTTTTGCCATATTTCCGGTATGACTCCCCATGCTAAACAGGCTTTGAGGAGCTTGCATAGGTGTGGTATCAATGACGTACAACGGTAAGTATATTAGACGGACTGTACCTGCGCATGTCTGAGGATATACAATAATCTTTTTCGGGAGCTCTCTATTGTAAACCAGTAGTAGCAACCTATTGGCTTATCGTACTTCTTCAATTTATTCGTGATACTCATTCCAGAATTTTGTAATGTGTACCAGGTTGTACAGGTCAAGTAGACTAGTGCCATATGTTTTTGGAGTCCGTAGTAATCTCTAAAAAGTGTTCGTCACCTGCTATCTAGTGCGTCGTAGTTATGGAAGATATGGTTGACTGTTTCAGTTACTCTGCACCTTAAGTCTCCATGAAACAGTTCCTTGTAGATCCTTGTAGACAAGTATCACTTGTAAAGGAGTTTTAGGAGTTTTCACATTCCATGTTTTGTCATAAATTTACGATTTTGTATCAAGGAGAACTCTGGGATATTTAGCCATTTCTGAAAAGAATAGTGTTGTTCCAGTTATCGTTGGAAGTCAATTTCAAGTCAATTTCATCTTATATCCGAGTAAAACAAGTGCCGTTCTCTTAGCCAAGCCGCACACCAAAGAAACATGAAACGAAAAACATGAAACATGAAACGAAAAACATGTTTCATGAAACTAAAACACTGCTAAACAAATATCAAAGTCCGCCTACCAATGAAACGAGTGTGATTCATGCTCATGACACATTTTTATTTTCGAAGTGTTTCATAAATGGCCGGACGTATATTTGTTTAGCAGTGTTTTATTTCCATGAAACGTAATTTACGTTTCATGTTTCTTTGATGTGCGGTCGGGCTTAGGAAGAACTGAGGATTAAAGTACTTTGTATGCAATCAGCAATAATACTGTCATACTCATCCCTACTAGACGGTCTGTATAGTCCAAAGCACAAAATCCTTCCCTTTTGAACTTTGTTAAAAAATCGTTGAAAACTAAGTAGTAGAGATGAAAAGACTCATTCAGGACAACCGTTTACAGTTATTATAGTAGTCCATTCTTTCACGGTTTTTGCTCTAAATTTTAAAGAACCGCTTTGATTGACATGAAATTTGGCATACGTATAGCTTACATGTCAAAGAAAAAAAGTGATATTGTGCCGATGTGTGCTTTTGCCCTGGGGGTGACTTTCACCCCCTCTTGGGGGTGAAAAAATATATGTCCAAAATAAATCCGGAAATGGGTAAACTGACTAATTTTATGTAACTTTTGTTCTATAGAGCTTTTTCGCCAAGTCAACACTTTTCGAGTTATTTGCAAGTGAATATGTTAATTTTTCAACAAAATAACCACATTTTTAGACGGTTTTTCGCAAATAACTCAAAAAGTAAGTATTTTGTCGAAAAAAACCTTCTTAGCAAAAATATAGCCTATAAAAAAGTAAAAAAAAAATAGTGTACGCGTTAGGTCTCTGGATCTCGTAGAACCAGAGTTATAGACAATGAAAAATAGATTCATATTCACCAAATTTCAAATAGAATATTTCGACGTGAAATATCCAAAAAACTAAGCACTTTTTGGGGAAAATCTATTATAACTTTTTTAAAGTGTTCAAAAAAAGCTTTATTTCTCTTTTTACAAAAAGTTTCTAGCATTAAATTGAAGCAAGTACACTCAAAATAAAGTTGGTCCCTTTTGTTTTTGCAAAAAAAAAATCGGGAAGACCACCCCCTAATTAGCAACTTAAATTAAATTAATCGTTACCGCTCCACAAATTATTTTACTTATGTTGTGTTTATATGATCTGTAAGTTTCATCGATTCAAAGTGCTTATTTTTGAAAAAAATTGGTTTCAAAATAAAATTTTTAAAAATTTAAATTTTGAAAAATATACTTTTTTTCAAAATAACTTAAAAATTGTTGGAGATACCAAAAATCTCGAAAAACAAAAAAACTCAGATTTGCTTTTCTGAATATCATGTATTTTTTTGTTTTTCTGTTAGACAAAAATTGATTAAGATTTGGTGTTTCTAAATTTGCATACATTCGTGATCAGTGACTCGTTCAACCTCTTTTAACTACAGCCCTTTCAATAATAAGGATTTTGAACCGATGAAACTTACAGATCATATAAACAATATATACATGAGTCAAGAAACTTGTGAAGTCGTAACGATTAAGTTCGTTTAAGATACTAATTAGGGGGTGATTTTCTCGATTTTTTTACCAAAACCAAAAGGGACTAACTTTGTTTTGAGCGTAACTTGTTTAATTTTGATGCTAGAAATTTTTTTTATAAAACAAAAATGAAGCTTTTTTTAAACACTTTAAATAAGTTGTAAAGAGTTTTCCCCGAAATGTGCTTCATTTTTGGTTATTTCACGTTAAAGTATTCCATTTGGAATTTGACGAATATGAACCTATTTTTCATTAGCTATAACTCTGCTTCTACTAGGTGTAGAGACGTGATGTATACACCATTTTTTTAAATTTTTTATAGGCTATATTTTTGCTGAGAATGTTTTTTCGACAAAATACTTACTATTTGCGTTATTTGCGGAAAACCGTCTAAAAGCGTGGTTATTTTGTTGAAAAAATGAACATATTCACTGGCAAATAACTCGAAAAGTATTGCTTAGTGAAAAAACACTATAGAACAAAAGTTACTTAAAATTAGCCAGTTCATCCATTTCCTGACTTTCTTTGGACGAATATTTTTTCACCCCGAAGAGGGGGTGAAAACCACCCCCAGGGCAAAGCACATATCAGCACAATATCACTTTTTATCTTTGACTTGTTAGCTATGTGTATGCCAAATTTCATGTCAATCCAAGCGGTTCTTTAAAATTTAGATGTTTTGCAATATTTTACCGTTAAAGAACGGACTATAGTGGCATATTGATCTCATAGGAACATAATTATATTTATACTACTGATAATGGACTAAATCAGCAATGATACTGTCATACTCATCCCTACTAGACGGTCTAGTACTGCTGATAATGGATTACATATATAGATAATGCTTCAAGATATTTAACAACACGATGTAACGCATCTCTGGCAGATTTGTTTGGTTTCTAGAAAAAATGTTCTTCGTGAAGCGGTAAACTTGACAACGCATGAATATGCTTGTCTAGGAACTATGTCGTACGCCTTAAATAGATCAAGTGCAACCAGTACAAAAATTATTTCATGAATGAAGACATTCCATTTAAATCTCGTTTAGGCCTAAGCCTCTTCAAGGTTAGGTATATCCTTTTTTTAAGGGAGCGAAAAGGGTAGTAATACATAGTGGAGAAGCAAAAATTACTAGTGGAGTGGGGGGCTTAAAAGGTGGTGGTTATATTAGGTTAGCTTAAAAGCTAGTGGAGTGCAAGGTGCAGAATCTCTGTTCAAACCAATCAGCAAGCGATGGGAACCTCAGATACTTTGTAAACGGCTCTAGATCAGCGTTTTGTGGGATCCGGTTTATATTATCTGCCATATTGAAGGAGGCTTTTTTCTAGTATGTCGTAATATCCGTCAGGCAGTTCGTTTCTGGCCAAATCTAGAAGATTGGCTAGAGGGAACGGAATTTTGTTTCTGGGATGCCTGGTGAGTATGTGTAACCTAGTTGGTGGCATGGTGTTTTGAAAGTATTTTTTGCTCTGGAGAGTAATTATTTCATTGTAATAGTTATTACCAAAAGAAACACTGTGTAATAAAATAGATTGCTGGTGGTTGGGATTAAGTGGCTTTAATCCTTCGATAATATGACTCCAATCTGACTACATTATAATTTATTCAACGGTGTAACGTTGTAGCATTCAACGTGTAAGAAAAAATGTAAACAATAACAATGATTCATTAAGGTATCAACGTACTACCATATTACTATATCAATACTGATACCCGGCATTATTTATACCTATCTAAATAATAACAGAACTTGGGTTCAAATTCACAAAAACATTAAACATTTTTTGACACAACTATAAGCTAATATTGTTTTTATATCATTGGACTTTCTATGCAATACCTAAGGGTTAAATACCTTAACACAACCTCGTAAAATACCGGGTGTCCATTTATATTTCCCCCCATTTTAACTACCTATTACTTCTAAACGGCTCAAGATAGAAACATGCGGTTTTCGCTGAAATGTTTTATTTTACTAAAAGTTTTGTATGAATCGATTGAGTTTTTTATATCGCTTTCAATTACGAAAATAAAAATGGCGGATTTTTGAAAAAAACTTTGTTGACTTTTTTTAATGGAACACCCATTATATTTTTTTGTAAATTGAAAGAACGATCATTCACCTATCCAGCGATATAAAGTTTTTTAAAATCGGTTGTCAAATCACTGAGTAATTAATTTTTAAAATGAGAGGTGCAGCGTGGATATCACATACCTAAATAACATGTAACTAAGCAAAATGATATTATGTTGTGATTTTCACATTGCATCTCTCATTTTAAAAATTAATTTCTCAGTCATTTGACAACCGATTTTAAAAAAAATTATATCGCTGGATAGGTAAATGACCATTTTTTCAAGTTACAAAAAAATATACTGGCTGTTTTAATAAAAAAAGTCAACAACGTTTTTTTGTAAAAAATCCGCCATTTTTTTATTTAAAAGCGATATGAAAAATGGCCATTTACCTAAAAAATTAAAAAAACGATCATTTACCTATCTAGCGATATAAAAATTTTCAAAATCGGTTGTCAAATGACTGAGCAATTAATTTTTAAAATGAGAGATGCAATGTGGAAATCACATAACATAATATCAATGTGCTTAGTTAGAGAGTTGCACCTCTCATTTTAAAAATTAATTACTCAGTCATTTGACAACCGATTTTGAAAAACTTTATATCGTTGGATAGGTGAATGACCTTTATTTCAATTTACAAAAAAATATACTGGGTGTTCCATTAAAAAAAAGTCAACAAAGATTTTTTCAAAAATCCGCATTTTTTTTCGTATTTGAAAGCGATATAAAAAATTTAATCCATTCAGACAAAACTTTTACTAAAATAAAACATTTTAGCGAAAACCGCATATTTCTATCTTGAGCCGTTTAGAAGTTATAGGCAGTTAAAATGGGGGAAAATATAAATGGACACCCGGTATTATAATTCTAATTTCTGCTAAATACATTTCGAGTTGTATGTATTTCACCAGATTTGACATAAATATCCTAGAAAGATACACACACAAAAAGACTTCTTAATCATATGTCATAAAAGCAATAGTAAATTACATTACCCGAAAAAAGAGCTTACGAGAATTATGATATCCTTCCCGTTCATCGGGAACTTTTCCAATTTCCATTGAAAGGGGCGGGAAATAAACTACGCCATTCGGTACGGCTACGACGACCGCGACCTTCGCCTGGAACTCGAAGTGGGACTCCCGAACCCTCGAATCGACCTCTCGAGCCCTCGTAGCCTACTTTCTTGCAAACGCATCGCCAGATCGTGATGCGCTCTTAATGTGTTTTAGTCAATGTCAAGTTACATGGACGGCCTATATTCATGTATTATAGGAGATATATTCTTGCAAAATAGATATTATTGAAGGGATATTTTGTTACTATTTCGTCCTAAAGATTGTATTAATAGTTTAATTAAATTAATAGTTTAATTAAATTAATAGTTTAATTAAATTAATAGTTTAATTTATACTATTAATAGTCCAGGAACCGAAGCTTTTCACCTCGCAATTTTTACAGAATGGATCAATTTGCTTGAAAACGTGAGAATAAGTAGTGTATAGTCCAAAAATCAAAATCTATATGATGGCGAAAAGCGCTTTTACCATGGGGGCGGTAGCCACCCCATCACGATGGTGGAAACTTTGTGTTATATTTTGACCGCAAAAATTGATAAACACATTCATTCTAAGCTGAAAATGTTCTATACATTTTTTTGATAAAATTAATAGTTTTCGATTTATTCGCTATCGAAAGTGTTAGTTTTATTTCGAAAACATCAATGTTTTTCGATAATACTCATTTACGATTCACTCAATTTTTGAGGTAGAAAGAATTTTTTCAAACCAAGTTCTTGGGAATTAAACAACCTACAATTTCATATTTAAAAATTTTTTCGTATCTCTGATGCTAATCTGTCTATTCTGAAGAAAATGGCATTTTTTACCAAACCATAAAAATTCGTTATTCGCTTTAACTCCAGTTTTTTTTAAACTAATCATTCTAAGCCAGTCAAACTTCTAGAATCTATTATAAATACATAAATAAAGAAGAATGAATAAGGCCAATGACTAAAAACACCGCTAACTTACATTATTATGCTGCCAATTGGATTTCTCATTTTTTTTTTTCAAAAAAATATATTGATTTTTTAACCGTAACTTTTTTATTTTTTATCTTAGAAAGTTTAATAAAAAAGAATTTTGTAGGTTTTTACAAAATCTAAACTGCGCGTCGTAGAAAACGGGCACCCTAAAAAATGGGTAATTTTTGATGTTGCGTATCTCCTAAACTTGTCCGATTTAAGTGATTTTTTGAATATCTTACAGCCTTATTCTTTGTCAATATCCTTGTAATAACATTTTTGCTAAACAGGTAAATTTTCATTGTATAGCGGGTGTACGAATCAAACTGTGTTTTTTTCTCAAAGTTCGCAACACCCTGTGGAATATTCTAGCATCTATAAAATACTGAAATTAAAACCCAACTATAGCATCAGGTTTTCTCAACATTTTGTTTTTTGATTCATTCGCTTATGTTGGATAATACAAAAGTTAGGTACTTTAACAATTAGCCACGTTCTTTTTCAGTACAGGGTGTTTATAAACAAGTGCGACAAACTTTAAGGGGTAATTCTGCATTAAAAAATAATGACAGGTTGCTTTGTAATCGCATGTCCGCAAATGCTTCGTTTGCGATGTTGAATTTTTTCTTACAAACTGACGATTTATTTATTGCTTTAAAACCGGTTGAGATATGCAAATAAAATTTGGTGGGGTTTAAGACGTAGTTATTGCACATTTTCAACGAAAACTTTTCGTTTATAAATTTGCAAAAGTCTGTGTGTTATTGCGTCGCCGCTCCTGCAATACTTAGAGCAGATGTATCGATGGATTCTTATGTAGTTTTGTCCTCTGAATCCAAATCTGAAAACGGCATTTCGATATCTCAAACCGTCTTCGAGATAATCGACCTCAAAATCTAAAATGTGACGTCACAATCCGGTTATCTCCTATCAGGCACTAAACGTCAGCTGAAATCTTTGATTAGGAAGTAGGCTACATACTTTTTTAATCTGAATTTGTTAAGCAAAGCAAATGTTATTATTTATATTTGAGTTTGACACTTCGTTAATGTCAAACTAAATTTTAAATTATTTAGCTATTAATAAAATATAAATGACATTTTATAGTGAATTTAATTATTATAATAATATGTGTAATAAATGTATAAAAATACAATTTGAGTATATTTTGAAAGCAATAATACATATTATACTATATTAATAATGAATCAGTACAAACGATTATATTTAAATTTGGTAAATTCTCCACTTGACCAGCGACCAGCGCACACAACTCAAAACACAAGTACGCAAATACGGTTGCGTGAAGCGTGGCGCAAAGCCGTGTAATTTACGAGACTCGCTAGGTCTGTAGATCCAAGTAAAGTTCATCAGTAAAAAGTATCTTTATCATGTATGTATTATTTAGTTTACAATATTGGAAAATTGTTATTTAAAATGTAGTTTGGAATAAAAAAGTATGTTCTGATATATAAAATTACATCCTTCTAATAAAAAAAAAATATTTGACGAATTTTCTCAAATTATGGATACCAACATCATTTTCAATTATAACTCTTGTATTTTTAATTTGACGAAGAAAAGTTATTCTTCATAAAAATCTCTTCTTGGTCTAAGATTTATGATGCAACCATCATGAATCAAATTCTATTAATTTTATACGAGGTATGTAAAAAAATATGAATTTCGAGTAAAGTATCTTTATAGTTCACAACATTTAAATTAGAATGATGTACTTGCACATTAAAACATAATTTTTAATTCTAAACAGTTTTTCGTAATAGCAATTTTCTATATTATGAATTTAAATAGGTATATAAACAAAGTTTTCGTTATGATAATGCTCGCAATTTCAGCTTGTTTGATATACAATTAAGAATTTTATATTCACCATTGGCGTGCATACGGGTAATATGATCGGTCATATTACCCGTATGTACGCCAATAGTGAATATAAATTTCTTGATTGCAAGTCAAAAAATTCGCAATAACTATCTCTTAGAACCTACCAAATTTCATTTGCATATCTCAGCTGGTTTTAGGGCAATAAAATAAATCGTCAGTTTGTTAAAAAAAATTCAACATCCCGTATCTCGTAAACGAAGCATTTGCGGACATAAGTTTATAATGCAAACGGCCATTATTTTTTTATGCAGAATTGCCCCTTAAAGTTTGTCGCACTTATTTACAAACAACCTATACTGATGAAGAACATGACTAGTTATTAAAGTACATAACTTTTTTTGTATTATCCAACATAAGAGAATGAATAAAAAAACAGAATGTTCAGAAAACCTGAGGCTATAGTCGGGATTTAATTTGAGTATTTTATAAAGGCTAGAATATTCCACAGGGTGTTGCGAACTTTGACAAAAAAACACAGTTTGATTCGTACACTCGGTATACAATGAAAATTTACCTGTTTGGCAAAAATATTATTACAGGGATATTGACAAAGAATAGCGCTATAACATATTCAAAAAATCACTTAAATCGGATAACAGGTTAAGGAGATACGCGACATCAAAATTGACCCATTTTTTAGGGTGCCCGTTTTCTATGAAGCGCAGTGTATAAGCCGATTAATATTAAATATTTTTAAAATCCTCAGTCGCAAAAAGAGGTGACTTTGAAAGGGTTGGTAAAGGTGGCTTTTGCATGTTATTACAAATTTTAATTGTCAATAGTTCACTCAATTTTTGCCGTAAAAAAATTTTTGCAAACTAGGTTCTTGGGAATTAAATAAGCTACAATTTCATATTTAAACATTTTTTCGTATCTCTGATGATAATTTTTCTATTCTGAAGAAAAAGTCATTTTTTCCAAACTACAAAAATTCGTTATTCGTTTTTAACTCCATTTTTTTAAAAACTAATCATTCTAAGCCGGTCAAACTTCTAGAACCTATTCATAATACATAAATAAAGAAGAACAAATAAGGTCAATGATTAATTTTAATTAGGGTGGTGATTAGGAGGTTGCTTCCGATCACTTTTTCGCTGAAAAAATAGGTACTGACATTCTTTTCATTATAAGTCACTTAATTTTTGAGCTAGAGACTTTTTTTATTTATGGAGATAGATATTTTTAAATGCTTTAAATTAGCTTGAACAAGTTATCCTCGAAAAATGCATAGTTTCCCGTCTTTTGACTTTGAAACTACAATATTTAGCATTTGACGAAGAAGAGTTAACATATAATAAAGTATAGCTCAATTACTATTGGTCTTAAAGAAAATTAATAAAAACGGTTTTGTTTATTTCTCAAAAGGTACATTTTTGTTAAGTAAAGTTGTTTTGATAAAACGAAAACTTTTGGAATTATTAGCAGAAAACTTATTAAAAACATTGATTTTTTCGATATTAAAATAACACTTTCGATAGCGAATAAATCGAAAACTGTTAATTTTATTAAAAAAATATATAGAACTTTTTTTGCTTAGAATTAATGTTGTTACTAACTTTTGCACTCAAAATTTATAATAAAAAGTTTCCACCCCCGAGATCGGGTAGCAACCCGGATGGCAGAGTTTAGGTGACAACCTTACACGGCAGAGCAGAGTTGTCACCTAAACTCTGCCATGTAAGGTTCTACCTACAATTTTCCAACCAATATGGTTGATGTCATGTGATGCCAGGCGTTAATCTGGAAATATTTTTAACATCCTTCAAAATCAGATAACATAATGTAACCCCAACTGTTTAAAATCAATTTAAGGGTTTTTACCCGTACATTTTGGTGGCTTAAAGCATGTAAACCTGTGATAACACTGATGATGGAATATTGATTCCGAAAACGTTTTGTGATACAGCCCTTTTTGGGGATTTTAAATACATATACCTTTTACAAAATAAGGTTTTTATTTTTTTATATAAGTAAAAGTTAACAATATTAAACCGGTCAATTTTGTTTTAAATATCTTTAAGTTCTGTGCTGCATTTGCTCGTCTCCCGCCTATGTCGTTAAATGTGGTCGTTCCGAAAAACGGTGCTAACCATATTATAACACAACCTTACATCCCGTTATACTTATCTTACAACTGGAATAAGTATTATGTATTTTCCACTCATCCATCTAAGCATTCTCATCTCCGCCACATGCATTCGTTGTTCCTCTTTCTTTTTCACTGCCCAACATTCAGTTCCGTACATCACAGTCGGTCTTATGGCTGTTTTATAGAATTTTCCTTTCAGCTTCATTGGAACTTTTCTGTCACACAACACACCACTCGCTTTCTTCCACTTCATCCATCCAGCCCTAATTCTACTGCATGCATCTCCATCTATTTCTCCATTACTCTGTAATACCGATCCCAGGTACTTAAAACTATTGCTTTTTACAATCAGTTCACCATCCAAGGATACCATTTTATTTGTAGTAACTTCATCTTTAAATGAACATTCCAAATACTCTGTCTTTGTCCTACTAAGTTTTAAACCTTTTTCCTCCAGAGCTCGTGTCCACTGTTCCAGTTTTTGTTCTAAGTCTCTTTCACTATTTCCTACTAACACGACATCATCAGCATACATTAAGCACCATGGAATGTTACCCTGTAGTTTCGCTGTTATCTGGTCCAAAACTAATGAGAATAAATACGGACTAAGCACCGAGCCTTGGTGCAATCCTACTTTCACATTAAATTTATCAGTCTCTCCCACACCTGTCCTAACACTAGTCGTTACTCCCTCATACATATCCCTCAAAATCTTTACATATGCACCAGGGACTCCTTTTTTATTGAGTGTCCACCACAGAATATCTCGAGGAACTCTATCATATGCTTTCTCAAGATCAATGAATACCATATGAGCGTTTGTTTCTTTACTCCTGTATTTTTCCATCAACTGCCTTATAATGAAAATTGCGTCTGTTCAAAATCTGCTCTGCATTTTGAAGTATTCGGAAATAATTGACGGAAATGAGTTCAATTTTGTTGGGGATTTTTGGGCTAGTTGAACACGAATATCACGAGAGCAATAATTTCCAAGACACCTTGTGCACATGAAGAACCTCGCCTCCAGAAGTTTGATATGAATTGGATATAAAATCAATGCAGTCTCGTTACTCCAGGTTTTTGGGGTCGCTGAACACTAATATCACGTTGGTGATGGTGTCCGAGACACCTGGTGTTCAGGATGGGCATTCCTTTCTTGAAGTTTCATGTAAATTTGATACAAAATCAATGCAAACTCGTTACTGGAAGGTTTTTGGGGTGGATAAATACTTACTAATAATATGGGGGCGATGGTGCGAGACACCTGGCGCCCATACTAGATCTCATCTGGAGTTTTATGGAAATTAGGTACGAAATCAGTGCAAATTAAGAGGTTTTAGCATATATGTAAAACGCCACGCTTGCCAAGCGGTTTGGCGAGTGGTCAAAGATGTAGATGGGTATTATTTGTGAGAAGACAGCAATGGGTAAAGGACCTTGTTGGTGTCAACAAAATGGAGTTGACTGAGTCAGCATACAGTGAATTATGTTTTGAGGAAATCAAGAAGAAATTATCCTCGTACATAAAACAATTGGTTACAACCCGGCTGCTCTTGCGTTTGTACCAATTTCAGGATGGCATGGGAACACCATGTAGATGGATCTGACAAGATGCCATGGTTCAAGGGATGGGCTGGTATGGTTATAGTTTTTGCTCCAGCCCATTTGACGACTGAAGTAAAATTTGTTGAAATGTATCATGAAGCTCTCCAGGAAGCAGTATCCAGAGAAGCTTCTGACCTCACTGCCCAAGTCATTGTACTCAACCACCCTGGTCAAATCTCAAATGGAAACACCCCTGTGCTCGACTGTCACACAGCTCACATTGCCTGAAAATTCGCTGAGATCAAAGAGAAGATTTACCGTCGTTCTGGTAAAACCACTTAAGAAAATACAAAAGCCATCAAATCTGGTGATGCCGTCATGTGCCTGATATCTTCGTACCCACCAAGCCCATTTGTGTAGAATCACTCCAAGAATGCCCATTCCTTGGGCAAACAGTTACAGTGTGAGTCTACTTGGACTTCATTACTTAAATAATTTTGATATATTTCGTTTCTTTTATACATTAATATTGGGGTAACAATGGTTTTTGAAGTTATACTTCTTTAGGCGAGATTGAGAGTAAAATTTCATAATACTGCGCGCATGCGCACACAGAGGGATCTGATTGGGTGTTAAAATCATCTGTCAGTAATTGTTGGATATGGAGATTTTGGATAAACAAATTGCTGTTGTGTATATTAGTTTTTATTGGTGTGATGGCAGAGCAAAAAACAAATTTATAATATTGTAGTGACTTTTTAAATAGTTTTTAAAAGCGACAGGTACGTAATAATTGTAAATGTTTCAGTATCCTAATAAAAAATTTCATTGGTAGGTAGGTACCTACCTACCTATTTGGACAATCTAAAAAGAACCTACCAAAATAGTATGTAATGCTTTGATTTACATAATTTGATTACCATCAAAATTTCTATCAATATTCACCTAATATATTGTTTTCTTACTCAATGTTTTGTTTTTAATATTTCTTTCAATTCTAAACAATTTCAATTCAAAATCAAAATAATTTGGTTAAATTCAGAACCGTCAAAAGTTTAATCCGTTTAGTTAGTTGATCTTCGCACATGATGACACATGGTCTCCGTGGGTAAAAGTTTAAGGTGAATGAATTTCAATACTAACTGCGCTGATAAGCGGGTTCGAACCCCAATGGAAACTTTTATTTTTTTATGCATTTTATGATTGTAAGTTTATTTATTATATACCTAAATTTTTTTTCAGAAAATACGTATTTAGTTAAAAAATTTTCCTGCATTGTTCAGGAATCATTTGTGGCATTCTTCAATGTGTTTGTTTGTGTGTGTTTTATTCTTTTATTATTTTAATTCTTGTCACCATTTTAATAAAAAATTTTGAGAAGTAGAAGTATTAAAATTAGTTTAATATTTAAATAAAATATAAATAAACTGTTTAAAGTATATTAATTTCGTTGAAATCATATAATAGAAGTATAACTTCTTACGTGCCTAATGGACCTAATTGCCTAACTAATGGACTTAAAAATAATGCCGGATAATCGAGCTGTGAAAGTAATCCAGAGATGGAAACCCCAAGGAAATATAACAAGAGGAAGGTCACGTAAAAGATGGATAGACGACGTAGAGGGGGATCTTAAAACCATGAACATCAGGCAGTAGCGAAGAAAAGTATCCGTCGAGGCAGAATGGAAGAACATTGTTAAGAAAACCAAGACTCACAAAGGGTTGTAGCACCATTAGAAGAAGAAGAAGAATGGACCTAATTGCATTTCATACCTGGTGATCTGTAAATTAAACCGTTTTAAAAGAAAAGAAAAGATGGTTCAGATTTGATTACAGTACAGAGCCTCTACTATGTGCTCATACGTATTTCGGAATAACCGTTTCCGCATCGGAGCACCTGGGTAGAGGCACTGAACTGAAATCAAATCCTTTCATCCTTTCCGGGTAATTATCAAAATAATTACCAAAGATGCTACTAGCACCATCTATGAATCAAAAGTCTAATACGTCAGGAAATAAAATTCGAAATTATTTATCCTCTTAGCTTTTTAAGTTGGAAAAATAAATCATAACAGGGTAACATAACATTCTTTGGTAATTATTTTGATAATTACCCGGAAAGGATGAAAGGATTTAATTTCAGTTCAGTGCCTGAATACATAAGAGAATTGTTTGAGGACAACAGAAATAACATTGACAAGGTAAATGGTGAAACGGGACCTGAAATCCTAAAATGTGAAGTAGAAATGGCACTTAGAAATTCCAAAACTGGAAAGGCAAATGGACCCGATGAGGTTCCTACTGAATTACTAAAGCTCTTGAATGATGAATCAATAGGTATAATATTGCACTTATTTAATACATTATACAATACTGGTATTATACCTCAAGAGTGGCTGCTGTCTACATTCGTTACACTGCCAAAGAAATCCAATGCAAAAGAATGTTCAGAACATCGAACAATATCTTTAATGAGCCATCTACTAAAGATATTTCTAAAAATCATCCACAACCGAGTTTATCAAAAGTTGGAGTCAGATATTAGTAATACACAGATGGGGTTCAGAAAAGGACTAGGTACTCGAGAAGCTCCCTTCGGTTTGAATGTTCTTACACAAAGATGCCTAGACGTTAATCAAGAAGTACATGCATGTTTTATCGATTTTGAAAAAGCGTTTGACAGAGTACGCCACGATAGGCTAAGAGACATTCTTGAAAGAAAAGACATAGATAATAAAGATCTGCGAATAATTCTCAACTTATATTGGAATCAGAAAGCTAACATCAAAATAGAAAACGAGATATCAAAAGCAATACAAATACGTAGAGGAGTAAGACAGGGATGCATTTTGTCACCACTACTATTTAATGTATATAGTGAAAGCATCTGTCAGGAAGCCCTTTTGCAAGCAAATGAAGGAATCGTAATCAATGGAGAGGTTGTAAATAATATTCGATACGCAGACGACACTGTACTAGTTGCAAGAACAGTAGAAGAATTACAACGATTACTTACAAACATAAATATTGCTTGCAACAATTATGGCATAAATATTAAATATTTGATAATGATCATTTTTGATAGCGTTCGAACAGCCGGCCCTAAAACAATTAAATCTGTTGCTATTCAATCTACTCTTGAATGCTTGCATCGAAAATGATGGGCAACAATTTGAACATTTAGAGTCACTAAGACTAAGTAGTTGCTTTTATTTCTTTGTTATATTTTATAGTGTTGTTTGTCTTATTGTTGTTTTAATTAATTATATACGTTAACATCTGGAAAATGTTTCTTTGTTTTTTCCATAGCACACTACTTTTCCTTAACCTCGTTTACCGGTGACAGTAACAGTTATGTTTAAAATTTACACATTTCTTAAGATATCTCGAGATAGAAAAAAGGTATCCACATGCGGTTTTCGGTATTTTGTTGCTAATTTAGTCTAATTTTGTAATACAGGACTAAAAATGCATACCTGTATATAATATTTTTCAAAGAAAACTAGATTTCTGAGAATAATTAAATAACGCCTCCTACCTTGCATATTACATATTAGGTTATTTCGGAAATAAGACACTTACATTGACGAAAGACAGCTATTTTCAACAAGACCAAGTATGCAAAATTCGATTTAGTAGAACCGGACTTACAGCAATTTTTTCATAAGAAGGTTCCCACTCACCCCCACCTCTTATTTGCAAAGGTAGACTTAAACTTGTGAAATCAAACATGCGCAGAATTTTATGAAGAATACGATGATTGGATTTTCAGTGCCCTTTCATTAGGTAAATTTTGTAAAATTTTGATTTTTTAACTTTTGATATTCAATTACGCCCTCTAGCGGTGGACCTACAATTATGAAAATAATTTCCAGGTTTTTCCCGAAGCAACATTTGTTATAAATATTTTTTTCTCAAAGCTGTACTATAAACGGTTCCTATGATATGGTCGAGAGCCATTCTGATTGGGACATCCGGTACAATATTTCTCGTCCACCTTTCGATGTTTTGTCGTGCCATGTGTCCTACTCAGTTCCATTTCATTTGCGCAATTCTTCCAAATACATCTTCCAACTTCGTCCTGCTTCGCACATCCTCATTTCGTATATGTTCCCTCCGAGATGTGTATAGGGTGTCACCGAAAATAGTGCGTTTCTTAAAGGTATTACATTACATAGGTAGAAGGCACAATGTAGAGCAAAAAAGTCTTATAACATTTTTTTCTAAATTCAGCCGTTTGACCAAAAAACGAAAATACATTTTGATATGCAAACTGAAGTCTGGCAACAACGTGTAATTCACAGTCACAATAGTAGGTTTGTAAGTCAGCAGTTGTATCTGGTAGGTAAAATAATGTAAATATCAACCAAACCTTCTGCAGGGGTCTAGTGTTTACATTTTTTGACCCTGTTCGGGGTCGTCCCCTCACATCAAACAAACCAAGAATTTGGTTTCTTTGATGTCATTGACATTGAATATTTGGCATAATTGGTTATCTAGTTTTATTCTGTACCAAAAGAACGGGTATTTCTTATTTGTTAATAAGTAGGTATTTTGGGCATAAAACACATATATCCATTATTTTGTAAAGGATACAGAATGGGTAAAGTGTGCAATATTTTATGAATTACCCAGAACACTAAATGGAGAGGCCTATAAATTTTTTGTCAAATGTTTTGACGGTATTTCTTGAAGTGCCTTTGCAAACACGACGTGAAATGTGGTTTCGTCACGACGGAGCCCCAGAGCTGTGAAAAATCTTCTGGATACCACGTTTAAAATTATTCCATATTTCAATAGATTTCAGAAAAATAATTACGTAGGTACAAATAATTTTTCCTAGGTGCATTTACATTTTAGGAATTAAAACATAGTTACTTAAGTAAAAGTTATAATTTATGTAAAATTTCGAGCCCTAATTATAAAACCTTAATTAATTCAGATAATAGCAAAAATGCCACATTATTAAAGCAAGAAATAATTATTTTGCAAATAAGTACCTACCGATGTCAACAACCCCAAAAATCACACCTCAAATAGTAAATAAACAAGGGGTTCCATTAGGTTAAATTTTCAACAGTCACAACAAGTTCTTCTACGCCACGTTGCCATGTCATTTAAATTCATGAAAATAAAAATTTACTTATATGGAGAAGAATTTAATTTCTTTCTTGGAAACGGTTAACTTTCGAAAAAATGTTATAGGACTTTTTTGTTCTAAATTGTGTATTATATCAATACCTTAAAGGAACGCAGTATTTTCGGGGACACCCTGTATATAGCTATAATAAATAGCTCGTTCGACCGCCCTCTGTGTCGTTCTCAATCTATGGGCTGATACCTCAGTAAGTATCATCGTCTCCATCTCCATTATTATACAGGGTGTAACAAAAATACAGGTCATAAATTGAACCACATATTCTGGGACCACAAATATTCGAATGAACCTAACTTACCTTAGTACAAATATGCACACAAAAGAAGTTACAACCCTTTTAAGTTACAAAATGAAAATCGATTTTTTTGAATATATCGAAAACCATTAGAGATTTTTTGTTGAAAATGGACATGTGGCATTCTTATGGAAAGAACATATTAAAGAAAAATTAAAGTGAAATTTGTGCACCCCATAAAAATTTTATGGGTGTTTTGTTCCCTTAAACCTCCCCAAACTTTTGTGTCCGTTCCAAATAAATTATTATTGTGGTGCCATTAGTTAAATTCAATATTTTTAAAACTTTTTTGCCTCTTAGTATTTTTTCGATAAGGCAGTTTTTATCGAGTTACGGCTTCTTTTTTAATATGTTTACATAAAAATTTTATGAGGGTTTTGTTCCTTTAAACTTCCCAAATGTTTGTACGTTCCAATTAAACTATTACTGCGGTACCATTAGTTAAACACAGTGTTTTTAAAATTTTTTTGCCTCTGTATTTTTTTGATAAAGCATCTTTTATCGAGATGTGGCTTCTTTTTTAATATGGTTCAAAATATACTTAAAAATGTAAATCATAAATAAATTTTCATATTATTACCAAGTCTCCATAATCGTACTTTACCATATACAAATATGTGGTGGATTTGACAAATATTCAAATATCTCGATAAAAACTGACTTTTGGAAAAACTACTAAGAGACAAAAAAGTTTTTAAAAACTTGTGTTTAACTAATGGCGTTACAATAATAATTAAATTGGAACATACACAAAAGTTTGGGAGGGTTTAAAGGAACCAAACCCCCATAACATGTTTATGGGGTGTCCAAATTTCATTATTATTTTTTATTAAAATACTACTGCCATAAGAATACTACATGTCCGTTTTCAATAAAAAATCTCTAATAGTTTTCGATATATTGGAAAAAATCGATTTTCATTTTGTAACTTCAAAGGGCTGTAACTTTTTTTCCGTGCACATTTGTACTAAGGTAAGTTAGGTTCAATCGAACTATTTTTGGTCCCAGAATATGAGATTAAATTTATGACCTGTATTTTGTTACACCCTGTATATTGGAAATATATTAACCGTTATATTAACAACGTTAATTAACGGTTTCTTTTCTAACTTATGCTTTATTCCCAATAACATATTCGGTAAAATCATCCACTTTTAGATATGTGAAATATATAACAAAAACCTTAATCCTATTACGATCAAACATACTGCTCTATTTTCAGCTGAGTATCAAGAAAAATGATCTGAATATAGCTATAAAAATTTTGTTCTCCAATCAAGAATATACAACGTTTAGTCGGCTGAATTTGATGACTTCCCTTTAAAACCACTCAATTTTTATGCAAGTCACTACCTGATAGCGAATCCAAACGACTAGTTTTTAAAATTTCAGGCACGAGAAATGCAGTTCTTTTATAACTTGTGGAAACCATTCAAAACGTGACGCCAAGTATATAAAACCAAATATAGAATACTAGTAAGGGCGGTAAAATGGTTCGAAATAAAGCTGAAAGTAAATTAATAGATAATGTAAAATCCAGAGCATTCTTTGAAATTATTTCGAAATAGGGAACTTGCACTAAAAAATTTTTTTGCATAAAATTGTTAATTTATGTTTAAAAATGTTACATTCAAAATATTACGTCTTAACAATGAATAGTATACGTACAACATCTGATCAAAGTTCCGCGCCTAAAATTTCCGTTTCAAACAACTTCAAAAGCGCGAGCTTGGGTCTGACGTCACAGGCCACATTTATCGTTTTCGCCCGTTTGCTTTGAATGCAGTTTGCCATTGCCAGTTGTGCGTGTCGAATAACTGTGACGTTTGCTCGGTATTTATGTTATTGTATTTAGTGTAGTTTAGTGTATTTAGTGTGTAATATACTTTATCAAAATGGAAAACAAATCTGCGCAATATAAGTACTGTATAGTGCCTGGATGCACCTGGATGCATCAAAAAGTTCTTTTTTATGAAATTACTTTTGTCGTTTCTTGTGTTGAAAAAAGAAACAAGTAACTTAAAAATAAACAAAACTTAGTAATAAAAGTAAGAGTAACTAAAAAGTATTGGTGCTACTATAGTATGCGGTCTACAGTCATGTTTCTACTATAGCTTGCGGTCTACCGAGGGATGCTGTGTGAGTATACCCTATTCCACGAACATACGCCTGTTTTGGATTACTTCGACAACGAATATTTTACTGTGCAAAATAAGAAGAACGAAAGTTAATTGCAAATTACATTGTTGTTTATTGGAATAATTATTAGCGCCATTTACTTTCGTACTTCTTATGTTGTACAGTAAAATATTCGTTGTCGAAGTAACCCAAAACAGGCGTATGTTCGTGGAATGGCCCATATAAGCTGAGATGATAAAGATATTAACTTGTAAAATTACAATAATGATTCTTCTTATTTATGCGTATTATTAACTTTGTAAAGAAGGATTTTGTTGGCTATCGGTACGTCTTCTAATCACCATAATCTTTTCTCAGAAGGCTTTGAACACAATAATGAAAGGCTCCAGTAGGTACTAATAAACATTACAATCAAATATAATAAACTTCATAAAAATTTAGTTTCTTTATTATTATGCAAATTACACCGTAATCTTTTCCAGGATATACGAAATCCTTCGATTAGAGTTAGGTAGATGAAACCCACGGGGAAAACCGTTTACTATAATACATATAATGGTACCAATTTCAGTTTGAAACTAAGCTGATTGGGGAACAACTTACAATATATAAGATGAACATAAATAATACGTAGGAATTTTCAATTAAAGACGATTAAAATGAACTGTTGTACTTAATCGCTTTCTTTTGAAAACCCCTCGTGAGTAATAATACTTATACGTTATAAACACATTAGTAATTTCTAAAGATTTATAAATTTGACTTTAAAGTAAATAAACTGATTGTAGAACTATGCAAGAATACAAATAATAGCTGGTAATATCCATTTAAATACGATTAAAATGTAATACACCCGTAATACCTAATCGTAGACGTAGATGACTGTGGCCTCTGACGTCAGACCAATAGAAGGACGTTCAAGAACCTCCTAAGATATTTGAATTTTATAGCATTTTCAAAGCGCCGTAATTAGCGTACGGGTTAAAAATATTTGTTTTTTTCGCATGCAAGCGTTTTAAGATCATGTTACCTTATGTTTTTTAATATTATTTTAATATTTAAAAATTTATGCAAGTTCCCTATTGTTGTTTGGTTATTTTCAGACCCTTCTTTCAATCGTGACGTAGTCTTCTCTTTTAGGTATGCTTAGTATATTATTGTGTGCAATTTGTGACAATTTTGACAGCTGCTAGGATTGTATTAGTCAAACGTGAAAACGTTTCAGTTTGAAATAAAAAACAAAACTTTTTTTTTCTCTGATTCTGGCCTTGGTTTAGAACTAGAACCTTTAGCCATGTAACTGTATAACTTATCACTAACTCAGGTGTAATGTGTAGTGTGTGTGTGTGTGTTGAGTAAGTATCTTGTTACTTTGCAAAGTCGACGTCATTGTCTTTGCATAGAGACGCTAATTGTATCCGAACGTCTGCGGTCCCTCCGGTGAATACCGATCCCAAAAAAACAAAACTTGTGTGTTTATTTAGTTTTGTATAACCTATTGTAAATTTGTTTATTTGAAAATACTTAATACTTATTCCAGTTGTAAAATAAGTATAAAGGGATGTAGGGTTGTGTTATATGGTTAGCACCTTTTTTCGGAACGACCACATTTAACGACATAGACGGGAGACGGCAAATGCAACACATAACTAAAAACTTTTACTTATATCTGGGATCAGTGATCACAAACACAGGACTCCAGAAGAAGATAAGTGTAGATGTGATCCAGCCAAGATCACTATAAGAAGTATGACCAAATACGGAAAGAAAAATACTTCAAAACCCTAAAAATGAGATTTGTCAACTCTGTAATACTTGCAGTACTGAAATATGGATGCAAATCTTGGATACTAAGGCAATCAGAAATTCAGAAGGGAGAAAGATAGACTCCACTGAAACAATAATTGACATATTTTGGACAAAACATGAGATCAGGCATAAGCAATATGGAGAGACTTATCCATCAAGGAAAGGTAAAAGGCAGAACACAATCCATCTCCAACAAGATGGATTGACAAGATCACAGTAATATGCAAAAGACCTTTGCAGGATGTAATAGAAATGACCAGAGATAGAAATCTATGGAGATAGACCATACACGAATCAAGACGACCACTAAGCTTCCTCCAGGGAGTCGAAACTGAAGAAAGAAAGAGATAGAGATACTTCCTCTTTCCTCTTCTTCTTACGGTCTCATATTAGGTCCCCTTAACGCGGCCAATTATATTCTCGAGTTGTTCGGCACTACGTGTTCCTGTCCAATCACGAATGTTCTTGAAACATGGCATGTGCTTCCTTCAAGTTTCCCTGCGGCCTCGATTTTACCTTTCATTATAAGCAGACGAACTCTGTACCAATATCCTATGAGACAATGCAATACACTAGGCACTGCAAAAGACTGCAGGGGAAGGTAAACAGAACTAGGGTTGGGTGTATAAATTTTGTAGCACCAGCGTGGATAACAAATGCAAAAAAAAAGATAATATTTAACTCGACAAATTAAACAAACATAAAAATATACTTGGTGCTACGTAACTTTACGGAGTGCCTCGGTAGCTCTAAGCTTCAGAGATCTAGGGGTGTGGATTCTTAATAGATTTTAAATATAATATAAACTCAATTGATCGGGGTGCCATAATTAAAAGAAAATGAAAGACAAAGCTTACATAAAACTTAATAGGTCTGGATCCCGCGTATGAAAAAAAAGTTGATTAATAGCAAGCTGAAAATTTGTTAATAGCTTAAGGGTGTCTAGTCGGATAAACTTTGATATATGGGAACACTGGAACAGGGGCAGTTTTAATTGTGGAACAGGTTAAAAATTTGAAACGGTCAGACCACGAAAACGGCACATTTATTTTGTCCGACAGAATAGACTTAAACTCTCCGAACAGAGATTAAACTCTCATGCAAAAATCAGACTGCTATTTATCACCTGTCATAATTCCTGTCATTTGAAATATTCTACATGTTCCACTCATTAAAACGCCCATTTGGTGATAAATACCAGTCTGATTTTTGCATGAGAGTTTAATCTCTGTTCAGAGAGTTTAAGTTTGTTCTGTCGGACAAAATACATGTGCCGTATTCGTGGTCTGACCGTTCCAAATTTTTAACCTGTTCCACAATTAGAACTTCCCCTGTTCCAGTGTTCCCATATACCAAAGTTTGCCCGACTAGACACCCTTAAGCTATTAACAAATTTTCAGCTTGCTATTAATCAACTTTTTTTTCATACGCGGGATCCAGACCTATAAAACATAAAACATAAAGCTTACAAACACATTTACATAAATATAAATATATCATGGCTTACCATAGTGTTCTCAGTTGAATGCCATTTAGGAACAAGAGAAAGGGATCAGATAATAATATTATCAATAAAAAAAATATTATAAAATGCTTCCTACATTTACTATCGACCAATAGGGAAAAACAAAGTATATTTTAAGCCCAACCTACATAGTAAGGAACCAGTTCCACAGTTTTCAAGAAAGATATTGCTGATTCGACAATTAACACATGTGCTCACTAATACTCAAAGCAGCACGTTTTGTGTATCTAAACTCCAAAAATCGTGGAACCAAAACGATCATTAGCTACATTGTGACTGTTTTTTACATCAAAAACTGAACGTGAAAAGTTCAAGTTTCGAGCGATAATATAAACACAGAAAACCGAAATTAGATATGACTGCAAAATAATATAACGTATTTCTTTAACAAAACTGATAAACTACAATCCCATATTGAATTATACTGACGTTTTTTCAAGACAGAAATAAATTCCTAGAATTTACTTAGCATATGAAGCGATATTCTTATGTCTACAGGGTGAGACAAAATATGTAACAATGACATTTACGATTTTTGGTTTCTGAGTGAGGCAAAACCCTGGGTGAAGCGGTTTTGAACCGTTTCAATTTCAACAAGTATACGTATCAGGGTTGATATATGCAGATGACCTGGTAATTGTGGCAAAATCTGAAAAAGACTTTTAAGTGAACGTGAATGTTTTGAATGAAGCTTTTAAGAAATTCGGGATTAAAATAAATATTGAAAGAACAGCAGAAGCTTTAGTAATATCGAAAATTCAAGAAAAGCTAAATAATGAGACCATTACACAAGTAAATGACTTCAAGTATCAAAAATAACAATGAATGGACAAGGAAATATAGAATCAGAAATAAACAGCAGGGTAATGAATGCAACAAAAGTATACAACGCACTAAATAAAAGTTTTATGAGGAAGAAGGAAGTAAGCCTAAAAACAAAAATGACTGTAAAAAGACTAAGTTTTCACTCTAATGGCATATAAAACAACATAATGCTATTCTACATCCCACCAGAATGACAACAATGGGAACCTTCTCTGGTTACACCTCCGAGGCTTCTACAATTTGCAAGCCATACGGATGCTGAGACTAAGGAAGATGAGGGAATTCTACAATTTGCAATTCACGTCCCATCTGCTCAGCGCGGTAAAGTTCCAACAAGAATGGTTCCCGTCATACTCCACACAGAGTAAATGTAAATGAAAAATGAATAACCATTTTCAATTTCGTTGTAAAACGAAAATACAGCCGAACCATATTCTAGTCCTATCAGAGAGTGCTGCAAGCACCTCTACCGGTTTCGAAACTTATTAGTCTCTCATCAGGAGGCACATATGCTGCTCTCCCTGATCCAACCAAAACAAACCCCAGCGTGCAGTCCCGGATTGCAACGAACGAAATGGCATGGATGCCCTAGACGCAACTGCTAGCAAAAAGACTAAGTTTTCACTCTAATGGCATATAAAACAACATAATGCTATTCTACATCCCACCAGAATGAGAACAATGGGAACATCATTCTGGTGGGATGTAGAATAGCATTATGTTGTTTTATATGCCATTAGAGTGAAAACTTAGTCTTTTTGCTAGCAGTTGCCGCTAGGGCATCCATGCCATTTCGTTCGTTGCAATCCGGGACTGCACGCTGGGGTTTGTTTTGGTTGGATCAGGGAGAGCAGCATATGTGCCTCCTGATGAGAGACTAATAAGTTTCGAAACCGGTAGAGGTGCTTGCAGCACTCTCTGATTGGACTAGAATATGGTTCGGCTGTATTTTCGTTTTGCAACCAAATTGAAAATGGTTATTCATTTTCCAAAAATGACTGTATTTAAAACTGTATACGAGCTGGTGCTACTCTACGGTAGTGAGACGTGGACAGTGTGAACGACAACATTCGTAGTAAAATTGAAGCATGCGAAATGCGATGTTTACGAGCCGGAACCGGGGTGACCAGACGTAAGAAACCAAGTAATACGTGAAGGGTGCGGTATCGGAATGACCTTAGACATACTTTAAACAAAACAGTTGTCGTGGTTTGGACATATGGCTAGAATAAGTGAAGGTATAGCTGTAAAGAGGGTATGGAAAGCTGCATCTGACAACAAACGACGAAGAGGCAGGCCAGCAAGAACATGGAACGCGGATATTGGAAAAGCTTGCGCAAAAAGAAATATTGGGTAGAGAGAGGCAGAGAAACTAGCTACTGACCGAAAGGCATGGAGGCATCTAATTTCTCCACTTACCTCGACAACGTAAGATATAAGAGAACTGCTTAAGTAAGTAACAATCACAAAAAATTTATGAAAAGCTTATATTTAAGATATAAATGGCTCTTTTAAAAATCGCATTGACTTAAAAAGTTATAGAATTTTCTCCACTTTTCTGAGCAGTGTGCAAACACAGTATTTTTTATATTTGTAAATTAATCTGAGGACTTAAGTAAGTATAACGAAGTTTTTGTTTGATCAATCAACGGCTCACCCCTTGTATCAACAATTTTATTTTTCGGCTCCCGAATTAATGCATTATTCATGTACTTAAAATTAGCATAACAAGGTACCGAACCTAAGCTAACGAAAAAATCGTTACCGGCCAAACTTTTGAGGCTATCTTAATCAAGCTCAATCCTCAAATCATATATTTATAACTATAATAAAGCGTCTCCTCGGTATTCTACCCCATCAAGCTTTCCCAAGTTATTTTGATCCTGCAAGAGCCAGACCGTCCAATGAATATTTAACTTGTTTACCTGTTTTCTATGCTAATATATACATACCTATTGATTATGGAACGAGCCTTAGCGTTTATCTAAAGCCGTGAAACTCTTTTCATACTCACGGAGCTAAACTTGCGTGGGATTAACTCAGAAGCCTGAAACGATTAACAAGTATACGGGAAACTGAGGATCGTTACAATGACGCCTTGTTAATTTATTAGCTGAAACATTCACAGGAACTAAAACGGTTTAAAAGTCTAATAAGCCAGGAAATAAAATTCGAAATTATTTATCCTCTGAGCTTTTTAAGTTGGAAAAATAAAGCATAACAGAGTGGCGAAATACTCGACAAGGGAAATCTAAATTGCATTTCACGTCCTGTCATTCACCGTGATAATAATTTTAGCGAACTATTTCCTTTATTATCTACCTAAGGTGAATAAAGTATAAACTAAAAGAAAAGAAAATATGGTTCAGATTTGATTACAGTACGGAGCCTCTACTATGTGCTTATACGTATTTCGGAATAACCGTTTCCTCATCGGAGCACCTGGGTCTTCTTCTTCTTGTGCCACTCCTATCGGAGATTGGAAATCATCAAGGCTACCCTGACTTTGTTTACAGCTGACCTAAAAAGTTCATTAGTGGTGCAGCCAAACCACTCTCTCAAATTCCGCATCCACGACATTCTTCTACGGCCTGGATTCCGTTTTCCTTCTATTTTTCCTTGCATTATATTTTGAAGTAATGCGTATTTATGACCTCTCATCAGGTGACCCAAATACTCGAGTTTTCTTCGTTTTATCGTTAATAAAATTTCTGGGTCTCTTCCTATCCTTCGTATTACTTCAAGATTTGTGATTCTTTCAACCCAACTTATCTTCAGCATTCGACGGTAGCACCACATCTCGAAACTTTCAATATTTTTTATGTTGTTCTGTTTGAGAGTCCAGGCCTCTACACCGTATAATAGCGTGTTAAATACGTAGCCACTTAGCATTCTTAATCGTAGAGGGATGCTTATATCTCTGTTGCAGAAGAATTTTCTCATCTTCATGAAGGTGGCCCTGGCAATTTCGATACGTCTTTTTATTTCATTGTTTTGGTCTCCAGTTTCGTTTATTAAAGTTCCCAAGTATTTATAACTTGATACTTTTTCAATTTGAATTCCGTTTATACTAATATGTGCTGGTTGTGTCATGATTTTACTGAAGACCATATACTTGGTTTTTTTGATATTAATTACTGTCATTATAATCAGTTATACTCAATTATGTTTTCAGCAACCCAACCAAAGTTGACATTGACAGTTGGTGACAGTAATTAAATATTAAATATTAATATTATTTAATTAAGACTTTTATTTATGGGGACGGATTAAATACCTTGTTTTTGTCGCTAGGCCCACTACTCGAGAAAACATGATCTAGAATCTAGAGAAAACGAAACGCCATTCAAAGCATTGCGAAAGCAGAAATTGAGACTGCTGTTCAATCTACTTTTGAAAGAGTAAATGCTTGCATCGAAAATTATGAGCAACAATTTGAACATTTAGGTCGTCACTAAGTAAGTAGTTGCTTTTATTTCTTTGTTATATTTTATAGTGTTGTTTGTCTTCTTGTTGTTTTAATTAGTTATATACGTTTACATCTGGAAAATGTTTTTTTGTTTTTTCCATAGCACACTACTTTTCCTTAACTTCGTTTACCGGTGACAAACAGTTTTTGTTTAAAATTTACACGTTTCTTAACATATCTCGAGATAGAAAAAAGGTATCGACATGCGGTTTTCGGTATTATGTTGCTAATTTGGTCCAATTTTGTAATACAGGATTAAAAATGCATACTTGTATTTAATATTCTCCAAAGAAAACTAGATTTCTGAAAATAATTAATTAACGCCTAGTAGCTGTGATATTACTTATTAGGCTATTTCGCAAATAAGACTCTTACATTGACGAAAAAGAGCTGTTTTCAACAAGACCGAGTATGCAAAATTCGATTTAGCAGAACCGGACTTACAGCCATTTTTTCATAAGAAGGTTCCCACTCACCCCCACCTCTTATTTGCAAAGGTAGACTTAAGAGGAAACAGTAGCGATCAACAGGTAGCAAAAACGCGTTCCAAGATTGCGGCTGTAATTTTGAATATTTTTTCGAGATATTTGGCAGACGTATTCGTAATATAATAAAGAATGGCGGTACAGAGCCCAATTTGAAAAATATATTAATATGTGGAAATTACTCTGTAATTAAATACAATATTAAAAAAACAAGCCTGTACCGCCATTTAGAAGAACAAAAAAATACACTTACTTCAAATAAACTTTTTTATCCGATGCCTAGATTTTGTGTCATTTTGGAACTACTAATGAAATAAAAAATTTTAGTTATTCCAAAATGACACAAAATCTAGGCATCGGATAAAAAAGTTTATTTGAAGAAAGTGTATTTTTTTGTTCTTCTTAATGGCGGTACAGGCTCGTTTTTTTAATATTTTTTTTAATTACAGAGTAATTTCCACATATTAATATATTTTTCAAATTGGGCTCTGTACCGACATTCTTTATTGTATTAGGAATACGTGTGCCAAATATCTCGAAAAAATATTCAAAATTACAGCCGCAATCTTGGAACGCGCTTTCGCTACCTGTTGATCGCTACTGTTTCACCTTAAACTTGTGAAATCAAATATGCGCAGAATTTTATAAAGAATACGATGATTGTATTTCCAGTGTCCTTTCATAAGGTAAATTTTGTAAAATTTTGATTTTTTAATTTTTGATATTCAATTACGCCCTCTAGCGGTGGACCTACAATTATGAAAATAATTTCCAAGCTTTTCCCGAGGCAACTTTTGGTCCTGAGATATGGCCGAGAACCATTCTTATTGGGACACCCGGTACATTGGAGATCACGCGAGCACAGTCGCACGGGAAGACCACAAAAACGATGGCTAGACGATATCAAGGCAAAATGGGGAGAAACTGGTACTAAATAGCACAAAACAGAGAAGAATGGAGAACTCATGGAGAGGCTTTTGTCCAGGATACAAGCAGGCTGAAGAAGAAGAAGAAATATATAATTATAATTACAGAAACTCTTTTCTTAATAAAGTATACGGGAAGATTAGTTTTCTTTGGATTTCATATCTCATTGCACTGTGATACCTTTCTGGGGTCTGACGATTGTCACAGCTATCCTCCACAGCAGACCAATAATTCTACAGAAAGACTATTTTTTTGTTGTAGTCCTCAGGTTTTCATTTGATTAACTCACAAGACCGAATACTTCCAAACACATCTTAACCCAACGAAGCAGCCCAAATAACTATCAAACTATGATCGTTTCAATATTAACGATTCCGTTTCTTATCAATCAGCTATATAGGTCTGGATCCCGCGTATGAAAAAAAAGTTGATTAATAGCAAGCTGAAAATTTGTTAATAGCTTAAGGGTGTCTAGTCAGATAAACTTTGATATATGGAAACACTGGAACAGGGGCAGTTTTAATTGTGGAACAGGTTAAAAATTTGGAACGGTCAGACCACGAAAACGGCACATTTATTTTGTCCGACAGAACAGACTTAAACTCTCTGAACAGAGATTAAACTCTCATGCAAAAATCAGACTGCTATTTATCACCTGTCATGATTCCTGTCATTTGACATATTCTACATGTTCCACTCATTAAAACGCCCATTTGGTGATAAATAGCAGTCTGATTTTTGCATGACAGTTTAATCTCTGTTCGGAGAGTTTAAGTCTGTTCTGTCGGACAAAATACATGTGCCGTTTTCGTGGTCTGACCGTTCCAAATTTTTAACCTGTTCAACAATTAAAACTTCCCCTGTTCCAGTGTTCCCATATATCAAAGTTTGTCCTACTAGACACCCTTAAGCTATTAATAAATTTTCAGCTTGCTATTAATCAACTTTTTTTTCATACGTGGGATCCAGACCTAATAGCAAGGATCTTACCAATATTTATTTCCAAACTTGTCAGTATTCCCAAAGACAGAAAAAGGTGACTTGCCATCAAAAGTGTTTACCCATGGTCCATCTATTTTATTTAACAATATATATTTCCGGTCGATATTCTTGATAATATGTTCAATGTTCATCAATATGTTTGTCTTGTTCTCTTTGTGCTCTTTTTTCTGCTAAATATTTTATTTTTCAATAATCATTCCTAAATTAATATCTGGTAAATACTGGAAGTTAACCAATTTTATTTATTTTGTATAAAACATAATACATAGGGTTACAAACGCACATCTAGCTTATTGACTCTGAAGTCGCCATTAGGAAATCCTCTGAATTGCCATGACATGATCCTGTGGAACACTGTTCTGTGATGTGACAGATGGTTTGATGTTGTCTGTAGTCACAGAGGGGGGATGGTCGTTTACCCCATTTGTTCATTTAACCACATCTGCCGTGTAGGGTTCTGATTCAGTTCAGCATAGTCCTGGTGGTTTTTGTGTGATACAGGGTAGGCTGCTATTTTGTTGTTCCATCCATATGTGGGCTGTTAAGCCAGGCTGGAGAGCAGTATTCCGCGGTTGAGAAGTCAAGGCCCAGGGCAGATGATCGCAAGGTGAAAACCGATGCTCCCCATGTTGTGCCGCACAGTTTCTGGATGCTGTTGTTTCTGGATTTAAGTTTGTCCGCTGTTTTTGTCAGATGTTCCTAGTGTGGTGTTTCCAGATTGGATGTTGAGGGGGAATTTGGAACTAACCAAAATTTTAAGAAACGTATTTTAAACAAAAATTGTAATTAATTCGCTGTAAAAATACTAAATTATATTAATATCCCACAAGAAAAGAGCTTCAGAAAAATACAATCAACATTGAAAGGGTTAAAGTGTACCTTTATATGCAAACCTATAGCAATAAATCTTGTTTATATACTTTCTTATTCTTGTTTATAAAAACCCTTCGGGTCGTAGAAATAGTGATTATACTTGAACTTCACATATGTGTGTAGTATGCAAAAGAATTGATTTTGGGTTGGAATGCGTTATATCCTTGACACGATTTAAAAATAGCTTGGGGTAATGGTGTGAAAATAAATCTGCAATTTTGAATAATACACGTCAGGAAGAATTAGATGGAAGGAATAAATCATCCATTAACACGCGCCTTGCGAAAACGTACGGCTCTCTTATTGGCTAACTTACGTAACTTTTAAAACCATTATTTTAATACCAGGAAAATATTAAAGTGTAGTTTATAATTCTACAGCTTCAAAAGTTATATTGACAAGTGATTTCGCTAGCTACACAAGAGATTAATTTGACAGAATTATATACAAGAAGAGGCAAGATTGGGAGCCTATAGACTAAAACAATCATTGAAATCAACAACAACAACAAACAATCATTCGCAATGAAGGGACAGGGCTCATGAGGCTCAAGAACTGTGAGGAAGGACATATTTCTGTCTGTATCGAGAAACAAGGGGTACCACAACCAGTGGGAAAATATCTAGTATGCAGACAGTTCTATGAGGTATAGAGAGAGCGTGGGGCAGGAATATACCCTAGAAATCAAAGAACTAGCGAAATCAATATTATTAATGTTGCTATTAGGATTTAAAAACTTCAAAAAAACTTCATCTTTCAACTGCCAGATGACGCTAGTCACCTACCCTATTTGTTTCAGTTGCAATATGTGGGAGAAGCTCTCGGTGCTGGTCAGTTAGGATATGGAGAACAAGCCTGCGCTCTCTCCGATGAGATTCCAATAAGAATCGAAAATCGCGATTCAGAGAGCTGGATTGCACTTCGTATTCTAATTGAAAAGTAAGATTGTTTTGCCTTCGCATTGCAACTGAATAAAAATGGTATACATTTTTATTTTATAGTCGTATTACTCCGTAGAGTAACTAGGTGCATTTTCCGTTGGAACTTTACCAAGCTGCAGACGGGGGATGTGAATTGCATGGTGTAGAATTCCTTCCCTTTGTCTTCACTGCAGCATCCATTTGGCTTGCAAATTGTAGAAGCCTTGGAGGTGTCACCAGGAAAGTGTACCAATAAGTTTTTCAATTTAAAAATCGTTTAGCAATATTTTTAATGTTTTCAATATTATTAATGTTGCTATTAGGATTGAAAAACTTCAAAAAAACTTCATCTTTCAACTGCCAGATGACGCTAGTCACCTACCCTATTTGTTTCAGTTGCAATGTGTGGGAGAAGCTCTCGGTGCTGGTCAGTTAGGATATGGAGAATAAGCCTGCGCTCTCTCCGATGAGATTCCAATAAGAATCGAAAATCGCGATTCAGAGAGCTGGATTGCACTCCGTATTCTAATTGAAAAGTAAGACTGTTTTGCCTTCGCATTGCAACTGAATAAAAATGGTATACATTTTTATTTTAACTAGCGAAAGCTTTGTTTTGGGGAGGAAATGCCATTTTTTTAAGCAAATATGTATGCGCCACTGAAATGTGCAGAGGAAACTGAGAGAGCACTTAGAAGAGAGCAGATATTGCCTGACAGTCAAGCGGCATTGAAGGCACTTGGGTGTCAGGAAGTGATGTCCAGGGTGTAGGACTGCCACACCAAATGACAAAGATGTGACAAACATAAAATATGTATCCATCTGACGTTTTTTTTTTATAAAGAATCAACTTGATGGTTTTATTTTGCATATTTTTGTGAAGCTCTATTTTTAATTGCTTTATTTTTTTTTTCAGGTAAGTTCACATCACGTTTGAGGTTTGCATAACATGACATCGTCAAGTAAGTATCTTCTATACTATTATTTATTAAAAAATATCGAACAATAAATAGCCCTATCAAAGAACAATCTGACCCAAAAAAAATAAAGCAAGGATGAAAATTTGGGAATAGGTAGTTGAAATTGTCTATTATTATATAAGAAAAAATTTACAATTCTACATCCCCTCTATTTTACAAAAATGGAGGGGAATATCTCCTCTCGAAGGTGAAAAGTATACATTCAAAATAAGACCGGAATTAGACCGAAAAAAATGCTTTTTTTCAAAATACCTTAAAAATTGTTAGAGGTACTAAAAATCTTAAACAATAAAAATAGTCGGCTTTACTTTTTTGTATTTTGTATTCCATATTTTTTTGTTTTTCTGTAAGACAAAAATTGCTTAAGATTCGGTGTTTCTAAATTTGCATACACTCGTGATAAGTGACTCGTTGAAGCACTTTTAACTACAGCTCTTTCAAAAATAAGGACTTTGAACCGATGAAACTTACAGATCATATGATCAATACATACGCGAGTAAAAAAAACTTGTGAAGTGGTAACAATTAAGTTAATTTGAAATGCTAATTAGGGCGTGATTTTCCCGATTTCTTACCAAAAAAAGGGACCCACTTTATTTTGAGCGTTACTTGTTTACTTTTGATGCTAAAAATTTTTTATAAAAAACAAAAATAAGCATTTTTTAAACACTTCAAAAAAGTTAAAATGAGTTTTCCCCAAAAAAGTGCTTCGTTTTTTGGTTATGACTCGTTCAAATATTCGATTTGGAATTTGACGAATATGAACCTATTTTTCATTAGCTATAACTCTGCTTCTACTAGGTATAGTGACCTAAGATACAGGGTGAGGCAAATAAAGGGCCTATTAGAAATATCTCGAGAACTAAAGGCAACAGAATCATGAAAATTGGAATAAAGGGGTTTTGAAGGATGATCTATTAAATGAAAATATTTTTATCTCTTTGCAACTTCCGGTTATACCGGAAGTTGCTTATAACTTCGTTTTTTTAAATGGGACACCCTGTATATTTTTACATTTTTGGATTCTCTTCAATGTCTTCTTTCTTAAAATATGAGGTTTTGTAATATTATACAGGGTATTTTAAAAGATAATTACGTTTTTTTATTAATTTCGTAGCAACATTCACACCCTGTAGAATTGTAGTAGTTTGACATCTAAAACTGTACTTACGTTCAAATGATTTTTAATATACTCTACTATTGTTAAGAATCATTAGTATAGCTAAATTTTTAATTTTAGTATACAGGGTTGGTCGAAACTCGGAATGAGTATTTTCTGAGTTTTCTTAAATGGAACACCCTGTATTTTAGTATTGTAATGAATTGATATTTTATGGTATTTTTTTATTCCTTAAGCATTCCCTATACCTAACTGCTTTAATTTGTGCTTAATTGTTAATCGCACCAACAAGCTTAACTACGTAGGTATTTTGATAGCTAAACCATTATTGGTAATTTTAAGGACCAGTCTGGATTAATATGTATTTATTTCTGAAAAATTATTTGGGATTGAGTATTTTCACGGCCAACCTAATAAAATTTTACGTGTTTTTTGTTGCAATTAATGTTTAGCTTGAATCACCAATAACTTACAAATTAAAGCAGTTAGGTATAGGGAATGCTTAAGAATTAAAAAAGTTCTATAAAATATCATATCACTACAATACAAAAATACAGGGTGTTCCATTTAAGAAAACTCAGAAAATACACATTCCGAGTTTCGACTAACCCTGTATACTAAAATTAAAAATTTAGCTATACTAATGATTCTTAACAATAGTAGAGTATATTAAAAATCATTTGAACTTAAGAAGAGTTTTAGATGTCAAACTACTACAATTCTACAGGGTGTGAATGTTGCTACGAAATTAATAAAGAAACGTAATTATCTTTTAAAATACCCTGTATAATATTACAAAACCTCATATTTTAAGAAAGAAGACATCGAAGAGAATCCAAAAATGTAAAACTATACAGGGTGTCCCATTTAAAAAAACGAAGTTATATGCAACTTTCGGTATAACCGGAGGTTGCAAAGAGATGAAAATATTTTCATTTAATAGATCATCCTTCAAAACCCCTTTATTCAAATTTTCATGATGCTGTTGCCTTTAGTTCTCGAGATATTTCTAATAGGCCAGTTATCTGCCTCACCCTATATACACCATGTTTTTCACTTTTTTACGTGCTATATTTTTGATAAGAATTTTTTTTTCGACTAAATACTTACTTTTTGAGTTATTTGCGAAAAACCGTCTGAAACGTGGTTATTTTGTAGAAAAATTAACATATTCACTCGCAAATAACTCGAAAAGTATTAACTTGCTGAAAAAACTTTATATAGAACAAGAGTTTCTTAGAATTAGTCATTTTATCCATTTCCGGACTTATTTCGAACATATATTTTTCACCCCCAAACGGGGGTGAAAATAACCCCTAGGGCAAAAGCACACATCGGCACAATATCACTTTTTTTCTTTGACTTGTGAGCTATGTGCATGCCAAATTTCATGTCAATCCAAGCGGTTAAAATTTAGAGGTTTTGCAATATTTTACTACTAACTAAATGGTCCATAAATTATTTTAAAAAATAGACTTTTACAGAAAGGTAATCTAATATTAACTAAATAAATAATGTTATTTAGACATCAGCAAAATATTATGGGGAAACACTAGTGAATTTAAATTAGATTATAATTCAACTTTCACACTTTTGTGCGTAAATATATATCTATTTAAATGATTACGAGAGTTTGTTGTTGACATGTTATTAACAAAAACAATATACAAGGTAAATAGGTACATTATAGAGTAAATAAACCAAAGTAAAATATATCGGCATATCCCGCAACAAGGATAAAAAATACAAGATGGAAGATAACATTAAATACGGATTTCATAGACATATTTCGACATAATCTTCGTTCGATAAACTTAGCTACATATTGAAACATAGAAGTATCCTCAGTATCAAAGCAAAAAAATGTTCAAGATTACTTGTTTTAGATTTTTTAAATCTATTAATTTCTATCCACTGATATTAATATTCTCAGAACATGTTATGTTATTAACCTGACCCATTTACTTATAATCTAAAGTGAGCATTCCAATGCCTCGCTAATGTGCCGTTTTTGAAAAGAGAAGTACATAGGTAAAGAACAGTACAATTGCGATTGTCATGCTGGGGTACAGGCACTCAGTTTTGCTACATGGATTCTCTTTCTCAAGTTTAAAGTCCACATGCGTTGACCCTATCCTAGTTATCGATACAACGATAAGGCTGATGAATTGACTCGAAAACGTGCGTATGCGGCACTAGTTGACACATAATCTTTGAAATTGCAAACACTCAGCAAAGAGCAGTCATTGATAAATAATTGCAAAATATGTCTCTTGAATTTTGGCGAAACGTAGCAACTCCTGCTACGTTGTCCAGACCAGCCGATATCTTCAAGGTCGTCTAGTCTCTCACAAAAGCGACATTAGACTTTACAAACCATTTTGTGTCCTTGCACAACACGCCAATTTCCACTAAACCTATAGATAGGAAGTATATGTCGCCATGTCTCGCAGCAAGGATGGAAATGAAAAACAAAATACATATCAGATGGAATGCAACCGGACACGTGTTTCTCATTCATTATTCATCATTAGTACGGTATAGGCAAGTTAGAATATGTGTATGATAACTTGGGAAAGGATCACTACCGGAGTAATGCAACCAATTTGTGGCAATAATGTTAGAAGACCCTGAGGATTCCAAAGCAACAAATAACACATCCACGGAGGAAGCTACAGCTACCTGAGGAAATAAATGGCCAAACGTTTAGAACAGTGGTGCTCAAAGAGTCGATCGCGATCGACCGGTCGATCGCCAAAGTTTCGGTCGCCAAAGTTTTTGAAGTCGATCGCGATTCACGGAAAAATACAAATGGAGAAGATATTATGTCTGCTATCAAAGAAGTCCCGTTGTAACGTAAAACGGTTACTATCATGCGGCTATCTCCGCAATGTTCAATACTTAACGTGAAACGCTCTATACACGTATCGAAATCATATAATATAGAGAAATTAAAAAATTAATGGGAAATATTTGGAAAGCAAAGTTAAAAGTGATACTAAGAAGTGTATAATATACTACTTGTCTTTGCAATTTGACGACTCAACCGATATTAATGATACCGCCCAGTTGTGTATTTTTATTCGGATGGTATTTTCTGATATGTTGGCTAAAGAATAATTGTTAACAATGCCCGTGAAAGAAAAAAATTGCGGAGAAGATATATACAACGTTTTGTTTTTTAATTTTGTAAAATAATAGAAGCTACCAATTTACAAACTAGTGTGTATTACAACAGATGTTGCACCATCCATAACTGGCGTTAACAATGGATGTGTGGCACTGTGCCGAGCTAACGATGACTTTCCATCGTTTTTCCATTTCATTGCATCATTCACCAGCAAGTTTTGTTGTTTCACCAAAGCATTTTGTTTCACCAAAATTTTAAATATGAAAGACGTCATGAAGATGACAACAAAAATTGTGAATTCAATCAGGGCGCGAAGCTTGCAACGGAATTCAATCAGCGCAATTGAAAGCTAACGACTCTGCGGAACACACTGATTTACTTTTGCATACAGATGTGAGGTGGTTGAGTCGTGGAAAATTTTTATATATGTTCCAGGAGTTACTTTTCGAAATAATCTGTTTTCTAGAAGAACGAGGGAACGACACTCATCTACTTCAAAACCAAAAAATGGCTCAGTGATCTGGCTTTCGTATCAGATTTAGCAAATCATTTGAACCTCTTTAATTTGGAACTACAGGATGAAAATAAAACAATTATTATCGATGTGATGAGCACAATACCTACATTCTTTTATCGGCAAATTGAAATTATTGATTAATCAAATGAACAGAAAGGATTTAATCAACTTTCCATCGTTGAAAAAAGGGTAACTCTCATTTGAATTGTTTATTATTAGGAGACTGAGCTGCAAGCAGTTCGTAGTGAGTTTGATTAACATGAGTTAAAAAACACAGATATTGTAATATTTATGTCTAATCAATTTTCTTGTGAAGAGATGAAAAATATTGCCACTGAAATTCTCTATTACTTTCAATTAAATTCAATCAGCTAATTTCCGTCCAAAATGAGGTACTGAAAATAATGTCGGACTTATATCTTAAATTCAGAGCGACCAATACGAAATTTTTTGCCTTTTATATCGCCAGACTTCTTTGAGGCAAGTAGCTCTGCAGTTCACAGCATTTTTGGATCAACATACTTGTGTCAGTCTGCATTTCCCCAAATTAATGTAGTAAAATCAAAGTATCGTAATCGGCTAACTAATGCTTGCATTTTTGGTCCTCGGTAATTACGTGCCATCAAAATATGAAAAACTTGTGGATGATACGCAGTGTCATGCATCAACATCCAAATAAAACTAAGATGAAAAACGTGATTTTAATTACGACTCTCTGTAGTTACAACTTTTTATCAAATAAAAATGTGCAATAAAGTGTTTCATTTTCAAAATTGTTTTTTTTTACTATCAGTCGATCGTTGGAAGCTTGAAGTTTATGTGGTAGATCCCACGCAGTATAAGTCTGAGCACCACTGGTTTAGAACGTTCCAAACAATCAAATTAGGAAAAGTTAATGCGAGTTAATAGTAAAGTAAAGGTAGGCAGTATATATCAGTATGTCTCGCAACAAGGATGGAAAAGAAAAACAAAATATGTGTAAGATGGAATGCAACCGCAAATACGTGTTTCTGACTCATTAGTCTAACTTGGCTATACCGTACTGATGATGACTAATGTATTGTCATCCTTAAACTGTTGTTCAAGGTTCTTAATGTGGTGTTCCTTTTTACAGTTGACTCTGAAACAAGTGGATTAGCAATTTTTGGGATCTATTTTTTATTGATATTTTCTATCTGAAATGTCTTCCAACTTATAATATTTAAAAGTAACAAATTACACTCATTAGCGGAGGTCCACCTATAATAAAAAAGTAATATAATCTCTTATTTCTGATCTAAATTCTAACGCCCAAAACCCGATTTATGCCCCTTGCCATAAAAAAGGCAGTTTATAAAGTTCCTTCCTTACTACAAGATCTTAACTGAGAGCCATAATAAAACCTAACAGCTTTATTTAAATTCATGGTCTTTTTCGAGAAGGCCGCGATCTTATTTGTATTTTGACATTAATCGCTCTATTACTGTTGTAGTATTAAAGTTTTAAGTGGAATATAAATTAAACAACGCAAAAAAAACATGAAATGAGTAACGGGATACTGTCCGGAAAGCTCTTTAATGAATGTCATAAACCAGCGAGCTTTATAAATAGAGCAAAATTCGATTTAAAATTAACACATTGTGCATTTGTGTAAAACCAGGGCATAAATTTCAAAAATAGTTAAATTTTTTTATACCGGGTCGTGAATCGTCAAACAGACCATGAAACTCAATGAAAAATTCTAAATTGTTGAATTGGTGCTTCCCTAATTATTTTACATCAAAAGTCATGAAAAACTATTTGTAGAGAACTGAAAATCTCTATTAAATACACGTTTTAAAATTGTTCTACGAATTAAACACATTTAAGAATCTTTCAAAAATACACTAAGCGTCAAAATTATCGCATCCCCTTAAAAATGGGACATTTTTAATGTCTCATATTTCCTAAACCTGTTGTTCGATTTTAGTGATTTTTTAATATGTTATAGCTTTATTCTTCAAGAATATCGATGTAATAATATTGTTGCTAAACAGATAAGTGTCATTGTAACAATGGGTAACACCGGGTGTAACAATGATAGTGTGTTTTTTCCTCAAAGTTTGGAACACCCTGTGGAATATTCTAGCGTATATAAAGTATCGAAATTAAAACTCAACTGTAACCTTAGGCCATCTAAACATTTTGCTTTTTGATTCAGTCGCTGATGTTGGATAATAAAAAAGTTAGGTACTTTAACAACTAGCACCGTTCTTTATCAATACAGGGTGTTGAATTTTTTCTTCGTTTCCGAGATAGGGGATGTTGAATTTTTTTCTTACAAACTGACGATTTATTGTGTATACACCGTTCTTAGGCGTCAACGCCCTTCGGTAGGGATCTATGGAGGAGTATCACCAAGCCGGAGGCCCTTATCCCTTCCCGTACCGCTCCTCCATAGGCCGATCAGACGCCAGTTTATTCCAGACCAAGCCGTAGACTCTATTGAGTTTTATACTACGGCGTTGGCCTTTTATAAATTTCATGACCTAGCTGAGGCTCGAACCAGCGACCGCAAATCGCAAATCCACTAAACTTGTCGATCGACTGAGCCCCAGCTAACTGGACCGTCAAGACCGACGATTTATTTATTGCTCTAAAACCGGTTGAGATATGCAAATTAAATTTGGTAGGTTTTAAGAGGTAGTTATTGTGCATTTTTTGACGTACAATTAAGAATTTTATATTCACCATTGGCGTGCATACGGGTCATATTACCCGGTCATATTACCCGTATGCACGCCAATGGTGAATATAAATATCTTGATTGTATGCCAAAAAATGCGCAATAACTACCTCTTAAAACCTACCAAATTTCATTTGCATATCTCAACCGGTTTTAGAGCAATAAATAGATCGTCAGTTTGCAAGAAAAAATTCAACATCCCGTATCTCGGAAACGAAGCATTTGCGGACACATGTTTATAAAATAAACGGTCATTATTTTTTCATGCAGTATTACCCCTTAAAGTTTGTCGCAGTTATTTAGAAACACCATGTATTGATGAAGAACGTTGCTAGGTGTTAAAATACCTACCAATGTTTTCCAATTAAGTATGTAATTTTTTATTGCAATACTGAAACATTTACAATAATAACGTACCTGTTGCTTTTAAAAACTATTTAAAAAGTCACTACAATTATAAACTTGCTGTTTGTCTCTGTCCTCACAACAATAAAAACTAATACAGCAGGACCCCGCAAATCCGAATGCCGCTAATCCGAACGTTCGGCAAATCCAAACCAACAGAAAGTGAAAAAAAATTAAAAATTCAAGACAAAAACTTAAAAACATGATTAATATACAGAGTAAAACAAGAAAATTTAACAATCTAGGATTAATAGGTCTTTTACTCACTCACTTTTTTCTGATGCATGGAGGTGTAGCGAATTGACGCAGCGATGGTAAACCATTTACGCATAAGCATTACATCGACCAGTAACGCAGCAGAGTTCTGCTCCACGTAACGTAGAGCCACAATCAGACTTTAGTGGCATCCGCGTGTGCCACTCGATATGACAGGGAAACTTCTTTCTAGCTTTCTTCATCTTCATTAGGGTTGCCTTGAGGTTAAACCAAGTCTACAATGTCTTCATCCGTAAATTCTTGATGCCCATTGTCGTCAGCTTCAATCCATTCTGTAATTGCAATTTCTTCTTCGTTTTCTCATCCTGTTGTACGACTTCTAGGTCATCTTGTAATGGAGCGTGGAAAAATGGAGCTTCTTTAAATTGTAAATCTAGCCAGCGAGTTCGACTAAACACAAACAATGACACTGGCTCTGCATCAGTGACATCAATATGAGAGAGGTGGAAGAGGGAGAGAGTGAGACAGGTGCAGCGACTCAAAATCAATTATTTAAAGCGACGAAAGGTTTGAATTATTAGTTAGGCTAACTTTCGGATAATCTGAACTTTTCGGAATCCGAACAGACTGTCCCCCAATTAGTTCGGATTTTGCGGGGTTCTACTGTATACACACAATTTGTTTACCCATAGCCATTAACGTATTAATAAAATAACCGACATATTGAACAATTGTTGACAGGTCATTGTAATTACCCAATCAGAGCACGTATAACGTTTTAGCTGCGCCCAGGATCAAGACTTTTGATGAATTCGCGCACATATAAAGGGCCTAGCCGGGTAAGATGATGAAAAGTGCCCCCAACTCGATACGAATTCCATATAGGTCGCCGTTTAGCATATATAGTGAAACTCACTTTCTGAAATTTTTAGCCCCCTAAGTGGTCATGTGACCCACCTAAAGCCTAATTAGGGTTTTTATTTTTTATCTCAGCCGCATCGAGAACTAACGAAAAACTTTAAATAAAAAAGTTGTAAGCTTTAAAAAGTTCTGTCCGAAACAATTTTTGTTTTTAATTTTTGGCGGGAAATTTAAATTTTAGAACGATTTTAAAATTTTAAATGAGTATAAAAAAATAACTAAGATATTCGTTTTTACGAAAAAAATATATAACGTGTATTTTTGCATAATATTTCACCTTGAATTTTTTCAAATTTTTAAAATTGGTGAAACGCACCTTTAAAAATAAAAAACCGCATTTTTTCGGTTTTTCTTTCGTTTTTTGATACAATTTTATACATATTTTTCAAAAAAGGTAACACCGTCACTGGGATAGGTAAAAAACTGAAAAATAATTGGGGTTTGCTTAATAAAACATTTTTGTAGTGCCATCCATTTTCAAGATACAGGGCGTTGAAGAAAACAAAATTTTACACATTTTTTACGATTTTTCCGAAACTACTGGCAACATTGTAATAAAATTTGGCGAGTTTTCAGAGGTAGTTGTTGTGCATTTTTTGACATACAATTAAGAATTTTATATTTATCATTGGGGTGCATTGGGGTAATGGTCTGAACTTTTTAAAGAAAAATTCCTTGTTCAATTTGTGACAAAAAATCTATCTTCCTATTTTTTCATACGACGAGCCATTTTTATTCAAAAAATAAAACATCTTACCCTTACAAAGTATTCGAACTTCTAGTAGTTTCTACATCTACATTCATAAACTCGTCGTACATCCATTATAAAAACTAATTCGAATACTTTGGAAGCGTTGAGATATTTTATTTTTTGCAGCAAAACGGCGCGTCGTATGAAAAAATGGGAAGATAGTTTTTTTTTAACGGGGAATCCAAAAATGATTGTTAATTTGAAATATGTCAGTGGCGTACTATCTTTTTCTCTTTGAAAAGTTCAGACCATTACCCCTATGCGCGCCAATGATGAATATCAAATCCTTAATTGTATGTCAAAACATGTACAATAACTACCTCTTAAAACCAGCCAAGTTTTATTACAATGTTGCCAGTAGTTTCGGCAAAATCGTAAAAAATGTGTAAAATTTTGTTTTCTTCTTGTATCTTGAAAATGGATGGCGTCAAAAAAATTTTAATTAAGCAAACCCCAATTATTTTTCAGTGTTTTACCTATACTAGTGACGGTGTTACCTTTTTTGAAAAATATGTATAAAATTGTATCAAAAAACGAAAAAAAAACCCCGAAAAAATGCGGTTTTTTATTTTTAAAGGTGCGTTTCACCAATTTAAAAAATTTGAAAAAATTCAGGGTGAAATATTATGCAAAATTACACGTTATATATTTTTTTCGTAAAAGCGAATATCTTAGTTATTTTTTTATACTCATTTAAAATTTTAAAATCGTTCTAAAATTTAAATTTACCGCCAAAAATGAAAAACAAAAATTTTTTCGGACAGATCTTTTCAAAGCTTACAACTTTTTCATTTAAGGCTATGGGTACATAATTCGCAAATATTTTACGTGTATCCCTACTTTTTCTGTCTTTACACGGCAAATTACGTGTAGTAAAATTCACACTGGTATGGATATGTAAACATTACTAGAATGTCATTCTACTTGAAAATGTCATCATTAATTTAAAGAGATGGGTTTTGAATGTTCTTGGATAACTGTTATTTTTATAATTGCAAATTATTAATTCAGTTAATAAATGTGATAATTTTTTCACTAACTATGTATTCAGTGATTGTAATAATTTATTTGTACAACAAAGACTAATACTCAATCGAGAAAAGAGGAAAAGTGTTAAAGTGATTTTTAATAATATATATATTGTTATGGAACGCTTACAATTTTGAACATCTTTAACAACAAAATACTTGGATCACAGAATATATTATCCTGATGTATTCTCTGCTTGGATCTTCCACAAATAATACACAATAAATAACTTTTTATCAAGTTCACGTCTTAAATCAATTATTTATCAAATACACTATATATCAATTCCCGATGCAATGTCAAATATTTAAAATTGTCACTGATTGTCAGTGTCTGACTGACAATATATGCTGACAATATTATATTCGGCTGAGTGCGTTGTAAGACAAAGATAGATTTGGAAAATATTACCACGGTATTGTGTACATTTTTTTCGAATCCTGAAAAAACCAATAAATATTTTTGAAAAATTTAAACGCAGAATGAAAGACTAAATTATTACCGAGGGCCGAAAGTCCCTTAGAAGAAATAAAAAGTTTATTTTGAATGATATATTTGAAATTAAAAATCACACTAAATTTTCTCTTAGTTTTTCACCCCTGTAACTTATTAAAATAAACATTATAGAAGTTCTCAGGGACTTTCAGCCCTCGCTAATAACGTAATCTTTCATTCTGCGTTTAAATTTTTCAAAAATACTTATTAGTTTTCTCAGGATTCGAAAAAAATGAATCCCCATTTGAATAGCATTGCAGCCGAAAATACGTACCGATCCTCTTAAAGTTTTTCGCTAGTTCTCGATGCAACTGAGATAAAAAAATATAAAAATAAAAACCCTAATTAGGCTCTAGGTGGGTCACATGACCACCTAGAGGGCTAAAAATTTCAGAAAGTGAGTTTCACTATATATGCTGAACGGCGAACTCTTTGGAATTCGAATCGAGTTGGGGGCACTTTTCATCATCTTACCCGGCTAGGCCCTTTACTCCCAACGCGCCTAAAGAAGTATAACTAAAAAAAGAAAGATATTTACGTCAAGTCCCAAAACATTCGTATCCTACCGGATACAGGTTCAACCTACTTTTATATTTTCTACATAAATAATAATCAAATATGACTTCTACGTGGATGACTTACTCACAGGAAGGAGCAAATTCGCTAGGTAAAGCAAATAAAATTCAACATGATGTCAGAAAGTTATTGGCTAGACTCGGTAAGTGGTTAAGCAATTATTCAAACATAACACAGAAACTTTATGTAAACAGGGAACTAAGTTCAAGTATGATAGACCTCGACAAAGATCAACAAAATAACCCTCGGGATACTTTGGAACGCAGTTACTGACTGTCTCCATTACGAAACAAGCAAATAACGAAATGCTCAATTTTAAAAATATGACCCACTGGGGCTTTTAGAACCAATATGGAAAGACAAATTGACATGGGATGAGACAGTTCCCCAAAATATTCATACAAGCTGATCAAATCCTTAAATTAACACATTAAAGTCAGATATAACTACACGGTTTTTCGGACGCCTATGAAAGAGCATAAGGACATGTATATATGTTGAATCACAGAATCCAGACATATCTTCTCTCACTTAGCATGCCTAAAGCCTAAGGTAGCCCTAATAAAACAAATATTGCTACCAAGATCTGAATTATGTAGCGCAGTTCTCAAAAAAGTGATAGATTCATTACTGAATATAATAATCTGATCTAACAATCGTGTTGTCGTAGCTTTAAGTACCTATCACACAATAGATGGAACACCGTTGTTGCAAATAGAATCAGCGAAATACAAATCCACACAAATGCAGATCTGTCGTTTCATGTGCTCTCCATTGAAAATCCAGCTGATTCACTTTCACCTGATACTACATACTACGGACAAAATATCTGTGGTGGCATAGGTCACAGTGGTTACAGAGAGACTCATCACAGTGGTCTATCAAATACATTTTAGATATAAAATAAAAATTTACCTGAAAATGAGATTTAGTCCTGTCGCCAGGGGGGGGGTACAACGGCCTCCTGTATTCAGATGGACTTACCCAAGTTTTTATCATGTATTTTGGCCCGTAGAACACGAATTTTTTGGGTAACAGTTGATCCGGATGTCGATAAGATTGTTATAAACAAAGAAGTTGAGGAATTACATAACAGCGATTTCTCGCAAAACAAAACATGTTTTTGTATTTTTTGGGCCATTCTAACCAAAAAATGTTCCTACAAGTTTTTTCGTAGGATGCATAGTTTTCGAGATAAACGCGGTTGAACTTTCAAAAAATCGAAAAATTGCAATTTTTGAACCCGAATAACTTTTGATTAAAAAATACAATAGCAATTCTGCTTACCGCATTTGAAAGTTCAAGTCAAATTCTATCGGTTTCGAATATATACATTGCTAAAAATTTATGTGTTTATTGCTAAAAAAAGCTATAAACACATAGTGTTTCCTGTGCCTAATACATGAGTTTACATGCATGTTACGTAGAAATAGCCTCGCTTGCACTTGTACCTACTCTACCTACTCGTTCGATTTTAAATGAGAAATCATTGAAAACATCACTCCAGCACTAGGTGTTTATACTTTTGTTTAACAATAAAATAATAAATTTTTAGCAATGCAAATAACTAAAACCGATATACTTTGACTTGAACTTTCAAATGCGGTAAGCAGAATTGCTATTTTATTTTTTAATCAAAAGTTATTCGGGTACAAAAATTGCAATTTTTCGATTTTTTGAAAGTTCCACCGCGTTTATCTCGAAAACTATGCATCCTACGAAAAAAATTGTAGGAACAGTTTTTGGTTAGAATGGCCCAAAAAATACAAGAACATGTTTCGTTTTGCGAGAAATCGCTGTTATGTAATTCCTCAACTTTATTGCTTATATAGCGATACGCTTTAATTACTATTTTTGCTAATTTTAATTTTAATATTTTTTCTCAAAAACGACACAGCGTTAGTCATTCAAATACAAAATGTTAAGAGACATGACTTTGCCCTGTCACATCTGTTTTTCGTCTGTGCGGTGCAACAGGCTGCACCCTCATTAATTGAGTACTGTATCAGACAGTTATTGTGTCAACAGCTCGCTATGCATTCGAAATTGTTTTTCTTAAAACTGTAAAAGTAGACGCCAGACTTAGTGATTTATTTGCTCATCTGGTCAAAGGGAAAGGAACACAAACATTATCATCGTTTGTGGTTGTTTTCTTTAGTCACTACACAACACGTGAACGGTTCACACACACACACCGACTCGACCCTCTCCGAGAGACCTAACGAAACACATTTTCGTTACAACAATAAAATTACCGTTTGTTTTATTATATTCATTTTTAATTAAATTCCGGCAACTCACCCATCGGAATATTTATAACAATCTTATCGACATCCGGATCAACTGTTACCCAAAAAATTCGTGTTCTACGGGTCAAAATACATAAAAAAACTTGGGTAAGTCCATCTAAATACAGGAGGCCGTTGTACCCCCCCTGGCGACAGGACTAATTTACCTATTTACCATTTTTGTATCATTAATAAACTTGCAAAGAACAGTAGTATGCATTATCAATTTTATAGGAAATTTTAAAATATCAAATATCAAAAGAGAGAGAGAGAGAGAGAGAGAGAGAGAGAGAGAGAGAGAGAGAGAGAGAGACATTCTGGTTCCTTTGTCTAATAATTTCGATGTCATTAATCTTTTATTAGTATAGTATATACGATTCCCACTGAAAATACGTGCATTAATATCATTAATTACGGAATTCTTTTGATTTATTTCTGTATGCAGATATGTGAAGGCATACACACGTTCGATAATATAGTTATCTATTATGGTCATATTTTCACTGTAGGTGTTCTTTTGACGGTTATGTACTTGGTTTTTGTTTCGCTTATATTAAGCCATCTTTTTCGTGCCTCAGGATCAATTTTCTTGAACACTTCTATTAGTCGTTGCTTACTCCTACTAATGATAGCTACATCATCTGCATATGCAGGAATTTGTACTGCTTTAGAACTTTGTACGACTTAGAACTTTCAAAATTTGATGGGAACTTTGAAAAGCGTCTTTAAACTTTGATGTTTTCTATTTCTGGACCGCGCGTACCAAAAAAAGTTGATTAAGCTGAAAATTTGTTAATAGCTTAACAGTGTCTAGTCGGACAAACTTTGATGTACGGGAATACTGGAACAGTTGAAGTTTAAATTGTGGAACAGTTTAAAAATTTGGAACGTCAGATTACGAAAACGTCTCATGTATTTTGTCGGACAGAACATCCAATTGATTTGTTACTCTTTCATTAAACTCTCATTCAAAAATCAGACTGCTATTACTAACCAACATGATTCCTGTCATTTGAAATGTTCTTCGTGTTCGACTCATTAAAATGCCCAGTTGGTGATAAACACCAGTCTGATTTTTGCATGAGAGTTTAATGAAATGGTATCAAATCAATTGGAAGTTCTGTCCGACAAAATACATGGAACGTTTTCGTAGTCTGACGTTTCAAATTTTTAACCTGTTCCACAATTAAAACTTCCCCTGTTCCAGTGTTCCCATACATCAAAGTTTGTCCGACTAGTCACCGTTAAGCTATTAACAAATTTTCAGCTTGCTGGTAATCAACTTTTTTTGGCATGCGGGATCCAGGTCTATAAAGCATACATCTGTAATTCCATATTTATTTTGATGGATGAAATATTTTTATTATATTTTCTTTTCGATTTTGCCTACTACATCAGACATTTGAATTTAAATATGATGATTGATGTTCAAAAAATTTATAATAAATACTCGTTTATCTTATAACGGTCCAGTGGTTAGCAAAAATACATTTAAATGTATACAAAACGCATAAATGAAATCTGTCGGCAGGCTCTATAGGCTCAAAAAATAATTTGAAACAGTTGGTTGAATTTAATATTTCTGATTATGTTTTACAAAACATGGATGCGGTGTTATTTATTAAAAGCAAAAGGGAAATTGGCATTTTCATATCTCACCTAATCGATAAAATAACTACGGTACAATTTGTATTGAAAAGCAACGCATTCTTTTACATTGAACGAAAATTTGTAAATAGCTTGTGATTTTTCTGTAGAAGGCTGAATACGATTTTTAGTGATTCTTGAGTTTCGATAAAAAGTTATCATAAAATGGAATTTTCCAATAAGTATTTATTTTCCGATAAGTATTTTCCAGTTAAAGTAAATTTTTCAATCTCACCAAATGTAATAATGACGTTATAATATTATAAACTCGTCACTAACTCAATTATTAATTGAGTAATTATTACCATTAAGTCTGTGAATCAGTTCAGGTGAGATATACTCCTCCGTTACTATACCAGGTAGAATGACAAATGAGGTGTCAAATGAAAGCTTATAATCCAAGGATGGTACTGAAGGTGAGAAATTTGACATAGGCTGTCTGTCCGCCTGTCCGTCCAACCACGAATATAACTTATCCGTCACTATAGGAGGTAGAATGACAAATGAGGTGTCAAATCAAAGCTTATAATACAAGGATCGTACTAAAGGTGGGAAATTTGACATAGGCTGTCTGTCCGGCTGTCCGTCCGACCGCGAATATAACTCCTCCGTTACTATACCAGGTAGAATGACCAATGAGGTGTCAAATGAAAGCTTATAATCCAAGGATGGTACTGAAGGTGAGAAATTTGACATAGGCTGTCTGTCCGCCTGTCCGTCCAACCACGAATATAACTCATCCGTCACTATAGCAGGTAGAATGACAAATGAGGTGTCAAATGAAAGCTTATAATACAAGGATCGTACTAAAGGTGAGAAATTTGACATAGGCTGTCTGTCCGTCTGTCCGTCCGACCGCGAGTATAACTCATCCGTCACTATATCAGGTAGAATGACAAATGAGGTGTCAACTGAAAGTTTATAATCCAAGGATAGTAGTAAAGGTGAGAAATTAGACCTAGGTTGTCTGTCCGTCTGTCTGTTTGTCAGCGAATATAACTCCTCCGTCACTATACCAGGTCGGACGGACAGGCGGACAGACAGCCTATTCAAACTTCTCATCTTTAGTACCATCCTTGGATTATAAGCTTTCATTTGACACCTCATTTGTCATTCTACCTGGTACAGTGACGAAGGAATCATATACGCGGTCGGACAGACAGCCTAGGTTAAATTTCTCACCTTTAGTACCATTCTTGGATAAGCTTTCATTTGACGGACATGGACAATTCAATGTTTTCACATTTTTTCAAAATTGGTGAAAACAACAACATAATAAACTTGACTTAATTGGTGTCTCAAAACTACTTACTTTTAACACATTAGGTACACAATATTACAAGGTTTCTAGCAAGTTAAACGTCACAATGATTTAAAATAATCAAGTAAAAACCTATATATACATAACATATTAGAACATACCTAAAATACACAAAAATGATACATTTCACACACAAATATAATATCACAAAAAATTGTAACGTGATAGTATGAAAAAATAGAGGATACGGCAACGGTGTTACATGTGACGGTCGGCCCGGGTCGGATTCAATGCCAATATCTACACAGACATCATAGAGACATATTAGGGTGCTTTAAAATCCAAGATGTCCAGATATTCTATGTAGCTCAGGCGAAGGCCAGACAAGCGATAATTTACTGCTCAGTAAGAGCAGTAAAATGAAGCGCGAAAATGGGCCCAACGATGAGAGTAGTGGATGGCCAGACGAGCTGTAAATATCGCGCAGCAACATAGCAACATAGGATTGGACAAATTTTTCGCGCTTCATTTTGCTGCTCTTGCGGCGTCGTAAATTATCGCTTGCCTGGCCTTATAGTTCAGAGAAATAAGGAAAAAAAATATCCTGTTGGTGACACAACCCCCTCCAGGCCGAAACCAAATTTTTTGAGTAGTATGGACATCTATAATAATAATCTATATTATGTTTCCTGCAGCCGATTTTGATGATATACATAAACAAATAAAGATCAAAAACGGTAAATTTTCGCTTTGTTCATCTATTACCAAAAAGTTAGCATTTTAAACAAATTTGAGAGTAAGAATCTCATAAATCGTATAAAAAACTTCAATATGGCGTTCGCTGAATATGTCTATCCTTATTGGTTGCTTAGAAAATTGCAAAATAAATCATAAATTTTGAGTTTCTATAAATATTCGTAACTTATGTAAAAATTAACTTAGAGCCTTCTTATTACACGGAATGCTGATACTTCTGGTGCTTAAATCATACCCTAGATTTCAAGGCAATTGGTCAAATAGTTTAAAAGTTATTTAATTTGTTTATCCCAAATTAATCTTTTTTGCAACACTATAAGTCAGAAAATGATAGTTACAGTAATACTTTAGATAGATTATGAAAGAAGGAGATTTACACTATTAATTTAATTAAAAAAAAAATGACAAAAAATAATTCTAAATATTACAAAATTATTTTGCAAGAACATGTAAATTAAAAAAAGAGGGAAAAGAGAATTAAAAAAAAACTTCGTTCCTAATTGTCCTAGGACAATTGTTTTTCTTTCTAAATGTGTATAAAAATTCAGTCTTTCTAAATTTGAAAAAATAATTTTTCTACGGGTAACGGTTAAAAAGTTATTCTAATTGTTTATAAGTAAGCAAAACATCTACATGTTTTTGCAAAATAATTTTACACTGTTTAAAATTACTTTTTGTCAGTTTTTTTAATTAAGCTAATAGTATAAATGTTCTTCTTTCATAAACTTTCCGATGTATTAATGTAACCTCATAATTTTCTGACTTAGAGTGTTAAAAAAAAATGAATTTGGCATAAACAAACTAAATAACTTTTAAACTATTTTACCAATTGCTTTGAAATTTAGGGTATGATTTAAGCACCGGAAGTCTCAGCATTCCGTGTAATAGGAAGGTTCTAAGTTAATTTTTACATAAGTTATGAATATTTATAAAAACTCAAAATTTATTATTTATTTTGCAATTTTCTAAGCATCCAATAAGGTTAGACATATTCAGCGAACGCCATATTGAAGTTTTTTTATACGATTTATGAGTTTCCTACTCTCAAATTTGTTTAAAATGCTTAACTTTTTGGTAATAGACGAAAAAAGCGAAAATTTACCGTTTTTTGATCTTTATTTGTTTATAACTATGTATATTATCAAAATCGGCTGCAGGAAACATATAGGTTATTAATATAGATGTCCATACTACTCAAAAAATTTGGTTTCGGCTTGGAGGGGGATGTGTCACTAGAAAAATCTTATTTCTCTGGACTATTAACCTTAACGAATTTGATTAAAAATAGATTCCGTTTTTTGTCAAGTTCATGTTTAGTATTTGATGAATCTTTTTAAATTGATTCTGAGTAACGCTGCGGAAACTCTAAAGCAAGCCGCACAGCAAAGAAACATGAAACGAAAAACATGAAACATGAAACGAAAAACATGAAACATGAAGCGTGAAACATGTTTCATGAAAATAAAACACTGCTAAACAAATCTCAAAGTTCGCCTACCAATTAAACGAGTGTGATTCATGCTCATGACACATTTTTATTTTCGGAGAGTTTCATAAATGGCCGGACGTATATTTGTTTATCAGTGTTTTATTTCCATGAAACGTAATTTACGTTTCATATTTCTTTGATGTGCGGTCTGTCTAAGCCAAGCCGCACACCAAAGAAACATGAAACGAAAAACATGAAACATGAAACGAAAAACATGTTTTATGAAAAGAAAACACTTCTAAACAAATCTCAAAGTCCGTCTACCAATGAAACGAGTGTGATTCATGCTCATGACACTTTTTATTTTCGGAGAGTTTCATAAATGGCCGGACATATATTTGTTTAGCAGTGGTTTATTTCCATGAAACGTAATTTACGTTTCATGTTTCTTTGATGTGCGGGCCTGCCTAACAGTCGTTTAGTGTTTAGTCTATTAGTTAGTTTAAGAGGTGGATTTTGAATAACATGATCACTCACTGTGAGAAAAATGGGAGAATGGTCGAACTTTAGGTCCTATTCCGTCTCAATATGTAGATAAGTAACAGAAATATTTCTAGTTATAAATACTTATATAAATAGTTATTTAAATAAGTTCTGGAATTTTGTTGCGATTAGTAGGCCAATATGTCGATTTGCCTGTTGAAAATTTGGATTAAAAGGAATTAGAAAAGCCGAGTTTGAGGAATAAGAATAGAGAGAATGTTGATGATATGTATGATGAGGTTGTTGATAAAATTAAGTGTTCATTTACATATTTTGAGATACAAATTAGCAGCGAAATGAAAATCACCGTATAAAGTGCTAGTTTCAATATAGTGTGCTAGTTTCAAACTACTCAGCAGAATGCACTGAAGATGTTCTGAATTAGAACGAAAACGTTTTGCAATCCATTTGGATGACATTTTTAGATAGTTTTTAATAAACGATTTTATACCAGTATACAATTTGAAGTGTTTACTTCTGTATGAGTTTTTTAAACTATGGTATACAGCCAACTATTGGGTTTTCCCATTGATTTTATAAAAAGAAACTAATTACAACGCCCCATCTTCAAAGAGCACTAGCTCCCTTAGGAAATATTTTTGGATTAGGTGAATTGTGTTATATTGTCTTAAAATTATCTTAGGAATCTTAAAATTATCTTAGGAATCTTAAAATTATATACAGGGTGTTTCATATAAAGAAACATAAGTTTGTGTCACCCTGTCAATACGGGTAGCCTTGTATATTAGAAAATATTTTTAAATTATGATCCTATCTTCGCCCCACGTTTTACCTAAATAACTTTTTTCGTATTTCTTACGACAAACGAGTAATTGGACTTTGTCACACTAATGCCCCACCCTATATACGAGATAACTATAAATCCATCCTGCCTCTTTGTAAATAGACTTATATTAAGATTCTTGAAACATATGCAAAATGGCATGACTCAGAACATCGTGGAATTTTTCACGAATTTTCTTACAAATCTAGGACTCCTGCCATCTTACAAGAACCGTTTAACCTTCCTGCCGAGTACCGAAAAAGTATTGATTGCATTTGAGTATTAAAACTTTTAAAAGGCAGGAAATTTTGCGCAGAATTTTCCAAGGGACAAGTATACTTAAATAGTAGGAGACGTCATGCCAACATTTTTTTTGGTTATTTTGAAATAAATATGTTTTTCTTCAAACGTCAAATAATGATGACATTACTTATCTAACTTGATCCTGTCAAAGTTTGATGTCTCCGCCGGCAGAAGTTTTTTTCCCATTTCTTTACGGCGGAGGGAAAAATGTTGTCATGGCAACAATATGAAACATGTCACAAAGCAACACTACAAATGTCATTAACAACAATTAAACATAATTTTTATTTATAGTAATATTAAAAGTACAATTAGTTAATGAGGCATTTTCAAAATTGAAACCGTGCAAAAATGTTCCCGACTCTTGATACGCATTGGTAATTGTTGATGATACTGATGGTCGAGCACAACTTTCAGCAATCATTCCGACGACTTAATTATTTTAATTTCTAATATCTAGACGACTTTGATAGTTGTCACAGTTAATTTCGAGTAAAAATAGCGTATGAATTGTACTATTTATGGTTGAAAATTACTACGTTTGAAGAAAAAATAGTATACTTTATTCGGCAAAGAAGCGACTTTTCTTGACTTGCCCTCTATTACGCGCCTCACTTCGTTCGGCGCGTAATATCGGGCGCGTCAAGAAAAGTCATGCTTCTCCGCCTCATAAAGTAATATACTATTAATTTATTTAGTTGGCAGGACCCAGAAAATCATGAAAATTTCATTATTTTCCTTACATATTTATATACATATTATACTCCGTTATCCCGTTTGCAACCATCCTGCCCAAAAAATTTTCTTCATAAAATCCATAGTATCCTGTCATTCTACGGATATGGCAGGACTCAGAAATTCATCGCAAAACCCTATTTTTATTTTTTGGGAAAATATAATTTTTACAGGAAAATGTCACAGGAAATTTGTGGATGTTTCCACAGATTGTAATTACATCGTCTACCCTTCCAGTATTGCAAAAGGCAGGACTTAGAAAATCGTGGCTGAACTTCTGTATAATATCTCCCGGTCTAATACTGGCATCATAATCTGTCGATTAAAACAATTTTCTGCATGTGAGTATAAAATCTACCTTTTTCGAGAAAAGCCCGCCACCTATTAGGGTTGTTTTGTACACGCTTCATATGAATTTCAGAATATTCCTGTTTAAAATGGTAATTATGTAAGCACAATCTAAAATTATATAAATATAGAAGTGGAAACCTTACAAAATAATCTCGAGCATTAAATTCTACCCCTAGAGTTTAAATCTTATTATTTCCGCCGGCGGCGGCAGCTACCTACGTAACTTTACGTGTGTCGCAACTATTCATTTAAACTTTCTGATAACTTGCATATAAATGACGGGAAATTTCGAACTGGGAGACGACACACATCGTGAAATAAAATACTATTCCAGAGCTCTATTAGGCCAGTAGGCAAATGGACGTATATTATAAGGCAGTAACGTGTAATTTTCAGTATCACCACAGAATTGCATGAAAACTTGGATTTATGCTCTAACTTGGTCTGTGATAATCTCGGGTAACAAAATCAGTTGAAGATAGGGATGGCGGTTTTTGTCAAAACACCGGTTTTCGGTTATACCGGTTTTTTTACCTGGCGGTTATAACCGGTCAAAAAAAAAACGGTTTTCGGTTTTTTGAATCAATATTCAATACCCAATAGGTTAAAACGTTAAATTTGTATCGCATTTTAGTTTGTGATACTCCACATGCCCATTTTTAATATAAAATCCCTAACAGTTTTCGATATGTTGCAAAAAATATATTTTCATTTTGGAACTTGTAAGGGTAGCAGTTTTTTTAATTGCACTTTTCTACTAAGGTAAGTTAGGTTCAATCGATCTATTTTTGGTCCCAGAATATGTGATTTAATTTCTTACCTAACTTTTTGTTACACCCTTTATAGTAAACTAACCCAATGAAAATTTCGACTCCAAATAATATCAAATAATTACAAAATACAAATGGTGGTGAAATTAGGTATAAGACTATAAATGTAATAAATTATGAAGCAAATTATACTATAACGTATAGAGGTATGCTTACATGAATTATAAAAACAAAAATGTAACATCAAAAATGGTAAAACTTATAAAATCAATCTTAAAATTCTGAACTGGATGTATTATTGTCTTCAATTTGTATGTGTATTGTATTTCTGAAAAAAAATCCTTTTTGCACAACATACACAAAACAATTTTATTATTTTCATTTTTTTTAAGTGATTCCAGAGGAATGGTTTTTTTTCTCCTGGATTTATAAATATAAGTTTATTCTCGTTTGTGTAGGTATACAAGCAAGACATGCTTATTCTCAAGTTCATCAAAATAGCCAATTCAGCTTATCACATTTCTTAAACATATTTCAGTGACTGCGAGAGTCATTAACGAATATGTATAAACATTAAACAAATCAATAAATATTGATGAAATTAAACAAACAATATTTTTACTTCGAATTTCTTATTTTTTTCAGAAGTAACTTATTCGGTTTTTCACCGGTTATTACTGTAAAAAGAAAAAATCGGTTATAACCGGGAGAAAAAAAACAACCGCTAAAACCGGTTATTGCGAACTAAAAAAACGGTTTTAGGTTATAACCGGTAGGTTTTCTCATCTCTGGTTGAAAGATTTGTTTTTTTATAATAATAACCGACGGTCGAGGGAATTAGTAAGCGCATTTATTCTCAACGCGAAATAAATGCACAAACTAGAGGAAGTATCTCGCTCAGCGAGCCCGATGGTAAAATATGTAATGTGGTTACGTTCAACTCGCATACGCATAACCGTTGGAGGGGATCGGGCTTCGTCGATTTCGCTCGGTTCGCCGACGGGGTTCGGAAGGTTTCAGAATACGATTGGTTTATTCTCGGTTCAACTCACAGAGAATGCCCTAATGGATTTTTATTCGGTCTTTTTTACTGTCAGAGACGGTAAAAGAACATGTTTTATTTAATACATAGTCGTATTCTCGACAATAGAAGTATATTATCGTCACAGCTTCTCCTTAACCTCCACTTCAAAGTTGGACTCCTACCGTTAATTGCTTTTACTTGGGGGGTGAAAACCACCCCATTTTGGAGGTGAAAAAACATACGTTTAAGATCTTTGTTCTTCTTCTTTTTATACAGACATTACTCCGTCTGTTTTTCAATGTGCCTCCAGTAAGTTGTCATTCCATCTTTTTCGTGGTCTCCCCACTGATCGTCTTCCTATTGGGGAACCGTCTTTCGCCGTCCTTACTACTTTATTTGTTGTCATTCGGCTTATGTGGTCGTTCCATTCTACTCTTCTGCTTTTCACCCAGTTATTAATGTTGTCCACCTTGCATCTCCTTCGTATATCTGCACTTCTAGCTCTATCCCACAGCGTCTTACCATCGATTTTTCGCAATGTTTTCATCTCTGCTGTTTCTAGCATTCTTTTTGTCCTTTCTGTATCAGGTCGTGTTTCTGCCGCGTATGTCATTATTGGTCTGATGACTGTTTTGTAAATTCTGCCTTTCACTTCTTTTCCGATGTTTTTATTTCTCCATATTGTTTCATGCAGGCAACCTGCGGCTCTGCTTGCTTTATTCACCTGATCTTCCACTTCTGTTTCGAGCTTTCCGTAGCTGCATAGTGTGATGCCTAGATATTTAAACTCCATGACTTGTTCTATTATTTGACCCTCCAGCTCTGATTTACACCTTATTAGATCTGCTGTTATAACCATGCATTTAGTCTTTTTTGGGGAAATTAACATGTTAAATTTTCTAGTGGTTATATTAAATTCGTGCAACATACGTTGTAAATATCTTCACTTTGAGAGATTAGTATTGTGTCGTCTGCATAGCAGATTATTTTAAGTTGTTTTTCTCCTATTTATTAATCTTTTTAGTTTTTACTTTTTTTATTATTTGGTCCATGATCAGGTTGAACAACAGAGGACTCAGGGAATCTCCCTGTCTTATCCATTGGGTCAGTTAGTTCTTCATCTACTTTTGCTTTTATTGTGTTGTTCTGGGAGATATTTTCGATCGTTTTAATTATTCCTAGAGGTACCTCTCTTGCGTACAATAAATGGATAACGTCCTTTAATTTGACCCTGTCAAATGCCTTCTTAAGGTCCACGAAACATAAGTATGCCGGTTTGTTGTATTCTAACGATTTTTCTTGAATCTGCCTCATTATAAATATAGCGTCGGTGCATGATCTTCGCGACCTAAAACCTTGTTGTTCTTCTGCTAATGTTATAATTTTATTCAGTTTGTTTGTTATAACTTTGGTCGTTAATTTTAGTGTTGTGTTTAATAAATTAATTCCTCTGTAATTGTCCGGGTCCGATTTTTCTCCCTTTTTGAAGAGAGGTATTAGGATGCTTGATCTCCATTCTTGTGGTATTCTGTTTTGTTCTATTATTTTTTGGATTAGTTTTAATAATTGTTTGGTCAAATCTTGTCCTCCATACTTTAGGAGTTCATTCGATATTCTGTCCTCACATGGTGATTTTCTATTTTTTAATTTCCTTAATGCTTCCGTTACCTCTGCTTCTTCAATATTTATTTCTTCGTTTGTTGTCACTTCAGGTGTTGGTGGTTCGGTATCGTTATCTTTAGCAAACAGAGATCAAAAATAGTCTGCCCAAGTTTCCTTACGGGAATTACCTTACGTTTAAAATAAGTTCGGAAATTAATAAATCGACTAATTCTAAGCAACATTCGTTCTATAGAGTTTTTTCACTAAATAAATACTTTTCGAGTAAAGCTGTTTCTTTTTCAACAAAAAAACACGTTTTTAAATGGTTTTTCGCAAATGACTCAAAAAATAAGTAAGTAATATTTATATACTAAACAAAACTGTAGCCTATAAAAAAACAAAAGAAATGGTGGTTATATAAAGTCTATGAATCCAGTAGAAGCAAAGTTGTAGCTCTTGAAAAACAGGTTCTTATTCGTCCAGTTCACAATCGAATATTTCAACGTGAAATATCCAAAAAATGAAGCACTTGTCGAGGAAAGCTCATCTAAACTTTTTTTCATTTCGAATTAACGTGTGTTAGACATTTTCAATAAATCAGCTCTTCCCATCTGCTTAACCCCTTAATGCACAATTTTTTTGAAAAAGACCGGCAAGATATTTGGAATAATCGGAAGGATGATGCGATGAACAATCATTTTTTTTGTTGGGACGTATTTTGTTTACTGCGCAGAAGCATGTATATTGAAAAATGAGAGAATCAGAATATGAATACGCAAATTTGTCAGAAAACGGCTCTCAAGGATAAGTCGTGAGTGATAAGTAGGAAAAGGATTATATTTTATGACTTGAATGAGTAAGTGTTATATGTAGCTTATAATCCCATGTAAATGATAAATATCAATAATACGTTTGTTGTTTTTTGCTTTCACATTATTATTTTCAATTCTCGATTTCATTCGAATGTGAAAAATTATAGTAAAATAGAATACAACGCCGCTCGAATTATCTCGAGTGTGCACAGTTTGGTCAGTTTAGAGCACTTGAGTTAATTCGAGTGTGTACGTTAAGGGGTTAAAGTAAAATTAAACTTGATATTATAGTTATGAAAATGCAGTCAAGTATGTTGTCAGTGAGGGTGGTAGGCAAACCTCATTACAGATAAAATCGAAAACTGAAATAGATAATAAACCCTCTTGTGATTAGACCTAGGATTTAGAAAAGCATGTTATTCTTTATTAAGGTTCTTTAACCAGGATGTTTTTCTTCCTGGATTTTTTATTTGTTTTTCTTCCTGGTTTTTCTTGTCGCTTTCCAAATATGTTTTCTTGCAGGATGGATTGTAGGAGGGCATTCATTTCGCATAATGTGTCCAAAGTATTCCAACTTTCGAGATTTGATGGTGGTTAGTACCTCTTAATTCTTCCTCATTTTTCTATGGACCTCCTCATTAGTGACCCGATCAGTCCATCGGATTTTAAGAATTGTTCGATATAGCCACATCTCAAATGCTTCCAATTTTCGGCACATATCTTCGTTCAAGGTCCAGGATTCAACACCATAAAAAAGGACAGAGAAGACGTAGGATCTCATCATTCTTACTTTTATACCAAGAGAAAGGTTGTAGCGTGGCTGGTATACAGCCAGCTACAGGAAATCCTTCCTGGTGGATGAATATAAAATGAATAAGAATAAAATACTTAGATATACACGAGCGGGACACCCCCAAAAAGGCGCTTAGTTTTCGAGATACTGACCACGGAGGGGTGAATGGCTAATTTTATTCATACTTTATATTTTCGAGGGTCCTGAAAACGAAAATGAAGTTTATTTTGAATTTTATGTGGGGGAACATTGTCAAAATCGCAATTTTAACCTAAAAATAAAAAAAAAATCACGTTTTCTTGCGTTTACCTCGCTACAACTCTGTTTCATTTTAATATTTTTTTCTGAAATTTTTACAGTATATACATAGCTCTAACATTTCTGAAGACAACGGTACCTGTTTTAAGCTTTTATTCTTATCCTGATAAAGGTTATGAATTTTTCAAAGGAAAA